>NC_134358.1:308208206-308808206 GCF_048569485.1 Anomaloglossus baeobatrachus
AAATGCTCATTTGGGGAATTTGCAGCATTAGGAGGTCACATTCACTGAAATAAAAAGCTATTTAAATCCAAAACATCCTAACAGGCTGTAATACTATTGTATGAACTGAGGATTTCGATCGCGTTAGGGCAATGACAACCAGAGACGGGTTCTTGGTGCAAAGAAGTTTTAAAATATGCAAGCAACAATATGCACACAGAAAAGAACATAAACACAGTATATACCTGCCAGGTTTGGAGCAAGGGGGAATTCCCAGGACCGCGCACCGGACTCCCCCAGGGAGGCGACCAGGAGCGAACCCCTATACAGGGGCTGTCTGGCGATCACCCCAGAAGGCCTAAATGCGCCTCAGCCGGGACACAAAAGGGCAACAGGTTTTCGTCCAAAAATGTCCGTATGTGATGTGGAACGCGGGTCCTAGGGTGGATATGGACCGGAGGCGACCGTGCACAAGCGCCGACCAGAGACGGCAGATGGAGTCCGGGACCAGCGAGGGCACAGCTTGATGAGACCAGGTGGAGTCCAGGGCCGGTGTCGGGTGATTTACCAGGACCCAAAATAACAACCAGGAAACGAGAGCAGCGGAGCAGGAGTAGACAGGAAGCAGTATACTCAAACAACTACACTAAGCGTAGGGGCGGGCTTTTAAACAGAAGAACAGGAAGTAGGGCAACAGAACAGAAAACTCCATGTCAACAAAGGGCAAGATCCTTCAGAAACAAACTGGAAATCCCGGAACACTGACAGTACTTCCCCCCCCCCCCCCAGAAACGGCCTCAGTACGAACCAGGGCCTGGCTTGTCCGGGTACCTCCGTTGAAACTGAGCAATCTTCCGGGGCGCTCGGATGTTACCCGTAGGTTTCCAGAAATCCTCTTCAGGGGAGTACCTGTTATGATCCGGAACCATGGAAGACCACCATAAATCATTGGTAAAAGGTGATAAGAGCATTGGCAACTAATCTGGCCGCCATCCCCTTACTAACCATTCAACCAACCAACCAACCAACACTAGAAGTAGCCGAGGGGTGAACTAACATCCTGTGCACCGCGAACCCAGGCGGAGAACTAACTATCCTAAAGGAAGGAAAGATGAATAACTCTCGCCTCAGAAAATAGATAAAGAATAGCAAGCCCCCCACATTCAAAGACTGCGGTGATATAGGAAATACACAATACACAGATAGATGATAGGATTAGCAAAGGTGAGGCCCCCACTAACTAAATAGGACAGGACAGGAAAAGGACTGATGGTGGCCAGAGAAAAACCCTGCAAAAATCCAAGAACCTGATAGTACAAAAAGCCCTCAGATCGCTGGATCTGAACTCCGTCCTATACCAGGCGCTCTTGTCATACCAATGAACAGAAAGCAGGGATCATTACACATTCAAGAAGCAACAAACACATGGACTCATAGGAGCAACACTCCAAACATAGCTGCAGGGAGTTTCCTCGCTAAGCAACTGAGAGGGAAGATCCCTGCATGCAAATAAACTGAAAACAACCACAGTAAATGACTAACTCAGATAAGAGTAAAAGTACCAAACAACAAAATAAAGAGCCAAGCACTTATCTGGGGTAGATGTGGTCTGGAGCAGGAAGAAGCAGCCTGGTGAACAAAGATCAAATGACATCCGGCATAGCCTGCTATCAGACCAGGATTTAAATAGGCAGAGAGTTAGCAATGGAAATGCCCATTGCTCTACACACCTGGTCTCTGTCCAAACCATTCCTGGCCACAAGAGGGAGCCTAACAGTGGCAAAAGCACAACTGACATTCACAAAAAATACCCCTGCCAACGAACCAGATACTGAGTCCGATGCCTATGGAGCCAGGAGTCAAGACTGTCCTCAACCACAAACTGCTCCTGGCCATCAACCAACACCGGTGGAGGAGGAGGCACGATACGTCCCTGAAATGAATTAGGGGAAACTGGTTTCAGCAGGGAAACATGAAATACCGGGTGTGCCTTCAAATGCCGCGGTAACTTCAGCCGACAGGCCACAGAGCTCATTATCCCGGTGATCTTGAACAGACCAATGAATTTCTGCCCCAGCTTCTGCCAAGGAACACCCAGTTTTAGATTCTTGGTGGAGAACCACACCGAGTCCCCTACCTTATACATGGGCGCCTGTTTCCGGTGAGTGTCTGCCGACTTCTTGTAACGCTCCTGAGCCGAAGCCAAAGAGTTCTTCAAAACTTCTAGATTCTGCTGTGGCTCCGTCAATCTGCCCTCCACCGCTGGCATCGAAACTACCGGTGACCTAGGCAAAATACTCAGATGATAACCCAAGTTAGCGAAAAATGGCGTTACCTTAGTTGAGCTGCTCTGAGGGTTGTTATACGAGAACTCCGCCAAAGGAACCAGCTTCAACCAATCGTCCTGCAGATGGCTGATATAACATCGCAGGTACTGCTCCAGGGTTTGATTAGTCCATTCTGTTTGCCCATTTGTCTGGGGATGGTACGCAGAAGACAAACAAACATCAATATGCACTGCAGAACAAAACCCTTTCCAGAATTTAGAAGTGAACTGCATGCCCTGGTCAGAGATGATCTCATCCGGTACTCCATGAAACCGAAATATATTCTGGATAACCAAATCCACTGTCTCTGCGGCTGAGGGAAGACCAGTACATGGAATGAAGTGAGCAGCCTTTGTCAACCGGTCCACTACCACCAAAATGGTATTGTTACCTCCCGAGATGGGCAACTCCACAATAAAATCCATTGAGATGGATCCCCAAGGGCAAGATGGTATGGGTAATGGTTGAAGGCGTCCCGTAGGAGCAACACGAGGGACCTTGCACCGGGCACAAACCACACGCGAGTGGACATAGTCTTTCACATCCTTCAAACAGGTAGGCCACCAGAAAAACTACTCCGAAATTCCTGCATCTTCTGTACCCCCCAATAACCTACCAACATGGAGTCATGGACCAACTTGAGAACCCAAAGTCTTACAGCCTCCGGGATATAAATACGTTGCTCTCTGAACCACACACCTTTCCAAAGGACAAGAGTCACATCATTCGGGGGGGCAGCAAGAAATACGTCACCATCATAGGCCAGCTTGATGTCCTTCCACAAATCCTGGTCCCAGATTACTCCAACAAAATTGGCATCTGATAAAACGGTCTGAGACGGGGTTCCAGGCACGGAGTCCATGGCGTGGATTTGGGTCAAGGCATTGGCTTTCCCATTACGTGACCCTGGACGGTACATAACAATAAAATTGAACTGGTTAAGGAACAGGCTCCACCGGGCTTGCCGTGGAGACAAGCACCTGGCAGATTTAAGAAATTCCAGGTTACGATGGTCTGTGAGAACTACCACTTGTTGCGCTACTCCCTGTAAGTGGTGTCTCCATTCCTTAAAAGCGGAAATAATAGCCAGCAATTCCTTGTCCGCAATGTCATAGTTTTTTTCTGCAGGGAACAACCGGCGAGAAAAGAAGGCACATGGGTGCAAGAGACCCTTGTCCCCAGTCCTCTGTGAAAGGATAGCCCCTAGTGCATAATCGGAAGCATCGACTTCCACAATAAAAGGGAGTGCGGGATCCGGGTGTGTTAGTATTGGCGCTGAACTAAAACAAACCTTGAGACGGTCGAAAGCTTCCTGGGCCTGGGCGGACCACACAAACCTCTGCCCATTTTTGGTCAACAAGGTGATAGGACGGATGATCTCCAAAAAGTTGAGGATAAAGCGTCTGTAAAAATTAGCAAAACCGACAAAGCGTTGAACCTCCTTGATGTTTCCCGGTTCCGTCCAGTCTAGAATTGCCCGGATCTTGCCAGACTCCATGTTCAGTCCCTGAGGAGAGATAACATATCCTAAGAATTGAATCTTTGAGCAATGGAATTCGCACTTCTACAGTTTAATATAGAGGCGGTTATCCCTCAGACAGGCAAGGACTGTCTTGACGTGCTCCTGGTGTTCCTGTAGGGAATCAGAAAAGATCAAGATATGATCCAGGTAAATCACCATGAACTGGTCCAATATATCCTTAAAAATATCATTGACTAGGTGTTGGAAAGTTGCAGGAGTGTTACAGAGTCCAAAGGGCATCACTAGATACTCATAATGTCCATACCGACATCTGAACGCTGTCTTCCACTCGTCCCCGGGACATATACGGAGTAGATTATATGCCCCACGGAGATCCAATTTAGTAAATATTTTGGCCTGTTCGTACTCTCTCCAATAGTTCGGGAATCAACGGCAACGGAAACCGGTTGCTAGGTTTTCATCGATATAATCTTTCAGTGATTGTAACTCTGGGGCCGCCAATGGGTAGACATGACCAAACGGGATTTCTGCCCCTGGGAGTAACTCTATGGGACAATCATACTGTCTATGCGTGGGAAGCCGATCTGCTTTTTTTTTGTCACATATATCCTCAAATTCATTATAAACCGGGGGTAGAACAGGTACCTGTACAGTGCCCTCCGCGTTCTGTGTTACTGGAACCGGTACTGTTGGACTAATGGTCGGACCACTCTGGGGTGGGAACTATATTTCTTTAGTCTCCCAATCGATGACTGGATTTGTAGACCACAGCCACGGAATTCCTAAGATTATCAGAAACTGGGGAGAAGAAATCAACATGAAAACAAGGGTCTCCTGCTGACCCGGTTTCATCACACATTCAAGGGGTACTGTCTCCCAATCAACTGGTCCGGAAACTAATGGAGAACCGTCTACCATCTCCATGGTAACCGGTGAGGATCTTTGTTGAGTCTGGATACCGTGTTTCCTGGCAAAAGAAGAGTCCATGAAATTTCCCCCTGCTCCAGAGTCTATCATAGCAGATGTAGGAATTAACTGTCCCTCCCACCGAATCTGAATGGGGAACGAGCAATGGGTGTATTTTCCTTCCAGGTCCTTAGGTGAAGTTGACATCAATGTCAAGGGAAATACCGCATCCAGATGTAAACTTGTTTCAGAGACGTCGGACTCTGCGTCCGTGTTGTCACACTCTGTCACTGCTGCCAGTACCTTATTCGGGCGATTAGGACGTTTTGGGCAGTCAATCAGAAAATGGTCCGATTGACCACAGTAGAAACACAAACGCTCACGGAGCCGATGTTCACGACGTTCATTGGTCTCTTGCCTTTGAAGAGAGTCCACTTACATAGGAACATCCTCGGCCTATGTATTATTGAAAAGAGTTGCAGATGTGTGGCCAAAAGAGGCCAATTATTGGGAAATATTATCACTGTCCGATTGGTGTCATAAAAAAACCTCACAGAACATCAGCTTTTATATTAATGCCATCCCCAGGCAGATCTTCTAATCAGGCAGCATTCATAAAGATAGATGTTTGATTATGGGTTTACAACTGGTGGGTGTAAGCAATGAGATTCTCTAGAAATCAGAGTAGTCAAAAACATAGTGTAAAACCAATAGCATTTTTTTCATTCTGAAACACAATTAACATACTCACAAAACAGCATAAAATGGATAGTCCATAATATTATCCAATTTAGGAAAATAAAGTCATACTCTCAGAATCCCGAACCACCCAGGATTTCACCCTTTTGGCTTCTGAATTTGGTAGGACACAGAGTATGGTTTAATTTTCCTAAATTGGATAATATTGATGTGCTATATACTTTTGTGACAATGTTAATTGTGTTTTAGAAAAAAAAAATGCAATTGGTTTTAGACAGAGTTTGTGTTACGCTGATTTCTAGAGAATTATGCCTTAATTTAGGGGAGAGCACCTTAAGCCTGCTTTACACGTTGCAATTTGTTGTGCAATCACATTTGCGATGTGACATGCCCAGATCACATATGTGATCTAATGAGATCGCACGTAGGTCGTTCATTTGCTGTCACACGTGCGTTAGTAGTCTATGTTAAATTGATCAATTTTGTGTGCGATCCTTTAGATCATGTGTTCTGTGACGTATGCATTGGGCACCCTTTTTTTTTTTTTTATTAATTGACTTGCCAAGCGTGTGTAATGTGTAGGGATGCGTTTTTACTATGTCATCTGCCATTCAGCTCTGCTACATGGCCGCTAACAGCAGACACAGACAGCCATGTAGCAGAGCTGAATGGCAGATGACAGCAGACACAGAAAGAGCCGCACGATCAGAATGAACTCGGGTTAACTTCACCCGACTTCATTGTCATGCTGCGGCTCTGTCTGTGTCGCGTCCTGATTAGCGGTCACCAGTGAAGGACTCACCGGTGACCGCTAAACTCCTGAGTAACTGAATTGAGCAGCCCTCTCTCATATACTCACCGATCCCCGATCTCCGGCGCGGCGCTGCACGGCATTCACACTGCTCCGGCGGCTTTTACTATTTTGAAAAAGCCGGCCGCTCATTAAACAATCTCGTATTCCCTGCTTTTCACGACCACCGGCGCCTATGATTGGTTGCAGTGAGACACGCCCCCACGCTGAGTGACAGGTATCTCACTGCACCCAATCACAGCAGCCGGTGGGCATGTCTATACTGTGCAGTGAAAAAAATAATTAAATAATTAAAAAAAACGGCGTGCGGTCCCCCTCAATTTTAAAACCAGCCAGATAAAGCCATACGGCTGAAGGCTGGTATTCTCAGGATGGGGAGCTCCACGTTATGGGGAGCCCCCCAGCCTAACAATATCAGCCAGCAGCCGCCCAGAATTGCCGCATATGTCGCGGGCGGGGAGGAGGGTGTCAGCACACTACGCTCACCCCTTCTGCTCGGGTCCGGCGGCTCAGTGGTGGCTCGAGCTGTATGCCGGATCCCGGGGGTTTCTCGAGCGGCACTCCTCGCCCGTGAGTGAAAGGGGTTGGTTGGGTGTGGGGATTGTTTATAGTTCGTGACGCCACCCACGGTTGTGGTGATTTCACCACCGCTGCTCAATACGGGGATCCCGGGGATGGTGATGCGGAGCTGCCAGGTGTTGTGTTGCCCCTCCGTGGGTAGGGGTTGGTGATCCCGGGGCCCGGTGACGGTTTGGGAACTGCAGGGCCTGGTGGGCGCAGGGACGCGGGGGCAGCGCTGTGCCTTGCGGCACTGTGGTACTCACTCAGCCTGAGACGTTGACACAGTTTGTACGGTAAACCAAACGGCTGGTAAGACGGTCCCACGGACGGCTGCAATTGCTCTCCCAGTAGGTGACGGTGATGTCCCTCTTCCTTGCACCTCTGTGTACTAGTTGGTTGCGATGGGTCCCCACCGGTAACCCGCTCCCCGGCTTCAAGCTGGACCGGGGGAGCTCTACTCTTTGCCCGCAGGCGCTGGCCCTAAGAAACTGGTGCCTTGGCGGTGGCGGTGTCTCTTTACACTGGCTGGACGGTTGCCTTCAATCGGGACTTGGTTGTTGAGGGATCTACGTCCCCTTCACTGACGGATTCGGCAAATTCTGGCGACTCCAAGCCTTGCCGGGGTCCGAGAGGCCCCTGCCCTGGTGCTGACTGTCCTTCGGAACACTGCTCCAGACCGCCGGGCACACAGCCTACGGGGTCCTTCCAGGAACTTCCAAACGGTCCCCCTCCAGACAGTCACCGCCGTTGCTGACCTTGCTGACCTGTCCTGCACTCAGCTGGACTACTTCAGGCTTTGCACACTCCTTCTGTTCTGTCACCACTCTTGCTTTCCTCCTTTACTACTTCTCTTTCCTTCACTTTCACTTAGTTGTTTACTCTAGCCCTGCCCGGGGCTAATCTCTGCTGTTTACTCTTTCATGGCCCTCACTGGACTCGACTCCACACTCTAGCTCTTCCTTGAGCTGACTGCCTAGAACTTCCCGCCTCTAGAGCTGTGATCTCCTCGGTGGGCGGAGCCAACCGCCTGGCCCACCCCCTGGTGTGAATCATCAGCCTCTGGAGGAAGGCAACAAGGATTTTTGGTTAGCTTAGATGTTCCTACCTGGGATGTAGGGTGTGGTGGTGTGTGACCTGTGTCCCCTGGCTTGCCCAGGGCGACACATTCCCCCTTAGCAAAATGCAGACCGTCCGCGGGCTGCCGTCCAACACCGATTTTATTTTTCTGCAAAAGATAACATGGTAAATCAACATTTATACATTTTTAATAACTCTTCCCAAAACGGGAGGCACATTTCTTTAACGTTGCAACGGTTTACGGTTACGGTTTCCGCTCTCTCCCACCCAAGCAACCTGGCCCTGATGCTGCCCCTAAAGCCCAGGCAGCACCCCTTGACCCACAGTCCAGCACACGGTACCCGAGCGGGATCTGTCCTTCCCTCCAGAGGGTAGCCACCGGTTCCTTTGGTGGCTGGGCCCTAGCCTGCTCTGCTCAGGGCCCTCCCTCCAACCTGCCTCTCCGGAGGCGGCCTGCGGAAAAACGGTAACGGTACACAACATATTTACAAGCCACTTAACGTTTGTGGGTGCCCTGCAAGTTCACGGGCTTGTCCATGGATAGTTCCCATGCAAAAACTTTTTAAACGGTCCCCACGGGGACAACGGTGCTGGCTCCAGCAGGTTGAATCACAAAGCAAATCAGGTTAAACTTCGGTAATCATCTTCATCATTAGCAGAACTTTCAACCTTTTCAAACTTTTAAACAAACAAACAAAGTGGTAGTCCCAACGGGGACTGTGCAACGGTGCTCCGCTGCCTTTTGCGGCTTAACAGTCCATTCTCACTCGTGGGGCTCTAGTGCCACCTTCACATGGTGCACCGCTCTGGACCCCAGTGGTAGCTCGCTGCAGGTGATCTTCTTCCATATTCATGCGGGCATGCACATCCGCTCTACACCCCTCTCGGGCATCAATCTCCCTGCGCAGCTGCTGTTGCCGCCGCTCCCAGCCGGGAGTACTTTCCGTTTGCTCCGGTTCAGCGTGTGCGGGGGACGGACCCAGCCAGAGTCCCTCCGTGTCGGCTACGACCGGCACCTTCAGTAATGAGGGACCCCGCTGTGACATGGCCTCCTCTGCCTCCTGGCAGCTGCATCCCCGCCGTGCCTCCAGTGCATCTTTGCTGACGGGCTCAGCCTTTGGCTTCTTTCATAGAAGCAGTTCAGGGTGGTCATGAGCTTCTGCTGCAGGTCGGTCCGCCGGGGCGGATTGGCAGGGTACCGCTACCGGTGGTGGTGGTAGCGGGCCTAGTGGCGGGGCAGCAGCAGCTAACGCGGGTAGTGGGAGAGGCAGCAGGGTGAACGGGTGTAGGCTGGGCCCCTCAGCCGCAGCGGCCGATCCCTCGGGAATACAGGGACGTGGGTCTCTTACCCGTTCCTCCAAATCTTCCTCCACCCCGCATCTCTGCATAGCAGCCACCACTTCCACCATGTCGGCCTCCCACTCCTCCAGGAGGAGCTGCATGCGGACCTGCAGACGGCTGCTTAGCTGGGCGGTCCGGACTTCCACCCACGCCGCCATGCCGGGCGCGGGGACCACGGTGTTGTTGGTCGGACTCAGCATCTTTAGCAGCGGCCTCTTCCAGGAACCAATAAATGGCCGCAGGGTCCTGGCGTCCCTGCTTCCACAGCCGCGCTCACATGCGGCCAGCCGCCATTTCATCCCCCTTCGCTCTTTCCGGCCCCTCCTCTCTCGGGGCGGGGTTTTGGCCTTCGCGCCTCTACTACTCGAGAAGATGCTCGAGCGGGAACTTTTCGCGCCAAAGATGGCGGCTTCTGAAATTTTTCTGCCGGATACCTCCGGCGGTAACAAGGCGCACCTCTACCAAACGGCAGAGCGGTAAGATCCTGTTCGTGACGCCAAGTTGTCGCGGGCGGGGAGGAGGGTGTCAGCACACTACGCTCACCCCTTCTGCTCGGGTCCGGTGGCTCAGTGGTGGCTCGAGCTGTATGCCGGATCCCGGGGGTTTCTTGAGCGGCACTCCTCGCCCGTGAGTGAAAGGGGTTGGTTGGGTGTGGGGATTGTTTATAGTCCGTGACGCCACCCACGGTTGTGGTAATTTCACCACCGCTGCTCAATACGGGGATCCCGGGGATGGTGATGCGGAGCAGCCAGGTGTTGTGTTGCCCCTCCGTGGGTAGGGGTTGGTGATCCCGGGGCCCGGTGACGGTTTGGGAGGTGCAGGGCCTGGTGGGCGCAGGGACGCGGGGGCAGCGCTGTGCCTTGCGGCACTGTGGTACTCACTCAGCCTGAGACGTTGACACAGTTTGTACGGTAAACCAAACGGCTGGTAAGACGGTCCCACGGACGGCTGCAATTGCTCTCCCAGTAGGTGACGGTGATGTCCCTCTTCCTTGCACCTCTGTGTACTAGTTGGTTGTGATGGGTCCCCACCGGTAACCCGCTCCCCGGCTTCAAGCTGGACCAGGGGAGCTCTACTCTTTGCCCGCAGGCGCTGGCCCTAAGAAACTGGTGCCTTGGCGGTGGCGGTGTCTCTTTACACTGGCTGGACGGTTGCCTTCAATCGGGACTTGGTTGTTGGGGGATCTACGTCCCCTTCACTGACGGATTCGGCAAATTCTGGCGACTCCAAGCCTTGCCGGGGTCCGAGAGGCCCCTGCCCTGGTGCTGACTGTCCTTCGGAACACTGCTCCAGACCGCCGGGCACACAGTCTACGGGGTCCTTCCAGGAACTTCCAAACGGTCCCCCTCCAGACAGTCACCGCCGTTGCTGACCTTGCTGACCTGTCCTGCACTCAGCTGGACTACTTCAGGCTTTGCACACTCCTTCTGTTCTGTCACCACTCTTGCTTTCCTCCTTTACTACTTCTCTTTCCTTCACTTTCACTTAGTTGTTTACTCTAGCCCTGCCCGGGGCTAATCTCTGCTGTTTACTCTTTCATGTCCCTCACTGGACTCGACTCCACACTCTAGCTCTTCCTTGAGCTGACTGCCTGGAACTTTCCGCCTCCAGAGCTGTGATCTCCTCGGTGGGCGGAGCCAACCGCCTGGCCCACCCCCTGGTGTGAATCATCAGCCTCTGGAGGAAGGCAACAAGGATTTTTGGTTAGCTTAGATGTTCCTACCTGGGATGTAGGGTGTGGTGGTGTGTGACCTGTGTCCCCTGGCTTGCCCAGGGTGACACACATACATTAGATGCGACAGTTCTGGGACTGTACCCGTCTCTTCCCGATTTGCCCTGGTGCATTGGCAATCGGGGTAATAAGGAGTTATTGGCAGCCCATAGCTGCCAATAACTCCCAGATAAATCATGTCAGGCGTCTCCCCGAGATACCTTCCATGATTAATCTGTAGGTGACAGTAAATAAACACACACACACGAAAAAATCCTTTATTACAAATAAAAAACACAAACATATACCCTCGTTCACCACTTTAATAAGCCCAAAAAAGCCCTCCATGTCCGGCGTAATCCAGGATGGTCCAGCGTCGCTTCCAGCTCTGCTGCATGGAGGTGACCGAAGCTGCAGAAGACACAGCCGCTATTATAATACCAAAAATTGAGTAAACTTAGTGGCATACAAGAAGTGGCTGTTCTACTCCATTAGTGCCCCACTGGTGCAAATCTATGTGCAGCACCTCTGCATGACACCCACCTGCCCTGTTTTTAATAAGCTATAATGATAGCAAAAAATACTGCCATTTAGTGGCATCATAGAACTGGATGTTGTATTTCATTATTGTCCCACTGGTGCCAAGCTATTTCTAGCACCTGTGCAGGACACCCTCCTGCTCTGTTTTTAATAAGCTATAATGATAGCAAAAAATACTGCCATTTAGTGGCATCATAGAACTGGATGTTGTATTTCATTATTGTCCCACTGGTGCCAAGCTATTTCTAGCACCTGTGCAGGACACCCTCCTGCTCTCTTTTTAATAAGCTATAATGATAGCAAAAAATACTGCCATTTAGTGGCATCATAGAACTGGATGTTGTATTTCATTATTGTCCCACTGGTGCCAAGCTATTTCTAGCACCTGTGCAGGACACCCTCCTGCTCTGTTTTTAATAAGCTATAATGATAGCAAAAAATACTGCCATTTAGTGGCATCATAGAACTGGATGTTGTATTTCATTATTGTCCCACTGGTGCCAAGCTATTTCTAGCACCTGTGCAGGACACCCTCCTGCTCTGTTTTTAATAAGCTATAATGATAGCAAAAAATACTGCCATTTAGTGGCATCATAGAACTGGATGTTGTATTTCATTATTGTCCCACTGGTGCCAAGCTATTTCTAGCACCTGTGCAGGACACCCTCCTGCTCTGTTTTTAATAAGCTATAATGATAGCAAAAAATACTGCAATTTAGTGGCATCATAGAACTGGATGTTGTATTTCATTATTGTCCCACTGGTGCCAAGCTATTTCTAGCACCTGTGCAGGACACCCTCCTGCTCTGTTTTTAATAAGCTATAATGATAGCAAAAAATACTGCCATTTAGTGGCATCATAGAACTGGATGTTGTATTTCGTTATTGTCCCACTGGTGCCAAGCTATTTCTAGCACCTGTGCAGGACACCCTCCTGCTCTGTTTTTAATAAGCTATAATGATAGCAAAAAATACTGCCATTTAGTGGCATCATAGAACTGGATGTTGTATTTCATTATTGTCCCACTGGTGCCAAGCTATTTCTAGCACCTGTGCAGGACACCCTCCTGCTCTGTTTTTAATAAGCTATAAGGATAGCAAAAAATACTGCCATTTAGTGGCATCATAGAACTGGATGTTGTATTTCATTATTGTCCCACTGGTGCCAAGCTATTTCTAGCACCTGTGCAGGACACCCTCCTGCTCTGTTTTCAATAAGCTATAATGATAGCAAAAAATACTGCCATTTAGTGGCATCATAGAACTGGATGTTGTATTTCGTTATTGTCCCACTGGTGCCAAGCTATTTCTAGCACCTGTGCAGGACACCCTCCTGCTCTGTTTTTAATAAGCTATAATGATAGCAAAAAATACTGCCATTTAGTGGCATCATAGAACTGGATGTTGTATTTCATTATTGTCCCACTGGTGCCAAGCTATTTCTAGCACCTGTGCAGGACACCCTCCTGCTCTGTTTTTAATAAGCTATAAGGATAGCAAAAAATACTGCCATTTAGTGGCATCATAGAACTGGATGTTGTATTTCATTATTGTCCCACTGGTGCCAAGCTATTTCTAGCACCTGTGCAGGACACCCTCCTGCTCTGTTTTTAATAAGCTATAATGATAGCAAAAAATACTGCCATTTAATGGCATCATAGAACTGCCTGTTGGACTTCCATTAGTGTCCCACTGGTGCAAATCTATTTGCAGCACCTCTGAATGACACCCTCATGCTCATTTTGCTACGCTAATTTTATAGCAAACTCAGGGAATTCATTGCTGCATTTGATAATTCGGAGGGATAGAAAGTGATGCTTCCTTTAGCTTTTCCTTCTGTTCATAGACAGCATCTCCAAGTCCACACCCGAAGAGCAATTTCTCCTCCACGTCTAAGTGTGGAGAGGCAGCTAGTGCGCATGCGTGTGCCGATTTACCCCATCTGCAGCCTAACTACAGTGTTTCGCCTAGTGAGTATGCTCAGCCTGGCTGTGCCATTCCTGAGGCTAAGTCTTCATTTCGGGATACAGCGCATGCTCCCACACTTAGTGTAAAAAGCCTCTTTGCACAGGTACTTGCATTCCGTGCCGGGTCTAAGTCCTGTTTTGTACCGAGACACCATGCTAAAGCTGATAGTCTTTTTTCAGAGACTCTATTTCATGCAACTGACCATGCTCAGGCACTTACTGCATCAGAAACTAGGTCCGGTAATGAACTCTTTGGCCCTGCCCCTGATGTGGGGGGGCCCATATAGACCACATGGCATCAGGTGTCCTGACGATGTGGCCAGGCCACTCCCAAATGGCTTGCAGAGGCCCGCCCCTATGACTTGTCACCTCATTATTGATGGTCAGACGATGACTGGTGAGGTGTTTGTGTCGTGGCAGCCATGAGGTCATTATTGAAGTTGCGGTTCCAAATAGGACGCTAGTTATGCCACTCATGACGTGTCACTCTGCTTTTGTCTCCAGGAGGTGCATTGTGGTCCACCCTGGTTTGGGGCGGACCCAGGTTATAAAACGGGCTGGAGCCAACAAGGAGGTGCGCAGTCTTCTATTATGCTCCGAAAGAGCACACCTCCATGTATTGAACCCATTGTGGCTTTAGGCCAGAGGTAGGCAGGGATAGGGCGTCGATGCAGGCCGCCACCACAGTTGGTAACGCAGAACGGTTAAGACCAGCTCCTGTCCTACAAGTCCTGCTTGTGCAGCCCAGTGGCATTAACAGGCCTGCTGCTGCTGATGCGCCTGCTGTCCACAGGTGTGGCCCCAATGCACACGGTCAGTGTACTGAATGGCCCCTGTGATGTTAACAGGGAGTTCCTGGGCTGGGTGGGCGTGTGGACCCTGTGACGGTAACAGGGCTCCCAGTCTCAAGATCCGAGTGGCGTCTAACTCGGTTCAGGCAACTATTAGTTTCATAGCCACACAGATCTGTATCCTCCACCTAACCTTCCATTTGCCAACCTCTCCTTTTCCATCTGGGAGCACGGTGGACATTGACTGCTGATGGGGATATATACCTTTCTCTTTCTTTTCTTATTAATTTTCGTTATATAGCGGTAACATAGTATATACCACCTTATCCAAATCTGCCAGTCACACCGTAACAGATGGTGTTTCTTCATCAAATGTTACTTTTGCTTAACCAACAAACCCATGGACAAAAACTTTTTTCCCCTTTCCAACACACCTGTTCCCCTTTCCACCAGCATTTGTCCTTTTTCAACTCATTTGGTATATGACCAAAAGTGCAACTCTGCAGGGACACCGTACTCAATGCCATCTCAGCACAGCAGCCAGCCCTCGGTCCCTCAGATGTGGACAAGTAAAAGACCATTTCCTCCTATCCATGACAAAGCGTTGAGATTCACTCTGTGCAGCACTGGTGTTTACTGGAAAAGCAGATCTAAGAATCCGTACCACCTTCTGCAGATACTCCTGTATACGTGCGTCCCTTTCTATGGCAGGAATTATTTCGCCAAATTTTGTCTTGTACCGGGGATCCAACAGTGTGGCAACCCAGTAGTTAGCATTACTTCAAATTCGTACAATCCGAGGGACATGTTGTAGGTAGTGCAGCAAGAAGGCGCTCATGTGTCTTGTGCATCCAGGAGGACCAAGTCCTTGGTGTGTTGGTGGCAGAGAGGTGAGAATCGTGCCTCCTTCCTCTGCCCTCTCCCCCCAACCTCACACAACCGAAATGTGAGCAAGCTCTCACTCATCTGCTGAGTCTTCCATGCCCATCGACAGTTCGTCCTCCATTTCTTCATGGGCTCCTGCACCTTCCTCAACACTTTTTGCTGATACTATGCGCCCTTGTTAATCCCTCTCCCCCACCGTCCCTTGACTTCCGCCTAGGTGCCGCTCACCATCTGGACCTTGTAGATCTTATTATCCGTTCTGCATATGACTCCTCCTGTACTTCCTCCCCTTCCTCTTGGAGCAACACCTGACTCCGAATAATGCATACAGTGTGCTCCATCTTGTAGATGACTAGAATTGTCACACCGAGAATGGCATCGCCAGTGCTAAAGATCTTCGTCGATATTTGTAAACTGTGTAGAAGGGTGCATAGGTCCTTGATCTGACACCACTCCAGCAGCGTGATCTGCACCACCTCTGGATCAAGTTAGCCCAGGGTATACGTTATACCGTTTTTCAGCAGGGCTCTGCGGTGCTGCCACAGACGCTGAAACATGTGCAGATTCAAATTCCTGCATGTCGGAACATCGCATTTCAGGCGTTTAACCGCCAGACCCTAAGACTTCAGGAGCGATGAAAGTTGTTGAGCTGCTGGGTGCGAAGGATGAAAGTGAGCACATAGCAGCGTGCCCGCTGCACAAGGCCATGTAGGCCGGGATGGTATTTTAAAAATTGCTGGAGAATCAGATTCAACACGTGAGCCATACAAGGCACGTGTGTCACATTGCCCTGACGAAGGGCCGCAGACAGGTTTGCATCATTGCCGCACACGGCTGTTAAGTCACCAACGTAGTCCACTCAATCAATTTGTACTCCGGTCGCCAGGTGACAACGTGTTCCTTTCGTGCATAGTGCTGATGATGGGAAAGGAGTCGATGCCTGCGGCGCAGGTGGACGCAGGGTATGGTCACCCACTGGGTTGCGTTACCTTGACAGATACAGAAACACAGGCTGAATGTAGGTGGTGGGTATCTCACAGATGAAGTACCATCATTCAGCTACAACCAATGAGAAGACACCACACCCTTTTTTAGGCCCCTCCTGTCTGCAGACCACTGCCAGACAAAGCTATGAACCTCTTGTTACTGTTACCCCCAGTTCAGTTTTATGAGTTTGTGTGCTTGTTACCTGACTACTTTTCCTGCTTGCTGTTTATGTACCTCGTTGGCCGATCCGAATTTCACCTCTGCTTGTTTTCTGATTAAGTCCTGGCCATCCCATTCTGTTCCTCTTCCTCAATTAATGTTTTTGACCCTGCATGACTACTATTCTCTGGAACTGCGGCCTTCCACAGGTATTGATCAACTGGGGCCCTGTGTAATTCCAAATCACTGTATAGGGGTTAAAGGGTTTCAGGGTTCTGGGTGTCCAGCTTGGTGAGTGGCTTGCCTCTAGCCTATCCTTTACAGCCCATCTGAGTGTGTTGATCCAGGCAGGCGTTACACCGTGCCCTCTGCAGAAGGCCATGTAGGCCGGGATAGTGTTTTAAAAATTGCTGGACAACCAGGTTCAACATGTGAGCCATACAAGGCACGTGTGTCACATTGCCCTGAAGAAGGGTCGCAGACTGGTTTGCATCATTGTCGCACCCGGCCTTCCCTGGCTGCTGGTTGAGTGTAGACAACCATTGATGAAACTCGGTCTCACTCTCCAGAGCTAACCATCCACAATTCCTCAGCGGTGTCTCACATTTCCCCTACATTTCAAAGTAAACATTTGACCGCCTGATGGCCTTGAGCTCTGCTGCCAGCATAGTAAGGAGGTGTGTGGGAGTCCTTGGGCGCAGTTACAAGGAAGGGTGGCCTGACCACACAGGGTTTGGGCCGAGGTGGAGGACCCACACGAGGTTAAGGAGGCAGAAGCAGTGGAGGAACTTGTACATACAGAGGAAGGATTGACACACAAGTCGTGTGGACGGCAAGACTTGTACAGCAAACCCTTCTCCATCTCTCACCATAGTTAGCCAGTGCCCAGTCAGCAACATGTAACTCTCCTGTCCATGCTTACTGGTCCAAGTATCTGTGGTGAAATGCACCCTGTCACACACAGAGTTTCTCAAGGAATCGGTGAGGTTGTGTGCGACCTGCTGTGGTAGCGCGGGCACGCCTTTCCTGGAGAAGGAGTGACGACTGGCCATCGGCTCTTGGGGCACTGCAATGGGCATGAGGTCTCGAAAATCCTCGGTCTCAAAAGGGTGTAAAGGCAGCCTTTCTGTTGCCAACAAGTTGCAGATGATGAAACTCAACCTCTTAGGCATGTCATGCCCTTCGAAAATCATGGAAAACACAGCGAGGGGACTCCAACCACAGTCTCCCTCGTTGCCACTAATTGGGCCACACACACCCCACTTGACTGGCATCACTTGATCCCCCTTTTCAAAATGAAAAAGATGCTTTGCATGAAGCACTCTCAAAAATACGCATGCCTTTCCCGTCCCCTGGATGACCCAGGGGAAGAAAAGTCCTCTGAGAGCCATGACTTGTTCATCTTGGTTCTTTTTTCAAAAGCGAGGGGACTCCAACCACAGTCTCCCTCGTTGCCACTAATTGGGCCACACACACCCCACTTGACTGGCATCAGTTGACCCCCCTTTTGAAAAAGAAAAAGATGCTTTACATGAAGCACTCTCAAAAATACGCGTGTCTTTCCCGTCCCCTGGATGACCCAGGGGAAGAAAAGTCCTCTGAGAGCCATGACTTGTTCATCTTGGTTCTTTTAGAAACACAGCGAGGGGACTCCAACCACAGTCTCCCTCGTTGCCACTAATTGGGCCACACACACCCCACTTGACTGGCATCATTTGTCCCCCCTTTTGAAAAAGAAAAAGATGCTTTGCATCAAGCACTCTCAAAAATACGCGTGTCTTTCCCGTCCCCTGGATGACCCAGGGGAAGAAAAGTCCTCTGAGAGCCATGACTTGTTCATCTTGGTTCTTTTTTCAAAAGTGAGGGGACTCCAACCACAGTCTCCCTCGTTTCCACTAATTGGGCCACACACACACCACTTGACTGGCATCACTTGATCCCCCTTTTCAAAATGAAACAGATGCTTTGCATGAAGCACTCTCAAAAATACGCGTGCCTTTCGCCTCCCCTGGCTGACCCAGGGGAAGAAAAGTCCTCTGAGAGCCATGTCCACATTGTCAGTGGACAGACACGTGTGCTTATCTGCCAGCAGACCCCCAGCAGCACTGAAGACAGGTTCCGAGAGAACGCTGGCTGCAGGACACGACAAGATCCCCAAGGCGTACGTGGCAAGCTCAGGCAATTTATCCAGATTGGAAGCCTAAAATGAGCAGGGCTCAAGTTGCACAGTAATGGCATCGAAGTTTCCTTGCATATACTCATATATCTGTGTCTCCTCCTCTTTTTCCTTGTCCAGCTCTTTTGTTTTCGCATGAGTATATGTCCTTGTCACTTTCCCATGTGTTTGTGTTGTGTTTTGAGTTGTTTGTCACCTTTTGGACACCTTTGAGGGTGTTTTCTAGGTGTTTTTATGTCTTTGTGATTGCCTGCCATTGTTTCCTATGCAGTTCGAGTTCGGTTCGTCGAACGTTCGACTAACCGAACTCGAACGGGACCTCCGTTCGGCGAACCGACCTCGAGCCGAACTGCGACCGGTTCGCTCATCTCTATTTGCGAGCAGATTCGCATTTCGCAAAAACAAAACAAAAAAGTGTCCTCTCTCCTGTAGAGTGTAAGATTGTATTGTTAGCAGGATCCTTTCTCTCTCCTGTAGAGTGTAAGCTCTAATGAGCATCGGGGTCCTCTATGTCTCTCTCTTGTAGGGTGTAGGCTTTTAAGATCACTGGAGTACTCTCTGACCAATAGAGTGTAAGCTTTATGGTCAGCAGAGTTCTCTCTCCTTTCCCCCACATGTATTTTCACAGTAATTACAAACTTTCAAGTATTGAAATTCACGCACCTTTATTTGCTGTGTATCAAATTACTTGGGAAAACTAGTCAAAGTTTGGTTAGTAGGCTTGGTTTTACTATGGTATCAATGTAATAAGCTTGGCTCAATTATTGTATTTATGGAAAAAGGTCTGGGACCATAACTTTGTAGTAAGCCAGTTCCTAGTTGCTATACCCATGCAGTAAGCGTAGCTTTGTTACTGTATGTATGAAGTAGGTTGGTTCAGGTACTGTATACAGAAAGCTTGATTTTGGAACTGTAGCTATGTAGTAAATGCTTACAAAAAGAACAAGGAGTAATTTGCGCATAAAAAATTACCGTAGTTTTCGCTTTATAAGACGCACCGGATTATAAGACGCACCCCAAACTTATACATAAAAAAAGGTAAAAAAAAAAAATGGGGTCCATCTTATAATCCAGTGTTCTCTTACCGGAGGGGGGCAGCAGTGGTGGTGAAGCGGGGTCACAGGAGGCAGAGGTTGTGCTGGCAGGCACGGCGGGTCAGTGGCAGCGGGGTTCGTGGTGGCAGGTGGCGTCCGGGGTGGCAGGAGCCGGGGGACCCATGGTGGCAGGAGCCGCGGGGCCCGTGGTGGTGGCGGCAGCAGCAGCGTCGGCGGGTGAGTCATGCAGCAAGCCGGTGCAGTGAGTGTCCCAGTGCCCGCGGTCCCGGTTCAAATAATGGCGCCTGTGCAAATGGAGCCCTCATCCAAGGCCTCCATCTGCGCACGCGCTGCCTCCCGGGGGAGAGCGTGCGCAGATGGAGCTCTCATTCAAGAACTCCATCTGAGCACGCACCCGCTGCCATCATTTGAAACTGGGACCGCGGACAAACTGGGTAACTTGCTGCACAGCCGCCCGTCCCGCACGCACAGAGTGGCAGCCAGCAGGCTGCCCGCCCACCCTGCATGCAAGCAGCCGGGAACCTGTGCTTGCGTGCGGGCGGCAGCCATCTGCCGCCCGCACAGGCACCTGGCCGCCGCCCGCACACAGCACCCGGCCGCCGGCCACTGCCCGCACACAGCACCCGGCCGCTGGCCACACACAGCACCCAGCCGCCGACCGCCGCCCGCACACAGCACCCGGCCGCTGCTTGCACACAGCACCCGGCCGTTGGCCCCACACAGCACCTGACTGCCGGCCGCAGCCTGCACACAGCAGCCAACTGCCGCCCGCATGCAGCCACAGGTACCCGGCTGCCACTGCACGCAAGCACAGGTACCCGGCCGCTGGCCATTGCCATTAAGATTGTTGAAAAAAAAAAAAAAAAAGGTCTGATGTCATTTCCTTCTTCCATATGTTCTTCATTCTCCACTAGTGTATGCAGGAGAGCAGACAGCTGCAGAACTACGAGGCTCAGCATGCTCCATCCAGGACTGTATGCTGGAGGGAGAGTCAGGGGGAGCAGACCTACAAGGCTCAGCATACTCCATCCACTAGTGGATGCAAGAAAGCAGACAGCA
Source organism: Anomaloglossus baeobatrachus (assembly GCF_048569485.1). Taxonomy (NCBI): domain Eukaryota; kingdom Metazoa; phylum Chordata; class Amphibia; order Anura; family Aromobatidae; genus Anomaloglossus; species Anomaloglossus baeobatrachus. Next base: position 308,228,721 of record NC_134358.1, read on the forward strand.
GCTGCAGAACTACAAGGCTCAGCATCCTCCATCCAATAGTGTATGCAGGAGAGCAGACAGCAGCTGCAGAACTACAAGGCCCAGCATCCTCCTTCCAGGATTGTATGCAGGATTTCTTTGCCCCCCCAAACAAAAAAAATGATGTGCGCTTCGCCATATTTTTGTATGCTAGCCGGGTACAGCAGGCAGGCACGGGCTGCCCCCAACCCCCAGCTGCCTAGTTGTACCCAGCTGGGAACCAAAAATATAGGGAAGCCCTTTTTTTTTATTATTTCATGAATTTCATGAAATAATTAAAAAAAAAAATGACGTGAGCTTCGCCTAATTTTGTGTCCAGCCAGGTACAACTAGGCAGCTGGGGATAGGAATCCACAGTGCAGGGTGCCCATGCTTTCTGAGCACCCCTGCTGCGAATTGCAGTCCGCAGCCACCCCAAAAAATGGCGCTTTCATAGAAGCGCTATCTTCTGGCGCTGTATCCAATTTTTCCAGCTGCCCTGGTGACGGTGGCTTGCTGGGTAATAATGGGGTTAGGGCTAGCTGTATATTATCAGCTGGCCCTAAGCCCGAAATTCATGGTGTCACGCCAATATTAGACATGGCCACCATGAATTTCTAGTAAAGATAAAAAAACCACAACACACAGAAAAATATTTTTATTAGAAATAAAACACAACACAATTAGTGACTCCATCTTTATTGAAATAAAGAGCCCCCCTCCGCAGTAATCCTGGGTCAAGGGTCCTGCGCCGTCCAATCCGGATCCAATATCATCTGATCGGTTTGCTGGAAGGCAAAGCGATCAGATGATGTGTCAGGTTCCAGGATGTGAATCACATCACACATCAGCTGATTGTATAAATGGCTTTTATACAATCAGATGATGCATCAGTGCAAAAAAAACCCAAACAACTCACTTATGTGCTGATTACCGGCAGCTCCTGGAGTGGAGTCTGATCCCGTCCGATCGCTGCAGGAGCTGCCGGTAATCAGTGATGAAGTCTCCTGACGGCATCCGCTGATAGGTTAAGCCGGCCGGGCGCCGGCGTCACCCCGAGACTTTCGATCAGCTGACGCGTCAGGTGACTGCATCAGGTGATCCATCGCCAGGTCCTGCATCCATCGCACGTACCCGGGGAGACTGCACACAGCCGAAGTGGCGGTACCGGAAGGAGGAGCTGGGAGCGGACATGGCACCGGGAGTCCGCAGACAGGTGGGTATGACATTTTTTTTTTCTACTGTTCACTTTTGTTTTCGCAGCTGCCACCACTTGCCGCCCAGACATGACGCTGCACGGGAGCTGACATGCACAGGAAGGGAGGTGGACGCAGAGGTGACGGTACCGGGAGGATTCACGCTTCTGTATTTACTGACAGAAGGAATCCTCTTCTTATACATGTCACTTTACTACCCACCTCCTGCGTTTATAGCTGCATTTTTGGTCTTAGAAACGCACCAAAATGCACCAAAACGCAGCTATAATAACAATTTGCGTTTCTCATTGCGTCTTTCAACATCCCATTGGACTCAATGGATGAAAAATGCGGTGAAAAACGCGGGAATAATTGACATGCTGCGTTTTTGTGGTCACCACAAAAACGCAGCTGAAAAAAAACGCTGTGTGCAGACAGCAAAAATGAAAACTCATAGACTCATAGACTTTGCTGGGGGAAGCATGCAGTTTTCTGGGCAAAAACGCACCCGAAAAACGCGCAAAAACGCCGCGAAAAACGCACTGTGTGAACTTACCCTAATTATGTCTGAGTGTCACAGCTGCTGAGGGCTATGTATATTCAAGGTTATCTACCCTATATCCACAATACATGTCCAAATAAATGGAGCAGAATTTTATATATGGTATTGCAAAATTCCTATCTCTCACCACATTTGTGATAATTGTAAATAGATCAATGTTATTCAGAGGGATATATCTTGATCAGTAACTTAATGTGACCAGCAAAAACCACCAAGCATTTGCAATACAAAAGCAGCACTCTTATCTATAGAAATAGATCTTAGCTATTGCACTGGCCCTCTGCTGATTAGATAAATTATCTTGTTCCTGTGCAAAAAATGTAAATAGCAGCAGTAATAAAGTGCATATAACCTGCATCAAGGAAAGTGCAAAATGCAAGGCAGTATAGCAGCAGTTCAAAATAGTATAGTCACCATAGACCCAGACTCCTCACTATAGCAAGCAATCAAATTATCATCTTAGTAATTACCCATGGCATAAACAGTTGTACACAAGGTCATTCAGTCCTATCCCCCTATGCGCATTTTTCTGTTCCTGCTTCATCAGGGGGTTTCTGGTTACTGCATCTCTGCAATAAGTTGGTTTTGGTTATGCATCTATGTGGTAATCGTGGTTCTGTTATCCTATCTATGTAGTATTCTTGGTTTGGATACCACATCTATGCAGTAAGTTTGCAGTAACCTTGGTCCTGTTACTTAGGGTACATTCACACTTTAGCGATGCAGCAGCGATCCGACCAGCGATCTGACCTGGTCAGGATCGCTGCTGCATCGCTACATGGTCGCTGGTGAGCTGTCAAACAGGCAGATCTCACCAGCGACCAGTGACCAGCCCCCAGCCAGCAGCGGCGTCTGGAAGCTGCGGACACTGGTAACTAAGGTAAACATCGGGTATGGTTACCCGATGTTTACCTTAGTTACCAGCTCACACCGCTTAACTTAGCGTGTGCAGGGAGCAGGAGCCGGCACTGGCAGCGTGAGAGCTGCGGAGTCTGGTAACGAAGGTAAATATCGGGTAACCACCTTGGTTACCCAATGTTTACCTTGGTTACAGCTTACCGCAGGCTGTCAGACGCCGGCTCCTGCTCCCTTCACATTCAGGATTGTTGCTCTCTCGCTGTCACACACAGCGATGTGTGCTTATCAGCGGGAGAGCAACAATAAAAAAAGGAACCAGCACTGTGTGTAACGAGCAGCGATCTCACAGCAGGGGCCAGATCGCTGCTCAGTGTCACACAAAGCGAGATCGCTAAAGAGGTCACAAAAACCGTGACTCAGCAGCGATCTCAGTAGAGATCTCGCTGTGTGTGAAGTACCCCTTATTCTATGTGTTATGTTTGACTTTGATACTGTATCTATGTAATAAACTTGATAACGTTACTGTATCTATAAAGTCATCTTGAGTCTATTACTGTATCTAAATTGTAAGCTTGGTTCTGTTACTGTAACTATATAGAAAGCTTGGTTCTGTTACTCCATTCATACAGTAAGCTTGGTTCTGAAACTGTATCTATGCAGTAATTGTGGTTCTGTTGTAGTATTTATGTAGGTAGTAAGCTTGTTTTTTGTATTGTTATGTATTGAACTTCTTTATGTATGGTTATGACGCGCCCACGGGGTCCCAAGGGTTACTAGTCACCGTGTCGATTTGGATTGTCACAGCAGCCAGGCCCTGTTCCCTGTTCTGCTGTGTCAATAAATGGGGGGAATGATGAGGATGGAGGTTGTAGTTATTTGTGATGCTACCTGTAGTGTGCGCCAAGTCTTAGCCGCCGCTGCGGGAGGTCGTCTCTGGGGTGGATGATAACACAGCTTGGATGGTATATCTCACCACAGGCAGAGCTCAGGCCCCAGGGAGGATGTTGGGAGTAGTAGTCCACTATATTAAAGGAGCGCAGGGTTGGAGGCAGTAAAGAAAGGGAGTGACACAGGGGTTGCAATCAAAGTTCTTTACTCACTGATATGTCACTGCCTTTGGACTGCCGATCCCCACTGTCATGGGCACCAGCCAATCCCGGATAGTTCGGAGGTTAGAACCAGTGGGTTTCTCTGTGAGTCCTTCCTCCCTGCCCTGTGTTGTGTGAGTCCCAGCAGCTTGAAGCTACTCTGGGACCTGAATCTCCGGATTTTGCTGCGTTCCTGTCCCATATGGCAGGCAGCGTGAGTCCATTACTGGTGCCGCTATTGTGTCACGACTCCTGGCTCTATATGCTGCTGTGCCCCAGGCACTTTATGTGGGCCAGAAGACTTGAAATCCTCTGCCCAGCGGATTCTGCTGGTGGGACGTGCAGTGCCCACCAGCCTGGGGCTCTGCACCCTGTTCTCCGTGCGCCCGGTCCTGAGGGAGCTATATCGTAGCTCTCTCCTCAGCGTCCGTGTCCTCTACATCTTACTTGTTCCCTCTCTGTGACTGTCTGATGACTGACTGCATGGCTGTGTGTGTGTGTTTCCTTATTCCCCGTGTGTAGCTCCACCCCCCAGGTTGCTAAGCTAGTGGGTGAGAGGTCCCCTACCTTGTGGTGACTATCCAAATGATCCTATTCTATCCCAGTCCCGGTGAGAGGGCAAGTTACTGTTTGTTTTTGTGGATTGTGGTGGTTTTACTGGTGATGAGCTCCGAGATGAATACTGCACCCTGAATGAGGTGCAGTACCCTGTGGCGCCTGAAGCCGCAGGGGTGCCACCACATATGTATGTTGTAAACTTTGTTCATTTAAAAAAACCTATATAGTAAGTTTGCTTCCATTAGCATTAGTATGTCTTAAGTTTTGTAATGTTATTGCTTCTATGCGATAAATGTTGACTGTTTGGTAAAAAGGTTACTATAACAGTCTGATGTAATGAGTCTCCTCTATGGTGAATTTGCTATAGTGGACAATTACTATATTTGGAATGCCAACATTCCCTTTCTGAAACAGACAGCTAGTTTATTACAAGGTTATTATGTCCTTTTTATAGAACTAAAATACACTACAAGACGTAACAATAATTATTGCTCTTCCCTTTAAATTATCAAGTTGTTATGAACAATTCAATAATGTATTTGGGATTACAAATGTTTTTGTGATCCGGACATGAAAACACCATACTAGCCATGTCAATTAACAGTGCCTGGTTGTAAATCCAGTGTAAATTGGGAGGGTAAAGTTAAGATTGGGCCATTACTTAAGTTTCAGTACTGTGCAATTGCCCCCCAGCTCAGTTTGCCCGCCTGTCCTTGAAGTTTGGTGCTGTATATCCAGAACTTTGTAAATGAAAAAATTCCCTAAGCATTAACAGCCAAATAGTTGCCACCTACCTGCCTTTTGTGCCCAGCGACTTTCTTTGCTGGTACAGAGCAGTCATAGACCGTCCCTGTCAGCAATCCGGCTGCTTCTCCTAATGTCACATCAACAGAGTGGTGGCTTCTTTCATGCTGTGTTCCATTGATATCATGTTGACTGATCGCCGACTCCCTCAGTTAGGTAGCAGTGAGTTATCTGTCAATCAGCATGTCTGTGACCACTCTGTGCTGGCGAAGAATGGTGCCAGGCACAACAGGGAGGTGGCAAGTACCTGCCTGTTGGCGCTTAAGTACTTCTTTTTTCACAAAGTCCTGGATATACCCTCTAACTATGTTTTAACATTATCTACATTTATACATGTGACTTGCAGACGGACATTTAAGGTGGCAATCAACTTGGGTATTACTAGTACACATTAATTAAGTTAACAATATTACAGACAGTACAAATTAAAAGTGACAGTATTAATGTTCTTTATGGACTACAGACTTAATGTTCTCTTGTTATGCACTATGGACTTAATATCCTGATGTCAATTTGGAAGTCTCACCAATGTAGTGTGGCAGTGTAATAACATGCAAGATACAAAAAAATCTATGCCAGTTAAGCTTTCCCCATAAACTAACATAAATTTCATCCTAAATTGACAAATATTGAAGGCCGTCTACTACCTCCCATAAGATTTAGCTTGGGAAAGCATAAAACTATCAAACTATCACCTAATTTAATGAGGAGTGCATGGTAACCACTCAATAAAACCTTTATTTTGGCAACTGTACCAGCAATGAGGAAGTATTATAGACATTAATTCATCACTTATTTTAGATTGTATTCATGTGTTGGAAAGCTGAGACCTTCATGAAAAACTTGCTTCAAGAACTTTTATACTTGAAGTAAGGCTGTAAAATTTTGTTCTATTTATTAGCTCCATTGGACTTTAATTGTGCTTCAAACTATAACGTTCACAGCTTGACTGTCTGTATTCTTGGCTGTGTGTTCTGCAACTTGACATAAAATGTTCCTTCATTTAATATATTTTTTTTTTCTATTAAATGCGTGACACTTACCTTTGCCAAAATATTGGTATAAAAATAAAACTGCCCAAGAGTTATGTTAGCCTCATTCAAAATGAGAAAATATAAATCTAGCACAAGAACACTTCATATTCCAATTGATTTAATTTGTTGTGAAACTGCAACATCAGTTTGTAAAGTCTCCAGTACTTTCTAAGATGTGTTATATTGAGGAGCTGTGCACTTTGCTTTATGCCTCACGTCAGAGGTATATGACATAAAGATTTCCTGATGTATCCCTCTGATAAAACGTATGGCATAGTATGAATCCAAATTATTGAATTAATTAATAATTGTCAATTTGGAGTACAAGATAAAAGAAGAACCATAAAGGGAAGTCCAGACAAATGGTACAAGCTGCAAGATCAAACAGGTACTCGAGATCTAAAATTGATTTTATACTAAAATTACTGAATATTGTAAGTTTGTTTGTTACATTTGTTTCATAATTTCTAAAAATAAAAATATATTGGAGAATAAAATTACTGAAGTGTTTTATATAGTGTCTGAGGTAATGCTTACAGCTCTATGGAGTTTATCATGGTAAGCAAGGCTAGAAAATTGTTTAGGCATTTAGAAATTGTTTCATAAACTATGGATCGTAAAACTGTCAGACTGTATGTCTGGTGGGGAAAAAATACATAGATGTTTATACTGTAAGGGACATCTTCTAAAATTGGTTTCTGAAGCAAAAACGCTGTAATAATGCTCAAAAAGTTGTTAAGTTATCTGTTATGGTTCGGGGTTCTGTTGTGCCTCGAATCGGTCCAGTCCCATCATTGACTCCAACATTGGGGTCGATCAACTCCACAGCACCACCTGGCTGTCACTTGAGGCATCAGGTGGTTAGAGTTTTGTACCATCCTGAGCCTAAGTGCTCATTCAGCCATACTGAGCATGTGCATGATGTCATCAATGACAAGCCGGCGACTAATTGGTCATCAGTGACATCAGCGATGAAGTGGCAGCCGCTGATTGCTGATATCATGATATCAGCAATGACATGGCAGCCTTTGTATGGCTGCAATCGACACCATTACCACATGCCATGTGGTCTGGACCATGGAGGCGGCTATAAAAGGTCTGTAGCTCCGTCCATCGAGGTGCAAACGTCACATTCTGTATGCTGACAGCTAAGGCAGCAGACCTGGCTGTGAGAGTGTGTGGGTTTCAGCACCATTTACCTGCAGTGCATGTGGCAGGCATATATATAGAAAAGGACAGTGACTACATCAGGGTTAGGTGTCGGTGCTGGGTATTTCTATCCATGCACACCTGTACTTTGGTACAGTGAGGGTCAACAATTGTCCTATTAGTCCTCGGGTCTCCAGTATCACTAGCTGGTTACCCTCCCGGCCTGATGTGTCCGGTACATACGTGACCAGTGGTCTGCAGTGCTTGTTGCAGACGTGTGTATCTGTGTGTGTGTACCAGTTGCTGTGTACCTGGCAATGCCAACTGGGTAGTTTGCCCGGTCTGACGTGATCGATACCTGTATGCGGTCAGTAGTGCCCCGTACGCACGTGACCAGTTCCAGGTTTATATCCCTGGTGTCCCAGTGAGATTAACTGGGTCACCTGTTGGTCTGACGTGTCTATACACACATGACCAGCACACATGTACCTGTGAAGTCAACAGGGACACGCTACACATTGGGGTGTGCCCTTAAACATCCCCTTCGTTCACATTTTGGTTTTCCTTAGTTATTGTAACCGTCCTCCAGTCCCATAGCGGCCTTGTCATCTGCCCGGCGGACTTCGGGCGACGATTGTTTTCATATGATTCTATACCCAATCGTCCCGTCCGTAACAGTATCTTTCAGGCATCTTTTGAGCTTTCCCATTGACTTGTATTGTAAAGTATAGAGCATCTTCAGAAATGAAAAATGCCTGAAAATGGTCAGCTCACTTATTTTTGCCACTTGGTATGTTTTGAAGCCTCAAGTATTTAAAAGACACTCAAAAGCCTTAATTTATTGTCACAAGGGTCTCCTGTCCTGGGCAAACTTGTGACAGACTTGGGATCTGAGTCTCACATTACCTTGTGAGACTATGAGTATTAAGCATACTTGCTTTCTTTTAGTGCAGCAAGGGTTAACGACTCTTTCCTTGTTGGCAGTTCTTGTTAGTGCATCTCAGGTGCAAACAGTTTGTAACCCTTCCCGTTGCCTTTAAATAATCACATATTCCATAACCTGATGCCGGTTATGGCATGGCATGTTTTTCCAAAAATAAGACCTCCCCCAAAAATATGCCTTAGCAGGGATTTTCAGCATTTTTGGAGCAAGGCTCAAATATATCCCTGATCCTGAAAATAAGCCCTAGTCCAGGTTCAATAATGAAATGTCCATGCAGCTAAGAAAGTTGAAAAAACTGCAGGACACTTCATTATAGACAGCGGACACCCTGCAAACACACTCATCAGATGCCGAGCGGGAGGCCCTGCAGTGGATCGCACACCCACACACCTCAGATATCACACCTGCACACGACAGATCACACACACACAATCACCCATCAGATCGCACACACACACTCACCACATCCAGCGATACCGATTTCTTCTGGCTGGCAGAATCCTGAGAAGCAGTGCGGTGGAACACAAGGACCTGTGGCTGCAGATGGAATGCTTACAGGAGCTGCAATGCACAACTTCCTTCCATCTCTCCCTGCAGCCGGAGCAATTTTGTACTGCCTGATGTGGTGAGTGATTGGTAAGTGTGTGACCGCAATCTGGTCAGTGATTGTGTGTGTGTGTGATCTGATTGGTGATTGTGTGTGTATGTGTATGAGTGTGTGTGCACGATCTGATGTATGTGATTGTGTTGCCCAGAAGCAGGGGAGGACGGCGTGGAGCATATCTACTGGGACGCCTGCCGGAGATCACAGGGAGGTCCTAGGAGCCATGCAGATGTCCAGGGTCTGGTAAGTATGAGTCTCCTGGGAAGGTGTTCGGGTCTGCTTTTTTGGGGGGTAAACTTACCCCCTACCTTGATTCTCCAAGAATAAGAACTACTCCAAATATAAACCCTCTTGCTTTTTTGGGGGGCAAAAAAAAGTATAAGACAGTGTCTTATTTTTAGAAAAATATGGTAGAAATCATTCTGAACTGACCACTGTGGAGAAAGGAATCCTCTAGAAGTTGCTTAGGTCGTGCCGCTTGCAGCTTTGGTGCTAGGTTGCAGCTTTGAGGTTGGAGATTATCTTTTTTTGTCTATGTTCCCATGTCTGTATTACTTTTCCTGTGTCTTATTACCATAGTGGTGAAGTCTAGTGCACTCACCAGCCTTTGCATTAGCCAGGGTGAGTGGAAGGACACCTAGGCACCAGGCACATGATGGTAGCGATTGGTAGGGCTCTCTTAGGGACATTAGGGTTGGGGAGATCAAGGTACAGACACAGGTTAGTATCAGGAGGTGACTGATATCACCTCTCTCTACCATAAGGACCTTCCTACCCATTCCCATTCCCTGTTGTATCCTCTGTGTTGCGCCATGTGCTGGGCGATGCCTTGCCCGAGCATTACACATGCACAGCAAGTCATTTTTACATAGAAATGTATATGTACATTATGATCTCTCTTTCAGGAGGTTTTCAGGGCAAAAAGGTGTTTTGGGCCAAACCTTAGAGCTTTTAAATACCATAAAATACCCATGGCAAGTAAAATGTCGATGACATATGGGAAAATAGTTTGTTGTATGGCGGAGACAATATGGATGACCCTGTAAGTCACTGTTAGCATTTTAAACTGGGTTTGCTTGGAAATTGGAAGCCAGTGAATAGATTGGCTGATGGCAAACCTGCAGGAGTAGCAAATGGGAGAGGTGGATTGACCAGGCAGCAGAGTTAAGGACAGTCTGGAGAGGAGTGTTAGTTGGGGGGCCACAGAGGAGGATCCTGCTATATTCAAGGCAGGAGATGATGAAAGCACTTGTTAGCATTTTAGTAGACTCGAAGTTGAGTAAAGGTCCAGTCACACTAAGCAACTTACCAGCGATCCCAACAACGATAGGGATCGCTGGTAAGTTGCTAGGAGGTTGCTGGTGAGATGTCACACTGCGACGCTCCAGCGATCCCACCAGCAACCTGACCTGGCAGGGATCGCTGGAGCGTCGCTACACGAGTTGCTGGTGAGCTCACCAGCAACCAGTGACCAGCCCCCAGCGCCGCGTGGAAGATGCTGCGCTTGGTAACTAAGGTAAATATCGGGTAACCAACCCGATATTTACCTTGGTTACCAGCGCACGCAGCTACACGTGCAGAGAGCAGGGAGCAGCGCACACTGAGCGCTGGCTCCCTGCTCTCCTAGTTACAGCACACATCGGGTTAATTACCCGATGTGTACTGCAGCTAAATGTGCACAGAGCAGGGAGCAGCGCACAATGCTTAGCGCTGGCTCCCTGCTCTCCTAGCTACAGCACACATCGGGTTAATTAACCCGATGTGTCCTGCAGCTACATGTGCACAGAGCAGGAGCCGGCACTGACAGTGAGAGCGGCGGAGGCTGGTAACAAAGGAAAATATCGGGTAACCAAGGACAGGGCTTCTTGGTTACCCGATGTTTACTGTGGTTACCAGCCTCCGCAGAAGCCGGCTCCTGCTGCCTGCACATTTAGTTGTTGCTGTCTCGCTGTCACACACAGCGATCTGTGCTTCACAGCGGGACAGCAACAACTAAAAAATGGCCCAGGACATTCAGCAACAACCAACGACCTCACAGCAGGGGCCAGGTTGTTGCTGGATGTCACACACAGCAACATCGCTAGTAACGTCACAAAAGTTGTTCGTTAGCAGTGATGTTGCTAGCGATGTTGCTTAGTGTGACGGGGCCTTTAGGGACAAATTAAATAAATATTTTTAAGTTGGAGATAGCAAAAGGTGGTAAAGGCTTAGATGTGTATTTTGAAGGACATGGCATGGGTCACACTACCCAGACAGTGGATTTGTGATACAGACAAAAGTGTAATGTCAATTATTGTGATAGTTAGGTCTAAAAAGTGAAATTAACCCCTTCACCAAAGGGAGATTTTCCTTTTTTCATTTTCCTTTTTTACTGCTGTTCTTCCAAGAGCCATAACTTTTTTATTTTTTTTTTCAACATAGCAGGGAGAGAAGTAGTTTTTTTTGCGAGACGGGTCTTACTTCTGAATTAAACCATTAATTTCACCATATAGTGTACTAGAAAATGGGGAATATTTCCAAGTATGTGAAATTGCAAAAAAAAAAGTGTGATTCCACAATTTATTTTTTTTTATTTACCAGGTTCAATTCATGGTAAAATATACCAAGCAGTATTATTCTCCAAGTCAGTATCAGTACATACAAATTCAGATGTTTGTAAGAAAAAAAAAAAATCTTTTGGAGCCATTTTCTGAGATCTGTAAAGTTTTCATTTTTCAGGATCTGGGGCTAAGTGATGGTTTATTTTTTGCACCCTAAGTTGAGATATTTTTACTGATTCCATTTTTGGGTATAATGCAGTGTTTGGCTTACCGATCGGATTCATTTATTTTATATTTTGATAGATTGAACATTTCTGAAAGCACCAATACCAAATATGTGAATATTTTTATTGTTTTATTTTCAATCAAGCAAAAGGGGTAATTTGAACTTGTGTTTTTTTATTTTTTTTTTCATATTTTTAAAAACATTTATTCTCTTTTTATTGTATTTTATAGTCCCCGTATGGGACTTGAAGCTGTAATCATATAATCGCTTATGCTGTACAAAGTGATGCATCAGCACAGCAGTAGTGATGACTTTCTATGAACGTCAGCTTGCAGCTGGCATTCATATGAAGTTTGTTAAGACAGAGGTTATAAGCTGACCCCTGGCTGTCATAACAACTCATTGTCATCCCGGGATCACTTCACAGTGCCGCCGATAGGAGCGGGGAATGGCGCTCTCCCATTGAAGCATGTTAAATCCTGCTGTCAGAGATTGACAGCAGGATTTAACTGGTTAACAACAGTGGGTGAATCTCGGAACCACCTACAGCTGTAAGAGGCATATGTCAGCTGATCAGATCAGCTGACATGTGCAGTTAAAGATGTGGGCTCGGCATATGAGCCAGCATCAAAGGCAGAGACACGATCTTGGACATACCAGTATGTCTATAGTCATGAAGAAGTTAAATTAAATTACAGAATGATGATGAGTTTGGTTTTGTCCACATGAAGTTTTAGAAAGATTGGTGAGAAGAAAAAGGAATTGGCTGATAGACACTTTGGGATTCAGCTGCATATAGGTGGCACTGGAAGCCTTCTGATTTTATGACTTGGCCCAGGTTAAAAGGTATAGATGGAAAAGAGTGGGGGTCCCATGACAGAGCCTTGTGGGACACTGACAGATAGAGGTCAGGATGAAGTACTCTGGGAACTGGAAACATTAAATGTGAGGTGAGAAAGGTATGATGATATCCAGGAGAGGACAAGGGAAGAGAGGATAGGTAGTAGGTGTCGAAGGCAGTAGAAAAGTCTAGAGAGATGAGTACAGAGTATTGTCTGGTACCTCTGGTGGTTGTTTTCTACGCCAGTCCTAATAAGGAACATGCAGGAATAAGATACCCCAAATTCATTAAGAAATGTTACTTCAGTTAGGGAATGGAATAAAATTTCACTTTTATAAAATACATGCCACTTTTGCTGAATTTGACTCTCGTCTCGTGTCCTCTCTAGCTATACCCATTTAGGAGGAGCTGCTTCAAACGGCTGAGAGAATCACAAAACGTCACAACATTCTGCAAGTATTCAAAATGTTTTAACATGGTATAAGCACTTTGAGAAAAGCACATCTTTCTCTGTTTCTACGGTGTAATGCAATTCTAATTTCTGTTAGTTTGACAGGACTATCTATAATGAAAGTTGCAGTGATGAGTAACTATTAGACTGCATACATCCACGTACAATAAATGTATGGATATGTTATTCAGATACTGTACTGTACAGTGTTATTTGAAGAGTCTCGCTTTCCATGGCAATATCAAAATCTGTATGTCAATATTATATTTTCTCTATGTGACATATCATTATAGAAATATTACGGTAGTGTTATTTGCACTGCCAAAATATTAACAGAAACATTAAAAATAAGGATAAAGTAATATAGGATTAGTGGAAAACATCTAAGTAGTAATTTTCTTAAACAGAAAAACCTGAATTAAATTTACAATAAAATTAGCGAGCGGCATACAATTAACGTAAACACGATACCTCCTCCACATGAAGAAGAACACTCTGAGCGAATAATGGCCCATGTAAAGTTGTGCTTTGGAGTCAACCTCCTCTCGTTCTCTTGTTTGGGCATGGAGAATTCCCACATGATTCCAGGGTTTTTACCTTGCAGAAGAATCTATAAAGAGAAGATTCTGCGATTTAGTCTATGGGTTTTGTGGTTTATGTTATGCATGCAATCTGAAAATTGTAAGTTAATCTCAGTAAATTTCAGTGGTACACCACATCCCTTCTGAAGCTGCTGAGAGTGCCATCCAGCACTATTCTATCCCAGACAAATCTAATTTCCTATAGCAGATGCAATTAATTACATGACGGGGAATCGGGTGCCAAGAATGATATCTCAACATTTTGAAGATTAGATAGAACTGAAAAATGAAGTAAAGAGGTGTAGTAGGGAGAACAAAACGCAATATGGTAACATTCACAGAGAAAATAATGCAATGGACAGAAACAAAACGTAGCCTATCTGTAAATACTTTCTAAACTAAAAGTGTTTAATTGCTTTCTTATCTGTTACCAAATCTTAATGCACATCAGTCAGACAATGCACGGACCTCTGGGAAAGATATGTTAGTGCAGTTATTTGCTGCCCTTGCTGAAATTATCAATGCACAAAATAATCCACAATGTCGGTCCGCAGGGCAGTTCATTAGAGAGTTTTTATCAATTACACAGTGTGTGTTTTTGTCTTTAACTGTTCTTGTACTGAGTTGATATACTGTATTACAGTTTATCACAAAAGTGAGTACACCCCTGACAGTTTTCTAAATATTTTATTACATCTTTTCATGGGACAGCACTGAAGATATGACACTTTGATACATTGTGAAATAGTCAGTGTATTACAGTGTATATTTAGTGTGTACTCTAAATAACTGAACACATAGCCATTAATGCCTAAACCTCTGGCAAAAAAACTGCATACACCCCTAAGTTGGGAGAACTGTGAACGCAGCCACATCCAAAGTATATCTGTCTGTGTGAACAGAAAATTTTAGCTGTATAATAAGATCACATATAGCACCAGGTCTATACACATTAGACTAATATTAGATGATTTTGGCAGGTCAATGAAGCCATTTAATTCTTGGGGCACAGACAAATAAGGCAGTAAGACTTCACTATCTTCAATACTTTTGCTCTAAGGGGAGATTAGCTGGTAGCAAACGTCTTTGAATGTGACTTAAGGTGCATGTACACTGTGAGATTGTCATGATGGCGTATTTACAAGAACACTCTCTTCAAATTAGGGTACCTTCACACTTTAGCGATGCAGCAGCGATCTGACCAGCGATCTGACCTGGTCAGGATCGCTGCTGCATCGCTACATGGTCGCTGGTGAGCTGTCAAACAGGCAGATCTCACCAGCGACCAGTGACCAGCCCCCAGCCAGCAGCGACGTGCAAGCGACGCTGCGCTTGCACGGAGCCGGCGTCTGGAAGCTGCGGACACTGGTAACTAAGGTAAACATCGGGTATGGTTACCCGATGTTTACATTAGTTACCAGCGCACACCGCTTAGCTGTGTGTGCAGGGAGCCGTGCACACTGAGCGCTGGCTCCTTGCTCTCCTAGCTACAGTACACATCGGGTTAATTAACCCGATGTGTACAGCAGCTACATGTGCAGAGAGCCGGAGCCGGCAGCACAGGCAGCGTGAGAGCGGCGGAGGCTGGTAACTAAGGTAAATATCGGGTAACCACCTTGGTTACCCGATGTTTATCTTGGTTACAGCTTACCGCAGCTGCCAGACGCCGGCTCCTGCTCCCTGCTCCCTGCTCGCTTCATTTGTCGCTCTCTCGCTGTCACACACAGCGATCTGTGTGTCACAGTGGGAGAGCGCCTTTGAAGAAAATTAACCAGGGCTGTGTGTAACGAGCAGCGATCTCGCAGCAGGGGCCAGATCGCTGCTCAGTGTCACACACAGCGAGATCGCTAATGAGGTCACTGCTGCGTCACAAAAAGCGTGACTCAGCAGCGATCTCGGCAGCGAGCTCGCTGTGTGTGAAGCACCCCTTAGTTTTGCAGTGTAAACAGATTGCCCATCACCCAAAGAACAAGTAAAACATTCATGTGGTGAAATGGTCTTTTGGTTTTGATTCTCGGCATCTCCTCATCCAGTATAAACAGGACCCATTCTGCTGAGAACAATGGCAGCCTATGCACAATGAATTATCTATTAGGGTCCCGTCACACATAGTGACGCACCAACGATCCCACCAGCGATCCGACGTGGCAGGGATCTTTGGTGCGTCGCTACATGGTCGCTTGTGAGCTGTCAATCAGGCAGATCTCACCAGCGACCAGCCACCAACCACCAGCGACTCGTGTAACGATGCTGCGCTTGGAAACCAGGGTAAATATCGGGTAACCAAGCAAAGCGCTTTGCTTGGTTACCCGATATTTACCCTGGTTACCAGCGTACACCGCTTATAGGCTGCCAGCGCTGGCTCCCTGTACACGTAGCTAGGGTACACATCAGGTTACTAAGCAAAGCTCTTTGCTTAGTTATCCGATATTTGCTCGTTGGTCTCCTGCAGTCAAACACGCTGATGTGTGCTGCACAGCTGGAGACCAACGAGCAAAAAATGAACCAGAACAGTGTGTAACGATCAGCGATTTCCTAGCAGGGACCAGGTCGCTACTTAGTGTCACACACAGTGAGATCGCTGATGAGGTCACTGGTATGTCACAAAACCTGTGACTCAGCAGCGATCTCGCTAGCAATCTCGCTATGTGAGAAGTACCCCTTACAGTGTGCATTGTAAAGCTGGGTTCACACTAAACGACAGCGATAACGACGTCGCTGTTACGTCACCATTTTCGGTGACGTAACAGCGACCTTGTAAGTCGCTGTTATGATCGCTGCTTAGCTGTCAAACACAGCAGAAGCAGCGATCATAACGTCGCTGTGTTACATGTTCAGAGAGCAGGGAGCCGCGCTTAGCGCTGGCTCCTTGCTCTCCTAGGTACAGTACACATCGGGTTAATTAACCCGATGTGTGCTGCAGCTACATGTCACAGTGCAGAGAGCAGGGAGCCGCGCGCACTGCTTAGCGCTGGCTCCTTGCTCTCTTTGCTACAGTATACATCGGGTTAATTACCCGATGCATACTGCAGCCACATGTCACAGTGCAGGAGCCGGCGCTGGCAGCAAGAGCGGAGGCTGGTAACCAGCGTAAACATCGGGTAACCAGGGAAAGGTCTTCCCTTGGTTACCTGATGTTTACGCTGGTTACAGCTTACCGCAGCTGCCAGTGCCGGCTCCTGCTCGCTTCATTTCGTCGCTCTCTCGCTGTCACACACAGCGATGTGTGTGTCACAGCGGGAGAGTGACGACGAAAAAATGAAGCTGGACATTCAGCAACGACCGGCGACCTCACAGCAGGGGCCAGGTCGTTGCTGGATGTCACACACAGCGACAGCGACGGGACGTCGCTGCAACGTCACCGAAAATGGTGACGTAGCAGCGACGTCGTTGTCGTTGTCGCTGTGTGTGACACCAGCTTTAAACTCGGTCTACCTGTTAATTATTAGTAAATGGTTTAGATAAAGGAATACAATGAATAAAAGTTTACTCATTCATTGTTATTTACTGTAACTACTAAAGGTTGAATCACAATAAAAAAAAGACATCTTAATAATGATCAGAAAACCATATTTATTAACATCATCAATTTAAAATGAAGAACTTACTTCTACTATTACTGTTTCATTTGTTGGTCCAGCAGAAATTAATGTCTCTGGATTATTGTAAGGTCTTTTGTATTCAAAGACTGCTCCAGCAAATTTATACTGGCCGGGCCAGTCGATGGTCCAGTACCCATTGAGGTAGTATTTTTTCTGTGTGTTACGTACAGAGATGTAAGAGGTTGAAATATTCATTTCCGAAACACGAATGCTTCGAGAGCCAGCCGGAATAGTGACCAAAGAATAGTATTCTGTTAAAAAATAAATAGTAATATTATATCTTTCTAAAACTATATACTGTATATATATTTATGTATTTTATATATTTATCAATAATAAGTTGAATTATCAATAAAAATTATTAATTCTAATTTTATTGTTTGATGGTGAACTTATTTCGGTGGTCCTTATTTGGACTTCTGTTCTGTTGATATTTATGTATCTATTATTGTTTGATCTTATTATTTGAATATTTGTGTATATACAGGAGGATTTGAACTAGAGTATATATTATAGGGCAGGGTGCATATAAGTTTCCACAGGAAAAAAGTCTGGTAAAAATGTCTACAATCTCAAAAAAATTAGATGCATGAAAATATTAATTTGACTATTTCATATTAGGAAAAAATAAATAAAATATGCGTTTCAACAATTCTGAAGATGATGGTCTGTACATTTCCTATATATTGATATAGAAAAATGATGAAAAGGTAAATGAAAAACCCATTAGCTCTTCAATACACACAGATGAGAAAAAAAAATATAGCATTTATCTTTAAACTAATTTAAATTAGCATTTAGTTTTATTTTAGTTATCTGGGTTTTTAAATTTATTATTTCTGATCATTAATATATAAAAAGATAGTGAAACATATTATTTTCCTAAATTTTTTATTTTCTGATTGTAGCTTTTTATTCTATTTGATTACATAAACAAAGTTCACAAACACTTTTAGGCCTCTGCCACACTTACGTGACAAAACGTTACGTTTTTGTCACGTACGTGTTAAAGGGGTGGTTTTGTTCCCGTGTGCCGTTTTTGTGGCACGTACGTGTTCTCCGTGTGTTATACATTATAACACACGGAGAACGGAAAGCTCCGCCTACCTGCATTATTCGGCGCTGTCTGTGGTGTTGAATGACAGCGTCCGGCCAAAGCCCCGCCCCGCTGACGCTGTGTCCGGACCCCAGGGAAGGAGAAGCGTTGTTCAAAATTACTGGGAGACGGATGCAGGGGACAGCCGCGGCAGAGACTGCAGGTATGGTGGAGGTGAGTATGTATTTTTATTATTTTTACACTGACACGTGTCTTTCTCCGGCGCGTGTCACACGGGCCCGCATCCACACTACATCCGTGTGGTACGGGTGTGGGCCGTGTGACACCCATGAAGTAACACGGACATGTCAACGGTTTTAAAAAATGGACACACGTAAGTACGGAACGGACATATGTTCCGTTCCTGAATACTTACATGTGTCCAAAACAATAACAAAACATAGGAACACGTGGGCCCGTGTCTCCGGTACATGAAAAAAAAGGCACACACGTACCGGAGGCACGGATGTGTGTCGCAGGCCTTAGAGATATTCTTTACAGCTATACCATGGACCACGGACAACAATTGTCTGGAAATGACTTTGACTTTTATAGAGTTTTCCAGGCAAGATTTGTGACTAGAGTTGAGTAGAGAATGCAAAATTCGACTTCGCCTGTTCACACAGATTTTCCAAGAAGAAAGGAAGAAATTGTGCAGGCAAATGTAATGTTCCTTATGTTCTCTAGCATAATAAACGTAATACAGTGGGGAAAATAAGTATTTGATACACTGCCGGTTTTGCAAGTTTACCCTCCAACAAAGAATGGAGAGGTCTTTAATTTTAATTGTAGGTACACTTCAACTGTGAGAGAATAAAAAAAATACAGAAAATCACATATTATGATTTTGAAACAACTAATTTAAATTTTATTCCATATAATACATATTTGATACAATAGAAAAACAGAACTTAATATTTTGTACAGAAACTTTTGTTTGCAATTACATTGGTGAGACGTTTCCTGTAGTTCTTGACCAGGTTTGCACACACTGCAGCAGGGATTTTGGCTCACTCCTCCATACAGATCTTCTCCATATCTTTTAAGTGTTAGGGCTGCTGCTGGAAATATTGAGTTTCTGCTCCCTCCAAAGCTTTTCTATGGGGTTCAAGTCTGGAGACTGGCTAGGCCACTCCAGGACCTTGAAATACTTTTAACAGAGCCACTCATACTGTGTCTTTTAGGTCATTATTATACTGGAATACTCAGCAACAACCCATTTTCATTGCTCTTACTGAGGGAAAGAGCTTGCTGACCAAAATCTCACAATACATGACTCCATCCATCCTCCCTTCAATATGGTGCAGTCATCCTGTCCCCTTCGCAGAAAAGCACCTCCAAAGTATGATGTTTCCACTACCATACTTCATAGTTGAGATGGTGTTCTTGGGGTTGTACTCCTCCTTCTTCTTCGAAAAACAGAGAGTGAAATTGATTCCAAAAAGTTCTATTTTGGACTGATCTAACCACATAACCTTCTCCCATACCTCCAGATGGTCATTTGCAAGCTTCAAATGGACCTGGGCATGTGCTGGCAGGGGGACATTGCGTGCCCTTCAGGATTTTAATCCATGCTGGCATAGTGTGTTACTATCAGTAATGTTTGAAACTGTGGTCTCAGCTCTCTTCAGGACATTGACAAGGTTTTCACATGTAGCCCTGGGCTGATTCCTGACCTTTCTCAGAATCATGCTTACCCCATGAGGTGAGATATTGCATGAAGCCCCAGACTAAGTAAGATTGGCAATCATCTTATGTTTTTTTTCTATTTACTAATAATTACACCAACAGTTTATTTCCTTCTCACCAAGCTGCTTGCCTAATATCCTGTAGCCCATCCCAGCTTGTGCAGGTCTACAATGTTGTTCTTGGCCATGGGGGAGAGGTTGGATGCGATTAATTGAGTGTATAGACAGGTGTCTTTTATGCAGATAACAAATTCAAATAGGTGCAATTAATACAGGTATTAAGTGCAGAGTAGGAGGATTTCCTAAAGTAAAAATAACAGGTCTGTGAGAGCCAAAATTCTTGCTGGTTTGTAGGTGATCAAATACGTATTTCTTGTAATAAAATGTAAATTATTTAAAAAACCATTTAATGTGATTTTCTAGATGTTCTTTTATTATGTCTGTCACAGTTGAAGTGTCAAGAAAAGGAAAATCAGCTCACCCCTGAGGTATACATGTAGTTCCAATCCAGGATAGGCGCACAGGAATCCTGCTGCTGCACAGCAGATGGAGACTTGAATGATACAAAAATCTCACACACAAGGGTGTTAATAAAAATCTTTCTTTCAGCTTTATTTTGAAAAATTCCTTTTAAAATAACGTAACAATAGTTAAAACATCTCAGACAACATTGTAAATATAAAGTAGGGGGTGATGTAAAAAGAGAACCATACGTGTTTTGAACAGAAAAGTTCTTGAACGCTGGTCCCCAGTGATCAGTTTCAAGAACTTTTTCATTTGAAACGCATATGATTCTCTTTTTACATCACCCCCTACTTTATATTTACAATGTTGTCTGAGACGTCCTAACTATTGTTAAGTTATATTAGAAGGAATTTTTCAAAATAAAGCTGAAAGAACGATTTTTATTAACACCCTGGTGTGTGAGCTTGTTCCCCAGTTGAAGTGTACAAAATAATAGATTTCAGGTCACCTTCTATGGTCTGTATACTGGAAAGAAAAACTCTCCTGCCGCACGGACTAACAGGTGCCATGCCTGAGGCAATTAGACAAGAAGTAAGAACAATGTCCAGCGCTGGAGAGTAATCAGATTCAGATTCACCCAAGTAAATTTCCAAGTTTTAATAGACATTTGGTGTCTCAGTATAAAATATGACAGGTCATAATTGCCACTCCAAAGGAAAAATTATGACATAGCAACGCGTTTCTGCTACATAAAGTAGCCTTTGCCAAATGTCTATTAAAACTTGGAAATTTACCTAGCTGCATCTGAATCTGATTACTCTCCAGCGCTGGACATTGTTCTTACTCACAGTTAAAGTGTACCTATGATAAAATTTACAGACTTCTCCATTCTTTGTAGGTGCGAAAATGTGCTAAATCAGCAGTGTAGCAAATACTTTACTGTGTGTCTGCAGCGTTCTGTGTGTGTGGTGCTGTGTGTGTTGCACGGTTTGTGTGGGTGTGGAGTGCGTGTGTGTTTTGGGGGAAGGTACGCTTTGTGCAGTGTGTGTGTTGCACGGTATGTGCGTATATTTATGTATGTGTTTGTGTGTTTGGTGTTGTGTGTGTGTGGCGTTGTCTGTGTGTGTGTGGGTGTCTGTGTAGGGCGGTGTTTGTGGTTTCCAGTGTGTGTGTGGTGTGTTGTGTGGTGCGCGTGAGGCAGTGTGTGTGTGTTTTGGGGGGAGGTGTGCACCCCCATCGTGCTCCATCCCCCATGCTGCGCACCCCCCATCATGCTCCTTCCCCCATGCTGCGCATCCCCATCGTGCTCCATCCCCCATGCTGCGCACCCCCCATCGTGCTCCATCCCCCATGCTGCGCACCCCCATTGTGCTCCATCCCCCATGCTGCGCATCCCACATTGTGCTCCATCCCCCATGCTGCGCACCCCGCATCGTGCTCCATCCCCCATGCTGCGCACCCCACATCGTGCTCCATCCCCTATGCTGCGCACCCCTCATTGTGCTCCATCCCCCATGCTGCGCACCTCCCATCGTGTTCCATCCCCCATGCTGCGCAGCCCCCATCGTGCTCCATCCCCCATGCTGCGCACCCCCCATTGTGCTTTATCCCCCATGCTGTGCACCCCCCATCGTGCTCCATCCCCCATGCTGCGCACCCCCTATTGTACTCCATCCCCCATGCTGCACACCCCCCATCATGCTGCATCCCACATGCTGCGCACCCCCCATCATGCTCCATCCGACATGCCGCGCACCCCCCATCGTGCTCCATCCGACATGCTGCGCACCCTCCATCGTGCTCCATCCCCCATGCTGCGCACCCACATCGTGCTCCATCCCCCATGCTGCACACCCCCCCATCGTGCTCCATCCTCCATGCTGCACACCCCCCATTGTGCTCCATCCTCCATGCTGCACACCCCCATTGTGCTCCATCCTCCATGCTGCACACCCCCCATTGTGCTCCATCCTCCATGCTGAGCACCCCCCATCGTGCTCCATCCCCCATGCTGCGCACCCCTCATCGTGCTCCATCCCCCATGCTGTGCACCTCCCATCGTGTTCCATCCCCCATGCTGCGCACCCCCATCGTGCTCCATCCCCCATTGTGCTTCATCTCCCATGCTACGCACCCCCCATCGTGCTCCATCCCCCATGCTGCACACCCCCTATTGTACTCCAACCCTTATGCTGTGCACCTCCACCGTGCTCCATCCCCCATGCTGTGCACCCCCCATCGTGCTCCATCCGACATGCTGCGCACCCCCCATCGTGCTCAATCCGACATGCTGCGCACCCCCCATCGTGCTCCATCCCCCATGCTGCGCACCCCCCATTGTGCTCCATCCCCCATGCTGCACACCCCCATCGTGCTCCGTCCTCCATGCTGCACACCCCCCATTGTGCTCCATCCTCCATGCTGCGCACCCCCCATCGTGGTCCATCCCCCATGCTGCGCACCCCCCATCGTGCTCCATCTCTCATGCTGCACACCCCCATCATGCTCCATCCCCCATGCTGCGCACCCCCATTCGTGCTACATCTCCCATGCTGCGCACCCCCCATCGTGCTCCATCCTCCATGCTGCACACCCCCCATCGTGCTCCATCCTCCATGCTGCACACCCCCCATCGTGCTCCATCCCCCATGCTGGGGCCGCCGGGGGCAGGTCCGAGCGTGGCAACGTGTGCCGGGAGCGGGGCTGAGCGGACGAGGTGTCAGCGTATGCCGGCTCTCTGCACATGTGTACCGGGAGCCGGTGTACGCTGGTAACCATGATACACATCGGGTAACTAAGGGAAACGCTTCCTATAGTTACGCGATGTGTATCATGGTTACCAGCGTACACCGGCTCCGTCACGATCCCAGCATCGCAAGGTTATGTCCGCCGGGGGCAGGGCCGAGTGTGCCAACGTGTGGCGGGGCGAGCGGGCGAGGCGTCAGCGTATGCCGGCTCCCTGTACATGTGTACCGGTGAGCCGGTGTACGCTGGAGCGGGCGATGCGTGCGGAGGGCCGAGGCGAGCGGCTAATCCATGCTGGGGGTGGGGCCAGGCCGAGGCGAGCGGCCAATCCGTGGGCGGGGCGGGGCCAGGCCGAGCCCAGCGGCCAATCCTATAGTTGTCACTGTAACGACACTGTCACGGTGACACAATTTTGGAGCAAGACAGACAGATAGACAGACAGACAGACAGACAGAATAAGGCAATTATATATATAGACTAGAAGGTGGCCCGATTCTACGCATCGGGTATTCTAGAATTTACGTATTGTGTAGTTCATGTATGATTTTTGTTATATATATATATAGAGAGAGAGATGTTGTTGTCTGTAGTTACCAAGTGTTTGTGTAGGCGCTGTACATGTTCTGGGTGTTGTCTGGGTGTGACGGGGGGTGAGAGCGGTGTTGTATGTGTGTTGCGTGTGTTGCGTTGTTTGTGGAGCGCTGTGTGTCTGTAGCGTTGTGTGTGTGTTGCGCGGTTTGTGTGTGTGTGGTGTGTTTTGGGGGGAGGTATGTTTTGTGCAATGTGTGTGTTGTGCGGTATGTGCGTATATTTGTGTGTGCCGCGGTGTTTGTGTGTTGGGTGTTGTGTGTGTGCAGCGTTGTCTGTGTGTGTGGGTGTCTGTGTAGGGCAGTTGTTTGTGGTTCCCAGTGTGTGTGTGTGTGTGTGTGGTGTGTTGTGCAGTGCGCGCGCGTGTGTGTGTGTGTGTGTGTGTGTGTGTGCATCAGCCTCTCTTCTCTCAGCCTACCTCTCCCAGCCTCCCTCCTCCCAGCCTCCCTCAGCATCAGCCTCCCTCTCCCAGCCTCCCCAGCATCAGCCTCCGCCAGCATCAGCCTCTCTCCTTCCAGCCTCCTCTAGCATCAGCCTCCCTCTCCCAGCCTTCCCCAAGATCAGCCTCTCTCCTCCCAGCCTCCGTCCTCCCAGCCTTCCCCAGCATCAGCTTTCCCCTCCCAGCCTCCCTCAGCATCAGCCTTCCCCAGCATCAGCTTTTCCCTCCCAGCCTCCCTCAGCATCAGCCTTCCCCAGCATCAGCCTCTCTCCTCCCAGCCTCAGCCTCTCTCCTTCCAGCCTCCCCCAGCATCAGCCTCTCTCCTTCCAGCTTCCCTCAGCATCAGCCTCCCCTTCCCAGCCTTCCCCAGGATCAGCCTCTCTCCTCCCAACCTCCTTCCTCCCAGCCTCCCTCAGCATCAGCCTTCTGCTCCCAGTCTCCCCCAGCATCAGCCTCCCCATGCATCAGCCTCCACCAGCATCAGCCTCTCTCCTTCCAGCCTCTCTCCTTCCAGCCTCCCCCAGCATCAGCCTCCCCTTCCCAGCCTTCCCCAGGATCAGCCTCTCTCCTCCCAGCCTCCTTCCTCCCAGCCTCCCTCTCCCAGCCTCCCTCAGCATCAGCCTTCCGCTCCCAGTCTCCCCCAGCATCAGCCTCCCCAAGCAACAGCCTTTACCAGCGTCAGCCTCTCTCCTTCCAGCCTCCCCCAGCATCAGCCTCTCTCCTTCCAGCCTCCCTCAGCATCAGCCTCCCGTTCCCAGCCTTCCCCAGGATCAGCCTCTCTCCTCCCAGCCTCCTTCCTCCCAGCCTCCCTCAGCATCAGCCTTCCCCTCCCAGTCTCCCCCAGCATCAGCCTCCACCAGCATTAGCCTCTCTCCTTCCAGCCTCCCCCAGCATCAGCCTCCCCAAGCATCAGCCTCCACCAGCATCAGCCTCCCTCGTCCCAGCCTCCCCCTTCCAGCCTCCCCCAGCATCAGCCTCTCTCCTCCCAGCCTTCCCCATGATCAGCCTCTCTGCTCCCAGCCTCCTCCAGCACGCCGTGCTCCTCTGCCGACACTCACACACCCGATCGCATCCACTCACACACACCCGATCGCATCCACTCACACACACCCGATCGCATCCACTCACACACACCCGATCGCATCCACTCACACACACCCGATCGCATACACTCACACACACCCGATCGCATACACTCACACACACAGACACTGACGATATCGCACATACGCGCTTATACTCACAACATCCGGGGATATCACATGCTTCTGGCCATGTGATCCTCCGGCAGGTCCTGGAAGATCACAACAGCACAGTATCGCCGCCGAGAAGCAAGCGATATCCCAGGATGTTGTGAGTATGTGGATGCGATGTGATGTGTGTGTGTGAGTGTGATCTGATTTGTGTGTGTGTGCTGTTATGTGTGTGCTGTTATGTGTCTGTATTTTCCGCCGCTGCAGGACCTTGATGTGTGGATGCGATGTGATGTGTGTGTATGAGAGTGAGTGTGAGCCGGTGTACACTGGTAACTATGATACACATCGGGTAACTAAGGGACCTTAGTTACCCGATGTGTATAATGGTTACCAGCTTTCACGGCCTCCGTGAAGATCCCAGCATCGCAAGGTTATGTGTGGCGCTGCTGGGATCCTGACGGAGCCGGTGTAGAAGCAAGAGATATCCCAGCATGTTGTGATGTGTGAGGTGTGTGTGAGAGTGAGTGTGAGAGTGAGTGTGTGTACTCACCTGGGAATCGGGGCTCCGTGTCAGTTGGGCCAGAGCGAGCGTGCATTGCGTGAGGGGGGCGGGGCCTGCAGAGAGCCGGGGCGAGAGACCAATCCGTGTGGGGGGGCGGGGCCATGGCGAGCCCAGCGGCCAATCAGCTTTGTGTCACCGTAAGGACACAATTTCGGAGCATGACAGACAGACAGACAGACAGACAGACAGAATAAGGCAATTATATATATAGATGACTCGAGGTCTAGAGAATTGTTCTATATTCATACTGTCACGCTCCCCGGGTCCTCTGCTCCGCTCCCCGGGTCCTCTGCTCCGCTCCCCGGGTCCTCTGCTCTGCTCCCCGGCTCACCTGCCACGCTCCCCGCTCTCCAGCCTCCAGTGCCCACGCTTCCCAAGCCTCCGGGTTCCCGCTCCCGGCGCCCGTCGGCTTCCCAGTCCCTGGCCGGCTCTGCTGCGTCCTCCTCTCAGCTTCCTGCCCTGGCTTCTGGCACCCGGGCCGCGCGCATGCGCATTAGGGCGCGCGCGCGGTCACTGACCCTTTCTTAAAGGGCCAGTGTCCACTGACAGGAAATGATGCATACAGGTACAGGGTATAAAGGGGGTTAATGTCCAAGGGAGCGGGGCCTGTTCTTCATGTTTTCCCAAGCTAGGAGTCAGGTCTCCTTGTGTTCTGTGAGATACTTACCTCTCTGTCTTCTAGAGCCGATCCTGCATCGCCATCCGGTCCTGCTGTATCTCGAACCCCGAACGCTGCCCATCTGCCATCCTGACAGTCCGTACCATCTCGGTTCCCTGCGGTGACCCGTCATCTCGCTCCAACGGTTCCGGACCCCGCCAGACGTCATCACGGCTTCCGAACCTGAGCTCCGTCACCCGGACCACCATCAGTGACCTCGTGGTCCCAGGGACTTCTCCATTGTGTTCCAGTGCACAGACTGTCCTGCTACCGGACTCCTTTCCCTCATCGGAGAGTTCGGCCCAGTGGATCCACCTCCCGGGTCTGCCCGTCCACCTGGCCCTAACAGTAAGAACAGGCCATGGATCCCGCCGAAGCACTAGCGGCCTTGCAAGAGGAACTCCAACGCCAGCGTGAAGTCCAGACCCGCATGCTGAACTTTATGACCTCCGTGGACGCCCGCTTGAACACGCTACAAGCCTCGGTCACATGTTCAGCGCCTCGGGTCTCCACTAGTCAATCCACGGCCCCCGCTCCCGTGGCAGCCTCCTCGGATGCTTCCAGACTGCGTTTGGCCTCACCACCCCGGTACGCCGGAGATCCCAATACCTGCAGGGGGTTTATAAACCAATGCTCCCTCCATTTCACGCAGCTGCCACATTTGTTTGCCTCCGACCAAGCCAAGGTCGCCTTCATCATGTCTCACCTAGAGGGCGAGGCACTGGCGTGGATGAACCCTTTGTGGGAGAAGGAGGACCCTATGACCAAGAACCTCCAGGAGTTCCTGCAGGCCTTTCGCAGCACCTTTGACGAACCTGGATGTTACATCTCGTGGCTCTCCTGAGGCAAGGACTGAGGCAGTCTCCCATTCCTTGCCTGTCACGAGCATTCCTGCTCAGCAGCGCCGAAGGTCTGCCAGACTGCGCAGTGTGCAGGAGATGCCTTCTCAGAGAGGCAGCAGAAGGGTGACACCTAGTGGTTCTCCTGTTACAAGGAGTGAAGCGGTCTCCCATTCCTGGCCTGCCGCAGACTCTCCTGCTCAGCGGCCCCGAAGGTCTGCGAGGCTGCGCAATGTGCAGAGGTTTACTGCTCAGGGAAGCAGTGAGATTCCCGTTATCTCTGCACATTGTGAGACCGAGGATCCCGCCTCTATTTCCCAGAGGCAGGAGGGTGAGCATGTGCAATGCGTGGTGGGTCCTGATTCGCTCACTGACGTCACACGGCTTGATGACAAGGCTGGTGACGTGGTGAATCCTGACTGGCCAGGCTGGGACGTCGTGGACCCTGATTGGGTCAAGTCCGTCATCTCCGCCTCGCGCCCGCCCTCGGGTGGAGCTGCACCTCCTTAAAAGCTCCCCCTGCCATCATGGCGGCGCGCGACCGTCCTTCTATGTTTGGATGTCTGGCAGCGTGCTGCCACGCCACTGCTCAGGCATTACTGTCTCTTGTGGGCTTGGCCCTTGCTGCTCCGGCAGTACCTCGTTTGCAGGCCGTGTTCCTGCCTTGCTGCTCCGGCAGTACCCCCGTCAACAGGCCGTGTTCCTGTCCCAGGTGAGCTCCTCAAGTCTCCATTGGACTCACCTGGTTATTGAAAGCACACGTGCGTGGGCACCTCTGTGCTACCCTCGTGCCATATTCTCGTGACTTCCACTGGCACACGTGCGTGGGCACCTCTGTGCTTCCCCGTGCAACAGGTACACCGAGCCGTGAGATCTGTGCCATACAACCCTCAGGGGTTAGGGCAGATCGGTGTACATCGATCGTCTGTGACATTCCAGACGATCGCTAGCAGCAACCCGCTCACTCTTCACCCACCATAGCGGCGGTCCCTTACACCGCACAGTGGACCTTGACCGGCGGAAGCAGTCCATTTCCCATCTTGGCACGCTTCCCCGGGTCCCCCTCGTAACATTACGGTCGCGCCAAAGGTCTGGCTATGGCTGAAGAGCAGCAGCAGTTGCTGCGTTATGTGCAGCAGTTGGAGTCACGATTGGCAGCAGTGGAGCAGTCTTCCTCCGATAAGACTACTCTGACGACAGACGCCACCCAGGCGGCTACCCAGGCTGTGCTATTGGGCGGAAGGTCTCCTCGCCTTGCACTTCCAGAGCGCTTTAGCGGCAACAGCTCTGAGTGCCGTGGGTTTATAAACCAGGTTACCACCTACTTAGAGCTGTCCGCGACTCTTTACGCTACCGAGAAGGCGAAGGTAGCCTTCGTCCAGTCCCTGCTCACAGGGAGAGCGCTGAAGTGGTCCACGCCGTTGTGGGAGCGCGGAGATCGTGTGGTGAATAACTTAGCAGCTTATCTTGGGGCCATGAGAATGGTGTTCCTCGGGCCTCAAGTCACCCACGATTCCGCGCTGCGCCTCCTACGACTTCGGCAAGGGTCTGCTTCAGTCGGGGACTTTGCTGTACACTTTAGGACACTGGCCGCAGAGCTGGACTGGCCGGATAAGGTCCTTGTCCCTGTGTTTTGGGAGGGCCTGGCAGGGTTTGTCAAAGACGCACTGGCCACACGTGAGGTGCCTGCCACTTTAGAGTCCTTGATTCAGGTTGCCTCTCGCATAGACATCCGCCAGGCGGAGCGAAGGCTCGAGGTCTCTTCAGCACCCACGTCTTCTCGGCCTAAAAAGCGTCTGACTCCCGTCTTCCATCAGACAGGTCCCCCAGCCAGTCCTGTAGGCGACTCCGTGGAGTCAATGGAAGTGTCCAAGGTGGTCTCCTCTGCCCCAGGTTCTCGGTCTTGTGTCATCTGCTTTTCCTGTGGGCAGAGGGGACACATAGCTACCCTATGTCCCAAACCGTCGGGAAAAGACAGCGTCTAGTTTCTATCAGAGGGGGGACTCTAGACGCTACTTCTCCCTCTAGGTTGACTATCAGCGCCCAGTTGCAGTTCGGCACTACTCTCTTCTCTGCCCTGGCTTGCTTGGACTCAGGCGCTGAAGGCAATTTCATCTCGACCTCCCTGGCAACCCGATACTCAGTTCCCCTGGTTCTGTTGCCCAAGCCACTCAGGGTCCGGGTAGTCGACGGGTCCATACTACTCGATCCTATCACCCAGATCACCATCCCTCTCAGGATGAATGTACCACCGGGACACCATGAGCAGGTGTCCTTCCTGGTGCTTCCAGGGGGGACGGATGAGATCCTACTGGGCCTTCCCTGGTTGAGACAGCATGCTCCTATACTCAACTGGGCAACAGGGGAGATCTCATCCTGGGCAGGATCCTGTAGAGAGCACCTCGTGACTACCGAACCACCCGCTACCATTAGGTCGGTTGGGTCCTCAGGGAATACTGAGGGGCCGGGTTTACCGACACCTTATGAGGCCTACAGGGATGTCTTTTCCAAAAGGGCCGCAGATACTCTTCCTCCCCACCGGCCATATGATTGCCGAATAGACCTGAAGCCAGGCTCCGAGCCCCCTAGGGGCAGAGTGTATCCACTCTCTGCTCCAGAGACGGAGGCTATGTCCAAATATATTCAGGACAGCCTGGCGAAGGGGTTCATTCGCAAGTCTATTTCACCGGCTGGTGCAGGGTTCTTTTTTGTGCAGAAGAAGGAAGGGGATCTGCGCCCCTGTATCGATTACAGGGGATTAAATGCAATCACAATCAAGAACAAATACCCTTTGCCCCTCATTACTGAGCTATTTGATCGATTCCGCGGGGCAAAGGTCTTCACAAAGCTGGATCTACGCGGGGCGTATAATCTAGTGCGAGTCCGAAAGGGCGATGAGTGGAAGACCGCCTTTAACACCAGGGACGGTCACTACGAGTATCTAGTAATGCCCTTCGGACTCTGCAATGCCCCCGCCGTATTTCAAGACTTTGTGAATGACATTTTCCGGGATTTGTATCTTTCCGTGGTTGCATACCTGGATGACATTCTTATCTTCTCCCCCGATCTTACCACCCATCGGAGGGATGTCATCCGAGTACTTAAGAGGCTCCGCACCCATTCGTTATATGCTAAGCTGGAAAAGTGCGTTTTTGAACAGGAATCCTTGCCGTTCCTGGGGTACATAGTGTCCAGTCAGGGGTTAGCAATGGATCCGGGGAAGTTGGAGACAGTGATGAACTGGCCTGAGCCCCGCTCGCTGAAGGCGATCCAGCGATTCTTGGGGTTTATCAATTATTATCGCCAGTTCATTCCCAACTTCTCGACGGTGGCAGCACCCATCATTGCCCTTACCCGCAAGGGCGCTAATCCCAAAGCATGGACACGGGAAACGGTAGAGGCATTTCACACTCTCAAAACTCACTTCTCCAGAGCTCCCATCCTTCATCGTCCAGACATCTCCAAACCCTTCCTACTGGAGGTAGACGCCTCTTCGGTCGGTGCAGGTGCAGTCCTGTACCAGAAAAACGAACGAGGAAGGAAACATCCGTGTTTCTTTTTCTCCAAGACCTTTTCTCCGGCCGAGAGGAACTACTCCATAGGGGATAGGGAGTTACTGGCGATGAAACTAGCATTCCAGGAATGGCGGCATCTCCTGGAGGGTGCGAAGCATCCATTTGAGGTTTTTTCTGACCACAAAAACCTCACATACCTCCAGACAGCACAACGCCTGAACCCAAGGCAGGCCCGTTGGTCTTTATTCTTCTCCCGGTTCCGCTTTATTATCCGCCACCTGGCCGGTGAGAAGAACGTACGGGCCGATGCCTTGTCACGTTGTATGGTTGTGTTGGAGGAGGACGAGGAGGAGCCTCGTCTTATACTACCCCCGGACAGCTTGAGGATGGTCACTCCCACTTCTTTGGACCAGGTGCCACCTGGCAAAACCCTCGTTCCCCCTGAACTACGGAACGAGGTGCTATCGTGGGCCCATGCCTCCAAGGTCGGGGGTCACTTCGGGGTCAAAAGGACCAGAGACCTGGTGACCAGGCATTATTGGTGGCCGAGACTACCCCAGGACATACAGGAATATGTGGGAGCCTGTATGTCGTGTGCTCGGAATAAGCCGTCCCGGCAGAGACCGGCAGGTCTTCTTCACCCACTGCCAGTGCCGGATCGTCCCTGGGAAGTGGTAGGGATGGACTTCCTGGGAGATCTGCCCAAGTCAGCAGGGCACAGGGTCGTATGGGTCATCACGGACCACTTCTCTAAAATGGTCCACTTGGTGCCTCTCCCACGACTCCCGACGTCACGTGCTCTCGCCACCTTGTTCATTCGGCATGTATTTAGGTTGCATGGCATGCCTGACAAGGTGGTGAGCGACCGGGGTCCCCAGTTCGCGTCTCGCTTCTGGAGAGAGCTCTGTAAGCTCCTGCAGATAGAGCTGAACATCTCCTCCGCATACCATCCCGAGACCAATGGACTAGTGGAGAGGACTAATCAGACCTTGGTAACTTACCTCCGCCATTTTATATCCGCGCACCACGACAACTGGGCTAACCTCCTTCCTTGGGCCGAATTTGCCATTAACAATTCGGTCCATGAATCCTCTGGCCAGACTCCGTTCCTACTCAATAACGGACAACATCCCAGAATCCCGGTTCCGATGCCCATTACGTCACCCGATACTAGAGTGGAGGATTGGGCGACCAAGGCCCGGGAGATCTGGGATGACACCCAAGAGGCTCTGAAAAGGGCCAAAGACCGGATGGTGACAACGGCTGATGTTCGCCGCCGCCCTGCACCATCCTTCGCCCCTGGTGACCTAGTATGGCTGTCCTCTAAGAATGTTAACCTACGGGTACAGGCAGCCAAATTCGCCCCTAGGTATCTGGGTCCGTTTAAAGTACTACAGCAGGTAAACCCAGTGGCATATCGACTCCAGCTCCCTCCACGCTGGGCTATAGCCAACACCTTTCACGTGTCCCTCCTGAAACCCGTACGACTTAATAAATTCTCGGGGTCCCTGCCGGCTCAAACCGACTCCCCGTCCGACGACCCTGAGGTGGCAAAACT
Source organism: Anomaloglossus baeobatrachus (assembly GCF_048569485.1). NCBI lineage: Eukaryota > Metazoa > Chordata > Amphibia > Anura > Aromobatidae > Anomaloglossus > Anomaloglossus baeobatrachus. Next base: position 308,261,104 of record NC_134358.1, read on the forward strand.
TGTGGAAACAAAAGTCATACAGGGCAAGAGGTACTACCTCGTGGAGTGGGCCGGCCGTGGTCCGGAGCAAAGATCCTGGAAGTTGGAGGATCATATCCGCGCCCCGGGTTTGATAGCGGCCTTCGAGCACGGACAGGGGGGGGGGGGCCTAGACGGGGGGGTAATGTTACATCTCGTGGCTCTCCTGAGGCAAGGACTGAGGCAGTCTCCCATTCCTTGCCTGCCATGAGCATTCCTGCTCAGCAGCGCCGAAGGTCTGCCAGACTGCGCAGTGTGCAGGAGATGCCTTCTCAGAGAGGCAGCAGAAGGGTGACACCTAGTGGTTCTCCTGTTACAAGGAGTGAAGCGGTCTCCCATTCCTGGCCTGCCGCAGACTCTCCTGCTCAGCGGCCCCGAAGGTCTGCGAGGCTGCGCAATGTGCAGAGGTTTACTGCTCAGGGAAGCAGTGAGATTCCCGTTATCTCTGCACATTGTGAGACCGAGGATCCCGCCTCTATTTCCCAGAGGCAGGAGGGTGAGCATGTGCAATGCGTGGTGGGTCCTGATTCGCTCACTGACGTCACACGGCTTGATGACAAGGCTGGTGACGTGGTGAATCCTGACTGGCCAGGCTGGGACGTCGTGGACCCTGATTGGGTCAAGTCCGTCATCTCCGCCTCGCGCCCGCCCTCGGGTGGAGCTGCACCTCCTTAAAAGCTCCCCCTGCCATCATGGCGGCGCGCGACCGTCCTTCTATGTTTGGATGTCTGGCAGCGTGCTGCCACGCCACTGCTCAGGCATTACTGTCTCTTGTGGGCTTGGCCCTTGCTGCTCCGGCAGTACCTCGTTTGCAGGCCGTGTTCCTGCCTTGCTGCTCCGGCAGTACCCCCGTCAACAGGCCGTGTTCCTGTCCCAGGTGAGCTCCTCAAGTCTCCATTGGACTCACCTGGTTATTGAAAGCACACGTGCGTGGGCACCTCTGTGCTACCCTCGTGCCATATTCTCGTGACTTCCACTGGCACACGTGCGTGGGCACCTCTGTGCTTCCCCGTGCAACAGGTACACCGAGCCGTGAGATCTGTGCCATACAACCCTCAGGGGTTAGGGCAGATCGGTGTACATCGATCGTCTGTGACATTCCAGACGATCGCTAGCAGCAACCCTCTCACTCTTCACCCACCATAGCGGCGGTCCCTTACACCGCACAGTGGACCTTGACCGGCGGAAGCAGTCCATTTCCCATCTTGGCACGCTTCCCCGGGTCCCCCTCGTAACACCGGACGCGCCTCCGCGTCTGCTTCATCTCTTCTCCGGTTACGTCAGAGGACTCTGACGGTGGGTCAATACGCCATCCGTTTCCGCACCTTGGCTTCAGAACTCGGGTGGAATAATGAGGCCCTAACCGCCGCCTTCTGGGAAGGACTCTCGGGTCGAATCAAAGATGAGCTGGCTGGACGTGACGTACCGTCCACCCTGGACGCCCTGATTACCCTAGCGACTCGAGTGGACATACGCTTTCAGGAGCGGTCCAAAGAGGTGTCCCGTGAGAGACGTCCGGTAAGGCATTCCTCTCCTCCACAGAAGCCCGCCGTACTTCAGTCAACGGCCTCTGGTGTCTCCGTCCATGAGCCCATGCAGATCGACCGTGTGCGACAGTCTGAACAACGCCGAGCAGAGCGGCTCGCCAAGGGTCTCTGCTTCTACTGCGGAGAGGGCACACACCTGCTACGCTCCTGTCCAGAGAGGCCGGGAAACTCCAAAGCCTAGGGTTGGTAGGAGAGGCCACCCTAGGTGCTGGGACTCTCTCAGACCCAGTTACATGGACTGTGCAAGTGACAACGGGAGAGACGCGGTTTACGGCGGAGGCGTACCTCGATTCTGGGGCAGCAGGCAATTTCATCCAGCAGGCCACGGTGGACAAATACCAGGTGCCTGTTACTCCACTCGCCAAACCTCTTGTGATTGCCTCTGTGGATGGGAGACCCCTCTCTGACACCATCTCCTGGATCACCAAGCCGCTTGAACTGCGTATCGGTGCTCTGCACACCGAGAACATCGCTCTCTACGTCCTCCCACATATGTCACATCAAATCCTGCTGGGCCTTCCTTGGTTGCGGACACACGAGCCTTCAGTCAGCTGGGGTACTGGCGATATCACTCGATGGGGGTCTTCTTGCCATGAGAACTGTCTGAAGACCATACAACCTATCCGGCGACCTCCGGTTCCCGAGTCCCTACCGGGACTGCCCTCAGCCTATTGGTCCTTCGTGGACGTCTTTGATAAGAAGGAGTCCGAAGTACTTCCGCCACATCGTCCTTACGATTGTGCCATTGACCTGCTTCCGGGAACTACACCACCTCGAGGACGGATATATCCGCTGTCTCCAGCCGAAACAAGGGCCATGTCTACGTACATCACAGAGAGCCTGGCTAAGGGATTCATTCGGAGATCCTCCTCTCCTGCTGGAGCAGGCTTCTTCTTCGTAAAGAAGAAAGAGGGCGACCTACGCCCATGTATAGACTACCGGGGATTGAACCTAATCACTGTAAAAAACAAGTACCCCCTGCCGCTCATCCCCGAATTGTTTGATCGGCTCAGAGGAGCTCGTGTGTTCACCAAGTTGGATCTTCGGGGTGCCTACAACCTGGTCCGTATCCGCTCAGGGGATGAATGGAAGACCGCGTTCAACACTCGCGATGGGCACTATGAATACTGCGTGATGCCCTTCGGCCTGTGTAACGCACCGACAGTCTTCCAAGAATTAGTGAACGATGTGTTCCGGGACCTTCTCTACGTTTGTGTGGTGGTATATCTGGATGACATCCTTGTCTTCTCTCCGGACCTCCAGACCCACCGAGAGAACGTGCAACTGGTTCTACAAAGACTGAGAGAGAATCGTCTGTACGCCAAGTACGAGAAGTGCGTCTTCGAACAGTCTTCTCTCCCCTTCCTGGGTTACCTCATCACCGATACCGGACTGCAGATGGATCCAAAGAAGGTCTCTTCCGTTCTCAACTGGCCTCCTCCTTCTGGACTGAAGGCAATCCAACGCTTTCTGGGATTCGCCAACTATTACTGCCAGTTTATTCCTCACTTCTCGGCTCTGACTGCTCCTCTTTCCGCCTTGACCAAGAAGGGGGCTAATCCAAAGGACTGGTCACCTGCGGCCGACGCCGCGTTTGGCTCTCTAAAGCGAGCCTTTGCCACCTCTCCTGTACTCCACCGTCCAGAGTTAAACCGCCAGTTCACCTTGGAGGTGGATGCCTCCTCCTCGGGAGCCGGAGCAGTGCTCATGCAGAAAACCTCCTCCGGGAGGATGGTGACTTGTGGTTTCTTCTCCAAGAGCTTCTCAGCGCCTGAACGCAACTACACCATCGGTGACAGAGAGCTATTGGCAGTCAAGCTGGCTCTGGAGGAATGGCGCTATCTCCTGGAAGGAGCAGTGTACCCCGTCATTATTTACACGGACCACAAAAACCTGGAATACCTGCGGACGGCTCAGCGACTGAACCCACGGCAAGCCAGGTGGTCCTTGTTCTTTGCCCGGTTCGACTTCCAGCTCCATTTCCGACCCGCGAACAAGAATGTACGCGCTGATGCCTTGTCTAGGTCTTTCATGCCCATGGAGCAGGAGGAAGAGACATCCCAACCCATCATCTGCCCTAGTAAGATCATTCCGGTGGCTCCTCTCACCCTGGCCCAGATACCGCCTGGGAAGACCTATGTCTCTGAGACTGACAGGCAAAAAGTGTTACACTGGGGCCATGCCTCGAAAACAGCCGGTCATGCAGGTCAGAAGAGAACATGGAGTGCGATTGCACGTCATTACTGGTGGCCATCTCTTCGCACGGACGTCGCCTCTTTTGTCTCTGCCTGCTCCTCCTGTGCCAGGAACAAGACTCCCAAACACCTGCCATATGGCCGTCTTCTGCCTCTGCCCATACCCTCAGTTCCCTGGCAACACATAGCGATGGACTTTATTACGGACTTGCCATTGTCCTCCGGACACACAGTCATATGGGTCATGGTGGATCGGTTCTCTAAAATGGCCCATTTCGTTCCTATGGCTGGACTGCCCTCTGCCCAGGAACTCGCGGACGCCTATATACATCACATCTTCCGCTTGCATGGCTTTCCATCACACATAGTGTCCGACAGAGGAACTCAGTTCACCTCCCGCTTCTGGAGGGCTCTCTGTAAACATCTGGGAGTAACTCTGGACTTTTCTTCGGCCTACCATCCTCAGTCGAATGGCCAAGTGGAACGGGTCAATCAGATATTGACCTCTTTCTTACGTCACTACGTCAACGCCCATCATGACGATTAGTCCACGCTTCTTCCTTGGGCTGAATTCTCCCATAATCACCACGTCAGTGAGTCCTCCTCCAGTTCTCCCTTCCATGTCGTCTACGGACTTCAGCCGTCTGTCCCATTACCTGTATCCTCTTCCTCGGACATCCCTGCTGCTGATGCAGTACTCCGTGACTTTACAACCATTTGGGACTCAGTTAAGGCCTCCCTTGCACGTGCATCCCTGCGGATGAAGAGGCACGCGGACAAGAGACGTCTGGATCCTCCGTGTTTCTCTCCGGGAGATCTCGTCTGGCTTGCTTCCAAATACATCCGACTGAAGATACCATCCTACAAGCTGGGACCTCGCTACATCGGACCGTTTAAAATCCTCGGCAAGATCAATGAGGTCTCCTACAAACTACAGCTCCCGGCCACGATGAGGATACCCAACTCCTTCCACGTGTCTCTGCTCAAGCCGGTTGTCCTTGGTCCCTTCTCCGCTGCCGCCAGTCCGGCTCCTCCTCCTATTGCTGAGGACGACATCTATGCGGTAAGGGATATCGTGGCCATGAAGACCGTACGAGGTCGACAGTTCTTCCTGGTGGACTGGGAAGGGTATGGTCCTGAGGATAGGTCCTGGGAGCCCAGGGAGAATGTGGGCACTCCTCTGATCCGTGCCTTCCTGTCCCGGTTGCGGGGAGGGGGGCGTGGGGGGGGGTACTGTCACGCTCCCCGGGTCCTCTGCTCCGCTCCCCGGGTCCTCTGCTCCGCTCCCCGGGTCCTCTTCTCCTCTCCCCGGCTCACCTGCCACGCTCCCCGCTCTCCAGCCTCCAGTGCCCACGCTTCCCAAGCCTCCGGGTTCCCGCTCCCGGCGCCCGTCGGCTTCCCAGTCCCTGGCCGGCTCTGCTGCGTCCTCCTCTCAGCTTCCTGCCCTGGCTTCTGGCACCCGGGCCGCGCGCATGCGCATTAGGGCGCGCGCGCGGTCACTGACCCTTTCTTAAAGGGCCAGTGTCCACTGACAGGAAATGATGCATACAGGTACAGGGTATAAAGGGGGTTAATGTCCAAGGGAGCGGGGCCTGTTCTTCGTGTTTTCCCAAGCTAGGAGTCAGGTCTCCTTGTGTTCTGTGAGATACTTACCTCTCTGTCTTCTAGAGCCGATCCTGCATCGCCATCCGGTCCTGCTGTATCTCGAACCCCGAACGCTGCCCATCTGCCATCCTGACAGTCCGTACCATCTCGGTTCCCTGCGGTGACCCGTCATCTCGCTCCAACGGTTCCGGACCCCGCCAGACATCATCACGGCTTCCGAACCTGAGCTCCGTCACCCGGACCACCATCAGTGACCTCGTGGTCCCAGGGACTTCTCCATTGTGTTCCAGTGCACGGACTGTCCTGCTACCTAAAGTGCTCCGGCTACCGGACTCCTTTCCCTCATCGGAGAGTTCGGCCCAGTGGATCCACCTCCCGGGTCTGCCCGTCCAACTGGCCCTAACACATACAGTGGTTTTACCCAATATTTATTGATTACAATCAACTTCTTTTGTGAGGAAAATCCTTTAAAAGAAAATCTCCAATTCACAGCTGAAAATAATGTTTGGCCTATGTTATATTTATAATTTTTGTGCAGAAGCAAAAACGGTCAGACACGTCCATTACACAGTACACAGCAGGAACACTTAAGATTATCTCAGCCCAGGAAAAAAATGTAAACACATCAAATTGTGGAAATTATTATTATTCCAAGATCTATTGATTAAAATCAACCTTAAAATTGACTTTGTTTGTAAGTACAGTTATCACTCATATACTTTTCAAGCTTATTTCCTGTATGACATGTTGCTTACGATTAGAGTAGTGCTGTTTTGTATACTGGCTTCTGTAGATCTTGCAGGATGAGTTATCTCCTTTGCAGATGCCACATGAATCGTGAGTAGCATTAGATCCAAGTATCAGGTCACAGCCAACTGCCTATCAAAGAGAAGCTGAGTTAGTCTCTTTCTCCCCATCTACTTGATGGAAGTCTAAGTATTTCAAGAGAATAGAAAATTCCAATCTTTCAATTTCAAACACTTAAACAAATTCAGTTATCTTTATACATAGGAATTCATTATAATCTGTACTAATCATGATTGATTATTTTTAATATACTTTTTAAATATACAAATTTGTAAAGTATGGTTTTTGAATTTTCAAATGATGGCAAAATAAAAATATTCTTAAAAGTATCTATAACATAATGGCAGCTTTGACCATTGGAGGTCCTTCAGTAGGTTACGGCACTGAAACAATAGCAGAGTGGCTGAATAAGATAGCCTATATTCCAACAGCATCTTTTTCATCTGGGTTTTGCCTGAAAGCCTCCTGACAAAATGTTAAAGGTAAGATGTCACGGTTTTATATAATCCAAACACTGATTACCTGTAAGATAACATGCAATTATAATGTTATCTTGCTTTAAATAAAGACGTCTTTCAGTTTTTATAATCCTGGAAAGCTGGCAATGGGAGCTGCCATTTTACATTCCAAGTTCTAGCACGACAGTTCAGTCTTGAAACACAGCACCTCATGGACATAGGCGATAGTGGTCGGAATCCGACCCTATTAGTTCTATTACAACTGTCACTGCTGTGAAATGGTCACGCCTATGTGGGCTGCCAATTCACAGCCGTGGGTGTGTTCAGCAACAATTTTTTCATAGGCCACGCTTTGGGCTGTATTTTTCTCCTACAGCCAGGATCTGAAAGCGCAAGCAGTACCTACTGCTTCCGTCAAAACAGATCCTAGATTGCTGGATAAAAAAGTGGGAGAACAGTGCCGTATAAAAATAGGAGGAGCGTCGTGGAGCGGTGGAGAATCGGCGTGGAGCGGTGGAGGTGCTGCACTTTCCCCCTGTCACCTGCATGGGATGGGCGAGTACCAGTATGCTACTCCTTCCCCGCCACCGCCGCCGCTCCCCAGCCCCTACCACTCCACCCCCGCCACCACCAATTCCCCCGCTGCCACCACTTCCCCACTTGTGTGTGCTCACCTCCAGCCTCTTCTCCTAGCAGCTCAGTGGGGCAGCGCAGTATACCATGGGTGAGAACCGGTATGGTGTCCCCCCGCCGCCGCTGCTCCCCAGCCCCCACTGCTTCGCCCCCCGCTACCACCAACCGTCCTGCTGCTGCCACTCCCCCATTTGTGTGTGCTCACCTCCAGTCTCTTCTCCTAGCAGCTCAGTGGGACAGCGCGGTATAATAATAATAATAATTTTATTCATTTATATAGCGCTATTAATTCCACAGCACTTTACATACATAGGCAACACTGTCCCCATTGGGGCTCACAATCTAAAGTCCCTATCTGTATGTCCTTGGAGTGTGGGAGGAAACCGGAGAACCCAGAGGAAACCCACGCAAACACGGGGAGAACATACAAACTCCTTGCAGATGGTGTCCTTGGTTGGATTTGACAGTATATCTCCATGTGTATGTGTCAGCCTGCAGAGCGTTGCTCCTCCTGACTAGAGATGAGCGAACCGGTCCCGGTTCGGCTCGAGGCGGTTCGCCGAACGGGGGGTCTGGCTCGAGTTCGGCTCGTCGAACGTTCGACGAACCGAACTCGAGCCCATAGGAAACAATGGCAGGCAATCACAAACACAGTAAAACACCTAGAAAACACCCTGAAAGGTGTCCAAAAGGTGACAAACAACTCACAACATAACACAAACACATGGGAAAGTGACAAGGACATATACTCATGTGAAAACAAAACAGCTGGACAAGGAAAAAGAGGGAGACACACAGATATATGAGTATATGCAAAGAAACATCGATTCCATTATTGTGCAACTTGAGCCCTGCTCATTTTAGGCTTCCAATCTGGATAAATTGCCTGAGCTCGCCACGTACGCCTTGAGGATCTTGTCGTGTCCTGCAGCCAGCGTTCTCTCGGAACCTGTCTTCAGTGCTGCTGGGGGTCTGCTGGCAGATAAGCACACGTGTCTGTCCACTGACAATGTGGACCTGGCTCTCAGAGGACTTTTCTTCCCCTGGGTCAGCCAGGGGAGGCGAAAGGCACGCGTATTTTTGAGAGTGCTTCATGCAAAGCATCTTTTTCTTTGTCAAAAGGGGGGCTCAACCGATGCCAGTCAAGTGGGGTGTGTGTGGCCCAGTTAGTGGCAACGAGGGAGACTGTGGTTGGAGTCCCCTCGCTGTGTCTCTAAAAGAACCAAGATGAACAAGTCATGGCTCTCAGAGGACTTTTCTTCCCCTGGGTCAGCCAGGGGACGGGAAAGGCACGCGTATTTTTGAGAGTGCTTCATGCAAAGCATCTTTTTCTTTTTCAAAAGGGGGCTCAACCGATGCCAGTCAAGTGGGGTGTGTGTGGCCCAGTTAGTGGCAACGAGGGAGACTGTGGTTGGAGTCCCCTCGCTGTGTCTCTAAAAGAACCAAGATGAACAAGTCATGGCTCTCAGAGGACTTTTCTTCCCCTGGGTCAGCCAGGGGACGGGAAAGGCACGCGTATTTTTGAGAGTGCTTCATGCAAAGCATCTTTTTCTTTTTCAAAAGGGGGCTCAACCGATGCCAGTCAAGTGGGGTGTGTGTGGCCCAGTTAGTGGCAACGAGGGAGACTGTGGTTGGAGTCCCCTCGCTGTGTCTCTAAAAGAACCAAGATGAACAAGTCATGGCTCTCAGAGGACTTTTCTTCCCCTGGGTCAGCCAGGGGACGGGAAAGGCACGCGTATTTTTGAGAGTGCTTCATGCAAAGCATCTTTTTCTTTGTCAAAAGGGGGGGTCAACCGATGCCAGTCAAGTGGGGTGTGTGTGGCCCAGTTAGTGGCAACGAGGGAGACTGTGGTTGGAGTCCCCTCGCTGTGTCTCTAAAAGAACCAAGATGAACAAGTCATGGCTCTCAGAGGACTTTTCTTCCCCTGGGTCAGCCAGGGGACGGGAAAGGCACGCGTATTTTTGAGAGTGCTTCATGCAAAGCATCTTTTTCTTTGTCAAAAGGGGGGGTCAACCGATGCCAGTCAAGTGGGGTGTGTGTGGCCCAGTTAGTGGCAACGAGGGAGACTGTGGTTGGAGTCCCCTCGCTGTGTCTCTAAAAGAACCAAGATGAACAAGTCATGGCTCTCAGAGGACTTTTCTTCCCCTGGGTCAGCCAGGGGACGGGAAAGGCACGCGTATTTTTGAGAGTGCTTCATGCAAAGCATCTTTTTCTTTTTCAAAAGGGGGCTCAACCGATGCCAGTAAAGTGGGGTGTGTGTGGCCCAGTTAGTGGCAACGAGGGAGACTGTGGTTGGAGTCCCCTCGCTGTGTCTCTAAAAGAACCAAGATGAACAAGTCATGGCTCTCAGAGGACTTTTCTTCCCCTGGGTCAGCCAGGGGACGGGAAAGGCACGCGTATTTTTGAGAGTGCTTCATGCAAAGCATCTTTTTCTTTTTCAAAAGGGGGCTCAACCGATGCCAGTCAAGTGGGGTGTGTGTGGCCCAGTTAGTGGCAACGAGGGAGACTGTGGTTGGAGTCCCCTCGCTGTGTTTTACATGCTTTTAGAAGGGCATGAAATGGCTTGGAGGTTGACTTTCATCATATGCAAACTGTTGGCTACCAAAATGCTGCCTTTCCAACAACTGTGGTTATAGGCAATGAGGAACATACTGATGAAGATGAGACGCAGATACCCGATTGGGATGACAACTTAAATATTCGGTCAGGGCAAGAAGAAACTCGGTCTGAGGGGTAGGGGAGTGCAAACACAACAATTGATGATTAAGTTCTAGATCACACCTACTGTCAACCCACAGTCAGACACTCGAGGAGGTCAACAGAGGCGGTGGAGGAGGATGCAACCGACGTCGAAGTAACCTGGCGCCTTCCTGGACACAGTCGGAGCACTGGTAGCACGTCTACAACTGCATCCTCAGCCACCACTCTGCCTCTGAGCATTATTCGGGGTGGATCAACAGGTCGCATGGCCTCTAAGCCTTGCCTAGCCAGGTCCTTTTTTGACATAGAAAAAGATCGCCCAAATTATGTGATCTGTAAAATTTGTCATGGTTCTCTTAGTAGAGGTCAAAACCTCAGCAGTTTGACAACTTCTTCCATGAATCGTCACATGAATAAATATCATATGGCCCGATGGGAAGCTCACCGTGCTGCAATGCGGCCTAGCGGAGCGAACCATCCACCGCCTGCCCCTTCCAGTGCATCCGCGCGCTCGTCATCTTCTAGGACTGTGGGGACAGCTGTCACACCTGTTTTTCCACCCACAACTTCCACCACTGTAACCGCAACAGGCAGTTTGCTTGGTAGGTCGTCAGTTGGTTTGGAAGGGGAAACAAGTGAGTGTGTACAGCTCTCTCAGACATCGATAGCACCAACTTTGGATGAAGGCAACATCATGTCTCCGCCTGCACTTTCCTCACAAAGCTGCATTTTTCCAGGGACACCCGACTCAACACCGTCTACACACAGCAGCCAGATCTCTGTCCCTCAGATGTGGTCAAATAAAAGGCCACTTCCTGCGACCCATGACAAAGCGAAGAGGTTGACTCTATCCCTCTGTAAGCTGTTGACTACAGAAATGCTGCCTTTCCGCCTAGTGGACACACAGGATTTTAGAGACCTTATGTCTGTCGCTGTGCCCCAGTACCAGATGCCTAGTCGCCACTACTTCTCTAAGAAAGGTGTGCCCGCGCTACACCAGCATGTCGCACACAACATCACCGCTTCCTTGAGAAACTCTGTGTGTGAACGGGTGCATTTCACCACCGATACTTGGACCAGTAAGCATGGACAGGGACGTTACATGTCGCTGACTGGCCACTGGGTAACTATGGTGATAGATGGTGAAGGGTCTGCTGCACAAGTCTTGCCGTCCCCACGACTTGTGTGTCAATCCTCTGTCTGTCCAAGTTCCGCCACTGCTTCTGCATCCTCCACCTCATCTGGGTCCTCCACCTCCGCCCCAAGCCTGCCTGGTCAGGCCACCAGCGTTCTCACTGCGCAGAAGGAATCACGCACCCCTCATTACTATGCTGGTAGCAGAGCGCAACGGCATCAGGCGGTCTTTAGCTTGACATGTCTTTGAAATAGGAGTCACACAGCGACTGAGTTGTGGGCAGCTCTGGAGACTGATTTTGATAAATGGTTGTCTCCACTCAACCTGCAGCCTGGTAAGGCCGTGTGCGACAATGCTGCAAACCTGGGTGCGGCCCTTCGCCTGGGCAAGGTGACACACGTGCCTTGTATGGCTCACGTGTTTAACCTTGTTGTCCAGCAATTTTTAACACACTATCCCGGCCTAGATGGCCTTCTGACCAGGGCACGGAAACTGTCTGCAGTGCTCACTTCCGCCGTTCAACCGCCGCACCTGAGCGACTTGCATCGCTCCAGAAGTCTTTCGGCCTGCCGGTTCATCGCCTGAAATGCGATGTGGCGACACGCTGGAATTCAACTCTCCACATGTTACAGCGACTGTGGCAGCACCGGCGAGCCCTGGTGCAATACGTCATGATGTATAGCCTGGGCCAACGAGATGCAGAAGTGGGGCAGATCACCCTGATGGAGTGATCTCAGATCAAGGACCTATGCACCCTTCTGCACAGTTTCGACATGGCGACGAATATGTTTAGCGCTGACAATGCCATTATCAGCATGACGATTACAGTCATTTACATGCTGGAGCACACGCTAAACACTATTCGTAGTCAGGGGGTGGGACAACAGGAAGGGGAGGAACTACAGGAGGATTCATATGCGCAAGACACAACAACATCACCAAGGTCCAGACGTTCATCATCACCAACGCGGCAGGCATGGGACCATGGGGGACAGGGATCAACAAGGGCGCATGGTAGCAGGTGAGATGTTGAGGAAGGTGCAGGAGGACATGAAGATATGGAGGACGAACTGTCCATGGACATGGAAGACTCAGCAGATGAGGGGGACCTTGGTCAAATTTCAGTTGAAAGAGGTTGGGGGGAGATGACAGAGGAAGAAAGAACGGTTAGCACCTCTATGCCACAAACACAGCGTGGACTTGGTGCGCATGGCTGCGCAAGACACATGAGTGCCTTCTTGTTGCACTACCTCCAACATGACCCTCGTATTGTCAAAATTAGAAGTGATGATGACTACTGGCTTGCCACACTATTAGATCCCCGGGACAAGTCCAAATTTTGTGACATAATTCCACCCATAGAAAGGGACGCACGTATGCAGGAGTATCAGCAGAAGCTGTTACTCGATCTTAGCTCGGCTTTTCCACCAAACAACCGTGCAGGTGAAGGGAGTGATTCTCCCAGTTGTAACTTGACAAACATGGGACGGCCTCGTCATCTTCAACAGTCTACCCGTACCAGTAGGACCGTATCTGGTGCTGGTAACAGCAATTTTATGGAATCTTTTCATAATTTTTTTAGACCCTCCTTTGCAAGGCCACCAGAGACAACAAGTCTGACACATAGTCAACGGATGGAGAGGATGATACAGGAGTATCTCCAAATGAACATCGATGCAATGACTTTGCAAATGGAGCCTTGCTCCTTTTGTGCTTCAAATCTAGAAAAATGTCAAGAGCTCTCCAGTTACGCCTCGAAGATTTTGTCGTGTCCAGCTGCCAGCGTTGTCTCTGAACGTGTCTTCAGTGCTGCTGGGTGTGTGCTGACAGATAAGCGCACGCGTCTGTCCAGTGACAATGTGGACAGACTGACGTTCATCAAAATGAACAAGTCATGGATCCAGAAGGAATTTACTACCCCTGTGTCATCCTGGGGAGAGTAAATGCTTGTGGATTTGGAATGTGCTTGATGCAAATCAAAACATCCTGTTTGCAACTAGGGCACAAGTGCTGCCACTGATAAGGTGTCTGTGTGGGGCCCAATTTTTGGAAAAAAAGGGAGACTCCGCTTGGAGTAACCCTTGCTTGCTGTGTTTTTTAAAAATGATACAAGATGAACAGATCTGAAGGCAAGATGAAGCCAACATCATGTCTCCGCCTGCACTTTTCTCACAAACCTGCATTTTTCCAGGGACACCCTACTCAACACCGTCTACAGACAGCAGCCAGATCTCTGTCCCTCAGATGTGGTCAAATAAAAGGCCACTTACTGCGACCCATGACAAAGCTAAGTGGTTGACTCTATCCCTCTGTAAGCTGTTGGCTACCGAAATGCTGCCTTTACGCGTAGTGGACACACAGGATTTTACAGACCTTATGTCTGTCGCTGTGCCCCAGTACCAGATGCCCAATCACCACTGCTTCTCCAAGAAAAGCATGCCCGCGCTACACCGGCATGTCGCACACAACATCACCACTTCCTTGAGAAAATCTGTGTGCGACAGGGTGCATTTCAACACAGATACTTTGACCAGTAAGCATAGACAGGGTCATTACATGTCACTGACTGGGCACTGGCAAACTATGGTGAGAGATGGAGAAGGGTCTGCTGTACAAGTCTTGCCGTCCCCACGAGTTGTTTCAATCCTTGTTCTGTATGTAGAAGTTAATACACTGCTTCTGCCTCTTCAACCTCGTGTGGGTCCTCTACCTTTGCGCAAACCCTGTGTGGTCAGGCCACCCTTCCTTGCAACTGCGCACAAGGACTACCACACACCTCCTTACTATGCTGGCAGCAGAGCTCAATGCCATCAGGCGGTCAAAGTTTTACTTTGAAATGTATGGGAAATGTGAGTCACACCGCTATTACAGAGAATAGTAGTCAGGCAGGGTCAAAACATTAATTGAGGAACAGGAACAGAATGGGACGGCCAGGACTTAATCAGAAAACAAGCAGAGGTGAAATGCGTATCGGCCAACAAGGTACATAAACAGCAAGCAGGAAAAGTAGTCAGGTAACAAGCACACAAAATCATAAAACTGAACTGGGGGTAAAATTAACCAGAGGTTCATAGCTATGTCTGGCAGTGGTCTGCAGACAGGATGGGCATAAAAAAGGGTGTGGTGTCTTCCCATTGGTTGTAGCTGAATGATGGTATTTCATCTGTGAGATACCCACCAGCTACATTCAGCCAGAGATTCTGCATCTGTCAAGGTAATGCAGCCCAGTGGGTGAGCATAACCTGCGTCCACCTGCGCCGCTGGCATCGACTACTCTCCCATCATCAGCACTATTCATGAAAGGAACACGTTGTCACCTGGCGACCGGAGTACAAATTGATGGAGCGGACTCCGTTGGTGACTTAACAGCCGTGTGCGGCAATGATGCAAACCTGGCTGCGGGCCATCCTCAGGGCAATGTGACACACGTGCCTTTTATGGCTCACGTGTTGATCCGAATTCTCCAGCAATTTTTAAAACACCATCACGGCCTACATGGCCTTGTGCAGCGGGCACGCTCGCTATGTGCTCACTTCCATCGTGCGCACACAGCAGCTCAACAACTTTCATCACTCCGGAAGTCTTAGGGTCTGGCAGTTAAACGCCGGAAATGCGATGTTCCGACACGCAGGAATTGGAATCTGCACATGTTGCAGCGTGTGTGGCAGCACCGCAGAGCCCTGCTGAAATACGGTAAGACATATAGCCTGGGATAAGTTGATCCAGAGGTGGTGCAGATCACGCTGCTGGAGTGGTGTCAGATCAAGGACCTATGCACCCTGCTACACAGTTTTGAAATGTCGACGAAGATGTTTAGCACTGGCAATGTCATTCTCAGCGTGACAATTCTGGTCATCTACATGATGGAGCACACTGTAATTATTATTCGGAGTCAGGTGTTGGGACAAGAGGAAGGGGAGGAAGTACAGGAGGAGTCATATGCGGAAGGGATAACAAGATCTACGAGGTCCAGATGGTCAGCGGCACCTATGCGGCAGTCATGGTGAGGGAGAGGGATTAACAAGGGCGCATAGTATCAGCAAAAAGTGTTGATGAAAGTGCAGGAGCCCATGAAGAAATGGAGGACGAACTGGCGATGGGCATGGAAGACTCAGCAGATGAGTGAGAGCTTGCTCACATTTCGGTTGTGCGAGGTTGTGGGTAGAGGGCAGAGGAAGGATGCACGATTCTCACCTCTCTGCCACCAACACACCAAGGACTTGGTCCTCCTGGATGCACAAGACACATGAGCGCCTTCTTGCTGCACTACCTACATGACCCTCGGATTGTATGAATTTGAAGTAATCCTGAATACTGGGTTGCCACACTGTTAGATCCCCGGTACAAGACAAAATTTGGCGAACTAATTCCTGCCATAGAAATAGACGCACGTATACAGGAGTATCTGCAGAATGTGGTACGCAATCTTAGATCTACTTTTCCACTAAACACCAGTGCTGCACAGAGTGAATCTCAACACTTTGTCATGGATAGGAGGAAATGGTCTTTTACTTGTCCACATCGGAGGGACCGAGGGATGGCTGCTGTGCTGAGATGGCGTTGAGTACGGTGTCCCTGCACAGTTGCACTTTTGGTCATATCCCAAAATGAGTTGAAAAAGGACAGATGCTGTTGGAAAGGGGAACAGGTGTGTTGGAAAGGGGAAAAAAATTTTGGTCCGTGGATTTGGTGGTTAAACAACTGTAACATTTGCTGAAGAAACAACATCTGTTACAGTGGGACTGGCAGATTTGGATAAAGTGGTATATAATCTGTGACCGCTATATAACAAAAATTAATAAGAAAAGAAAGAGAAAGGTATATATCACCTTCAGCAGTCAGTGTCCACCGTGCTCCCAGTTGG
The DNA here is from genome assembly GCF_048569485.1 of Anomaloglossus baeobatrachus. Taxonomy (NCBI): domain Eukaryota; kingdom Metazoa; phylum Chordata; class Amphibia; order Anura; family Aromobatidae; genus Anomaloglossus; species Anomaloglossus baeobatrachus. Next base: position 308,277,067 of record NC_134358.1, read on the forward strand.
AAAAGGAGAGGTTGGCAACTTGAAGGTTTGGTGGAGGATACAGAGCTGTGTGGCTATGAAACTAATAGTAGCCTGAACCGAGTTAGACGCCATTCGGATCTGGAGACTGTGAGCCCTGTTAGCGTCACAGGGTCCACATGCCCACCCAGCCCAGGAACTCCCTGTTAACAACACAGGGGCCATTGAGTACGCTGACCGTGTGCGTAGGGGCCACACCTGTGGACAGCAGGCGCATCAGCAGCAGCAGGCCTGTTAATGCCACTGGGCTGCACAAGCAGGACTGTTAGGACAGGAGCTGGTCTTAACCGTTCTGCGTTACCAACTGTGGTGGTGGCCTGCATCCACCACCCTATCCCTGCCTACCTCTGGCCTAAAGCCGCAATGGGTTCAACACATGGAGGTGTGCTCTTTCGGAGCATAATAGAAGACTGCGCACCTCCTTGTTGGCTCCAGCCCCTTTTATAACCTGGGTCCGCCCCAAACCAGGGTGAACCACAATGCACCTCCTGGAGACAAAAGCAGAGTGACACGTCATGAGTGGCATAACTAGCGTCCTATTTGGAAACGCAACTTCAATGATGACCTCATGGCTGCCATGACCCAAACACCTCACCAGTCATCGTCTGACCATCAATAATGCGGTGACAAGTCATAGGTGTGGGCCTCTGCAAGCCATTTGGGAGGACACCTGATGCCCTGTGGTCTATATGGGACCCCCACATCAGGGCCAGGGCCAAAGAGTTCATTACCGGACCTAGTCTCTGATGCAGGAAGTGCCTGAGCATGCTCAGTAGCATGAAATACAGTCTCTGAAAAAAGACTATCAGCTTTAGCATGGTGTCTAGGCACAAAACAGGACTTAGACCCGGCACAGAATGCAAGCACCTGTGCAAAGAGGCTTTTCACACTTAGTGTGGGAGCATGCGCTGTATCCCGAAATGAAGACTTAGCGTCAGGAATGGCACAGTCAGGCTGAGCATACTCACTAGGCGAAACACTGTAATTATGCTGCAGCTGGGGTACATCGGCACACGCATGCGCACTAGCTGCCTCTCCACACTTAGACGTGGAGGGGAAATTTGTCTTGGAGATGCTGTCTATGAACAGAAGGAAAAGCTAAAGGAAGCCTGACTTTCTATCCCTCCGAATTATGAAATGCAGCAATGAATTCCATGAGTTTGCTATAACATTAGCGTAGCTAAATGTGCATGAGGGTGTGATGTAGAGGTGCTAGAAATAGCTTGTCACCAGTGGGGCACTAATGGAATACAACAGCCAGTTCTATGATGCCACAAAATGGCAGTATTTTGTGCTATCATTATAGCTTATTAAAAACAGAGCACGAGGTTGTCATGCAGAGGTGCTGCACATAGATTTGCAGTAGTGTGAATAGACAAAAGTACAATAGCCACGTTTAGGATACAACTAGGTACAGTGAGTGTTTGCTAGTATAATGGCTGAGTTTAAAAAAGTTTGAGTGTGCAATGCAGGCAGACGTGCTGCAAATAACGTTCCAATACTGTGAATTGACAAAAGTACAATAGCCACGTTTAGGATACAACTAGGTACAGTGAGTGTTTGCTAGTATAATGGCTGAGTTTAAAAAAGTTAGAGTGTGCAATGCAGGCAGACGTGCTGCAAATATCGTTCCAATACTGTGAATAGACAAAAGTAAAATAGCCACGTTTAGGATACAACTAGGTACACTGAGTGTTTGCTAGTATAATGGCTGAGTTTAAAAAAGTTAGAGTGTGCAATGCAGGCAGACGTGCTGCAAATAACGTTCCAATACTGTGAATAGACAAAAGTACAATAGCCACGTTTAGGATACAACTAGGTACACTGAGTGTTTGCTACTATAAATGGCTGAGTTTAAAAAAGTTTGAGTGTGCAATGCAGGCAGACGTGCTGCAAATAACGTTCCAATACTGTGAATTGACAAAAGTACAATAGCCACGTTTAGGATACAACTAGGTACACTGAGTGTTTGCTACTATAAATGGCTGAGTTTAAAAAAGTTTGAGTGTGCAATGCAGGCAGACGTGCTGCAAATAACGTTCCAATACTGTGAATTGACAAAAGTACAATAGCCACGTTTAGGATACAACTAGGTACACTGAGTGTTTGCTAGTATAATGGCTGAGTTTAAAAAAGTTAGAGTGTGCAATGCAGGCAGACGTGCTGCAAATATCGTTCCAATACTGTGAATAGACAAAAGTACAATAGCCACGTTTAGGATACAACTAGGTACACTGAGTGTTTGCTACTATAAATGGCTGAGTTTAAAAAAGTTTGAGTGTGCAATGCAGGCAGACGTGCTGCAAATAACGTTCCAATACTGTGAATTGACAAAAGTACAATAGCCACGTTTAGGATACAACTAGGTACACTGAGTGTTTGCTAGTATAATGGCTGAGTTTAAAAAAGTTAGAGTGTGCAATGCAGGCAGACGTGCTGCAAATAACGTTCCAATACTGTGAATAGACAAAAGTACAATAGCCACGTTTAGGATACAACTAGGTACACTGAGTGTTTGCTACTATAAATGGCTGAGTTTAAAAAAGTTTGAGTGTGCAATGCAGGCAGACGTGCTGCAAATAACGTTCCAATACTGTGAATTGACAAAAGTACAATAGCCACGTTTAGGATACAACTAGGTACAGTGAGTGTTTGCTAGTATAATGGCTGAGTTTAAAAAAGTTAGAGTGTGCAATGCAGGCAGACGTGCTGCAAATATCGTTCCAATACTGTGAATAGACAAAAGTAAAATAGCCACGTTTAGGATACAACTAGGTACACTGAGTGTTTGCTAGTATAATGGCTGAGTTTAAAAAAGTTAGAGTGTGCAATGCAGGCAGACGTGCTGCAAATAACGTTCCAATACTGTGAATTGACAAAAGTACAATAGCCACGTTTAGGATACAACTAGGTACACTGAGTGTTTGCTACTATAAATGGCTGAGTTTAAAAAAGTTTGAGTGTGCAATGCAGGCAGACGTGCTGCAAATAACGTTCCAATACTGTGAATTGACAAAAGTACAATAGCCACGTTTAGGATACAACTAGGTACACTGAGTGTTTGCTAGTATAATGGCTGAGTTTAAAAAAGTTAGAGTGTGCAATGCAGGCAGACGTGCTGCAAATATCGTTCCAATACTGTGAATAGACAAAAGTACAATAGCCACGTTTAGGATACAACTAGGTACACTGAGTGTTTGCTACTATAAATGGCTGAGTTTAAAAAAGTTAGAGTGTGCAATGCAGGCAGACGTGCTGCAAATATCGTTCCAATACTGTGAATAGACAAAAGTACAATAGCCACGTTTAGGATACAACTAGGTACACTGAGTGTTTGCTAGTATAATGGCTTAGTAACAATGAGTTGTAGTGTGCAATGCAGGCAGACGTGCTCTGCAAATGTCTTTGCACTAGTGGGACTATAGCAAAGTCCAATAGCCACGTTTAGGATGCCACTAGGTACACTGAGTGTTTGCTAGTAAAATTGCTTAGTTTAAAAAAGTTGGAGTGTGCAATGCAGGCAGATGTGCTCTGCTAATATCTTTGCACTAGTGGGACTATAGCAAAGTCCAATAGCCACGTATAGGATGCCACTAGGTACACTGAGTGTTTGCTAGTATAATGGCTTAGTTAAAATGAGTTTGAGTGTGCAATGCAGGCAGACGCGCTATGCAAATGTCTTTGCACTAGTGGGACTATAGCAAAGTCCAATAGCCACGTATAGGATGCCACTAGGTACACTGAGTGTTTGCTAGTATAATGGCTTGGTTTTAATGAGTTGGAGTGTGCAATGCAGGCAGACGCGCTCTGCAAATGTCTTTGCACTAGTGGGACTATAGCAAAGTCCAATAGCCACGTATAGGATGCCACTAGGTACACTGAGTGTTTGCTAGTATAATGGCTTGGTTAGAATGAGTTGTAGTGTGCAATGCAGGCAGATGTGCTCTGCTAATGTCTTTGCACTAGTGGGACTATAGCAAAGTCCAATAGCCACGTATAGGATGCCACTAGGTACACTGAGTGTTTGCTAGTATAATGGCTGAGTTTAAAAAAGTTAGAGTGTGCAATGCAGGCAGACGTGCTGCAAATATCGTTCCAATACTGTGAATAGACAAAAGTACAATAGCCACGTTTAGGATACAACTAGGTACACTGAGTGTTTGCTACTATAAATGGCTGAGTTTAAAAAAGTTTGAGTGTGCAATGCAGGCAGACGTGCTGCAAATAACGTTCCAATACTGTGAATTGACAAAAGTACAATAGCCACGTTTAGGATACAACTAGGTACACTGAGTGTTTGCTAGTATAATGGCTTAGTAACAATGAGTTGTAGTGTGCAATGCAGGCAGACGTGCTCTGCAAATGTCTTTGCACTAGTGGGACTATAGCAAAGTCCAATAGCCACGTTTAGGATGCCACTAGGTACACTGAGTGTTTGCTAGTAAAATTGCTTAGTTTAAAAAAGTTGGAGTGTGCAATGCAGGCAGATGTGCTCTGCTAATATCTTTGCACTAGTGGGACTATAGCAAAGTCCAATAGCCACGTATAGGATGCCACTAGGTACACTGAGTGTTTGCTAGTATAATGGCTTAGTTAAAATGAGTTTGAGTGTGCAATGCAGGCAGACGCGCTATGCAAATGTCTTTGCACTAGTGGGACTATAGCAAAGTCCAATAGCCACGTATAGGATGCCACTAGGTACACTGAGTGTTTGCTAGTATAATGGCTTGGTTTTAATGAGTTGGAGTGTGCAATGCAGGCAGACGCGCTCTGCAAATGTCTTTGCACTAGTGGGACTATAGCAAAGTCCAATAGCCACGTATAGGATGCCACTAGGTACACTGAGTGTTTGCTAGTATAATGGCTTGGTTAGAATGAGTTGTAGTGTGCAATGCAGGCAGATGTGCTCTGCTAATGTCTTTGCACTAGTGGGACTATAGCAAAGTCCAATAGCCACGTATAGGATGCCACTAGGTACACTGAGTGTTTGCTAGTATAATGGCTTAGTTAAAATGAGTTTGAGTGTGCAATGCAGGCAGACGCGCTATGCAAATGTCTTTGCACTAGTGGGACTATAGCAAAGTCCAATAGCCACGTATAGGATGCCACTAGGTACACTGAGTGTTTGCTAGTATAATGGCTTGGTTAGAATGAGTTGTAGTGTGCAATGCAGGCAGATGTGCTCTGCTAATGTCTTTGCACTAGTGGGACTATAGCAAAGTCCAATAGCCACGTATAGGATGCCACTAGGTACACTGAGTGTTTGCTAGTATAATGGCTTAGTTAAAATGAGTTTGAGTGTGCAATGCCGGCAGACGCGCTATGCAAATGTCTTTGCACTAGTGGGACTATAGCAAAGTCCAATAGCCACGTATAGGATGCCACTAGGTACACTGAGTGTTTGCTAGTATAATGGCTTGGTTTTAATGAGTTGGAGTGTGCAATGCAGGCAGACGCGCTCTGCAAATGTCTTTGCACTAGTGGGACTATAGCAAAGTCCAATAGCCACGTATAGGATGCCACTAGGTACACTGAGTGTTTGCTAGTATAATGGCTTGGTTAGAATGAGTTGTAGTGTGCAATGCAGGCAGACGCGCTCTGCAAATGTCTTTGCACTAGTGGGACTATAGCAAAGTCCAATAGCCACGTATAGGATGCCACTAGGTACACTGAGTGTTTGCTAGTATAATGGCTTGGTTAGAATGAGTTGTAGTGTGCAATGCAGGCAGACGCGCTCTGCAAATGTCTTTGCACTAGTGGGACTATAGCAAAGTCCAATAGCCACGTATAGGATGCCACTAGGTACACTGAGTGTTTGCTAGTATAATGGCTTAGTTATCAGTTGGAGTGTGCAGAGGACAAGAGGGTACAGTGGCAGGATTGTGGTGCTCTGGGTAGAGGAATGGAAGCCTGCCTTTCTATTCCCTCCTAATGGTGAAATGCAGGTAGGAAATCCCTGACCTGGGCTACACAGACGCTGTTGCTGTTTGCAGGACCTGTCACCTATGGCTCTCTGACCCTGCCGGTTGGAGCCCTTAAAAGGACTGCTATAAAGTGCTCTCCCTAAGCTGTCTAACGCTGTGTATGCAGCGCATACAGCTGTATCGGCTATAGGACTCAGGAAGACGGAGCTGCGACAGTGATGTCTGACACCAAAGACGCAGAAGGCAGATAATGGCGTCCGTGAAGAAAATGTCCGGTTTTATAATGCAGGGACATGTGACATGCAGATCCTATCACACATGCCGTTGCTTCTCTGGCTCAAAGTCCACTTAGCTGTGTGTGTGTCTGGGATTGGCTGACATGCTGGCCCGCCCCACAAGACGCGCGCGCTTAGGGAAGGAAGACAAGAAAAAAAAAAAAAAAAAATGGCGATCGCCATTATAGAAACAGCAGTGATCTGAAGGCGCTGTTCACGCACACTATACACTGAAATGTGATAATAGTTTGATTCACAGAGTGACTTACACTATTACAGCAGAAACCAAGCTATGATTTAGCTGTTTTTTGGCTGCTAGAACCGTTCTCGAACGTTTCTAGAACTACCGAGCTTTTGCAAAAAGCTCGAGTTCTAGTTCGATCTAGAACATGCCCCAAAATCACTCGAGCCGCGAACTGGAGAACCACGAACCACGAACCGCGCTCAACTCTACTCCTGACACATACACAGGAATAGCCTGCAGAGTGTCGCTCCTCCTGACACATGACACAGGAGGAGCGACGCTCTGCAGGCTATATATCCCTGTGTATTGTCACGCTCCCCGGGTCCTTGGCTTCCCTCCCCGGGTCCTCTGCTCCGCTCCCCGGGTCCTCAGCCCCGCTCCCCGGCTCACCTGCCACGCTCCCCGCTCTCCAGCCTCCGGTCCCCGTCCTTCCCAGGCCCCCTGGTCCCCGATCGCGGCGCCCGACGGCTTCCCAGGCCCTGGCCGGCTCCCCTGCGTCCTCTTCTCAGCCTCCTTCCCTGGCTTCTGGCACCCGGGCTGCGCGCATGCGCATTAGGGCGCGCGCGCGGTCACTGACCCTTTCTTAAAGGGCCAGCGTCCATTAACAGGTAATGAGGCTAATCAGGTACAGGGTATAAAGGGGTGTATTGTCCAAGGGGGCGGGGCCTGATCTTCGTGTTCCCTAAGCTAGGAGTCAGGTCTCCTGGTGTTTCAGTGCATGTACTCACCTATCTCTCTTTGTAGAGCCGTGCTTGCCTCGCCATCCAGTCTGCCGTATCCTGAACCCCGAACGCTGTCCTTCTGCTATCCTGACAGTCCGCACCATCTCGGATCCCTGCGGTGACCCGTCATCTTGCTCCCAAGGTTCCGGACCCCGCCTGACATCATCTCGGCTTCCGAACCTGAGCTGCGTCACCCGGACCACCACCCATAACTCCGTGGTCCCAGGGACTTCTCCGCTATTCCCGTGTGCAAGGACTGTTCTGCTGTTTCTAGTGTTCCAGCTGCCGGACTCTTTCCTACCATCTAGGAGTTCGGTCCAGTGGATCCACCTCCTGGGTCTGCCCGACCGCCCGGCCCTGACATGTATATGTCAGGAAGAGCGACGCTCTGCAGGCTATATATTCCTGTGTATGTCAGGAGGAGCGACGCTCTGAAGGCTATATATCCCCCTGTGTATGTGTCAGGAGAAGTGACACACTGCAGGCTAAATATCCCTGTGTATGTGTTAGGAGGAGCGATGCTCTGCAGGCTATATATCCCTGTGTATGTGTCAGGAGAAATGATGCTCTGCAGGCTATTTATCCCTGTGTATGTCAGGAGTAGCGATGCTCTGCGGTATACAGCGGGGAGTGCAGTATACATTGAAGCACTATGCAGCTGTCCTTGGTGACACTTTAGACATTAGGATCACTTTGCAGTCACCAACAAAATGGCTCTGCACTGTGTCCCTACATTTCATCTTCTCTTATCCTATTGCAAACACACAGATTGGGAGGGGGAGGTGACATCACATACAGGAGAGCAGATTGTGCCAATTTTACTGCAGCTGTAATGTGAGCTAGTTCTACAGTAGCTCTGCAGCAGAATTTCAGGAGCTGCTCCCCCTAGTGTTTAAGTGTGGAAAATATCAAACTTTTAATTTTTTTGTTTTAATATTTTGCTCAATTAAAAACAAATAATATTTAAACAAATCATTAAAACATTAATACTTTACATTTTTTCAGTTGTTGCATTTTTTTTTATGACACCTTCCTTTTAAAAGTAATAAACATACACATGGCAATGTTGAAACAACTTGCAGTGCACATCTTCCAACTTTTGTAACTTCTTTTAACCACTTCAGCCTTTGAAAGTCACGTCCCACATTAACGACATTTTTTATTTTCTAAATATTGGAAAAAGTTCGGAATTCAAATATAATGGGGCCTCTTTTTTCTGTTTGCAAGTCTGATGAAACAGATAATCTCTTTTGCACATGAAGTCCATTTGTCTGCTCTTAAAATGGACAGAGAAACAATGTCTGAATAACCATTTGACAAGAGCCCAACATTTAATGATTATAATCAAATAGTAGGTGTGTAATTAAAAAATACAAGTAATAATGGCTTAATATAAAAAAAAGTATCATAAAATGCAGATTTATTTTCCTCTCTTGCAGGGCAAAGACAATCTGTTTTAGTGTCAAAGGCAGGATTTCCAGAATACATTCTATTAGGTGTGCCAATCTTTACACGGCTCCTCCCAATTGCCCTGGAACAGTGGTGATTTGTTAAAAAAATCACAATTGTCATCAAGCCCAAGGTTAGTAATGGGTATAGGCAGTGGTCTATGACACTCCCCAAATCCTAATTGTGTAAGTAAAAAGAAATAAACACAAAACACAGAGGAAAATCCATTATTAAAAAAACAAAGAAACAAACAAACAAACAAACAAAAACAAAACACTCTCCTATTTATTAACTTAACAGATTCCTGCAGGTCCACGTAATCCATACCACAACCTTCCACGACGATCCCGACTCTGTGATATTTTGACAGATCTCAACTGTCATTAACCCCTTATATTACCCTGATTGCCACTGCTCCAGGGAAATTGGGATTAGCCGTGCAAGCACCAGGGGAGGCTGCGGGAGGTTATTTTTAGGCTAGAGAGGGTGCAATAACCATGGACCTTCGCAGCCTGAGAATACCAGCTCCCAGCTGTCTGCTTTTTCTTGGCTGAGTATCAAAATTGGGGGGTGCATACACCATTTATTTTAGATTATTTATTTAAATAATATAAAGAGCCACATGGGGTTCTATGTATTTTGACACACAGCCAAAATAATGCACAAGGCTGGGTGCTGCAGCCTCCAGCCATCTGCTTTATCTGCACTGGGCATCAAAATACAGGGGACCCTACACCATTTTCTCCAATTATTTATTTATTTTTACAGTCCACTTCGGGGAATCAGGCGGCTAGTGTGCGGGCAACCAATCACAATAGCTGGCACAATGATAGTCTCACTGTAACCAATCAGAGAGGATATCACAGAGGGTGGAAGCAGTGAATATTCATAAGGCTTAATGAGCGGATCCGGAGGCAGTGTGACAGCAGCATGGAAACTCAGTAAATATAATTGTACTGCTTTAATCTCCATTTTGCTTCTCCATTTTGCAGCCCTCTAGACTTTGCTAACACCATTTACTATGGGGTTTGGCATCTGGGGTCAAGTTCAGGTCAAGTCCAGTTCCGAACTGGACTATTTTTTTTAAGTCCTGCCCAACCCACCGAAGTCAAACATCTGTGGGTTCGCTCCTTTCTACTCATTTTCCCTTCACTTCTTACCTCACAAATACCATCAATACAGACATTATTACTGTGTTCAGAACATCGTGTTCCATCTTTCACTTTGTTTGATAAGGAGAAAAAGAAATCAAAGCCTTCTGCAATACAGTAGAGTTTACAGTAATCTTGTTCTGCAATAAAAAATACATGAATTATAAGAGCCATCATATATGACTGGGTCTATGGAAACAAACAACAGTATCCCCAGCTTATCAGTATATGTGCATATTTTGTAGTATTCGGTGCAAGGACTGTGGATTGGAAACACTACAAAATGAATAATGGTTATCCAGCATGTGTTGAATCTTCCATAAAATCTATTTTTTATTGGCAAAACAGTAAACAATCCAGAGACATTATAGCTTAAACATTACTTTCAAACATTAATGGTGGTTCTTATTCATAGCCACAAAAGACTATACCTATAAGTAGTGATGGGCAGACCCAGACTAAAGTCGAGTTCCGCGCGGTTTCAAAGGTACCAGGGTGTCGGACCCCGGCCCTGGATTCAAGCTGTTTGATCTGGATCCGGCACTTGAGAAATAAAAAAATAAAGGAAAAATAAAGAAAATAAGAATGAAGTAAGCGTTTCTTACTGAGGCTCCGTCGCAAATGTACACTGCTCCCGTGTGGCTGTACACTGCTCCCGTGGCCTCTCCTGCACTTCCTGGGCCACTCATTAGGCTAATCCATATGCACTGCTTTCCCCGCCCACAGGAGTGCCTGGTGTCTGTGATTAGTTGCTGTCAGACATGCCCCCAGCGTATGTGACAGTGTCTGATGGCAACCAATCGCAGGCGCTGCAGGTCTGCCGTAATCCACACGAGGTTCCACGATGACTCAGCTCTGCTACATCTGAGTCACAGCGCGTGATCATGGAACATGTCCGCAAGCTGTATCTGCAGGCAGAGAATGAGCCGCGATCACCGGTAACTTTTAGGGTTTTTTATTTTTTCATATTTTTTAAAACTTTTTTATTTTTTTTTTACTCATCTCCTTAGGGGACTTTATCAATGCACATTCCGATTGCTTGTGCATTTCTGGTAATCACAGCAGCATTGCTCTGATCAGAAGAAATTCTCATCTCCTGTCTCATCTGTCGACTCACACAGGAAGTGAGTTATGGCAGCATCAGGGGTCCTCAGCTGACCCTGCACTACCATGACAACACATTATTACCCCGTGATTGCGTCATGGGGCCGCCGATGGTGGCAGGGAACACCGTTGTCACCGACATGGCCCTTTTAATCCCACTGTCAGTGTTTGACAGTGTGATCTAAGGGGTTAACAGGCACAGTCAGATCAGCAGCCATTTACGGAGAATACCGCGGACTCGCCGCCAAAGACCACAGTAACCAGAGAGAGGCTACGAAGGACATACTAGCACGTCCATGGTCATAAAAGGGTTAAAATGTAAGCATTCTTTTAATTTTTATTTCAGAAATCAATAGTACACATGAAATAAACAACTTTGTAATATATCTTTTCAGACAAATCTGCTTCTTTCGCTGCTAAACTTGATCAGTCATTATCAAAAGTCTCAGTTCTGAGGTAAAATCTGTATTCAGTGAAGTATTTTCCATTACTGAGGTAGGAGATAGCAGTTATTACTGTTGACATTCTATACAGATACAAGAGATAGAAGGGGGCAGGGCTCCTCCCCAGCCTCTGGCTGCTCCCTTTGTCTCTAGCTCCTCCTTCTGCCTCTAGCTCCTCCCTCCACCATTATCATAGAATATCATCAGCACCAACTGACACGTCCTATCTCAGTAATGGAAAAGACTTCACTGAATACAGATTTTACCTCAGAATTGAGAATTTTGATAAAGTCTGATGAATTCTAGCAGAGAAGCAGATTTGTATGATAAGACATATTACAGAGTTGCTTATTTTCATGTGTAATATGGGTTTATGAAAAACAAATTAAATCAATAGTATGTTCACATTTCCTCTTTTTCCAGAGGTCAAAAATGATGGTTTTTAAAGAGTTCTAGAGATTTGAAAACCTAAAACATCTAATTTTATCATGTGTTTCTGTTCATTTTGAAGCATCATTTTACTGTCAATTTCTTGACTTTTTTTAAAAATTTCTTTACATAAGGATGGAGATGGTAGCGCTAATTTAAAAGCAAAAATGCTAACATAACAATGAAAAAGTCACCCAAGCTTTTTCCGGGCATCTTTGTAGCCTTACAATTAACTTCTATTGTAAATTATGGAGCATTTTCCTAGTAAAAGACACACAAAAAATGAACTTGTTACTACTTTTAAGTATATGGCGTCTTTGAAAGTCTGAGCATTTAAAGGGAATCTGTCTGCAGGTTTTTGCTATGTAATTTAAAGCAGGAGATGGAGGCTGACAAAGAGTTCAAGCATGTGTCATTTATTAGCCTGTGTGCTGCTTGTTTACTTATATAGGAGTTTTTTTCATCTGTGATTTTTATTGGCCCGACTACACTAATCCAACTAGGCTCTCTCCCCCTCTGATTAGCATCTCTCTCTCTATAGATTAGGTTGATGTGGGTGGGGGCAGCTTTTTCAGCTCTGCTGCATTGGTAAATCTAAAAGCTCTGATTGTGTAACAACTGTTGCACCCAGTAAACTACACACTACAATTTATCTGACGATCCCAGTAGCGATGTGACACGCCCAGATCGTAGTTACGATTTGCCGAGATCGCACGTAGGTCGTTTATTAGCGGTCACACGTAACGATCTCAAAAACGACACAACATCGTTCAAAGATATATTGTTTGACCAAGGCAGTCGTGTGGATGTTGTTCGTCGTTGGCAGGGTGTCAAACGTAGCAATATGTCTGCTGCGATCCAAACGACGAACAATATTTTGAAAATTAACGTTTTAGCGATCAACGATTTTCAACCTATTTGCGATTGTTTGGAGTTGCACGTAGGTGTCACATGCAACGACATCGCTAACGATGCCGGATGTGCGTCACGGAAACCGTGACCCCGCCGACATATCGTCAGATAAATCGTAGCGTGTAACGCCGCCTTAAGTGCTACGTCATTGCATCATTGGATTTAGAGTTTGTATGTCTACATCATGCTGCTCTCAGATAAGGTAGCAAAAACCTGATTTTGCCATTAAAGAATACTTTTTTAGGAAACATTCGTATAGTGTTTAAATACTTTTTCAATTTTGATAAATTTTTTCTTTGTTGTAATAACAATAATGATACTGATTTTCCTTAGCATATGGCTGATAATCAGTAGACTAATTATTTTAATGGTATATGCATGCAGTTTTTGGGTCAAAAACTGAGGAAAACCGCCAAGTTTTTGAGGAGTTTTGATTATTTTAAGAGGGTTTGGAGAATTTCTGCCCAGTTTGTGCTCAGTCAATTTGTGCTCCAAAAACACCTAAAAAATCCCCTCTTTGTGGACAATGTCTAAAGGCTGCTTTACACGCAGCGACATCGCTAGCAATGTCGCTCGTGAAAGCACCCGCCCCCGTCGTTTGTGTGTCATGGTTAAATCGCTGCCCGTGGAGCACAATATTGCTAGTCCCCGACACACACACCTGCCTAACGACGTCGCTGTGGGCGGCGAACAGCTTCTTTTCTAAGGGGGCGGTTCGTGTGGCGTCACAACGGTGTCACACGGCAGCCGTCCAATTGAAGTGGAGGGGCGGAGAGCAGCCGCAGGAAAGTCATGCCCAACTCGTTGCCGGAGGACGCAGGTACGGTGTTGTTCGTCGTTCTCGGGGTGTCACACATAGCGATGTGTGCTGCCTCAGGAACGACGAACAACCTACGTCTACAATGACCAACGAGATTATGAAAATGAACGACGTGTCAATGATCAACGTCGCTAACGAAACGACGCCGGATGTGCGTCACGAATTCCGTGACCCCGATGACATATCATTAGCGATATCGCTGTGTGTAAACGGGCCTTAAGTCTATGTGCAAATAAGTCTTTTGGAGACGTTTTAAACTCTCCAAATCCTCTTAAAAATCTTAAAACTCCTCAAACTTTGAGATTTCTCTCAGTTTCTGCTCTAAAAGCTCTGGAGGGCTATGTTTCCACCACTGGCGGACACAAACAGAAAAGGGCCCTGTGCAAGAACAATATATAGGCCCTTTGCAATGCAAGAACTCTTCATAATTAATAATTCCACCTACTTTGGTGGTAGAAAAGGTCTCCCCAACCACTTGAGTCTCTGTGCGATTGGACAGGCTGCAGCAATGATATGTCCACCCCTGGTTCCCATGATACGCTTTTGGAGAGTTTTTGATGTTGCAGAAATTTTGCACCATTTATGCATCCATTAATTAAACGAGATTACTCGTGTTTTTTCAATGTATTTTTTTTTAACAGCGATTTTTTGGCCCTACAGTATTTGTCTCTTCTTGATATGTCTTGCATTACATACAGCTGCTTTGCTTTTGATACTTCCTAGTATGTAGTGGCAAATTCATTAAAATAGCACAAGCGATTTATGAATTTGGTGCCAAGTAAGAGATGGGCTTACTTCCTGTCTTCAGACGTCAGTGATTTTGTTACGTATGTGGTTTTTTTTATACATACCAGAATCACGGATATACGCAGACCCATTTTAATCAATGGGTCTGCGCACACATCAGTGATTTTTCACTGACAGTGTCTCCCGTGTGGCGTACATGCATGTCCGTGATTGCCGCACGGAGACAAGTCTGTTTTTTTCTGGCATCACTGATGTCCCACGGACCACACTATGGAGTGATCCGTGAAACATGTACCGGAAAAACATGAACATTGAAAATAAAAAACATTTTCAACTCACCCAGCTTCAGCGGCGCTCTGTTCTGTCTCTGCTCTCTGCAGCTCCCTGGCTGGCTCATTATGGTATGCATATTCATGTATGGCGTCACAGCCAACCCGGAAGTAGTTGCAGAGGGGAAAGACAGCGGTGGCCGGATGCTGCAGAGCTGGAGACGTCAGCACCATAGACAGCAGGAACAGGACAGGTGAGTATACGTCCATATGCAATCACGGAGTATGGATCACGGATTACACCTGGACAACCCACGTGTGCCATGAATCAAGGCACTTGGAGGGACATAGGTGTTTTTAACACATCAGTAAAAAAACGTGTATTTCACTGACGTGTGAAACAGGCCTTAGGCTATGTGCGCACTTTGCTTTTTACCTGCTTTTTACCTTCTTTTTCAACTGCAGCGTTTAATGCCAAAATGGTTGCGTTCTGCTTTTCAAGCAAAGTCTATGGGAATTTGGTTTTCTTGTCCGCACTTTGCAGTTCAAACTGCAGCCTTTTTGTTGCAGAACTTTGGTCAAAAACTCAGCTTTGCAGGGCAAAACCCAAATGGCAAAAACAATTGTTCTGTTTTTGTTTTTGCCATTTGGGTTTTGCCCTGCAAAGCTGAGTTTTTGACCAAAATTCTGCAACAAAAAGGCTGCAGTTTGAACTGCAAAGTGTGGACAAGAAAACCAAATTCCCATAGACTTTGCTTGAAAAGCAGAACACAACCATTTTGGCATTAAACACTGCAGTTGAAAAAGCAGCAAAAAAGCAGGTAAAAAGCAAAGTGCGCACATAGCCTAAGGCTATGTGTCCACGTTACTTTTTACCTGCTTTTTACCTGCTTTTTTGCTGCTTTTTCAACTGCAGCGTTTAATGCCGAAATGGATGTGTTCTGCTTTTCAAGCAAAGTCTATGGCAATTTGGGTTTCTTGCGCCCACTATGCAGTTCAAACTGCAGCCTTTTTCTGGCAGAAATTTGGTCAAAAACTCTGCTTTGCAGTTCAAAACGCAAAAGGCAAAAACAATTGACATGTCCAAAGTTCTGCCACAAAAAGGCTGCAGTTTGAACTGCATAGTGGGCACAAGAAACCCAAATTCCCATAGACTTTACTTGAAAAGCAGAACACATCTATTTTGGCATTAAACGCTGCAGTTGAAAAAGCAGCAAAAAAGCAGGTAAAAAGCAACGTGGACACATAGCCTTAAGCTGTTTTTGTAACTGCTAGTGCCAAAATTCATATGTTAGTACGAAAAGTCGCAAACATTGTGCCAAAAGTCTGGCATACTTAAAATACACCAGGGGTAAATTGGAGTGAAGTCGCTCCAAATTTGGAAACGTTTTGAAAAGTGGCAGTTTATAAATTGGGCACAAAACGTCTAGAATTGCTAAACTGCACAACCAAAGCATAAAACTAAAAAAATGCTGGTGATTGCATATAAAACAGGCTAAAAAAAGGCGCAAATAAAATAATAAATTGGGTGCAAACAAAAGGCGAAGCAAAACACACAAAACTGGATAAAAAACAGGTGCGAGGCAATTAGGAATCGAGGTCAGAGGGTACAGCTCAGTGTATTGCTGGTATTGTACATGTGGAATTACTGAAAAAGGAAAAAAGCTTCAGCAGCCAGTGTGAAACTATTTTTGTTATTCTATTTAATATAGATTTTATGGAAAAAAGAATACAATTGCCAAAGTATTATATATATATATATATATATATATATATATATACTAGAAGGTGGCCCGATTCTACACATCGGGTATTCTAGAATTTACGTATTGTGTAGTTCATGTATGATTTTTGTTATACATATATATATATATATATATGTTGTTGTGTGTACTTACCAAGTGTTTGTGTAGGGCGCTGTACATGTTCTGGGTGTTGTCTGGGTGTGGCGGGGGGTGAGAGCGGTGTTGTATGTGTGTTGCGTTGTTTGTGGAGCGCTGTGTGTCTGTAGCGTGTTTTGGGGGGAGGTATGTTTTGTGCAATGTGTGTGTTGTGCGGTATGTGCGTATATTTATGTATGCCGCGGTTTTTGTGTGTTGGGTGTTGTGTGTGCAGCGTTGTCTGTGTGCAGCGTTGTCTGTGTGTGTGGGTGTCTGTGTAGGGCGGTGTTTGTGGTTCCCAGTGTGTGTGTGTGTTGTGCAGTGCGCGTGGGTGTGTGTGTGTTGGGGGGAGATGTGCACCTCCCATCGTGCTCCATCTCCCATGCTGCGCACCCCCCATCGTGCTCCATCCCCCATGCTGCGCACTCCCCATTGTGCTCCATCCGCCATGCTGCGCACTCCCCATCGTGCTCCATCCGCCATGCTGCGCACTCCCAAACGTGCTCCATCCGCCATGCTGCGCACTCCCAAACGTGGTCCATCCGCCATGCTGCGCACTCCCAAACTTGCTCCATCCGCCATACTGCGCACTCCCCATCGTGCTGCATCCCCCATGCTGCGCACTCCCAAACGTGCTCCATCCGCCATGCTGCGCACTCCCAAACGTGCTCCATCCGCCATGCTGCGCACTCCCCATCGTGCTCCATCCGCCATGCTGCGCACTCCCAAACGTGCTCCATCCGCCATGCTGCGCACTCCCAAACGTGCTCCATCCGTCATGCTGCGCACCCCCCATCGTGCTCCATCCGCCATGCTGCGCACTCCCAAACGTGCTCCATCCGCCATGCTGCGCACTCCCAAACATGCTCCATCCGCCATGCTGCGCACTCCCAAACGTGCTTAATCCGCCATGCTGGGCACTCCCAAACGTGCTCCATCCGCCATGCTGCGCACTCCCAAACGTGGTCCATCCGCCATGCTGCGCACTCCCAAACGTGCTCCATCCGCCATGCTGCACACTCCCAAATGTGCTCCATCCGCCATACTGCGCACTCCCAAACGTGCTCCATCCGCCATACTGCGCACTCCCCATCGTGCACCATCCGCCATGCTGCGCACTCCCAAACGTGCTCCATCCGCCATGCTGCGCACTCCCAAATGTGCTCCATCCGCCATGCTGCGCACTCCCAAACGTGGTCCATCCGCCATGCTGCGCACTCCCAAACGTGCTCCATCCCCCATGCTGCGCACTCCCAAACGTGGTCTATCCGCCATGCTGCGCACTCCCAAACGTGCTCCATCCCCCATGCTGCGCACTCCCCATCGTGCTCCATCCCCCATGCTGCGCACTCCCCATCGTGCTCCATCCCCCATGCTGTACCAGCATCAGCCTCTCTGCCCGCAGCATCAGCCTCTCTGCCCGCAGCATCAGCCTCTCTGCCCGCAGCATCAGCCTCTCTGCCCCCAGCATCAGCCTCTCTGCCCCCAGCATCAGCCTCTCTGCCCCCAGCATCAGCCTCTCTCATCCCAGCATCAGCCTCTCTCCTCCCAGCATCAGCC
The DNA here is from genome assembly GCF_048569485.1 of Anomaloglossus baeobatrachus. NCBI lineage: Eukaryota > Metazoa > Chordata > Amphibia > Anura > Aromobatidae > Anomaloglossus > Anomaloglossus baeobatrachus. The sequence continues at coordinate 308,295,014 of NC_134358.1, forward strand.
TTTTCTGTCCCTAGCATCAGCCTCTCTCCTCCCAGCCTACCCCAGCCTCAGCCTCCCCCAGCATCAGCCTCTCTTCTCTCAGCCTCCCCCTCCCAGCCTTCCCCAGGATCAGCCTCTCTCCTCCCAGCCTCCTCCAGCACACCGTGCTCCTCTGCCGACACAGATCCGATCGCATACACACACACACCCCCGATCGCATACACTCACACACACCCCCGATCGCATACACTCACACACACCCGATCGCATACACTCACACACACCCGATCGCATACACTCACACACACCCGATCGCATACACTCACACACATCCGATCGCATACACTCATACACACCCGATCACATACACTCACACACACCCGATCGCATACACTCACACACACACACATTGACGATATTACACATACGCGCTCACACTCACAACATCCGGAGATACCACATGCTTCTGGCCATGTGATCCTCCGGCAGGTCCTGGAAGGTCACTCCACAGTATCGCCGCCGAGAAGCAAGCGATATCCCAGGATGTTGTGAGTGTGGATGCGATGTGATGTGTGTGTGAGGTGTGTGTGAGAGTGAGTGTGATCTGATGTGTGTGTATGTTGTTATGTGTGTGCGTGTGTGTATGTTCCGCCGCTGCAGGACCTTGATGCGCTGGTAACTATGCTACCATGGTTACCAGCGCATCCCGTCCTCCGCTCGCACGGGAGCCCACACCAGCATACGGCGGCAACCCCAGCAATGCGAGGGTATGTGTCGGCTGGGTTGGCGGCGTACGCTGATGTGGGCTCCCGGGGGTACAGTACTCACCTGGGAGTCGTGGCTCCGTGTCGGTCGGTTCGGGGAATGCGTGCGGGGGGCGGGGCCAGAGCGAGCGTGCATTGCGTGAGGGGGGCGGGGCGTGGGTGAGTTGCCTGGGCGAGCGACCAATCCGTGTAGGGGGGCAGGGCCATGGCGAGCCCAGCGGCCAATCAGCTTTGTGTCACCGTAAGGACACAATTTTGGAGCAAGACAGACAGACAGACAGAATAAGGCAATTATATATATAGATATATATATATATATATTTAAAAACAAATGTTCCAGGCGGCACACAATCCAAGGTGCATGTGTCCGAGGAAGGCATCCACAATATAACATAACTTGAACAAAGAACTCCAAATCAAATTTTTTTACAATTTAGTCCACATAAGTAAACAGTCAAAAATTACGTATTACGGCTAATAGTGAGCCTTTTGTGACAAAGGCTCACTATTAGCCGAAATGCGTAGTTTTCAATTATGCTATTGAATTTCAATTATGCTATTGAAATAGAAAAAAAGATAATACATAAAAGATGATTAAAGCGATAAAATAATGTTAAAATGTCCCAAACAAACAATTGTCTTGGAAGAACAGGTTTGGAAATACTAGACAGGCACAAACATAACATAAGAAATAGATGTGAAAGAATAAAATTCAATCACAATCTTGCACAATTGCACATTATCATAAATCAGAAAACAGAACCACGAATGATTGTAAGAAAAAAAGGAATGAAGCATATGTCTCTTACCTTCCACACGGGTGTAAGGTTTCCAGTTGTAGTACCAGCCTCTGAAAGGTTTACTGTTGTACTCTGCACACTGCTGCGCTCTATAGTCTATACTATTCTTAGGACACTTCTGACTGCTGCAAAGTTTAAATGATCGGGCAGAACCTTCACAGAATTTCCCACCATAAAAAGGTCTAAACCAAAAAGTGAAAAGTATGTATTAATGGTTGTATATGAGCATCTGACTAGGTTAAATTTAATGAGTATTGCCATCTGTATAAGTGGGACCCATGAAGTCTTCAACAATCTACAATCACTGGGAAGGCACATATCTGGGAATTTATAGTTTTTTTCCCACTGCTAATATAAGACATGTTTATCATGTATATAAAACATTACTACATAGTTTTTGACTACGGACTCGCCCACACCACCGTACAACTCAGACGAGTACTCTGATGTTTTAACGGATAGAACTCGGACCAAAGTTATCTAATAGGACAGTGTCGAGGTGGCGTTTGGTCTATGGGTATATGGAAATCGTCGGACTGCACTCAGATCACATCTGATTTTCGCGGACTCACAGAATGGAGAAGACAGAGAAATGTTGTTCTTCATTTGCTCCTTGTCTCTTACAAGAGAATAAGATCACACTAAGCTGACACTCTTATCAAACTCGGATCGGAGTTGAGTGTCATTACCATAATTCTCTCGCAGAAGAGGAACTATACTCATGTGACCCTCGGTCTTAAGCTGGTGTCACACATAACGACGACGACAACGACGTCGCTGCAACGTCACCATATTCTGTGACGTTGCAGCGACCTCAACAGCGACGTCGCTATGTGTGACACATAACAACGATCAGACCCCTGCTGCGAAATCGCTGCTCGCTCCTAAATGCTCCAGGTCATTTTTTGAACGCTGCTATCCCGCTGCGCCATGCTGATAAGCTGATAATCCTTTTGTTTGACACCGCAGCAGGGACGCTACGCTACGTCTGAAACCACACAACGACCGTCGACGTCGCTATGATCGCTGCTCCGTCGCTGCTTTTTATACCATGTTTGACAGCTTACTAACGATCATCTATGGTCGCTGCTACGTCACAGAATATGGTGACGTTGCAGCGACGTCGTTGTCGTCGTCGTTATGTGTGACCCCAGCTTTAGGCTCCAACTCTATACTATATAGACAGAGACAGCTCAAAATGATGACACAAAGACGCCATATATGTGTATTTTTACTTGAAATTACCACTGATTCTGCTGTGGGATACATAAATAGCTTTCCTTGTAAACAACTCCATATTTAATTAAATGCATTTCTTTATTTTTTAAATATTTCACCCAAATCATATAAATGAATTACAATAAATGTATGTATCTTAAATAATATAAAACCTCATTAGATAATAGTACAAGTGAAAAAATAGAACAGAAATATAAGTGAATGAAGGAAGTGGGGGGGGGAATTTTGGAGAAACAGTAGAGTAAGCAAATCCCTACATTTGGTCCACACAATATAAACCCTTTCATGAGATCAGACCAAAAGAAAAATTGCTGGCATTACTACCACACCTAGTTTCATTGAATAATAGGCACAAATAAAATATTTCCATATAATAGCCCTGTCTTGCGGTGTTCAACTTCTAAGGCTGGAGTCACACAGGCGTTTATTTTCTTACGACACATGACAACCAAGCGTAATGCAATGATTTCTACACACCCAAAGACGTGTATAGGTGCATGTTCTCTGATTATCAGATGCACTGGCAAGCATGCTGCAATTTATTTCTCTAGAAAAAATCTGCTGATCAGTGCTACCTCATAGTTTAAGCGTTGGACCGAGGGCTATTCGATAAAACATCAGCATGCACTCGGCTGTGTTATATGCTCTTGTGAGTGAGCCCTAAATAATCATAAAAATTCAGAGGAAAGCAAAAAGAGTGGCACTCACCACTGGCAATTTCAGTAAAATGCACTTTATTTTGGACACATAATTGAGGACAGAGACATCAGAAGAATGAGCAACAGCTGTTTCACATGAGCCCAGGCTTCTTCCACCTCTCAGTGAGTGCTGGGGAATGCTTACTGTTAGGGCTAAGCCACACGGCGAGAAAATCGGTGCGAGTGGAGTGCGATAAAACATCGCATTCCCCTCGGACCAATTCTAGCCTGTGTGTCAGCACACATGGGCGATTATTTTCTCAGCCCTAATCGGACAGAGAAAACAATCGCAGCATGCTGCGATTGTAAGCTGAGTCTCTTTCTCTCGCACCCATTCAAGTGAATGGGGCGAGAGAAAAATCGCACTGCACTCGCGGTACATCGGTGTACTGCTAGTGCAGTGCGAGAATGGCAATACCCGGCTACACAGGAGAGAGGGAGAGAAATCCCTCCCTCCTCTCCTGAGTGCCGGCCCGCCCCCCGCAGCTGAGGTCTGCTCGCACGAACGGACCTCAGTTGCAAGGACACAGGCATGACACTCGGCTCTGCTGTACTGCCAGCACGAGCCGAGTCTCATGCAAGTGGATCGCAGTAGTGCCCGTGTGGCCCCAGCCTTAGGCCTAAGCCACACGGTGAGAAAATCGGTGCGAGTGGAGTGCAATAAAACATTGCATTCCCCTCGGACCAATTCTAGCCTGTGTGTCAGCACACATGAGCGATTATTTTCTCAGCCCTATTCAGACCGAGAAAACAATCGCAGCATGCTGCGATTGTAAGCCGAGACTCTTTCTCTCGCACCCATTCAACTGAATGGGGCGAGAGAAAAATCGCACTGCACTCGCAGTACACCGGTGTACTGCCAATGCAGTGCGAGAATGGTAATAGTTGACTACGGAGGAGAGAGGGAGAGAAATCCCTCCCTCCCCTCCTGAGTGCCGGCCCACCCCCCGCAGCTGAGGTCTGCTCGCACGGTCGGACCTCAGATGCAGGGATACTAGCATGACACTCGGCTCCTGCTGTGCTGCCAGGGCGAGCCGAGTCTCATGCGAGCATCACAGTAGTGCCCCATGTGGCCCCAGCCGGGAGGAATAAAGTTTATTTTCATCTGGTAGTCAAGCTTTCAGTGAGGCAGCTGGGCAGCTTTAAAAGGTTATTAACTTGCAAATTAACCTCATATCTGCAGGTTGATAGTATTTTTTTAAATGCCAGATTCCCTTAGAGCATAATAGGGAAACCAAAATGTAAAAAGTAAGTCAACTTTTTATTAATTTAAATACTGATCATTTGTAAGGAGTTGGAATTACTGTCCTCATCCCCTCAAAGACAATGTGATGTGTTGCAATGTAATGAACTGTTTTAAATGTATTTAGTCCGGCATGATGGGACTAATTCAGACTTGGTGAAGTTATATGGGAAGACAAGATGGTTGCTTACTGGGAGGTGACAGAATCCAGAATTCGTTTGTGCTGGGCCTAGGGTCCAATAGTTAGCAGGCTGCCATTATTTTAGGTGTGTGTTTTGAAGAGAGAGACAACAGATACTTGACTCCCATTGGATGAAAACCTACAGTACTGATTTTGGCTTACAAATACTGAGGTAAAAATCTCACCAAATACTGACCGTGTAAATGTGGCACAGGTGATTTCATGATATTTAAAGGGAACCAATCACCAGGATTTTCAAATACATAACCTTAAGCAAGTGCTATACTGGCACTATCAGGCAGATTCTCTACATACCATTAGTGGTCAGCTTGGACGTATAGGTTTTCAAATCCAAGAAAGTGAAGTTTATAAATTCAGCAGCTACTTGACTGGTATGAGCAACGGAGCAGATAATCTCTGGGTGGGTATTCATGTGGATGTGGATCCCCCCCCCTCCCTTCCCGACTGTTGTTCCTCCCTCTCTCTGTTCTTTATGGTAAGTATTATACAAATAATACAAATTTTGAAGAAATTGAAAAAAAAAGAATAAATACCGTGGGTTATTACACTGGCGTTCCTTGTACGCAACACCTCCACCACATGTTCTAGAGCATGGGGACCAACTTGACCAGTCAGACCATTGACCATTTGTAGGTTTGGGTCCCTCATCACCATGTTTCACACACTGACCTCTCCGGCACCACTGCAAAACACCGACATCTTGATGATTATTACTATTATTATTATTATTGTTTTTTCACAGTAAGTTTGCGTTTTCACATTATTTGGATAAGTTCACATGGCTAGGCCAAGGTGTAGCAGTATTGTGGCCAAAAACTACACATTTTTTCAAATTGATTTTTTAATTCAAACAATTAATAAACAACCTAGAGATTACACTGGTATATACAGTCATGGCCAAAAGTGTTGGCACCCTTGAAATTTGTTCCAGAAAATGAAGTATTTCTGTCAGAAAATTAAGGCAATCATGAATGTTTTGGTATAAACATGTTTATTTTCTTTATGTGTATTTTAACAACACAAAAAAAACCCCTGAAAAATGTAAATTGGATAAATTGGACATAATTTCACACAGAAAACCCCACAATGGACAGTACAAAATTATTGGCAACCTCAACTTAATATATGGTTACATACTATACTCTTTGGAATAAATAACTGCATCAATCGCTTCCTATAACCATCAACAATCTTCAAACATCTCTGAACTGGAATTTTGGACAACTATTTTCTTGCAAACTGCTTCAGGTCTCTCATATTTGAAAGGTGCCTTCTCCCAGTAGCAAGATCTATCCACAGGTGTTCAACGGGATTTAGATCCGGTTTCATTGCTGGCCACTTCAGAACTCTCCTGTGCTTTGTTTTCATCCATTTTTGGGTGCTTCTTGAAGTATGTTTGGGGTCAATATCCTGCTGGAAGACCCATGACCTAGTATGCAAACCCAGCTTTCTGACACTGGGCACTACATTGCAACCCAAAATCCTTTAGTAATCTTCAGATTTCATGATGCCTTGCACAAAGTCAATGTACCCATGGCCAGAGGCAACAAAACAACCCCAAAACATCTTTGAATCTTGACCACATTTGACTGTAGGTATTGTGTTTTTTTTTCCTTGTAGGCCTCATTCTATTTTAGGTAAACAGTAGAATGACGTACTTTACCAAAAAGCTCTATCTTGGTATCATATGTCCACAAGAAAAGGATTTTGGCTTGGAAGTACATTTTGGCAACCTTCAGTGTATCTTTTTATAGCTCTGTGTCAGCAGTGGCGTCCTTGTGGATCTTCTGCCACAGCGTTTCACTTCATTCAAATGTCGAAAATAGTTTGAGCTGATACTGATGCACGTTGAGCCTGCAAGATGGCTTGAATTTATTTGGAACTTGATTGGCACTGCTTATCCACAATCTGTACTTTCGTGCTTTCATCAATTATTCTCCGCTGTCCACATCCAGGAAGATTAGCCACAGTTCCATGGGCTTCTTGATTATGTTGCTCATCATGAACAAATGGACATCATGATTTCTGGAGATGGACTTATAACATTTAGATTGTTTGTTGATATTTTTCAACAATTTTGGCTCTCAAGTGCTCATTCAGTTCTGTTCTTTTTGTTCTCCATGCTTAGTGAGGCACACACGGATATCCAATGCAAAGATTGAGTCAACTTCTCTTTTTATCTGATTTCAGGTGTGATTTTCATACTGCCCACATCTGTTACTTGCAACACGTCAGTTTGAATGAGCATCACATGCTTGAAACAAAGTTATTTACCCACAATTTTGGAAAGCTGCAAACAATTTTGTCCTTCTCCTTTTTGGGGTTTTGTGTGAAATTATGTCCAATTTTCCTTTTTTTCTGGGTTTTTTTTTCTGGTTGTTCCAATACACACAAAGGAAAAAAAAACGTGTATAACAAAACATATAATTTCAATAATTTTTTAGGAGAAAAACTTCATTTTCAAGAACAATTTCAAAGGTGCCAACTGCCAACACTTTCGGCCATGACTGTATATGTTGGGGTATACAGTATTTAGTCCACTGCACTTTGACTCACCCTACGTCTGGGTTCATGAATACATATTTCACAGTCCGTATATAGACCACAATGCCTGGAGTCATTGCAGGATCCTTTGACCCCCGACTTCTAGTCTAATTTGTTTTTATGACGGTTGTATATTCAGGTTACGAGACCTGGGTTCAGAATAGGTATTACAGTTTGTGTAAAGACCATAAATACTGGGTGAATCTGGCCTAATACCAATTGACCCAAACCATTTTCTAAGTAACACTAGACTGCTTAAACTGTGTTTCACATCAAACATACTCAGGCCACGTTACAATAGCAATTCATGGAAAAATGAAAATACAAACAGTTGTTTTAGTTTATGGCATTTTGGGGGTTATTTTCATTTTCATTTATTTTTTTTTTCAAAATGGTGCATGCACTGAGCGTGTTTTTTTTCAAGAATCAACTTAGAAAAATGTTACAAAATAAAAATCTCACCAAGACCTTTGTTAAACTACATTATAAATTATTTAAAATGTGAGTTTTTATTTTACAAGCATTGAAGAATGCTGAAAAGAAATGCTCGATGAGAAACCCTACTATGTTTCACAGATATACTGTAATCTTTATAAAGTTTAGTACATTTGTAGATAACCTGCATTACTGCCAGAATTTGCACATAGAATTATTTTTTTTGAGGGGGGGGGGGGATATTTTCACACTTACACTTTTTTTTTATTAAAAGACACTGCAAGCAGGTTCAGAACCACAGAACATGTGTATGATTTCTGGTCTCCAGCCTAAAGGAAAGTGAAATTCCTAATTTAATTTTAAAGCACCTTTTTGGTATTTTTTCTGATTAACAGCCAGAGTGGTATCACTAATGCATGATTCCTGTCTGTAGTAAATACTTACCAGCCAGTGTCTTTGTCATGATGTGACTACAGTATAGTGAGGGATGAGGGGCTCCTGTACTGTCCATCATGCTAAGAGACCCTAAGCTATCCTTGACCTCTGAAGGTGGAGATGCAGGAGTCCCTTGACTTCCTATTCTCCTGACCAAATCTAATCTGTTACCCTCCTAGGGAAGGAAGGGAGAAGAGTTTTATGGAAACACAGATTAAGATAGACAGGGGAAAACCAAAACTCACACACACACAGCAAACTTCACAGGAATAAGCAGTAATAGACAAAGGAGAAAAGGAAGACCAGGAAGGCAGCAACAAAAAGACAACCAGAGTTAACACCACAACAACTCATAGCAATAATGCATAAACACCAGCAAGTCTACCTCACCAGATCAGTCTAAGTAATCTATAGCTGGCATTAATGGAATTGTTCAATCAGCATATATAGGAGGGGAGTGAACATGACTGGTTCCTCCACAGCATGGGATCAAACTGACTAACAAGCAGCCTAGCAGAGATTAACATTTGCTAGCCTGCCTAAGTCTGTGGGTCAGCACCCGCATCTCCCTGCACTGACCACACACATCAGAGAACATTAGCAGGCAGAGTGCCAGAATCTGTAGTTTCCAAAAAATTCTTACGCCACCAGGACAGTTGGCAATAGCAACAAAAACCTACTTATTACGGTTTTCTTCTGTTCTCAGCGCTACTCCGGACATCTGCTGGTTCTGACCTGCCGGCTCACTGCAATGTTTGCTGAGCAGACTGGAAGTCACTTCTCAGTATGTCAGAATGAGGCTCTCATAGACTTACAATGAGAGTTGTACACAAGAGTTGTAGTCACAAGATGACAAAATAGGAACAGAAGACAGCTGCTGATACGTATTTTACTAAGGGCACTGAACAAACATTAGCGGTACCACTCTAGCAGTGAAATAAAAAATAAAAATGCCAGAGTGGTGCTTAAAAAAATGTGTTCAAATTTCAACATTTTACAGTTTACATATAAATATAATCAACTGTATGTAAAAAGTTATAAAACTTTATGTGCTAATTGTGATAAAATTGCTAAATTAATTTTAAAGTGTTAGATATACAATCAAATGAAACAGTATGTTCAAGAAATTATGCAAATGATGCTTAATTTAGACGTTGCTGCAAAAATATTTCCAGTAAGGGTACTTTCACACTTGCGTTGGGTTGAATCCGCTGGGTCCGTTGCTGCGTCGTTTTGACGCATCCGTTATTTTTGTGGTGTCAACGGATGCAATGGGTCCGTTATTTCACAGGTATCCGTTAGCTGATTCCTGTGAAATAACGGACCGTTGCATCCGTTTGGTGTCCGTTAGGCGTCCGTCTAACGGAATCCGTCGGCTCTGTTTTATTTCTTTTTTTATTTTTTTTCATTCTGGGCATGCTCAGAATAAATTAGCGGAATCCAGCAGCGGATTCCATTGTTAAGCACTTAGCAACGGAATCTGCTACCATAGGGAACCATTATAAATTTTAACGGAACCAACGGAATCCGTTGGTTGGCGTCATTTTGACACAAGCATTTAACGTTACATTCTGCGTTGCTTCCGCTTGGCGGAAGCAACGGAGCATCGGCCAACGGAAGCAACGCAGGTACTTTTGACACAATCCGTCATCAATGCAAGTCTATGGGAAACAACGGAATCCGTTAACGGATTCCGCTGTTTCCCAAGACAGCGGATTGCGCCAAAAAAAAAACCAACGCAAGTGTGAAAGTACCCTTAGTCCAATGATTTTCTACACATCAAAAACAGTTACTTGTACTGGTTAATTTTTAAATTTGGATTGGGTGAAGGAGCTTACTCTTTTCCCAGATATTTTGTGTTTCAGAACAGTTCACTTGAAGATGAAATGGGTGAATGAATCGTATTATTAAAAAAAACAAAAAAACCTCAGGCCACAATTATGCTGTCAGTGGCATTTATTTATAAGGAATCACTCAATGACCAATGTCCTAATAATATACTACAATCTCACCTTTCTTACCTCTATTTAACAAAGATATAAGAATAAGGTAAGAGAGGAGGATTAATGAGATCCCAGGAAGAAGCATATAAGAACAAGGTTCATGCGAACATTTGTGACCGAATAAAATAACTAATTGGAAGCCTTCACCTCAGCACCTTGTAATAACAAGGCACTGCTTTTATTTTGCCTTCTTGTCACACCTGGTTATTAGCATCCTGTATGACGATGGTTGTCATTACTGAATACATCTGGATTCACACAAGGAGACATTCTTCTGCGCGTTATAAATGGTTCAATGGCTAGATGTTGGCTGTGCATCAATAATAAAATGTAATTGTTCTGTGGTCAAATTATGTTTATATTAATGATTTTATGTATAATGATATTCATTGATGATTATTCATAAATATAATTTAGTACACCATATTAGTTTTGGTGCAGCTGAAGGTACCCGGGATCTTGTAATCTTGATGTGAGCTTGCCGCTGTCATAAATGGACAGCTTTTATATTTTTCCGGTTGCAGTGAAACATTCCTGTTGTTGGAGAGGACAGGGAGCTTCTGACGGTGATGCTTCTCAGATTTGGGAGCTGTATAAATCACAGAAATGGGGGGTCTGGAAATATGGATTATAATCTGGCACCTTTTTGTTGTAATGGTTACAGATTACCATCTATATTCCAGACCCTCAACTTCTGTGTTTCAAATCTGAGAATCCTCTCCAACAATAACTTGAACATTTTCCTTCAATCAGAAAAAATATAAAACCTGTCCATTATATTGACAATGGACAGGATAAAGATTCCCAGATCACATCAGGACTACAAGATCCCAGGTACCTTTAGCTGCACCACAACTAATGTGGTGTACTTAATTATATGTACCAAATGTCCAACTGGGGGTCTGTATGTAGGGGAGACCGGACAACAGCTCAGGACAAGGATGAATTCTCACCGCCACACAATTAGAGAAAAAAGGATAAATCTACCTGTGGCCAAACATTTCTGTAACCCAGACCACAGAATCATGGACATGAAATTGCTGGTATTGAAAGGAAACTTCAAGTCTCAGAGCGATAGAAAAGTCTGGGAGTTATGGTGCCTTTGACAAATTCAGAACAGGAATGAAGACGTCCCATGGATTGAAGTATTTTTACATCAATTAAAGAATGTGCTTCTCTGACCATTTGGGGGCATCACAACCCAAGACCAGAGCTCAATCAGAAGACTATAAAACTTTCACACTCCTTATCTATGAACTGCTGCAATGTTTACTGCCACAACTGTTTCTCCCCTTCCCATACTGATAGTTCTGCTTCACATAACTTGTCTTATTTACTGCTCCATTCTATGTCCTGTTGTGTATAAATATGTGACTCTTCAGATTTTTTGTTATAACATGCCTGATGAAGAGACCTGCGTAGTCTCCAAAGCTGCTATTTATTATCTATTTTTCAGTCAGCCATTAAAATCTATCAACCACTGAAGACTCTCATATTGTAATATCTTTCTATCTACTGGCTTCAATGGTACAAAAATATATTTCCTGTGCAGTTTCTGGTCAGTTTGTGATCTATATATTTAACGGCAAAGTATATTGTGTCATTTAAAATTCCAACTCGTCCTACAAAAAACAATCCCTCATATGACTATGTTGGCAGAAAAAAATAAAAGTTATAGTTTTTCGCCCAGGAGCTAAGGAATTGAGAGGCCGAATAATTTTGGTTTAATGATTTGTTTCTGTGCTTATTTGGCTTTAGCTTTAAGGGTCTCACCATCAGCATTTTCCTTTTATTAATGATAATTAATCAAGGAAGGAAAAAAGGAAAGGAGAGGTTTCCTAATGCAGGAATACACCATAAATTGTTATGTCCAGAATACACCATCTATATTATTAACGTTTATTCTTATTGTAAAATTAGGCAACATTTAGCTGAAATCACTGATTTTGGGGGATCAGCCTACACTTCAGTAAACTACTGAAAACATCTGAAAGATCACGTAAGTTAAACAAAAAAAGTAGAAAATCACAGAGCACTCACTATCCTTAAAATGCCCTTTATTCAATACTTTTAAAACATGCTGGGAGCGAGCTGGGGGGTGTAGGATGACAGCCATTTTTTTACACTGTTTATTGATTTACTAGTACCTTAGGGGACTTCAATCGGATACAGTCCGATTGCTTCTGCTATCTGTACAGCAGAATTTCTGATCTCCTGTAAACACCGACGCTAAGACAGCATTCACAGAAACTGCGTCATGACAGTAACAGAAGGGACATCCCATGGCCCCGGCTGTCTTGACAACTGATCGGTACCTTGTGATCCCATCATGACATGCTCCCCTCCGGCACGCATTAAATCCCACTGTCAGAGATTCACAGCGGGATTTAACTAGTAACCAGGAGAGGGTGACTCTCCGATCCAGCCGTGCTTGTTAGCTGCACATGTCAGCTAATCACATCGGCCAACATATGAGGGGAAACATGCGGGCTGCCCACCCTACTGCTTTATGCTGATTGTCTGTAAAGGTAAAATGTTTTAGGTGCCAAGTACGCTATTAATTCATGTCGTAAAATTACTGCTGCTGCTAGTGAAGTGGGTCCCTGATGTAGCAGAGCTGGCATCAGGTAGCGTCCAATGCCACCTAACAGTCAGGTAAGAGCAGCTTTAGATTAGATGGTAGATAAGATAGGAGGAGTGACAGGTGGCCAGGGAGGTTAGTTAGAAAGATGGGCATGAGGAGAGTCAGTTCTGCAGAAGAGTTTGAGGACTAAAGATGTGGCATGGAATTAGGGCCAGTCAGGAACCCTGAGGTAACCGCCTAAAGATCTAGCCAACGGCTCACCTCTCCGGACCCAGGGAAGATACCAGGCTTGACAGCCATTGGGGCCCAGAAGCAGACACCAGTGAGAAGAAGAGTGGTGAAAGGGATACATAGGAGCCCAGCAGCTTGCAGACTAGTTGCAAGATAGGAAGGATAGGTAGAGTGAGAGTATGCCAAAAAAACAGTAACCGCAGAACCGCAAGAGTGAGGCCATGTTGTCTGTCATAGTGGTGAAAAGGAAAATAAATAGGGATGAGCGAATGTACTCGCCACCATTTGGTATCCGACGGATAAAACAATATCTGCTCCGATACTTTCATTTTTATTTCTGACTTCCTGGCGCCTGTTTTCCAGCCAATGAACACATCTTATGTTGCTTGCCCTCATAATAATGCCGCAGCCATCTTTGTTCTGGTGGTACTGTGATTTGATTGGCTTGGCCGCACAGCATCATAGGGGCTATAAAAGCCAGCAACCATTTTGTGAACACGCAGGGATAGGGCGCTGGTGGTGTACATAGACTGTATTGTGTGCGGGAGAGCGTTCGTAGATCCAACTAATAAATAGTCCTTGTAAGGGCTGAATACAGTGTCCAGTAGCTGCTAGCAGCTCCATAAATCGCTTTTTTTTCGGTCTCTCTCTCTCTGTCTGTCGGTCTCTTCCTCTCCCTCCTCTCTCATACTCACCAATCACTGACCGATTACTGACACGGCACTGCACGGCTGTCACACTGCTCCGGCGGCTTCTCCAGCTTCTGAAAATGCCGGCCACTCATTTTTCCATCTCGTATTCCTTGCTTCCCCCGCCCACCGGCACCTATGATTGGTTGTATTCAGATGCGCTCCCATGCTGAGTGACAGCTGTCTCACTGCAACCAATCACAGTTACCGGTGGGCAGGTCTATGTAGTGCAGTAAAATAAATAAATACATTTAAAAAACGGTGTGCGGTCCCCCCCCAATTTTTATAGCAGCCAAAGTAAAGCCACAAGACTGAAGGTTGGTATTCTCAGGATAGGGAGCCCCACGTTATGAGGAGCCCCCCAGCCTAACAATATCAGCCAGCAGCCGCCCGGAATTGCGGCATTCATTAGATACAACAGCCACAGGACTCTACCCGACTCATCCAGAATTGCCCTGGTGTGGTGGCAATCGGGGTAATAAGGAGTTAATGGCAGCCCATAGCTGCCACTAAGTCCTAGGTTAATCATGGCAGGCGTCTATGAGACACCCCCAATGATTAACCTGTAAGTGAAAATAAATAAACACATACACCTGAAAAAATCCTTTATTTGGAATAAAAGACAAAAATAACCACCCTCTTTCACCACTTTATTAAAATCCCCAAATACCCCTCCAGGTCCGGCGTAATCCACACGAGGTCCCACAACGCATCCAGCTCTGCTACATGAAGCTGACAGGAGCAGCCGCAGAACATTGCTGCTCCTGTGAGCTCCACGCAGCAACTGAAGTGAGCCACGCTATCAGCAGTGACGTCACTCAGGTTACCCGCGGCCACAGCTCTCAGGTGGAGGACTCCAGCTGGCTGCGGGTAACCTGAGTGACGGCACTGCTGATTGCGCAGCTCACTCAGTCACTCAGGGGATTTGTGGTCATCGGTGAGTCCTTCACCTGTGATCGCAAATCAGGCCGTGGTACACACACAGAGCCACGTGATGACAATAAAGTCGGGTAAAGTTCATCCGAGTTCATTCTAATCGCGCGGCTCTGCCTCGCAGCCATGCGGAGCCAAGTGGGACAGCACTGTCAAAAATGCATTCAAAATGCATTCAAAATGCATCCAAAACTCGGCTCTGCTACATCCCCATAGAGCATGGCTGGCTGCGAGACAGAATGACGCGATCAGAATGAACTAAGATGAACTTCACCCGACTTCATTGTCATCGCGATATTTTGGTATTCGATCATCCTTAAAAATAAATTGTTTAAGTTTTGGTTTCCAAAAGTACTCTGGTATCATGTGTTTGTCTACTGTGTCTACAATGGGGAGTGGCTGCAACATGATGGAAACAACCTAAAAAAATGGTGTTACACACACCACCCGAAAACCTGCACACACACTGACTCTCTCTGATGAAGGAGTCGTTCATACCAACCATCGGCAGTTCCACAGACACACATTCTGTCATGTTGAAATGAATTTCTCAGATCCTTGAACAAGAAGATTCTTTTGCCAGGTCATGTGAGATCCTTACTTGGTGGCTGAATTAAAATTATGTATGTAGGGCAGTACTATGGAATCAAGATCCTCTGATAACCATTACAATAAACGTCTTCAGAAGAGAATGGGGATCCATGGTCACACAGACTTCCTTTCAGGGAGTCTGGATTCAGGAGATCAGTTTCCGGTCATCCAACTTAGGAGAGTTGAAGGCCGTGGAGGAAGCAACCAAGGCTGCAGTAACCTTAATTCAAGGGACCTGTGTAAAAGTATATTTGGACAACATAACCATTGTAGCTCACCTGCAACATCAGGGAAGTTTAAAATCTATCTCAACAGTATTCTTCTTTTAGGCAGAGCGACGTCTGTCTTTATCAGCTCTTCACCAGCAATATCCAAGCAGATTTCTTGAGCAGGAGGGATGTTGATCCAGGAGAATGGAGTCTAATGATCAAAATCTTTATTAGAGATGAGCCACCCCCCTAGTGTTCGAGTTCGGTTCGGTTCGTCGAACGGCGGGTGTGTTCGGCGAACGTTCAACAAACGTTCGACGAACACCTTCGAACCCCATTGAAAACAATGGCAGGCAAACACAAACACATACAAACACATTATACATGTACACACACAGTTAATAAACATTGCCATTATACTTACAGGTCCCCACGATGCGTCCTGCAGACTCTGTCTCCCGCCGCTTCTCCTTCCGATCATCGCTGCGCCCTCCCGGTAACAAGCACTGATGATAGGACCTTCTGTGACGTCGTCATAGCATGTGACCAGTCACGTGTGTATTATCTCATTGGCTACAGACTGGTCACATGGCCAGACGTCATGCTAGGTCCTGTCAGTGTATCTCTCCGGTACGCGGTGCTCGTTTGAGCATCTCCGTGTACCGGCGAGATGCTTGGGCACATGCTTGGCTCCCCGTTCCTGCATGTCAGCGCTCTTTATAGAGTCAGCCCACATGCAGGGACTGGATGCCACAGCCGGTGAATAGCGGCACCGGGAATCAGGTGATCGGAGATCACCGTTGCTATAGTAACCCGCCTGTCAGATTACTATTTCAACGATGGCAGCGGTGATGTCACCGCTTACAACCCACAGCATCTGCTCACTCACTGAGTGATTAGACTGCACGGGAGCAGCAGCGTCTTCCTCCCATGCAGTAGTGTCTGATGTAGCAGAGCTGCATGGGTTGAAGGAGAAAGAAGACAGAAGACCAGGATCGTGGAGGGGTGAGAGGAAGTAATAAACATGGAGTCTCTAAGTGTGCCTGTGTATTTATTTTATTAAAGTATTTTTTCTCTGTGTGGTGTCTTTTTTTTTAACCCTTTATTAGAGATTCTTAATGTCCGTGTCAAACTTGCCTGACATTAAGAATCTCTGGCTTAATACTAGCTAGTAAAACAAAGCTAGCATTAACCCGTATTACCCAGCAAGCCACCCGGCATCAGGGCTGCTGGAAGAGTTGCATACAGCGCCAGATGATGGCGCTTCTATGAAAGCGCCATTTTCTGGGGCGGCTGCGGACTGCAATTCGCAGCAGAGGGGCCAACCTGTCCTGTGGATTCCAATCCCCAGCTGCCTAGTTGTACCTGGCTGGACACAAAAATTGGGCAAAGCCCATGTTGTTTTTTTTTTTCAATTATTTCATGAAATTCATGAAATAATTAAAAAAAAGGGCTTCCCTATATTTTTAGTTCCTAGCCGCGTACAAATAGGCAGCTGGGGGTTGGGGGCAGCCGTATCTGCCTGCTGTACCTGGCTAGCATACACAAATATGGCAAAGCCCACGTCATTTTTTTGGTGGGCAAAAAACTCCTGCATTCTGTCCTGGATGGAGTATGCTGAGCCTTGTAGTTCTGCAGCTGGTGTCTGCTCTCCTGCATACACTAGTGAATGAAGCATGCTGAGCCTTGCAGTTCTGCTCCCCCTGCTTCTTCCTCTAGCATACAGTCCTGGATGGAGGATGCTGAGCCTTGTAGTTCTGCAGCTGCTGTCTCCTCTCCTCCATACAGACAGACAGCAAACCGCAGCTGCAGAACTACAAGACTCAGCATACTCCATCCAGGACTGTATGCAGGAGTTTTTTGCCCCCCCAAAAAATTACGTGGGCTTCGCCATATTTTTGCATGCTAGCCAGGTACAGCAGGCAGATACGGCTGCCCCCAACCCCCAGCTGCCTATTTGTACCCGGCTAGGAACTAAAAATATAGGGAAGCCCTTTTTTTAATTATTTCATGAATTTCATGAAATAATTGAAAAAAAAACAACATAGGCTTCGCCCAATTTTTGTGTCCAGCCAGGTACAACTAGGCAGCTGGGGATTGGAATCCGCAGCGCAGGCTGCCCAAGCTTTCTGGGCACCCCTGCTGGCGTATCATGCCATCATGAATTTCTACAACAGATAAAAAAAAACACAACACAGAAAAATATTTTTATTAGAAATAAAATACAATACAATTAGTGACTCCAGCTTTATTAAAATAAAAAAAAACCCTCGGCAGTAATTCTGGGTCAAGGGTC
Organism: Anomaloglossus baeobatrachus; assembly: GCF_048569485.1. Taxonomy (NCBI): domain Eukaryota; kingdom Metazoa; phylum Chordata; class Amphibia; order Anura; family Aromobatidae; genus Anomaloglossus; species Anomaloglossus baeobatrachus. Next base: position 308,312,889 of record NC_134358.1, read on the forward strand.
CCGCGCCGCCCAATCCGGATCCAATATCATCTGATCGATTTGCTGGAAGGCAAAACGATCAGATGATGTGTCAGGTTCAAGGGCCTGAATCACATGACACAGCAGCTGATTGTATAAACGGCTTTTATACAATCAGCTGATGCATCAGTGCAAAAAAATTACACACTTCTGTGCAGTCTCCTGTCTGACAGCATCAGCTGATAGTTTAGCCGACCGGGCGGTAAAAAGCCGGCCTCACTGCTCAACTTATAGTGTCAGCTGATTCCGTCAGGTGACCGCATCAGCTGATCATTGCCAGGCCTGAGAGAGAGAGAAGAGAGAGAGAAGAGAGGAGGGAGAGAGAGAAGAGAGAGAGGAGAGAGAAGAGAGAGAGAAGAGAGAGAGAAGAGAGTACAGAGAAGAGAGACGAGAGACAAGAGAGAGAGGAGAGAGAGGAGAGAGAAAAGAGAGAGAGAGGAGAGAGAGGAGAGAGGAGAGAGAGCATGCGAGAGAGAGGAGAGAGAAAAGAGAGAGAAGAGAGAGGTAGAGGAGAGAGAGGAGAGAGAAAAGAGAGAGAGAAGAGAGAGGAGAAAGAGAGAAGAGAGAGGAGAGAGAGGAGAGAGAGAGGAGAGAGAGAGAGAGAGAGAGAGGAGAGAGGAGAGAGAAGAGATGAGAGAGAAGAGAGAGAGGAAAGAGAGAGAGAAAAGAAAGAGAGAGAAAAGAGAGAGAAGAGAGATAGGGAAGAGAGAGAGGGAAGAGAGAGAGGAGAGGGAGAGGAAAGGGAGAAAGAGAGAGAGAAAAGAGAAAGAAGAGAGAGAGGAGAGAGAGGAGAGAGAGAAGAGAGAGGGGAGAGGACAGAGAGAGAGAGGAGAGAGAGAAGAGAGAGAGGAGAAAGAGAGAAGAGAGAGAGAAGAGAGAGAAGAGAGAGGAGAGAGGAGAGAGAAAAGAGAGAGAGAAGAGAGAGAAAAGAGAGAGAAGAGAGAGAATAGAGAGGAGAGAGAGGAGAGAGAGGAGAGAGAGAGGAGAGAGAAAAGAGAGAGAGAAGAGAGAGGGAGAGAGAAAGGAGAGAGAGGAGAGAGAGAGAAGAGAGAGAAGAGAGCGGAGAGAGAGAGGAGAGAGAGGAGAGAGAAGGGATGAGAGAGAGAAGAGTGAGAGGAGAGGGAGAAAGAAAGAGAAAAGCGAGAGAAGAGAGAGAAAAGAGAGAGGAGAGAAAGAAGAGAGAGCAAGAGAAAGGAGAGAGGAGAGAGGAGAGAGAGGAGAGAGAGAAGAGAGGACAGAGAGAGAAGAGAGAGAAGAGAGAGGAGAGAGAGGAGAGAGAGGAGAGAGAGTAGAGAGAGGAGAGAGCAATGCAGCCTCATTCAAATTCAAATTCAAATATGCTTTATTGGCAGGACCAAAATACAATTAGTGTTGCCAAAGCAAGAGAAATACAGTAAGTGGGGTGGGAGGGGATCAGGGTTATGGGGAGTTGGGGGCACAATTTGGGCTCTGAAAGTCCATTTAGGGGCCTTATGTTCCCCTCAGGTTATGACATGTGGTGTCCTATTGGTCGGCGATCTCCACCATTGATTCTTCTTCCCCCAGTAGGATGCAGAGTTTCATCTCCTCGTCCATGGATGGAAAGTCCGGGGTATGGGTGGTAAGTTTCTGGAAGTGCGAGGCCCTCACTGCTGAGTATTTGTCACAGTGCAGAAAGAAGTGTGCCTCGTCCTCCAGAGCCCCCTGCTGGCAGTGCTGGCACAGTCTGTTCTCCCGCGGTTTGTATGTCTGTCGGTGCCACCCTGTTTCCACCTCTAGGCTGTGGGCACTCAGTCTGTACAAGCTCAGGGTCTGCCTGTCTTTGGGGTGGCGTAACCTTTCCAGATATGGGGCCAGAGTGTAGTCCCTCTGCAGTGACCGGTAGATGGTGAGTTTCTGGGAGTTCTCTAATTCACTCTTCCAGTCGTCTATGTATTGCATCTTGCGGCTCTCTGAGATCTCTTTTATTTGGGCTTTTGTCAGTGTGTGTTGCTGACTTTGGCTGGACTGGCTGCCAGGGTCCCTGGCTTGCTCTGGGCTCTGGCTCAGCAGGGCTTTATGATGGTAGGAGCTGCGGTTACTGTTCTGTATGTGCGCCTGATGTGATAGAGCCCTCTTGTGTATACTGAGCCATAATAAGGGGAATCTGCCCAGCTCTGCCCGACAGGCTATGTTTGAGGTGCTGCAATGGACTTGGAGGAGATATTTACAGAACTCCATGTAGAAGACTTCGGTTGGGCTGGAATCCCACTTTGTGTGGTCTGGGTAGGTCACTGGGCCCCATACCTCGCTGCCATACAGCAGTATAGGGGTGATGACACTGTCAAATATCTTGAGCCAGACTCTCACAGGTGGTTTGAGGTGGTACAGTTGTCTTCTGATGGCGTAGAAGGTTCTGCACGCTTTTCCTGTCAGGGCTTCTGCTGCTTGCTTGAGGCTCCCGTTATTGCTTAGCTCCAGACCGAGGTAGGTATAGCTGCTGGTTTTCTCCAGCGTGGAGCCATTTAATATGAAGGAGGGAGTGTTTATTTTATTCTGGTTCCTCTTCTGAAACACCATGACTTTGGTCTTCTTTTGGTTGATGGGAAGCGCTCATGTGGTGCTGAATGTTTCCAGTACTGCCAGGCTATCTTGGAGGCCTCTTTCAGTTGGGGAGAGTAGCAGGAGGTCATCTGCGTACATCAAGATCTTCACCTCTCGGTCATGCAGACTGAGACCTGGAGTGGGGGAGGACTCTAGAGCTGCTGCTAGTCCATTTATATAGATGTTGAATAGGGTTGGGCTCAGGCTCTAGCCCTGTCTGACCCCACGGCCCTGTCGGAAGAAGGCCGTCCTCTTCCCGTTCACCTTCACGCTGCACCGGTTCTCAGTGTATGAGCTCTTCATCATGTCGTAGGTTCTGCCACCTATTCCGCTCTCCAGAAGTTTCAGGAACAGGCCTGGATGCCACACTGAGTCAAATACCTTTTTGAAGTCCACGAAACATGCAAATATTTTCCCCTGTTTTTTTGCCGTGGACGTGGGTCTTGATGAGGCTTTGCAGGGTGTAGATGTGATCGGTGGTGCGGTGGTTTGGCATGAACCCAGCTTGGCTTCTGCTGAGGATGTCACCCTGGGTGAGGAAGGCGATAATCCTTTTATTAATGATGCTGTTAAACAGTTTTCCCAGAATGCTGTTGACACAGATCCCTCTGTAGTTTGCTGGATCATATCGGTCTCCATTCTTGTAGATTGGCGTTATCAGACCTTGATTCCAGCTTTGAGGGAAGTAGCCGGCACTCAGGACGTGGGTGAATAGTTTTGCCGATGCTGCATGAATGTCTGGGGAACTGTATTTGATCATCTCTGGCAGGATGCCGTCACTGCCCGCGGCCTTCTTACATTTTAGCAGTTTGATTCTGTCTTTTATTTCCAGCACACTGATTGGTATGTCCAGATGATTTTGAAAGTCCTTGATTGTCTCCTCCATGTCCCTCAATTTAGTCATTAGATGCTCTTGTTCTGGGGTTAGGTCTTCTTCTGGGATATTCTTGTAGAGGCCCTTGAAGTAGCTGTGCCAGATGTTGCCATTTTGAATGTGGAGGGTGCTTTGCTTGGGATTTGTACCGATATGGCTTCATGTCTCCCAGAATGAGTTGTCCTGGAGGGAGTCTTCGAGCTGCTGCAGTTTGTGGGAGATGTGCTTTTGTTTTTTCTCCTTAAGGGTTCGCTTGTATTGCCTCTGTAGGGTGTCATAGATCGCTCTTAGCTCCTTGTTGTCGGGGTCTCTGTGTTTTTGATTTGAGGCTACCCTTAGGGAGTTGCGCGGTGCCTTGCATTCTTTGTCAAACCATTTTTGGCCTTGTTTATTTGTAGGTCTCTTGGAGTTGGTCCTTCTGAGGTCTGCTAGCTCTGCCATGGTATATAGAATGTTATTAAAGTCGTTTACTGCCAGGTTGACCCCTTGCTGGTTTGATATATAGGATTTTGTGTGAAAGTTTACAAGCAGCTCTTTAATCTCTGTTATGTTGATCATGTTGGTGTATTCAATGGCTGTTTGGGCCACTTGAAGGATGGTGGCAAGTTGTGGAGACAGCTCAAGTGGGACTTTTGTGTGGGTGACTTGTCCGTGGATCTCAGGTACAGCAGTGTCTGGTTGTGGTCTGACATGTGGGTGTCCGTGAACTGCTCCGATTTTAGAGGTGTGTCCCGCGGCTCACAGCTGATGTCCGGCTCCTCCCCTCAGTGCATAATTAACTTAAATTATAATTATAAATAAATAATAATTATTATTTAAAATTATAAATAAATTAAATTCTTTATCAGGACGGCCGGGACTCAAACTCATGAACTAATTCTCCTTAGGCAGTAGTTCTACCCATTGAGCCACTGCCTGTAATGAAAACAATAAGAAAAAAGAACTGCACATAAATGGGGAGCACAATAACAATAAATGATAAAAGGCAACCTTTATTTGTAGCAAAAGTTAAAAACACTAAAATACAAAAAACACACACCTAATAACACGGCATGCACCCCCAACCCAGTCCCACAACAATATTGTATATCTTACAGATCATAGACACAAGAATAAATAACATGTGGCAGAAGTTGACATAGCAATAAATAGCATATATACAGCTATAACAATACCAAGAGGGAGAATGACAGTAAGCCTACACCCTCATAAAGCCACAAAACAGAAGGAAGCCCAGCAATACCAGGGCATAGTCAGAAATATGGGAACGCAAATACTTAGTATAATCAAATGACCTGGTATGGCAATATATCTGCATTCATATGTAGGCCATGAATCGCTCTGAAAGAAGAGATAATTAATTATAGGATATGAGAGCGGGGACAGGTGGAGGTGAGCATGGGATCCCGTGAGCAGAGCCTGTCTGTAATGAAAAGCATAGGAAGATTTGGTAATCTTGACCTCTGTATTGCAGTAGAGAATCCAGAAGTAGATTATTCAGCTACAAAGATGAGAGAGAGAGAGATGAGTTGAGAGAGTGAGAGAGAGGAGAGAAGAGAGAGAGAGGAGAGAGAAGAGAGAGCAATGCAGCCTAATTCCGTGAACTGCTCTGATTTTAGAGGTGTGGCCCGCGGCTCACAGCTGATGTCCGGCTCCTCCCCTCAGTGCATAATTAAATTAAATTATAAATAAATAATAATTATAATTTAAAATTATAAGTAAATTAAATTAAATTCTTTACCGGGACAGCAACTCGTGAACTAATTCTCCTTAGGCAGTAGCTCTACCCATTGAGCAACTGCTTGTAATGAAAAGCATTGGAAGATTTGGTATTCTTGACCTCTGTATTACAGTAGAGAATCCAGAAGTAGATTATTCAGCTGCAAAGATGAGAGAGAGAGAGGAAAGAGAGAGAAGAGAGAGAGAAGAGAGAAAGAGAAGAGAGAGAGAGGAGAGAGAGAAAAGAGAGAGAGGAGAGAGAGAGAAGAGAGAGAGAGAAGAGAGAGAGAAGAGAGAGAGAGAAGAGAGAGAGAAGAGAGAGAGAGAAGAGAGAGAGAGAAGAGAGAGAAGTGTGAGAGAAGAGAGAGAAGAGAGAAAGAAGAGAGAGGGAAGAGAGAGAAGAGAGAGAGACACTTCCGCCCCCATCCTCATCACCGCACACACAAGCATTACCGCACTCATCATCATCCTCGCACACACGCAGGCACTATGGCACTCATCATCATCACTGCACACACAAGCACTATCGCACTCATCATCATCATCCTCGCACACACAAGCACTATCGTACTCATCATCATCATCCTCGCGCACACAAGCACTACCGCACTCATCATCATCCTCGCACACACGTAGGCACTACAGCACTCATCATCATCACCGCACACACATGCACTACCGCCCCCACGCAGGCACTACCTGGGTGAAGTCTCCGGTGACAGCGCAGCTCACTTCAGTTGCTGCGTGGAGCTGACACCAGGGCAATTTGGGATGAGCCTGGTAGAGTCCCGGGACTGTCGCATCTAATGGATGGGGCAATTCTGGGCAGCTGCTGATTGTTAGGGTGGTGGGCTCCCCATAACGTGGCGCTCTCCATCATGACAATACCAGCCTCCAGTCATGTGGCTTTATCTTGGCTGGTATCAAAATTGGGGGGAACCGCAGGTTTTTTTTTATTTATTTATTTATTTTACTGCACGATATAGACCCGCCCGCCGATGGCTGTGATTGGTTGCAGTGAGACACCTGTCACTCATCGTGGGGGTGTGTCTGACTGCAACCAATCATGGGTGCTGGTGGGCGGGGAAAGCAGGGAATGCCAGATTGAATAATGAGCAGCAGCCATTTTCAAAAGAGGAAAAGCCGCCGTAGCTTTGTGACAGCCGTGCAGCGCTGCGCCCTTGATCGGTGAGTAGGAAAGAGAGAGGGATTGTGCTGGGGGCGCAGGACGCATACAGATACACAACGTGCGCACATAGCCTTACTGTGAAAAGCCACGCTTTTGGTGATCTTACCGTTATCGAACGGTAACTCGAACCGCCGAACTTGAAGCAAATCGTTCTAGTTCGTGGAACGACTCGCACACCGCCCAAAATCACTCGAATTTGAAACTGGCGAACAGTTCGATTCGAATATCGCTCATCTCTAGTCTTTATGATAGAGATGTTGCCATCCAGAAGTACTCCTATTCACAGACAATCGGAATGCAAAAGTAGAATACTAAGGGGTACTTTGCACACTGCGACATCGCAAGCCGATGCTGCGATGCCGAGTGCGATAGTCCCCGCCCCCGTTGCAGCTGCAATATCATTGTGATAGCTGCCGTAGTGAATATTATCGCTACGGCTGCTTCACATGCACTCACCTGTCGTGCGACGTCGCTCTGGCCGGCGAACCGCCTCCTTATTAAGGGGGCGGGTCGTACGGCGTCACTGCGACGTCACACGGCAGGCGGCCAATAGGAGCGGAGGGGTGGAGATGAGCGGGATGTAAACATCTCGCCCACCTCCTTCCTTCCGCATTGCAGCCGGGACGCAGGTAAGGTGGTGTTCCTCGCTCCTGCGACTTCACACACAGCGATATGTGCTGCCGCAGGAGCGAGGAACAACATCGGACCGTTGCGTCAGCATAATTATGGAATTCGCCGACGCCACACCGATGATACGATTACAACGATTTTGCGCTCGTTAATCGTATCATCTAGGATTTACACACTATGATGTCGAGAGCGAAGCAGGAAGTGCGTCACTTTCGACATGACCCCACCGACATCGCACCTGCGATGTCGTAGTGTGCAAAGTACCCCTTACTTTGCGCTAAACCCGGAAGATGCCTGTATAGCGTTACACGCATTTGCTCATCCCTGGAATGCGGAATTCCAGACTGGAATATGCCTTTCCGACTCTTCTAGTTCTGCCAAGGACATTACAAAAGATCAGGGGAATGTCACTACAATTCTAGAAGCACCCCTCTGTCCAAAGAGAAGCTGGTTCAGGACTCTAAAAAGCTTAGTGCGAGAAGGTCCCTTGATTCTCCTTCCGGTCAGCAACCTTCTTCAGTGGCCTCTCTGACAGTGTCATAAGAACACTTAAAAAAAGTAGGAAATGAGTAACAAATGTCATCTATAGTAAGATATAGAAAACTTTTGTATCATTGTGTGCCTCTATTCCTCCAGACCTGTTTCATCTTAATATGGTCCAGATTCTAGATTTACTGCAGAATGGACTGGAAAAAGGCTTAAAATCCAATACACTTAATTGTTCAGGTTTCTGCCTTTAAGATCCTTCTTTGATCAGAACCTTGCAGATCATTGTTTATGATGTCAACCTTCAAATTACATCCAAGAGTGTCCACGTTAATCCCGCTCTGGGATCTGAATGTTGTCCTCAAAAGATTAAAGCTGTCTTCCTTTGAGCCAATACCCTTAAGGGTACTTTACACACAACGATATCGCTAACAATATATCGTTGGGGTCACGTCGTTAGTGACACACATCAGGCGCCGTTAGCGATATCATTGTGTGTGACACCAAGGAGCGACGATCAACGATCGCAAAACCATCAAAAATCATTGATTGTTGACACGTCGCTCCTTTTCATAATATCGTTGGTGGTGCATGCCGCTGGTTGTTCGTCGTTCCTGCGGCGTCACACACCGCTATGTGTGATGCCGCAGGAACGACGAACATCTCCTTACCTGCGTCCACCTGCAATGACGAAGGAAGGAGGTGAGCGGCATGTTCCGGCCGCTCTTCTCCGACCCTCCGCTGCTATTGGGCGGCCGCTTAGTGACGCCGCAGTGACATCGCTATGACGCCAAACGCACCTCCCCCTTTGAAGGAGGGATTGTTCGGCGGTCACAGCGACGTCGCTGAAAAGGTATGTGCGTGTAACGCTGCCGTAGCAATAATGTTCGCTACGGCAGCGATCATCAAATGTCGCACGAACGACGGGGGCGGGTGCTAACGCTAGCGACAGCACTAGCAACCGCTAGCGATGTCGCAGTGTGAAAAGCAACCTTAAGTCCAGAGGGGTTATCTTGGAAGGCCACCTTCCTAGTCACAATCACAACAGCTAGAAGGATTGGTGAGCTTCAGGTCCTCTGAATTAGAGATGATTGAACTCGTTTGGTTTGCATTCGCCAATTTCAATTAAGTACAAGCATTTCCCTATTTGTTTCAAACGTCATGTACCCGAGCATTTTGTGAAACCATGGTAATGATTGGCTATGTTCATTTTTCCAAAATGCTTTTCTAATAACATATGATGCTTTTGGATAGGATTGTGGTGCTGTATGAGGAACAGTGGGATGTGTTTAATGATAGGAGGGCTTAGGAGAGGCCAGAGGAGAGGCACACTTTTTTTTCTTCTTAACTCTATTTGTGGATGTTCTTAGAGCCAGTCACAGCACAGAAAACATCCACAAGGCTAAAGCCCGCTACACACGCTTCAATATATCTCACAATCCGTCGTTGGGGTCAAGTTGTAAGTGCCGCACATCCGGCATCGTTTGTGAGGTATCTGCGTGTGACAGCTACATGCGATCAGGATTGAACGCAAAACCGTTGATCGCAAACACGTCGTATCATTCTCTAGAATTGAGCGTTTTGTTGCACGAACCTAGTCAATTGTAACGTGTGACATCCCTCATACGATTTTGTTGTCTGATGCTATGTGCGCAGGTGTGCGCTCTGCACCGCAGCTTAAAAAAGGTCTGCTTCAGAGCGCAGCTGAAAAGCTGCGTTCTGAAGCGCCTCACAATGTCTGTCATGCACTAATCTCTGTCAGTCCGTCACTATCTCTGTCCCTCACTCTCAGTCCATGTCAGTCTATCCCCCTCTCTCATATACTCACCGATCCCCGATCCCTGGCGCTGCACGGCATTCACACTGCTCCGGCGGCTTTTACTGTTTTGAAAAAGCCGGCCGCCCATTAAACAATTTCGTATTCCCTGCTTTCCCCGCCCACCAGCGCCTATGATTGGTTACAGTGAGACACGCCCCCACTCTGAGTGACAGGTGTCACACTGCACCCAATCACAGCAGCCGGTGGGCGTGTCTATACTGTGTAGTGAAATAAATAATTAAATAATTAAAAAAAACGGCGTGCGGTTCCCCCCATTTTTAAAACCAGCCAGATAAAGCCATACGGCTGAAGGCTGGTATTCTCAGGATGGGGAGCTCCACGTTATGGGGAGCCCCCCACCCTAACAATATCAGCCAACAGCCGCCCAGAATTGCCGCATACATTAGATGCGACAGTTCTGGGACTGTACCCGGCTCTTCCCGATTTACCCTGGTGCGTTGGCAAATCGGGGTAATAAGGAGTTATTGGCAGCCCATAGCTGCCAATAAGTCCTAGATTAATCATGTCAGGCGTCTATGAGACACCCTCCATGATTAATCTGTAAGTTACAGTAAATAAACACACACCCGAAAAAATCCTTTATTAGAAATAAAAACACACACATATACCCTGGTTCACCACTTTAATCAGCCCCAAAAAGCCCTCCTTGTCCGGCGTAATCCAGGATGATCCAGCGTCGCTTCCACCGCAGCTGCATGGAGGTGACCGGAGCCGCAGCAGACACAGCCGCTCCGGTCACCTCCATGCAGCAAATGAAGACAGCCGTGCGATCAGCTGCTGTCACTGAGGTTACCCGCGGCCACCGGTGGATGCAGCGGTGGCCGCGGGTAACCTCAGTGACAGCAGCTGATCGCGCGGCTGTGTTCATTTGCTGTGTGGAGGTGACCGGAGCGGCTGTGTGTGCTGCAGCTCCGGTCACCTCCATGCAGCAGCGCTGGATGCGACGCTGGATCATCCTGGATTACGCCGGACAAGGAGGGCTTTTTGGGGCTGATTAAAGTGGTGAACCAGGGTATATGTGTGTGTTTTTATTTCTAATAAAGGATTTTTTTCTGGTGTGTGTGTTTATTTACTGTAACTTACAGATTAATCATGGAGGGTGTCTCATAGACGCCTGACATGATTAATCTAGGACTTATTGGCAGCTATGGGCTGCCAATAACTCTTTATTACCCCGATTTGCCAACGCACCAGGGTAAATCGGGAAGAGCCGGGTACAGTCCCAGAACTGTCGCATCTAATGTATGCGGCAATTCTGGGCGGCTGTTGGCTGATATTGTTAGGGTGGGGGGCTCCCCATAACGTGGAGCTCCCCATCCTGAGAATACCAGCCTTCAGCCGTATGGCTTTATCTGGCTGGTTTTAAAAATGGGGGGAACCGCACGCCGTTTTTTTTAATTATTTAATTATTTATTTCACTACACAGTATAGACACGTCCACCGGCTGCTGTGATTGGGTGCAGTGTGACACCTGTCACTCAGAGTGGGGGCGTGTCTCACTGTAACCAATCATAGGCGCTGGTGGGCGGGGAAAGCAGGGAATACGAAATTGTTTAATGGGCGGCCGGCTTTTTCAAAACAGTAAAAGCCGCCGGAGCAGTGTGAATGCCGTGCAGCGCCGGGGATCGGGGATTGGTGAGTATATGAGAGAGGGCTGCTAACTTCAGTTACTCAGGAGATTAGCGGTTACCGGTGAGTCTTCACTGGTGACCGCTAATCAGGACGCGACACAGACAGAGCCGCAGCATCACAATGAAGTCGGGTGAAGTTCACCCGAGTTCATTCTGACAGTGCGGCTCTGTCTGTGTCTGCTGTCATCTGCCATTCAGCTCTGCTACATGGCTGTCTGTGTCTGCTGTTAGCGGCCATGTAGCAGAGCTGAATGGCAGATGACATAGTAAAAACGCATCCCTACACATTACACACGCTTGGCAAGTCAATAAATAAAAAAAAAAAAAAGGTGCTCAATGCATACGTCACAGAACACATGATCTAAAGGATCGCACACAAAATTGACCAATTTAACATAGACTACTAACGCTCGTGTGACAGCAAATGAACGACCAACGTGAAATCTCATAGATCCCGTATGCAACCTGGGCGTGTCACATCGCAAATGCGATTGTACAACTAATTGCAACGTGTAAAGTGGGCTTTAGACACAAGGGCTTGTGTCTTTGGCTGCCTAAGTCAAATGTCCCGCTGCATATAAAATGCGAACATGCGGCGTCGGCACCATTTTGTGATTGTTAAAGCCTAGGGAAGTTGCTGCCATAGCTGCTACTAGACAGTTAGCTTAGCTAGGGGTTTAATCACAGGTAGTGATGGCCAGATCTGGACTGTAAAAGTCGGGTGTTTCAAAAGTATCCCAGTGCCGGCCCCGGGCCCGGAGTTCTCAGGGAACTCTGGCTAATGATCCTGGTCCTGCACTTGGGTAATACAAAAAAAAATAAAATAAAAATAAAGGAAAAATGAATAAAGCAAGCAGCACTATACTTACCGAGCTTCCGGCGAACCTGTAATTGCTTCCACAGCTGCCCATTCACTTCTGGGGCCGCGCATTAGGCTCATGCATATGCACTGCTTTCCTCACCAATTGGCATGTGTGATTGGTTGCTGTCAGATGTGCCTCCACCATAAGTGACAGTTTGTCTGACGCTTGCAATCACAGACCCAGTCTGTGAATCTATATCGTACAGTAAAAATAAATTTAAAAAATTAGCGTAGGGTCCCATCATATTATGATACCCAGCACAAATAAAGGATACAGCTACAAGCTGCAGCCCCCACTAATGCGCTTATCTTGGATGTCTATCAAAATAAGAGGAACTACATGTGGCTATTTTAAAAAAAAATATTTAAATAAATAATTGTAAAAAAATGAAATGCTGTTCCCCCGCAATTTTGATACCCAGCCATGATAACGCTCTACAGCTAGGGGCTGCTATTCTCAGGCAGGGGAGACCCATGGTTATTGGGAGCCCCCCAGGCTAAAAATATCAGCCTGCAGCTGCCCAGGATTGTTGCATCCTTTTAATGCGACAATCCCAGCACTTTACCCTGCTCTTTCCGATTGCCCTGGTGGGGTAGCAATGGGGGTAATAAAGCGTTAATCACAGCCCACATTTACCACTAAGACTTAGATTAGTAATGGCAGGTGTCTATGAGACCTCCCCATTACTAATCTGTAAAAATCCTTTATTTGAAATAAAAGAAAAAAAAAACTTTTCACCACATTATTAACCACCAAAACACCCCTGCAGGTCTGATGTAATCCACACAAGGTCCCACGGTGATTGCAGCTCTGCTACATTACTGATGCACAGCACGTGATCATAAAACATGACCGCCAACTGTGAAGTTCAGGAAGAGATTGAGCCATGATCAGTGGTGATGTCACTCAGGTTAGTTGTGGTCACAGATGGAGGTTCCCACGGTCCTCCACCTGTGATCGGCGGTACCCTGACCTCAAGTGACCTCCTTAAACTCTCACTGAGTTCATACATCTGCATCTCCTGGCAAAAAACAGCATTTGTTTGCCAAGAGATGTAGATTTGGTGCTGAAATTTTTACATCATATTCCTGCACTCAATCTATACCTCCTGGCAAAACCCCCCCACATCACTACAGCATCTCTTCCTGACCTGAGGGTATCTGAGTCTCATCATCATCACCTCCATCCCCGGGGGTTATTGTCTGTTGATGAAGGTCTGGATCCTGCTCAGACCCTACTTCGTCTAGGGGTCCAGATCCAATTGCCAAAGATTTTGGGCATGGGGTAGATGCTTTCCTTCTCTTCTGTCTGTGAAGGTTTGGAGCAGGCCACTGATGCCCATGGGATAGAATGTGTAAACAGCTCTGCAGACTCGCTCATGTGTGGTTCCCCACCGTCAGTTGGGCAGTTGGAGAGTTATGATACAGGGGCAAACAAGTGTATTTGGGGTGGCACCTCTGAGGAATAAACTGTGTGTGATGTTGAGGTGCAAGAAGAGGAGGAGAGATCACTTTATGCAAGCTTTCCATCCCCTCTAGCACTTCTGGCCCTCATTTACAAGTTGAAGAGATGTGCAGCTGCCAAAGAAATGGAGAGAAGCAGCCCGTCCAGTAACGGAAGTTGTTTTCAGTTTTCAGGGACAGGATGAGCCAGTGTTTGTTCAGTAGAGCTTTGACTTAAATTAGAATGTCCCCCATGTACACCTCAAACACCCCACCTATTCCCCCTTACACCATGACCTCATGATTTACCACTCATGTTCAATGTACAATTCCCCTTTGAAACAGATCTTTCGCAAACCTAGGCCTACACGTGACTGACACCTGACACAAAAGTAAAATTCTGTATTTCTTGGCTGAGATGGCAATATTGGGATGGCTCACAGAAGTAACAATACCTATTGAGATAGTTTTCTGGCAAGTTTTTAGCAGGCACTCTAAAGTAAAACTAGCTATTCAAATGGCAAATTTTTACCAGGCACTAAAAAGTAGCAATACCTATTGAGATGGTTTACTGGCAACTTTTAGCTGCCACTCACAAGTAGCAATCCCTATTTATATCATTAAATGACAATTTGAGGCACAAACCTTTCCCTACACTGCACGTCCCTATCTTACACTATCGCTCTCCTATCTATCTCAACTACCTATGATTAGTGACGGGGGAAGTTACAGATATCCCGAATTGGAGGGACTAACTGGACTTTAAAAAATCCATTAGATGCGACAAGCCTGGTGCTTTACTTGCCTCTTTCCAATTGCCCTGGTGTCAATTGGGGTAATAAGGGGTTAATAACAGCCCACAGTTGCCATTAAGCTCTAGATTAGTAATGTTAGGTTTCTATGAGACCCATCCATTACTAATCTGTAAGAGAAAGTAAATAAATAAGTAAATAAAGTGAGACAATCAAACAATGCACGTGGCTCTCACAGGGCTGTGCATCACCCATACCCAAGTACACTGTTGCTTGCTTGAGAGGTTCGTACTCATAACTCACTCGAACTCCGAACCCGAACCTTGCTTTTGGAAGTCGAACTCCAAACCTCAAACCTCGAACATCAAGCCTAATGTTCGCTCATCTCTACATATTGGTACAGAATAGGATAAAATGTTTGTGTACTTGGCTGGACAGAGCTTGTCCCACAGGCAAGTTTCGCTGTGATAGTTGCCATTTCTGTAAAGTGCACGTAGTGAATAATCCCATTAAAATTGGATCCCATTACTATACAGTTAATCAGTTTATCTCATGCAAGAGCAAATTTATTGTGTATGCAATTTTATGCCCATGTGGCAGATATTATATTTTGGTAAAACAATAAGACCCTTGTTTGTACACTTTAAGGAGCATTATAAATCTATTCTAACAGGTAAAAGTTCCTCTTGACTTATAAATAATATTCGTGAGACTCACAATAATAACCCTGACATCCTTGCCTTTGCAGGCTTAATAAAGGTTAATCTCCCTGTTCAGGCAGGTGATTTACATAAAAATATTTTGAGGATGGAAGCCAGATTAATTATTAAATATGGGGCGCAGGGAAATCTAGGCTTAAAAGATAGGAATGACTTGGTGGTGGTTTTGTTACTATATTATGCACTTTTCAGTGTTTGACAACTAGAAAAAACAAAGTATAAGGCGTAAAATAATTAATTTTTATTTAAACACAATTAAAATACATAAATCCCTTTACCATTTACTTTTAATTACATATTGTTTTATATATTTATTCCTTTTATCTGTGCAACGTAATTTTTTGAATGCTTAAATGATCTCCTTTTGTCCGTGCTTTAAACCTGGATAACCATAGTATATTTTTTTTATCAAAAAAAGGCGGATCCCCAGCACAGAGAACGTCCATAGAAACTTGCAATAAAGTTAAAATGTTATTTCATTGATGATCATGACTAAGGACGATCGCGTCTGAAACGCGTAGATCGGAGGAGTTGTTTTATTCCTTCTTCCCCCTTTAACCATTATTGGAATAAAATGAAATTTTAACTTTATTTCAAGTTTTTATGGACGTTCCTTGTGCTGGGGAGCCGCCTTTTTTTGATTGACTACAGCCTTCTTGACCTATGAGCACCGTCCGGATTTTCCTTCCTGGAATGACTACATGGTGGTGAGCTGATTCACTCTTTTATTTTTTTTTATGTATTTAAATAAAAATTAATTATTTTAGGCCTTATACTTTGGTTTTTCTAGTTGTCTGATATGAATTAGTTTATGGCCCTCCATATTGGTATAAAAGGGTATATTTTGTTGACTGTCTTTTCAGTGTTTGTTGGTTTTTAATTGTGGTGACGTAAGTCAGATGTTCCACCTCAAAAAGTGGTGGTTACATGTCACCTCCATGCAAGGACCTCTTGAAGTGCATACTGTGCAAACCAGCCGTCATCCTGTGGGCGGCCTGTATCTGATTCCCGACCTGCTACTATTTTATGGACCCTAAGAAAAAAAGCAGCATTTTAACGCAATGGTGAGTGCCACTAGTTTTTTTTCTTTCATTGGACTAACATAGAGAGTGAATGATCCAACTATAACAAAGTCTGCTTCATTACACTGTTTTTAGTTTTCACCAAAAATACATATTGTACAGTAGCTACAATGCAAAGCTAAAGTATTAATTTCCCTGGCTTTTACCTATTTTGTTAAATTAGTACCTGTGATTAATTCAAATTGTCTCTCCAGGAAAGGAGACAAACTCTAGCGCCACCTATTTGAAGTAACAATCCTAAAGCTCAAAATAGGCCTTTTAACAAGCCTTTTCATATGACCTAGACCATATGCCAGATCATAATCCCAATTTGCAGACACGGTGTTTCGGGGTGATTGCCCCTCGTCAGTGCAAAGTATGAGTATCTGATCTGGCCTATGAGAAGCTATGTGGGGGACCACGGGGGAAGACTATTCTCCTTATAGAGACCTGACAAACCAGTCTGGCTCTCAGTGCTAAGGGGACTTATAGCTGCAATGCCCCTCTGGGAATTATTAAAATTGTCTCCAGGAAAGGAGACAAACTCTAGCGCCACCTATTTGAAGTAGCAATCCTGAAAGTCAAAATTGACCTTTTAACAAGCCTTTTCATATGACCTAGGATATATGCCAGATCAGAATCCCAATTTGCAGACACGGTGTTTCGGGTTGATTGCCCTTCATCAGTGCAAAGCGTGGGTATCTGATCTGGTCTATGAGAAGCTATGTAGGGGACCACGGGGGAAGACTATTCTCCTTATGGAGACCTGACAAACCAGTCTGGCTTTCAGTGGTAAGGGGACTTATTACCTGTGATTAAATATTTTTGTAATCAGATTTGTGTCTGATGCATCAACACTAAATAGTCTAAGTTGGGGAAATGAAGTGAGAAAAATATAGGCAAAAAATAAATTTATGGGATAAAATAAACAAAAAATTGCCATGTGGATATGTGTTGAAGCAGGGCTGCTCCCCACCAACTACATGTACCATATTTTATAGACTGTTTAATATTATAAGATGTATATATTTGTACCAATGGCTGCCATCTAGCGACAAGTCAATATTTTAGATTAGATGTTAGATAAGATAGGGTTAAGGTAGTGGAAAGGAGGAGTAGGAGATAGTAGGAAACAGAACAAGAGGGAAGGCTCAAGAGGAGACCAGTAGAGAAAAGAGTTAAAGTGTGAGAAAATGTTGTCTCAGAGCTAGGGCCTGTCAGGGAATCCTGAGATAACCTAGTGAGGTCCAGAGCCTATGAGTCATCCTGATAGGCTTAGAGAGTCATCCAGCTAAAGAGCCATCAAGGCCCAGAATTGGACAAAGGTGAAAGGAATTAGGGGGAAGGAAACAGAGACTGCAAAGCTTGAGGGTGAGATCCAAGCTAGTGCGGGGGAATGGTCAAGGAGCAGTACCCCACATGGTGAGGAAGGAAGTATAAAAAGGCCATGTCTGTCATAACCGTGTGAAGAATAAAAATAAATGATTCTGGTTGGCTAAGCAAACTCTGATGTGCGTGTGTCAGTGACTGTTCACAACAAAGACTGCCAGCAGGGTGATGGATACCAGCCTGAAGAAACTAGTAAGTGTCCTGCACCTTACCCAAAGTCACATCTGTACAGAGTATCCTTGGTACAGCGCCCATGTGGCCCAGAGCCAGAACTTTCATTCATATGTATTCATCCATTTTGCTGTGAAGCCTCTAAAAATTTCTGGTGCAAGCAATTACCTTGATAAGTCATATGTTTAGTGAAAGGAAGTCCACCAGTGTGCAATCTAAGGCTATGTGCCCACGCTGCGGATTTACTGCGGATTTTTCCGCGGATTTGCCGCGAATTTACCGCGGATTTGCCGAAAATCTGCAGCAGCGGCACTTCCAAGCCATTTCAATGGCATTTTGGAAATGCTGTGCCCATGCTGCGGATTTTTCCGCGGCGGATTTGCCGCAGATTTTGATCCGGAAAAATCTGCAGCATGTCAATTATTGTTGCGGATTTTGTTGCGGATTTTTCCCATGCAAATCAATGCAAGGTGTAAAATCCGCAAGAAATCCGCAGGTCTGTTCCCACAGGCTCTTTTTCCTGCGGATTTGGTGCGGATTTCGCAAACAAATCCGCAGGAAGTGATGTAGGATAGTTCATGAAGAGGAAGTTTCACCATTTTGTAGTGTAGAGTAGTGGCAGTGTAGTCGTGTTGTGTCCGGACTCTGGATTGCCAGCTAAAAGCAGCTAGTTACAGGCTGCTTGCTTTTAGCTGGCAAAACAGGATCCCAGGTCTTTTTTCACAATTCTTTTTTAAAAAAAAAAAATGTGCTCCGCTGTATTTTCACTGTCCAGCCCGATGCAAGCAAGCAACTGAGGGCTGTGCTTCTCAGCGGGATAAGGCTGAAGCATTCTCTGCCCCTCCCGCTGAGAAAAACAGTCCTCAGCTGCCCCTGAAAATGGCGGCTCCGTTGTGAAGCGCCATTCACAGGTGCTGTACCGAGGCTCATCCAGCTGCCCTGATGCATTGGCTGGCTGGGTAATTACGGGGTTAATGCCAGTTTTCTGCAAACTGGCACTAAGCCCGAGGTTCATAATGTCATGCCTGTGTAGACACGGCCATTATGAACCTCCATTTGGTAATAAAGAAAAGAAAACACTTTTTTAAAAATTTTATTTGAAAGAAAAACACACAAACATCCCTGATTGCCATCTTTATTACTCCCTGAATCCCCCGACGATAATCCATGACAGCTCCGATGTGCACCCGGCTGACCCGGGCACTGACGTCAGCCGGTCACAGCAGCCGTCAGTGTATTATTAAATGCTGCACAGCTCTTTTCCGGCAGCTGGGAACGTCTGATATCAGAGCCCTGGTCAGCTGACTTAATTCGCGAGCGCAGGCGGGTCAGCTGACTGCACACCGACAGCTGACGATGTGCACTCATGTGACCCGGGCACGGACGTCAGCCGGTCCCAGCAGCCGTCAGTGTTCGAGATGCTGCAAAGCTCTCTTCCGGCTGCTGGTACCGGCTGACGTCCGTGCTCGGGTCACATGAGTGCACATCGGAGCCCGGCACATCAGCTGGTCGGTGTGCAGTCAGCTGACCCGCCCGCGCTCGCAAATTAAGTCAGCTGACCAGGGCTCTGACGTCAGACGTTCCCAGCTGCCAGAAGAGAGCTGTGCAGCATTTAATACACTGACGGCTGCTGTGACCGGCTGACGCTGTGACCCGGGCTCAGCTATGAACTGAGCTGACCCGGCCAGTGAGTTCTGCCGCTGACAGCAGCCGGCAGAGAGCAAACCAGTGATTACAATTGTCCTGGATTAACCTCTGAGGCTTGGGAGTAATAAAGATGGCAATCAGGGATGTGTGTGTGTTTTTCTTTCAAATAAAATTTTTCAAAAAGTGTTTTCTTTTATTTAGTACCAAATGGAGGTTCATAATGGCCGTGTCTACACAGGCATGACATTATGAACCTCGGGCTTAGTGCCAGTTTGCAGAAAACTGGCATTAACCCCGTAATTACCCAGCCAGCCAATGCATCAGGGCAGCTGGATGAGCCTCGGTACAGCACCTGTGAATGGCGCTTCACAACGGAGCCGCCATTTTCAGGGGCAGCTGAGGACTGTTTTTCTCAGCGGGAGGGGCAGAGAATGCTTCAGCCTTATCCCGCTGAGAAGCACAGCCCTCAGTTGCTTGCTTGCATCGGGCTGGACAGTGAAAATACAGCGGAGCACATTTTTTTTTTTTTTTAAAAATACCAGTGAAAGGGAACATGGCACCACATTTTTTGGCTGTAAGCTGCGGCCACCACCACTGGGTTATTATATACAGCCTGTTAAAATGCTGTATATAAGAGCACAGTGGTGTTGGCCGCAGCTTTTTACAAAAAAAGTGGCGACAGGTTCCCTTTAAACATTTCTGCCCCTTTATTACAAAATGGATAATGGAGAAGAAAGGAGGGTTGGGACAGGAAATGACATAAAGAGCCTTTTTTTTCTCTTCAAAACAGACTAAGCTTTATTCAGAAACACAATAGAGTACAATGGACAAAATCCGCATCAAAATCCGCATCAAAATCCGCGTCAAATCCGCGTCAAATCCGCGTCAAATCCGCACCTATGCTAAGGTGCGGATTCCGGGGGAAAGCTGCGGATTTTGATGCAGAAAAATCCGCAGGTACTTTCTCCCGTGGACACATAGCCTAAGTGTCACATAGTCTGTCAGTATATACACACTTTTTCTGAAAGACCAGAGACACTGCAACATCATTAAGTAAGAGGCCCCACTAACCAAATAACACCATGAAGACCAAGGAGATCTTCAAACAAGTAAGGCTATGTGCGCACGTTGTGCACTAGCCCTGCAGAAATTTCTGCAGCGATCTGAAGAGCACACGTGCACTTCAAATCGCTGCAGAAAATGTCCGTAGAGAAAAAAAAAAGCCGATTCCATGCGCTCTGCCTGCAGCTCCTGCCATAGACAGAGCAGGAGCTGCCAGCAAAGCACACGGAAGAAGTGACATGTCACTTCTTAGAACGCGCGCTTTGGGCGCTTCTGCGCTCTAATACGCCACATGCGCACAGCTCCTGCATAATCTCCAAAGCGCAGCGTAACTGCATGTAATTACGCTATGTGCGCACATAGCCTTAGAGACAGAGTTGTTGAGAAATACAAGTCAGGGCTAGAATCTAAAAAAAAAAATCCCAATCTCTGATGATACCCCAGATCGCTATCAAATCCATCATCAAATGGAAAGAACATGGTACCACAACAAATCTGCCAAGATAGGGTCACCCAACATAACTCTCTGCCTAAGCAAGGAGGGCATTCATCAGAGATACAGCACAGAGATCAAAGATAACCCTCAAAGAGCTCTAGAGTTCACAAGCGGGGACTGGAGCATATGTCCATACAACCACAATAAACCATACACTCCAGAGAGCTTGCCTTTATGGAAGAGTGGTCATAAAAAAGCCTTTACATACAGCTAAAACTTGGAAGGCTCATTTTTATTTTGCAAAACACATGTGGGAGACTCCTCAAATATATACAAGAAGGTGCTGTGGTCAGATGAGAGCAAAATTGAGCTTTTTGGACACCAAGCTAAACGCTATGTCTGGCGCCAAACCAACACAGCTCATCACCCTAAGAACACCATCCCCACAGTGAAACATGCTGATGGCAGCATCATGCTGTGGGTATGTTTTTCAGCAAAAGAGACAGGGAAAATGGTCTGAGTCTAGGGAAGAATGGATGGTGCAAAATTCAAGGATATTCTTGAGGAAAACCTGTTTCAGTCTGTGAGTGATTTAAGGCTGGGGTGAAGGTTCACCTTCCAATAAGACATTGATCCAAAGTATACTGCTAAAGCTACACTCGAGTGATTTAAAGGGAAATATACTGGAGCAGTCTAGTGAAAGCTCAGACCTTGGTCCAATTGAGAATCTGTAGTCAGACTTGAAAACTAGTGATGAGCGAGCGTGCTCGGAACTGCTCATTACTCAATTGAGCATCGGGGTGCTCAAGTACTTGAAGAGCTCAGCCAAGTATTGTGGGTGCTTGCATGTTTTATCCGTGAATAAATGACCACAACACACAGGCTTGCTTCACTGCATGATGTGTGCAGGCACCCCAGTTAGACACTTTCAGTATGACTTTCAGCAGTAATTGACGCAAAAGGAGGCTCTACAAAAGTACTGAATTTAGGGGATGAATAGTTATGCAAGTAATTTGGCCAATTTGTTGTTTGTATCATAATAATATGAAAAACAAATGTTCACTGTTGTAGGCAAGTTCTTTACATAAACTGATGCATATCCTCAAAAAAAAACCTTGTGAGATTCCAAGTTTTGATGTAGCAAAACACAAAAAATACCAAGGGGGTGATATTTTCACAAGTCACTGTACCTATGTAAAACAGGTGAAAACTATATCTATGATAAGCAATGTGCTTCTCGCCCAAGTAAGGTAATCAATCATTAGTGATGGCTGAACACAAGCTGTAAAGTTAGGGGTCCATACCAGACACAGTGTTTGTGCACCGAATCTGAACATGGACTTCTCAGGTAAGTTCGCGTTACTGTTTGGGTTCGGCCTCCCGGATAATTGGCTTGGGGGCCTGCAAAAAGGAAGCGAAATAGGGATTAAAGCAGGATAATTATACTTAGTGAGTCCACGCGGCTGTCACACTGTTACTGGGTCCAGTCATTAATCCTTATGAATATTCATGGTCTCTTCCATGGTCTCTGTGCCGGCGTCTGTGATTGGTTACCCTCACACTTGCTATCTGGGTCCCCAAAGTGGAGTGTAAAAATAAATAAATAATTGGTAAAAAATTATGTCCGGTCCCACTATATTTTAATAGCCCACGTAGATAAAGCAGACTGCTGGAGGCTACAGCCCCCAGCTGTGTGCTTCATCTTGGCTGTGTATAAAAAAAAACGAAGGATCCTACGCAAAGTTTGTAAAATTATTTAAATAAATAAATTTAAGAAAACAGCTTGGGGTTCCCTCCAATTTTGATACTCAGCCAAGATAAAGCAGACAACTTGGGGCTGATATGCTCAGGCTGCGGAGGCGATTAGTTTTTGATGCATTTTTCTGCCAGGAGATGCAGATATGGTGCAGAAATTTCTGTAACCAAATACTCAATGTGCACACATAGCTTAATCCGGGAATCTGGTAATGGGTTCAATGAGTTCACCTGAGGTGAATTCACTGAATTCAATGAGCTCACCTCAAGTGAGTTCATCTGAGGTCCCAGCAGGGATAACTTAGGAACTGACAGCTGTGACCTCAGGTGAACTCACTGATGTCACTGATCTCACAGCTGTGGCTTTGTCAGTGTGTCCTGCAGCCCGCAGTGATCGATCACGTTTTCTAATGTGACTGCACACTGACTTCAGGATATAGCAGAGCCAGGATGTCGTGTTGAGAATTATGTCGAACCTGCAGGGGTGTTTTGGGGGTTAATAAATTGGAGAAAGTGGGTGTTTTATTTATTTATTTTTTTATTTTTTTTATTAAATAATGGATTTTTCTTTGTGTTCTGTGTTTTTTTCTTTTTACTTACAGGTTAATAATTTGGGGTCTCATAGGCGCCTACCCATTACTAATCTAAAGCTTCTAAGTCACAGCTGTCACTAACCCCTTCATATTACCCCAACTGCCACCGCTCTAGGGCAACTGGAATGAGCCCAATGAGCCACATAATTGGCGCATCTAATGGATGCGCCAATTCTGGGATGGCTGCGGACTATTTTTTGGCTTGGGAGGGCCCTAACCATGGGCCTCCACATCCTGAGAATACCAGCCCTCAACTGTCTCTCTTGCACTGGGTATCAAAATTTGGGAGACCCCATGACGTTTTTAAAAATTATTTATTTATATCATTTTATAATATGGTCCCTCTATTATTCATACACTGACATAATTAAGCCCACAGCTGGAGGCTGCAGTCTCCAGTTGTCTGCTTTCAATGAGCTGAGTATCAAAATATGAGGAACTGTTGTAAAGTTTTTCAATTATTTAGTTATTTTTACACTCCACTTCGAGGACCTAGACAGCTAATGTGAGGGCAACCAATCACAGATGCCCCTACAGAGTGTGGGGGGGGGAATGACTGCAACCAATCACACACATTGTCAAAGAGAGTGGGCGGTGGAAGCAGTGAATATTCATGAGGTGTAACACCTTCACTCCCATGCGATTTTCCATTTTTGTTTTCCCTCCCTCTTCTGAGAGCCGTATCTTTTTTATTTTTCCATCAATCTTGCCATATTAGGGCTTATTTTTTGTGGGACGAGTTGTACTTTTGAATAAACCCATTAGTTTTATTATATAGTGTACTGGAAAATGGCAAAAAAATTCCAAGTGTGAAAAAAATTGCAAAAACAGTTTGACTGCATGATTGTTTTGGGGATATTTTATTCACCGTGTTCACTATATGGTAAAACTGATGTGTCTGTGTGATGCTTCAAGTTGGTATGAGTTCGTAGACACCAAACATGTATAGGTTTACTTTTATCTAAGGAGTTAAAAAAATTCAAAACTTTGTCCAAAAAAGGCGCAATTTTTACGCCATTTTCCACGATCGGTGGTATTCTTATTTTTTGGGATCTAAGGCTTAATGATAGCTTATTTTTTGTGTCTCATGATGACGTTTTTACGGCATTTTTTTTACGCAGATGCTACGTTTTGATCGCCTGTTATCGCATCTTCCGTAAAATACGTGGCGACCAAAAAATGTAATTTTGGCACTTGGAATTTTTTTACCGCTACGCCATTTACTGATCAGGTTAATTGATTTATATTTTGATAAATTGGGCATTTCTGAAGAGGCAATACCAAATGTGTGTATATTTTTAATTTTTTTAACCCTTTAATTTTCAATGGGGCGAATGGGGGTGATTTGAGCTCTTAGGTTTTTTTTTATTTTTTTTTTAATTTACTAGTACCCCTAGGGGACTATAAGGATCAGCAGTATGATTTCTCTTTCATTTCTCCAGATCACAGCTACACAGCTGAGATCTGCAGAAAAGCAGCTTTCCTATTACAAAGGGCAGTCTGCCGGGTTTAAGAGGAAGTGACTCATGATAGCTACCATGACAACCATCGGATCCACGTAATCACATCACGTGACTTCTGATAGCCCCGGGTAAGTGAATGCTTAATGCGGCGCGCTGTTTCATCTCACTGTCACATTTTGATATTGACAGCAAGATGCAAGGGGTTAACAGGCACGAGTGGAGAGCGGATCCACTTGTGCTTGTTAGGCGCACATGTCAGCCATTGAAATCAGCTGACATGTGCGGGGATCACTGAGGACTGCCCGTGGCAGGCGGCGGTGATTAACCTCACACGACCCATGACGTACCCAATACGTCATGTTCGTGAATAGGTAATGAGTGGACCCAGAAACAGTGTGACAGCTTCTAGGAAACTCAGTAAGTATAATTGTCCTACTTTAAACTCTGTTTTGCTTCATTTTTCAATCCCCTAGCCCTTACTATCACAATTACAATGGCACTTAAGTTTGGATCCCCATAGACTTTTATGGGGCTCAGTGTCCAGGCTCAAGTTCGGGTCAAGTCCGGTCTGAACTGAAGTTTATTTTTTAAGTCAGGTCGGACCTGAGGAACCCAAACATCTGTGGGTTCACCCATCTCTAGTAATTAGGGATGAGCGGATGCTTGGAAGTTCGGTTCGGTGGGTTCATTTGGACTTTAGATAAAGTTCGGTATGGGACTCGGACTTGATTTGAACCCCAATAGAAGTAATTAATTGGGCAGTTCGGCTCTCTGCCCACATGCAGCCAGCCATACATAGAACACTTCTAGGAGATGGTGGGCAGGATTTTTAATTTTTTTTTAACTCACTTCATCTGATCATGCTATTGTTACCCCCAGTGAGAGCAATTCAAACACTGCAAGCAGCTCACACTGTGCCAAGTATCGAAAGCATCGAGTGTACCTGAGCACAGCCATGCTCATGCGAGTGGTTTATATATATAAAGCACCTGAACTTATTTAAAGTCTGTGTTTGGTATGAACACCAAACCTCGGGTTTGCTTATCCCTACTAGTAATCATTACATTATGCTAGTCTATTATTACTAAGATAAAGAGCACCTGTTGTCAGGTCAAAAGAAACCAGTTTTTGCACTAATTTTATTCCCACTGTTGCCTTAGGCATTTGGATTTTTTTAATCTGATTAGGAAAAGTTATTACCAGGAATGGATAGGTATACAGCAATTGGTAATAAAGTTTAAAATTTAACTTTTAATTCTATTTATTAAAATTGACTCAAGGTCTAAAAATTTCACCCGTGATTAGTGACCACACAAATAGACGGATACAAGCAAATTGAGTATTCAGATCCAATAGGCATACAGAACCATATTAGAAAGAGAAAAATCAGATATCAAATACCCTCACAAAACCAAAGGGTAGTGTAATTACACAAAAACATCCGTTTTTTTACCTCAAATTGCTTTTTAACATCTGACGGAAGCAGGGTCTCATATTTCACCCATCCTCTCTGACAGGAAAAAGAAACAGATATTACCTTAGTAGGGCATGATACACATTATCTATTCAGCCCAATGATAACAGCTAGGATATGCTCAAAGCCCTCCTTGTTTTCTTCCCAACGCGTTTCCTCTTATCGATTCATCAGGGGAAATTACCATTTGGAGGCTGTAGTATGTAAAAGGTATAATGAGCTACTGACCAGTCTAAGTGGTGCTCAGGTAGAGAAAAAGACATTATATTAAAAATCTTTCTCTTTGTATTGTAATATCTTGTCCCTGTTGGTCAGGAGCTTGCCAAAAAATACCATATCATGTTCTGTATCCATTGGTTATGGATCAGTTGTTTTTCTGGACGGGGCTCCGTCCTTTTTATTATCACCTAGTCTAAGTAGGGAAAATGACTATACCCAAATATTATTCCTCCCCTCTTCTTTATGTATTTGAACTCCCTATAAGGGATGTACATGGTGAAGGGGATATAGCTGTGATTTAACATATTGGGAAAATCGCATTGCATTCTACTACTATTTTACTAATAAACTGATCTATATTCCACATATAACATCCCCCTTTAGGGATTAAGCCTAACCGCTGATTGTTTTAGATGTGCTTGTTTGTTTATCTCCATAATACGTCCATTATTGCTTTGAAATGAAAGGCTGGGGGCGTGGTTTGAACGGAGGTCACATGACCGCGGCTTCCTCCTAATACTATTGGTCTTCACGTTTTCTGTTGGAAACTGGGCTTGGAGGCGCGGCCAAACAGTGACCACGTGACCGCGGTAAACATGATCATGGTCCAGCATGCATCTGACCAGGAATTAACCTGAGCATGTGACCATGATTCATGACGCGATGGTCACGTGCCAAGGAAAGATGACGCGGTGCTATGACTCGGCGGTCATGTGACTAATGTCACATGGCGCGCGTTTTTCAAAATGAGGCTAATTGGGACCGGATAAAAATGCCGGCGGCCTAGTAATTCATGTGGACGTCACAAGAAGCGTGGTCCCCGGACCCGGTGTGTTATGGAAGCACACACCTAGGATGATATAGATCCCATGCTCCTTTGATAAGGTAATATCAGTTTATAATTTGGGGACTTTTACAGTAATGTCTTTTTCTCTACCTGAGCACCACTTAGACTGGTCAGTAGCTTATTATACCTTTTACATACTACAGCCTCCAAATGGTAATTTCCCCTGATGAATCGATAAGAGCAAACGCGTTGGGAAGAAAACAAGGAGGGCTTTGAGCATATCCTAGCTGTTATCATTGGGCTGAATAGATAATGTGTATCATGCCCTACTAAGGTAATATCTGTTTCTTTTTCCTGTCAGAGAGGATGGGTGAAATATGAGACCCTGCTTCTGTCAGATGTTAAAAAGCAATTTAAGGTAAAAAAACGGATGTTTTTGTGTAATTACACTACCCTTTGGTTTTGTGAGGGTATTTGATATCTGATTTTTCTCTTTCTAATATGGTTCTGTATGCCTATTGGATCTGAATACTCAATTTGCTTGTGTCCGTCTATTTGTGTGGTCACTAATCACGGGTGAAATTTTTAGACCTTGAGTCAATTTTAAGAAATAGAATTAAAAGTTAAATTTTAAACTTTATTACCAATTGCTGTATACCTATTTTTTTAATCTGCCACATGGTTTAGAGATATGGGTCTTTTAATTTCATGCAAACTTTTACGATTTTTACAAAAATAATTGTAAGACTCATGGCAGGTGTAGGGGCAGCGAGTGGGATTAGTGAACCCACTGGACCACAGGGAGAACGGGGCTAATCCTTAACTAGGAGGGGCTTAACTAAGCGGCTACCGCGAGGCGGACGCCAGGTACCACACCAAGGGCAGTGACTGGGACTGTGGCAGCTGACCCCCAGAACAGGTGACAGACTCAGGTACAGGTGGGATAACTGAGGCAGGCTGGACAGGCGAGGACAGACAGGTATTGTGAGAATAGCAGGAACAGGTAGATATGGTAAGGCAAACTCAGCTATAGGTAACTACAATAATGGTAGAAACCATGGCACTTCTGGTGTGCAGCAAACACCGTGTGTATCCCTCCTTACTCTCCCTACACACAGCATTTACACATTGGCAATATTTCATACCTAATAGCGGTGGTAACTGCTCATTCACCTGTATACTCAGCACCATTACCCCCACCAGCACTTAGCTCTACATTTTATTTTGACCATTGGGTTTTATCCTTATTGTCTGCGTACACACAGCTAGTTCCTACAGATGAAGGTCAAAATTATATAAGCAAGGATGGTTGACCTTAGGGAGATCAACATCCAACACCGCGGAGACACCATCACGTGTTTCTCAACGCAGTGATTCTAGAGCAATGCCCCCTGGGAAATATTCAAAACAAGAAAGCCTGCGGAGACACCATCACATGTTTCTCAATGCTGGCTGGAAACTAGCCAGGTCTTTCACCGGGAAGGAACAACCACAGGAAGGGCAGTCTCCAGTCAAGGAGACCACCTATGCCAAACATGGTATACATCCACAGACAGCTGTTTCGGGGTATTTGCCTCTCATCAGTTTGGAGTAGGAAACTGGTTAGTGGAAGCAATGCCTAGTAGAAGACTACATAAGCAACGATGGTTGACCTTAGGGAGACCAACATCCAACACCGCGGAGACACCATCACGAGTTTCTCAACGCAGTGATTCTAGAGCAATGTCCCCTAGGAAATATTCAAAACAAGAAAGCCTGCGGAGACACCATCCCATGTTTCTCAACGCTGGCAGGAAACTAGCCAGGTCTTTCACCGGGAAGGAACAACCACGGGAAGGGCAGTCTCAGTCAAGGAGACCACCTATGCCAAACATGGTATCCATCCACATATAGCTGTTTTGGGGTATTTGCCTCTCATCAATGTGGAGTAGGAAACTGGCAGGTGGAAGCAATGCCTAGTAGAAGACTACATAAGCAAGGATGGTTGACCTTAGGGAGATCAACATCCAACACCGCGGAGACACCATCACGTGTTTCTCAATGCAGGGATTCTAGAGAAATGGCCCCTGAGAAATATTCAAAACAAGAAAGCCTACGGAGACACCATCACATGTTTCTCAACGCTGGCAGGACACTAGCCAGGTCTTTCACTGGGAAGGAACAACCACGGGAAGGGCAGTCTCCAGTCAAGGAGACCACTTATGCCAAACATGGTATCCATCCACAGACAGCTGTTTTGGGGTATTTGCCTCTCATCAGTGTGGAGTAGGAAACTGGCTAGTGGGAGCAATACCTAGTAGAAGACTACATAAGCAGGGGCATTGCTCTAGAATCACTGCGTTGAGAAACACGTAATGGTGTCTCCACGGTGTTGGATTTTGATCTCCCTAAGGTCAACCATCCTTGCTTATGTAGTCTTCTACTAGGCATTGCTCCCACTAGCCTGTTTCCTACTCCACACTGATGAGGGCCAAATACCCCGAAACAGCAGTCTGTGGATGGATACCATGTTTGGCATAGGTGGTCTCCTTGACTGGAGACTGCCCTTCCCATGGTTGTTCGTTCCCGGTGAAAGACCTGGCTAGTTTCCTGTCAGCATTGAGAAACATGTGATGGTGTCTCCACAGGCTTTCTTGTTTTGAATATTTCCCAGGGGGCATTGCTCTAGAATCACTGCGTTGAGAAACACGTGATGGTGTCTCCGCGGTGTTGGATGTTGATCTCCCTAAGGTCAACCATCCTTGCTTATGTAGTCTTCTACTAGGCATTGCTCCCAATAGCCAGTTTCCTACTCCACACTGATGAGGGGCAAATACCCCGAAACAGCTGTCTGTTGATGGATACCATGTTTGGCATAGGTGGTCTCCTTGACTGGAGACTGCCCTTCCCGTGGTTGTTCCTTCCCGGTGAAAGACCTGGCTAGTTTCCTGCCAGCGTTGAGAAACATGTGATGGTGTCTCCGCAGGCTTTCTTGTTTTGAAGGTCAAAATTATGACCGAAACGTCTTGTTGATTAAACTATTTTGTTGTTGTTAATAAAAGCCATCTATACTTTCATCGAATTGGAGTGACTGGCTGAATTATATCAGGTATGGGTAATGGACACAGGGATAATGGTACCTGACAACTAGCTAGACACATAGGACACTGACTAACACAAGGTGTTGCACAGGTACCTCCCCTAATGGGAGGGTGCCCTAAATACATAGTGTCTCTCAGCCGTAGGTTAATTATGCAAAGCAGTCTACCAAAAATTTTTAAAAGCTTATATCTATGGTCTCATATGGTGAATTAAAAACAACAACATCAACAATAAGGAAACAATACTCAGGAAAGTAATGGAAATATAATAAGAGCAAAAACTGGTCACTTGTGATCTGGTGACAGCTCTCTTTAAGGCAATTTAAAGCAGAATTTAGTGGATAATGCTGCTTCCTTCTTTCTTTAAAATGATATCAGGAGTCTACTTTTTACATGACTGTCTCAGCAGGAATCAACAGTGATATAAACCTGTATTATATAGTTTACAATTAGCAAAATACCAACTAGCAATAAAAGGTGTGCAGTATAAAGGCTATGATTAACACGCTAACATATGGTAAACACATTTACATACAAGAACTTGCAGGAAATAATAGCACCTTTCTAAAAAAAAAAAAAAAAAGGACAGTGCTAGGGTCAATTTAAGAGAATGTTCGTTTGGAACTCCCTTAGTTTCAATGCTGGTACCCTAATAATTAATCTGGATATCTGAGTTTATATTTCCCCAGATGTGAAGCGATTTTTCTCTTCAATGTTTAATTATGTCTGACATAATTAGAAATTCACTAGTTGTTGGAGATATTCTATGGAAAACTCCTATTTATTTTGGTGAGCAGTCCCAATTTCCTGTACTTGCTTTATCCTGTAGCTTAGGTTATCCCTGGGGTCTTCCCTCTGGAGTCATTTAATTACAGTCAGACCTTATTTATGTCATATGCTAAACTTATTAAACCGACTGCATTACTAGCGGACACACAGAGTAGGATTTAAGGATGTCCTACCAATATTAGCCGGGAGCCTTATGATAAAATAAAAGAAAAAGAGACATATGTCACACGGTAAAGGCAAAATTTTCAACTTCATAATTACATTTTAGAATTCTACTAACCCTAAGCGGAAAACTTGCAAAAGTATAAATGATAGAATCCATGGATTAAAAAAAAGCAAGCTGCTAACAAAATTTACAAATTTGTAACATGTGTCATGATGGTTTCAACCTGTCACTTGATTCATGCTGCCTAAACCACGGGCAGCATGAATCACAGTCTGGTCACTCAATTGCAGGCAGGTATATTTTTCTCTGAAATGCTCCAGAGTTTTAGAGAAAATATCTTTTCAAGATTCGGCCACTGAAAATAGCCAGAGGCCAGCCTAGCCCTGCTTTGCCTCCAGCTGCCTCTTCTCAACACTGTTGCAGATGACTGAAAGGTCTCTCCCTATGTGCACACAAGGGAGAGGCCTAACAATCACCTGCAGAAGTGCTGGACTAGTCTCATCTCCAGTTATTGTACCTGGCAAGATACGGTACTTAAAGTATATTTTCTCTGAAAATAGAAAAAGGTTTCTGAAAAAGATATACCATTCCGGACTGCAATCATGCAGCCTGGCTCCAAATCATGTTCCCTGGGAAGCATGAATCAAATAAAAAGTTCCTTTTAAGATTGAGGACTCATTCAAACATTTTCTCATGTTACAAATGGAAAGATTTTCAACAGTGTAAATCATAGAAAAAGTCCAGCAATGCTCAAATTAATCCATTGAAACAATGTTAAATCCATCATTAAAGGTACTCTGTCAGCAAGTTTCTTCTACGTAATCTGAAGACAGCATGCTGTAAGAGTTGGAACAGATAATTCAGCCCTGTGTCTCTTATCACATAGTGTGTTTTTGTGTACCTGCAATATTAGTTTAAGCCTATTAGCTTTATCATTAGTGGGTCCGAGGAACTTCGCCTCCTTCTGTGATTCGCAGTTTCTCTCTATGGAAATGTGCACTGAAAACCTGGTGTGGGCGAGGGCAGCTGTATGGGCTCAGCTAAATGCAATATCTCAAATCAAATGTGTTGAAATCTTAAATGTGTTAAAATAGCTGCAGCCAGTAATCTATGTTATATATCATTGGATTCAGGGACTCTTTGCCTACATCAAGCTGCTCTCAGATGAGGTATCAAAAACCTGGTGACAGATTCCCTTTAAAATAAGCTGCCCAAAAATTCAGGAGACCATGAAGTGGCCTACTTGTTCCAGCAGGTTATGCCTTATTTATAGACAACATCTAGTGTCTGTCTGTCTCTGGAAACTTCTGATAATGAGCTACAGATATCAAATGACCCTCTTGACCTTCTCCCCGCTTGCATCTGGCCATTACTTGATAAATTACGTCAGTGAGGGAGAGAAACTGTTAAAATCCCATAAAAGATAATAAAAACATGTGTCAATACATTAATACACATTAATGAGACAAATGAGGATAGTGCCAAAAGAAGAATCAAGACAGCTGATGATAGGAACCCATTCACATTCCATTAATTGGTCATATAAATCAACAATGCATTGTAACATTTCAGTTAGAGGCATATATCTGAAATAAACTACATAAACTAGATATAAATGAAGACAAAGTCCAAAGCTACTGCATTGCGAGAATGAAATAGAATATTTGATCACATAATTGAAATACTTAATTGTGTTTTGGATCAGATTTTCATCAATGTTTAGTCAGACTGTCAGTTGTCAGTTTTTGCCATCAGTGTTTGGATAAGTCCATAATGTCTTTTAAACTCAGGTTGAACCACCAAATTTTTCACGCAAAAGATGCTTCAGAAAACGCTTGGTGTTTTTTTTATATTTTTTTGATTCCTGTGTGTTTTTTGTATGGTTTTGGCTGCTAGTGTTTTTTGGAACAGTTTTCCCATTGTTTTTGTGATGTCTGTCTCCCAGTTGTTTTTTCACTCCATTGAACAATACAAATAACGCTAGTTTTTTTTAAAAAAAAAAAGCAAAACTAATGGCAAAACACTTCAAAAGATGTCCGCCTACATTCCAGACATCTTTGGAGCTTTCAATTTGAGATGTTTACTAAAGTACAGAGCATCGTCATAGTAGAAAGTTCCAGAAGAATGGAAGTGTCACTTCTTTTACCTGATCTGCGCATTTTTAGAAACCTGAAGTCTTTAAGGCTATGTGCGCACTTTGCGTTGAGGTTGTTGCAGTTCTAAACGCATCCTCTGGCAAAAATTGCTTTTGCCAAAGTTGCTTTTGACCATAGAAATGCAATAAATACGCGTGCGTATTTACCGCGTTTTAGCCGTGTTTTTAGCGCTTTTTACATGCTTTTCCATTGCGTAAAGACAGATGCGTTTTGAACATAAAGACACTGCTAAATAAAGTTTAAACAGTCAAACACAATGAAAAAAATAATTAAAAAGAAACCAAATATAATTATTTAATTCATAACGAAAATAGTTATATTTAATATAATTATAGGGGTTTTATACTATTTATGGCTAAAATAACAATAAATTAATATTTTTAATTATTTAATTGTCGGACTATGTGTGTGTGTAAAGGGACACATCATTCCATTATTTTGATGTCATCAACGCATGCGTTTATGTAGTCCAAAACGCATGTTTTCAGCAGCTAAAAAGCATGTAAAACGCTGGAAATTTGATGTTGCTTGCTTTTTGCAACTTTTCATTGACTTCAATGTTAGCAAAATGCAGCCCAAATGGCAAAAACAATTGACATGCTGCTTCTTTGAATGCTGAGTTTTTGCCCAAAAATATGCAAATTAAACGCTGCGTTTTGAACAGCAAAGTGTGCACAAGAAATTACCATTTCCCATTGTGAGGAAAGAGTTAACCTTATTCACTGGCTTAGAAAAATAATAGAAATTCATTCTCCCTTGCAAAACCAAACCAGACTTATTTACGTAATAAACTATGAGACCAACCTCAAGGACGCAGAATGTTTTGACTTAGAGACGACTGACAAACAACTTGTTATGGGAAGAAGAACATTGTAGATTGTTATGGGAGTATAAGTCATTATGTTATTTTCTCTTGCTGGGAATATGTAATCCACGCCTTAATGAATGTAGATTAATGAATATGTATGTTGCAAAGTTACGCCCTAATCAACTTTGTATAACCTTGTAATGTAAACAAAATAATACACTTTCTATTCGGAGCCGCACATCTCCAAGTCTTATGTGTATTACAGCGTCTGCCTGTTTTCATTTGAGGCAAAGGGAGTAGTGGGGGGGTTACCGCCCGGTACCCTCTCTGCATTCGGACATCGCTGGCAACAGCTGTGACCGTTAGGTCAACCTAACATTATCTGGCGCCCGAAAAGCAGGGACCCGTGTTAATCCCAGGTCGCAGTGGACTGTCTTACCATCCGGAGGAGGAGTGGACCAGACGTCGGGACCAGAAACACCTGGCCAGGTAAGAGTTGAACCTTATTCTTCTCTTTATGCTCCCCATCTCTGTTCAATTCCCTCCTCAACGCGCAAGAAGTACACTGTGAGTAGATACTGGGTTATTGGCGGATTTCTACTGAACTCTGAGAGAGCCTTGCCAGCAGATGTTTTCTGTGCCTTGTCTGTTTCTTTGCCCCTCTCTGCTTTATCTCCGGGTGTCTGCTCTCTTGCGGTTTGCTTCTGTGCTGTTGTCCTTGTTGGTTGTCATAGATCCCATACATCAGTGAGTGTTGAAAGGGAATAGTGTACCTGCTCTGTCCAATGGATGTGATATTCACTGCCCTAGTGTTAGTGGGAATAGCCCTGTTTGCCATTGCTATCGGATATAGAGTGTACCTTTGGTACAAGAACGGCAACCCAGCGCCATTCAACATACTCAGCCCCCTCTGAACAGTTAGGACACCACCTTTCAGTAGGAATACAGATCAAGAGTCAGTCTCTGGGTACTTCCAGGAAAGGTGGTTCTAGACCTCACCTTAGGTAGGAATACAAAAGGAGTTAGTCTCTGAGTACTTCCAGGATAGGTAGGTTTAGTCCAAAGGACGTTCAAGGGTCTAAAAGCTGAAGAAGATAGACGAAGAATGGGGCAAGGAATATCAAAAGACAGAAGAGCTGGATGCTCCCTGCAACAGCTCATTACGTGTTATCATGGCAAAAGAACAGCCAGTCAGTCCAAGGAAGTTTTTAAGACATTTGGATTGAAGGGGAAGGATCAATTGGACCCCAACAAATGGGACACAATAAGAGCTACTAGAGCAGGAGTGATAGCAGATAAATCATAGACTGAACTGGTTAGAACTCTTTCTGACATGGCAAAAACAGCCCACGATCAAGGTTGGATATACCATGAAGAATCAGACACATGGGAGGAAGCTGGGAAGAGGGATAATAAGGATCATCAGCCTCCTCGGTACCTGTCAGCTACTCCTGGAACAACTCCAAAAATAGCAGGATCCCCGGAATGGACCTGCACAAACTGTGGCCAACAAAATCCGGACTGGAGTGAAACATGCCTAGCCTGTGGAGCCCCACAGCACAAGCTACAAGCCACAGCACCAGTGCCTCTTTATCCCGTAGTGGAAAGAAGAGTCCTGATAAGACCACCTGTTAATCCACAAAACCC
The DNA here is from genome assembly GCF_048569485.1 of Anomaloglossus baeobatrachus. Taxonomy (NCBI): domain Eukaryota; kingdom Metazoa; phylum Chordata; class Amphibia; order Anura; family Aromobatidae; genus Anomaloglossus; species Anomaloglossus baeobatrachus. The sequence goes on from NC_134358.1 coordinate 308,348,317, forward strand.
AGATGCTCCCAGAGATGTAGTATGATGACTACGTACCCTGGACTCCAGCCGAGCAGATGGCTTTCCTGCAAAATGCTCCAGACCCGACTAGAAGCCCAGTCAGTTTTTCACGTTACCTGAACCAAATACAGGTCTCCTACAGAAGCACTTGGTTGGACATGGAAGGTTTGTGTAGAGTTAAAATGTCTCTCGAACTGTATGCCAAACTCACTGCCCATCTGACAGGACATGTTCCGGACGATACCCGTAATGTGGAATCGGGCCAAGACTTCATGATAAGACTCAATCTCTACTGCGCCCAGGAGCAAAGAACTAAGGGCACAATGGGACCAGTGCATCAAGGTCCTGTGGAGAATGTCAGCTCATTTTACTACAGATTGATGCAATCATTCGCAGATGAATCGCTGGACATACAAGCAGCCGCAATACGTTGCCTGATGGTAAGATTCTTCATGGATGGAATACATGCACCTCTGGCAGAAAAATTGAAAGCGTGCTGCCCAGAATGGAGAAACATGGAAGACATAAATCTTCTAGTCAACAAAGCAAGTGGCTTAGAAACCGATGCAAAGGATAAAAGGAGCAACAAGAAAGTTGTCATAGCAGCAGTGGATGGTCAGCCAGAAGGTACAAGAAGGAAGGCACCGACCTGCTACTATTGTGAAATCAGAGGACATGTGATCAGAGACTGTAGAAAGAAGAAGAGGGACACTCAAAACCAACCCGAGAATCAGGAGGAGAAGACTGCCTGACTTGCGGCAGCACGGGATAGGGATGCCAGAGGTCCATTTATACACGTCCCCCTTCACATTGGCAACAAGGAAATAAGAGCTTTGGTGGACTAAGGAGCCTCACGCTCCGTACTCCCCAGGAACCTGGTGCCTTAAGGATCCATCTCATCTGAAGCTACTGTAGTCTCCGGATTTGATGGACAAGCCCAGATAATCCCAATAACACATCCACTGAAGGTGAAACTGGGACCACACATGTTCGTGTCTAAATTCTTAGTGTCCCCCCTGGGTGGAGATGCCCTAGTGGGAGCAGATGTACTATCAAGACTGCAAGCTCAGATTGTCTACAATGAAGATGGATCTGCTATCCTGCAAATTCTAGAAGATATCCCAGAAGGAGTCCTGTGCACCCTCCAGATGATCGAAGATCAACCAGAATCTGATGTTACACATGAAGTAAACACGGATCCAATACTTCTACAAGTTCCTGCAAAACTCTGGTTCACATCAAAAACTGACCTCAGCACACTTCCCGTGCCCCCCGTAAAAGTTTCAGTCAAGCCTGGAATTACACCACCGCAGCTGAGACAATATCCTCTCAATGCTCAACAGGAAGCTGCCCTGGATTACCAAATAAAAGAACTGCTGAAGTCGGGAGCCCTCAGAATTACTAAGTCTCCTTACAACACTCCGCTGTTTCCTGTTAAGAAGAGACAAGTAAAAAAAGGTGACCCAGTTACGTACCGGATGGTACACGATCTGAGGGCAGTGAACTCAATACTGGATCCCCTCACCCCTGTTGTACCAAATCCACATATGCTGCTCACACAGGTGCCGGCTACATCCACCCATTACACAGTCATAGACCTTGCTAATGCTTTTTTCTCAGTACCACTGGACCCAGAATGCCAAGATTTCTGTGCATTCACGCACAAGCAAAATTAATATACATGGACACGCCTGCCCCAAGGTATGCAACATTCTCCTACGCTATATACTAAGGCAATGAGCAATGTGCTTCTGGGTTGGGAGCCCCCTGAATACTGTGTCCTTCTTCAGTACATGGATGATTTACTACTGTGCTGCCCCAGTGAAGAAAAATGTAAAACGGCTTCAATAAGTCTTCTTACCTTTCTGGCAGAAGTAGGCTGCAAGGCAAGCAGCGATAAATTACAATTCTGCAAAACAAGGGTCACTTTCCTGGGTCATTGCCTTGCTGCGGGACAAAAACACCTCAGCCCGGACAGACAAGAAGTTATCAGGAAAGCAAGCATTCCTAGGAATCTCAAACAGCTCAGAGGATTTTTAGGACTAATATAATTCTGCAGACATTGGATTCCTAATGCATCGCTACTCATGCAACCGCTGTATGATTGCACAAAGAATGTTCCTTTCTCCCTTACAGAAGAAGCTTGACAAAACTTTCAAAAGCTCAAGGAACTAGTGATTGATGCACCTGCTCTGGCACTACCAAACTATGATCTCACCTTTAATCTGTTCGTAGCAGAGCTTCAAGGATTTGCCGTAGGAGTACTCACCCAGAAGACGGACAAACATCACATAATCGGGTACTACTCCTCTCAACTTGACAACGTCACCAAAATAGCACCAACCTGTGTCTGTGCTGTTACAGCAGTTTCAAACGTTCTGCAGAAATTATCTGAAATCTCACTCGATTTCCCGACTACCATCCTTACCAGCCATGACATCTATGCTGTTCTCAATCAAGTGCAGCTGAAACACCTCTCCATGGCAAGACAAGTCAGACTTCAGTGCACGCTGTTGCTACCCCCAAACATCTCATTTTCTCGAGTTACAAGTCTAAACCTTGCTGATCTGCTGATCTTCACAAGTTTAGAAGGGGGGACAGAAGAGAGGACAGAAGAAGAGAGTGACAAACGTACCAGCGCACCATTTGATCATGATTGTCAGTAACTCATTGAAGATGAGGCAAAGCCCCTGCACAATATTCAGGCAACACCGCTTACAAATCCAGACTTTGAACTTTTTGTGGAAGGTAGCAGATACGCTGATGAAGCAGGCAAGTTCCAAACCGGATTTGCAGTCTTAGCCAAACAACAGCTACCTCCACGCATATCTGCTCAAGAAGCAGAACTTCTCGCCCTCATCTGGGCAATTGAGTTTCTGGAAAAACGAACAGCGAACATCTACACGGACTCAGCCTATGCATACGGCATTGTGCACGATTTTGGCACTATCTGGCAGACTAGAGGATTCCTCACAGCAACAGGAAATCTCATCAGGCATGGAGCCTCAGTGAAGAAACTAATGGAAGTAGCCTTGATACCAAAGCAGCTAGCAATCATAAAGGTTGCTGCCCACACCAAGGCTCAAACACCCGAGGCAAGGGGAAATCGCTTGGCCGATCAAACAGCAAAACAAGCAGCCTTATTCCCTTTAAAGGAGACGGAAACAGTGTCAACGACGGAGGAAGAAATGCAGAACCTCTTTGAGAAACAAGAAAACGCCTCTGAGGAAGAAAAGGCCAGATGGCGGGCCAAGGAGGCAGAAAAGGTGGAGGGGATTTGGCGCCTAAACGGAATTTCCGTCCTGCCACGCAGTTGGTTCCCTGCCATTTTCCAAATACTCCACTACCCCACACACGGTAGCACAAACTCAATCATGAACCAGATGCAACCTTATTGGGTAGCCCCCGGCTTCAGACAATACACCTCCCAGAGAATAAAAGCTTGTCACATCTGTCAACAACACAATCCAGGCCAGCTAAGTAAAACCCCGCAAAGACACATGCCAAAGACGTTTGCCCAATTTCAAAGAGTACAAATAGACTATATACAGTTGCCAAAACATGGCATCTACGAGTTTGTACTTGTCTGTGTAGACCTCTTCTCAGGATGGCCAGAGGCCTACCCTGTAAGCTCAGCCACGGCCTGAATTACAGCAAAAAAATTGGCCTGTGAGCTGGTGCCTCGGTTTGGACTCCCTGAAGTCAGAGTCGGACCGCGGTACTCATTTCACTGGACAAGTTTTCCAGAACACCTGTGCCCTGTTAGGCATTCAGTCAGCCTTACACACACCTTACCACCCACAGTCATCAGGAAAAGTGGAAAGGTTAAATGGAACTCTAAAGCTCAAACTAGCCAAGGCAGTGGAGGAGACTGGTAGACCATGGACAGAATGTCTCCCCATAGCTCTTTACTCTGTAAGGACTACCCCGCAGGGAAAGCACAGGCTCTCACCCTTTGAAATACTCTTTGGTAGTGCACCCAGATTAGGATGCTACTTCCCGCAGGAGTTACATCTGCAATGTGATAGCCTAACGTCTTATTTTGTTTCCCTGCAGAAGAGACTAACTGAAACCCACCAAAGGGTCTACTCTTCTCTACCTGATCCTGATGCCGTTCCAGGAACCCACTCTCTAAAGCCTGGTGACCGGGTCTACCTAAAGAAGCATGTGAGAAAGACCCTTGAGCCACGATTCGAAGAACCTTTGACTGTCCAGCTGACCACTCCAACCTCCGTTAAACTTGAGGGGAGATCGACATGGGTCCATGCCAGCAACTGCAAGAAGGCCTAATACTGCTGATAAGTATTTCTATGTGTACTCCCTTTTTGGGGCCTTCTACACCACGGCAGAATTCATTTGAGACCCATCATGAAGTGTTAGCTGAAAAACTTGAGATCACAGACTGCTGTGACAGCCTCTTCTATGCCATACTTAGCCATACCAGTCCCAATAAACGAAGTGTTTCAATGGGGAGGCTGTTACAATAGACTATCAGTCAATGACACCAAGTATCAAAAACTGTGGAACACTAGTGTGCCCATACCAATAGTAGGGTGGGTAGATTTTCCCTGGTGGCAAGGCAACCTTACTACTGGCCTTCCCGGAGCCCAGCAATATTTAGCCTTTGAAGGAAGCAGCTGGGTACCCCGTAATTACACAAAAACACCTACTATGGGCAAGATTCCAACAGAAGGAATCAAAATAAGTTTTGGGCGAACCTCTGACAGTACCGATGCATTTAAACCCTTGCTGTTAGAGAGACATCTGCATGACCATGGGTGGGTATACAATTCATTGTTTCCAGAAGGCACAAATGATACTTGTTACTCCCAACCCGGATATTTATGGTGCAATGATTCTGACCCATATGTGCCTGGCCGAGAAACCTGTGGTGAACCATCCGCAGGGTATTGAAGTCCCCTAGGCCAACTTCCCGGATGGTGTATGCTCAGAAACATATCGGCCTTTATAGATATAGTACATAGACTCATATTACAACATTCTGCCATCTGGGATCTCCCACCGCAAACCTACTGGGTTTGTGGTTACAATGCCTACAAATGGCTACCAGTAGGAATAAATGGCACCTGCACCTTGGCCCGTTTGACCCCTGCCACCTTCATTATCAATACCACTGATATACCGGCAGGGAAAATGCCTCTCCACCTACTTGTAAAGAGAGCGGCAGACAACAAAGACAGGCCTAGTGGCCGACCCCATGTGATTCAAATGAGTCATGTCAACAAATTTTTCAGTTCTCTTTATCTATCCCATGATAATGCAGATGTATGATAAGTTGGTGGACAGCACTGACTATCTTGATGATCAAATTTTTGAGGTTCTCCAAGCAGTAAATAGTACCATTGCCATACAGAGACAATTAATCATTGTAACCAACCAACATACTTTGGTACTGGATTACCTCACTGCAGCCCAAGGGGGGATGTGCCAAGTAATAGGCCCCAGCTGTTGTCACTACATAGATCCAAAAGGAACTTTAAAAGCCCGAGCCAGTTTACCTGAGATACAAAAGCTGAGGAAAAAACATGATGAGGAGGTACTCAGAAGCTCAGATGCTTGGTGGAGCAATACCTTTTCAATGTTCAACCCTGCAAACTGGTTTAAGGGAATAGAAGGATGGTTCATGAGGATACTGCAATCAGTGTTCCAAGTGTTACTCTGTTTATTAGTTGCTTATGTAGTGTTCAAGTTGCTAATGGCTTTGTTTTCCCGCTGCTTGAAGCAATGTAGATACAATGATTATTCAGCACCCGTATGAAATCACTAATATGCCTTTTTTCCTCTTCTCTACTCTTTCCTCTAGAAATCACCTTGGCGTATCATGATGAGACTCCTATCGAGAGGCATGCAGGCAGTCCTGGGTGACGGATGTGAGACGACACTCCCTGAGCAACCCGTGGCTCAGAAAGTATCTGGAGACTAGCCTGCTCTCTCTATAGTCCACAGCTTCTCGATGGCCCCCTGTCCATCAATCACGCCAATAGGGGGGGATTGTGAGGAAAGAGTTAACCTTATTCACTGGCTTAGAAAAATAATAGAAATTCATTCTCCTTTGCAAGACCAAACCAGACTTATTTACGTAATAAACTATGAGACCAACCTCAAGGACGCAGAATGTTTTGACTTAGAGACGACTGACAAACATCTTGTTATGGGAAGAAGAACGTTATAGATTGTTATGGGAGTATAAGTCATTATGTTATTTTCTCTTGCTGGGAATATGTAATCCACGCCTTAATGAATGTAGATTAATGAATATGTATGTTGCATAGTTACGCCCTAATAAACTTTGTATAACCTTGTAATGTAAACAAAATAATACACTTTCTATTCGGAGCCGCACATCTCCAAGTCTTATGTGTATAACAGCGTCTGCCTGTTTTCATTTGACGCAAAGGGAGTAGCGAGGGGGGTTACCGGTACCCTCTCTGCATTCGGACATCGCTGGCAACAGCTGTGACTGTTAGGTCAACCTAACACCATAGACTTTGCTTTTGGCATGAAAATGCTGCAGTTCAAAACGCAGCTGAAACGCAGGTAAAAACGCAAAGTGCGCATAGAGCCTTAAAGACATTTTACACTTTGCATAGAGATCAATATGTTCATTATTTTCGGCTAAATTCTGTGGCAGAATCTCTAAAAACTATATTGTATATGTGTCGCCCTGGGCAAGCCAGGGGACACAGATAACAACACCATCACACCCCACACTCCAGGTAGGCACACCTGCTAACCAAAAATCCTTGTTGCCTCCCTCCAGGAGTCTGTGATGCACACCAGGGGGTGGGCCAGGCGGTTGGCTCCGCCCACCAAGGAGCTCACAACTCTGGAGGCAGGAAGTAAACCAGGCAGATAGCTCAGGGGAGAGCTGGAGAGAGGAGTTCTGTCAGGGAGGAGGAAGTGGAAGGAGTGAGGAGTAGCCCAGGCAGGGGCTAGAGTAAACAGAGAAGTGAAAGTGGTGAAAGTAAAGGAGCAAGCAAAGTGACAGAAGGACAGAAAGCCTGAGAGCCCAGCTGTGTGTAGGGCTAGAACAGCAAGGTCAGCGACAGCGGTGACTGTCCGGAGTGGGACAGTTCGGAAGTTCCTGGAAGGACCCCGTTGGCTGTGTGCCCGGTGGTCTGGAGCAGTGTTCCGAAGGACAGTCAGCACCAGGGCAGGGGCCTCTCGGACCCCGGCAAGGCTAGGAGTCGCCCAATTTGCCGAATCCGTCAGTGACGGGGACGCAGATCCCCCAACAACAAAGTCCCGATTGACGGCAACAGCCCGACCATTAACGGGGAGACACCGCCACCGCCAAGGCACCAGTTTCCCCAGGGCCAGCGCCTGCGGGCAAAGTGTAGAGATTGCAGTCGGGGAGCGGGTAACCGGAGGGAATCCACCGATACCACCAGACCACACAGGTGCAAGGAAGAGAGAAGTCACCGCCACCTACCGGGAGTGCAGGTGCAGCCGTCTGTGGGACCGTCCTACCAGCCGTTGGTTTACCGTACAAACTGTGTCCGTGTCAGGCTGAGTGAGTACCATAGTGCCGCAAGGCACAGCGCTGCCCCCGCGTCCCTGCGCCCTCCGGGCCCTACGCTTTGCATCTCTTCGCCGGGCCCCGGGATCACCAACCCCTACCCACGGAGGGGCAACACAACACCTGGCTGCTCCCATCACCATCCCCGGGACCCTCACACTGAGCAGCGGTGGTGCCATCACCACAACCGTGGGTGGCGTCACGAACTATAATCCCAACAAACAACCCCCCTTTTCACTCACGGGCGAGGAGTGCCGCTCGAGACACCCCGGGATCCGGCCCGCAGCTCGAGCCACCAGGAGCAGCTGCCGGACCCGAGCAGAGGGGGTGAGCGCGGTGTGCTGACACCCTCCTCCCCGCCCGCGACAACTTGGCGTCACGAACAGGATCTTACCGCTCTGCCGTCAGGTAGAGGTGCGCCTTGTTACCGCCGAAGGTATCCGGCAGAAAAATTTCAGAAGCCGCCATCTTTGGCGCGAAAAGTTCCCGCTCGAGCGTCTTCTCGAGCAGTAGAGGCGCGAAGGCCAAAACTCCGCCCCGAGAGAGGAGGGGCCGGAAAGAGCTAAGGGGGACGGAAACAAGATGTCTGCGCCCGACGGAGCCGCTGGAGGAGCGGTGGTCGCAGCCGCAGCGGCACCCGCGGATGGGAATGGGCCTGCCCAGGTCCCGGCCGTACTGGCGGGAGGTGCCGCGGCCCCCGCGCTTGCTCAGGTCATGCCGTTTTCCTTGCCCTATGCGCCCGGAGCTGCCTGGCTACCGCAGTATGACGGGAAACCGGATGCCCTACAGGCCTTCCGGAAAAAGCTTAACCCGTTGCTAGAGCTGTACCCCCTGACTGATAAGCAACGTGCAGCGATAGTGCTAGGCCAGTTAACCGGTGCGGCGGAGCAGGAAGCGGAGACCTGGGCCGAGGGGGACCGGCTCTCTGTAGCCACCATCTTCGAGAAGCTACAGACTGCCTTCGAGACCCGGACAGAAGCTGAGCTGAGGATGCAGTTTTACCAGTGCCGGCAACGAGCTGGGGATAGCATTCGGGACTATGCTCTACGTCTGCAGACCGCCCTCCGCACGCTGAAGCGGGTGAACTCTATTAATGAGGAGGATAGCAACAAGATGTTGGTGGAGCAATTTGCGCAGGGGATGAGGTCCCCTGAGGATCGTAAACAACTCCGGCTGTGGGCCCTGGAACACCCTGATGTGGACTTTGCTGTGTTAAAGGAGCGGGCTATCAAAGCGCTACAGCCCCCAGCTGCTGAAATTCTGGAACCCGTCCCGTGGCCCGTCGAGACAGCTCCCGTTGTGGCGGCTCCAGCCAAACCAACCTCCTTACTACCTGCAGCCTCAAGCAGCACAGTGGAAGAACTGGCAGCCCAGGTCCGTCGCCTGGACGGAGACCTTGCCAAAATCCTTGCTGCACTACAACCCCTGACCAGATCTCAGCCCCAAGCGCAGATACAGCTTGCTGACAGTCCCGAAGATGTTCCCTGGATGCAGCGGAGAAGCGCTAACAACCCGCGGAGCAGACCTCCAATCTGCTACAAGTGCCGTAAGCCGGGCCATGTTTACCGACAGTGCCCGTTAAACGAGCAACCCCTGGGGCCCCGGGCCAATCCTCAGGAGTAGAACACCGTGGCCCCCCGGACTGGCGAGACCAATATGTCGGGGCCCGCCCTATCATCCCTGTGGCTGTGGACGGCATACCCGTGATGGCTCTCCTGGACACTGGATCACAGGTAACTACCATACCGTATACCTTGTACCAGCAGTATTGGGCCACAGACGAGCTGGCGCCTCCAGACCCTAGTATAAATTTGATTGCCGCTAATGGACTTCCATTGACCCAGGTGGGGTATAAAGAAGTGGCTATGACAGTGGGGCAAGCTGAACTGCAACATCAGGGCATGATTGTGATCATGAATGAACTCAGTGATCATAACCCGAAAATAGTGCTGGGAACCAATGTGATGGAACACTGCATGGCTGATGTGTTGAACCTTTTGCAACGGCTAGCCGCCACGGCGGCGGGGAGCCGGCAGAGGGCTGTGCAGCGTGAGATCCGCGCCCTGATGTACCGCCAGCATGTAAGCTCAACCGGAGGAGAGATTGGTGGAGTGAGAGTGATGGATGTTGCTCCATTGACTGTGCCCCCTAGGAGTGAGATGATGATCTGGTGTAGGGCAGCAGTAGGGCCTCAGGGGCGTGACTACCCTGCGATGATGGAGCCCATGCCTTCCGAGCACTGGCCCACTGTAGTGGCCGCCCGAGGGGTGGTAGATGTGAAGAAAGGGAGAGTGCCTGTGAGAGGGTTGAACTGTGGGGAAGAGGAAGTCAGGCTCCCCCGGTATGCCACCATTGCCAAACTGCTCACCCTGGACCCTCACACTATCCAGGAAGCCCGTCCATCCCCACTCCCACCTACCACCAGCACTTCCCCACCCCAGGGGGACACCAAGGAGTGGCACCAACAGCTACATGTGGGTACTGATGATACCCCTACACATCACAGGGCAGGGGTACACAGGGTAGTGCAGGAGTACGAACAGGTTTTCAGTAAGCACCCCCTAGACTTTGGGCAGATCAAGGGGGTCCAACACCACATTCCCACGGGTGAACATCCCCCTATCAAAGAGAGGTATAGACCTATTCCCCCTGCACATTACCAGTGTGCCAAAGATATGTTGAAGAATATGAAGGAGGCAGGGGTTATTCGGGACAGTTGTAGTCCCCGGGCCGCTCCGTTGGTACTGGTCAAGAAGAAGGATGGTACCATGCGGATGTGTGTGGACTACCGGAAGATCAACCAGATAACCCATAAAGATGCCTATCCATTGCCTCGTATTGAAGAATCTTTGGCTGCACTGAGAACTGCAAACTACTTCTCGACCCTTGACCTCACCAGCGGATACTGGCAAGTGGCCGTGGCCCCCGAGGACCGGGAGAAGACCGCCTTCACCACCCCGATGGGGCTCTGCGAATTCAATAGCATGCCGTTTGGGCTGTGCAATGCCCCCGGGACCTTCCAACGGTTGATGGAGTGCTGTTTGGGACATTTAAACTTCGAGACCGTCCTGCTGTATTTGGATGATGTGATTGTTTATTCCCAGACGTATGAAGCCCATCTGGAGCACCTGGCCGAGGTGTTCGCGTCCCTTGCCAAGTTCGGGATGAAGTTGAAGCCCTCGAAGTGCCATCTGCTGAAACCCAGGGTGCAGTATCTAGGACATGTGGTGAGTGCGGATGGTGTTGCCCCCGACCCTGAGAAGATCACTGCCATCCAGAGCTGGCCGAGACCAACCACAGTGAGGGAAGTACGGCAGTTCCTGGGTCTGGTAGGGTACTATAGGCGTTTTATAAAGGGGTACACGAAGATGGCTGCCCCCATGCAAGATCTCCTCGTGGGACAGACCAAAGGTGGTAGACCCATTGGAGCCCCACTGTTGTGGGAGGACCAGCATGAGGAGTCCTTTGGCCAGTTGAAGGCGGCCTTGACCGGAGAAGAGGTCTTGGCGTACCCTGACTATGGGCGCCCGTTCATTCTCCACACGGACGCCAGTAACGTGGGGCTAGGAGCGGTCTTCTCCCAGGTCCAGGATGGAAAGGAAAAGGTGATTGCCTACGCCAGCCGAAAACTCCGGCCGACCGAAAGAAACCCTGAGAACTATAGCTCCTTCAAGCTCGAGCTATTGGCGTTGGTGTGGGCTATCACAGAGCGGTTACGCCACTACCTGGCGGCAGCAAAATTCACCGCGTTTACGGACAACAATCCGTTAACTCACCTGAACACGGCCAAGTTGGGCGCGCTGGAGCAGCGGTGGGTAGCCCGGTTAGCCAACTATGATTTCACCATAAAGTACCGAGCTGGTCGTGTCAACATCAATGCAGATGCACTCTCCCGGATGCCCCATTTGTCAGAAGAGGGGTGTGAGGACGACGACCTCGAGGAGATTGAGTTGCCTGCGTTTCACCAGCCGCCTACTGAGAGGGTACAGGTATGTCAGCAAAGGGTGGATCTGGACCCGCGGCCCAGTCAAGAGTGGCAGGACGCCCAGGACCAAGCGCCGGCTGTCCGCCTTGTCAAGACTGGTGGAACAAGGCGCCATGGGAATGGACCCCAGCGCTCCAGCCGAAGCCCAACGCTTGTGGAAAGAACGGAAACGGCTTTACCTACACCAAGGGAGGCTGTACCGTGAGCTGATCAACCCGAAGACCCATGAGAAAATATGCCAGTTAATCGTTCCTCAGGCTGATGTCGCTACTGTACTGCGGGCATACCATGATGGTGCTGGCCACTTCGGGTGGAAGAAGCTGGAGATGCTGTTGAGGGAGCGGTTCTATTGGAGTGGGATGCGTGAATCGGTGGAAGCCTGGTGCCGAGAGTGCGGTCCTTGTACGCTGAGGAGAAAGGACGAGACAAGCCAGAGGGCACCGTTACATCCCATCGTCACCCATCAGCCGCTGGAACTGGTCGCCCTAGACCATGTTAAGCTCACCCCTAGCCGAAGTGGGTACACCTACGCATTGACCATGGTAGACCACTACTCAAGATTTATGGTGGTAGTCCCCGTCAAGGACCTGACTGGTCGAACTGCTGCTCGTTCGTTCCAGGCTTATTTCTGCCGACCTCATGGGTACCCCGAGAAGGTGCTGACTGACCAAGGCCCGGCTTTTGAAGCAGAGGTGTTTCACGAATTCTGCCAGTTGTACGGCTGCAAGAAGATCCGGACCACTCCGTACCACGCCCAAACCAACGGCATGTGCGAGAAAATGAATCACTTGGTCCTGGGGCTCCTCAAGACGCTACCGCTGGAAGAACGGAACATGTGGCCGGAAAAGTTACCCGACTTGGTCGACATGTACAATAATATCCCAACCAGCTCGACGAAGTGCACCCCAGCGTATCTGATGAGGGCTCGGCCTGGCCGCCTGCCGGTGGATCTGGAGATGGGGTTGGAAGCTCCGGAAGCACTCCCTTCAACGGCAGAGTGGGAGAGTCGGAGGAGGGCCCAGTACCGGCAAATCCAGGAGTATGTAGAGAAAAACCTCAGTCGAAGTCGAGAACAGCAAGAGCACCGGTTCAACCAGAAGGCGCCTGCAGGTCCTTTCCAGCCAGGAGATGTGGTGCTGAAACGGAAGAGAAAAGCCCACAAACTGGATGACCAGTGGGAGCAAGTCCCTTACGTCGTACAACCCACCGAGTGGGACAATGGGAAAACCTACCAGATCAGTCGTGACCAAGGGGGCACCCTGGCCACAGTTTCTCGGGACCATCTAAAAAAATGCCCCCCAGTATTGAAAGCAGAAGCTGAAGTACCGGTTTCTCCACCAGTGGAAAAGGCAGCAGAGGTAATCCACACTGTAATGGGTGACTTCCCAGCAAACTGGCCTACACAGAACGGCGCGGTGATACTTCCAGTGATACTGTTCCCACAACCCGTGGATGAAGAAGTAGTGGAAGCGGTTAACCGTGAGCCAGAACCAGTGCCAGTGCCCAGGGATGAACCTGTACCCAGCCCCCCTGCACCTCCGCCTGCCCCACACTGTAGCAGGGAGGAGGAACCGATTGTTCCCTCTACCCCACTGTCTAGCACCACCGACACCGGGCCCCGAAGGTCCACCCGTTCCAACCTAGGTAGACCCCCACTTAGGTACAGGGAGACCGTTCTATGAGTGAAAGGGGTCCGCAAATGTAAAAGGTTGTTGTGTGTGTGTTTGAAAAAGTTGAAAGTTTTGAAAAATGAAAAATGATTTACCGAAGTTTACCTGATTGTCTGCAGTGATTAGCAACCGGCAGGAGCCGGCACCGTTGTCCCCGTGGGGACCGTTTAAAATGCATGGGAACTAGCCATGGACAAGCCTGTGAACTCTGCAGGGCAACCACAAACGTTAGTGGCTTGTAAATATGTTGGGTACCGTTACCGTTTCCGCAATGCCGCCTCCGGAGAGGCAGGTTGGAGGGAGGGCCCTGAGCAGAGCAGGCCAGGGCCCAGCCACCAAAGGGACCGGTGGCTACCCTCTGGAGGGAAGGACAGATCCCGCTCGGGTGACTTGTGCTGGACTGTGGGTCAAGGGGTGCTGCCTGGGTTTTAGGGGCAGCATCAGGGCCAGGTTGCTTGGGTGGGAGAGAGCGGAAACCGTGACCGTACACCGTTGAAACGTTAAAAGTAAAATGTGCCTCCCGTCTTGGGAAGAGTTTATGATTAAAAATGTTATTTATGTTTGATTAACCCTTGTTATCCCCTTTTACAGAAAAATAAAACCGGTGTAGGACGGCAGCCCGCGGACGGTCTGCATTTTGCTAAGGGGGAATGTGTCGCCCTGGGCAAGCCAGGGGACACAGATAACAACACCATCACACCCCACACTCCAGGTAGGCACACCTGCTAACCAAAAATCCTTGTTGCCTCCCTCCAGGAGTCTGTGATGCACACCAGGGGGTGGGCCAGGCGGTTGGCTCCGCCCACCAAGGAGCTCACAACTCTGGAGGCAGGAAGTAAACCAGGCAGATAGCTCAGGGGAGAGCTGGAGAGAGGAGTTCTGTCAGGGAGGAGGAAGTGGAAGGAGTGAGGAGTAGCCCAGGCAGGGGCTAGAGTAAACAGAGAAATGAAAGTGGTGAAAGTAAAGAAGCAAGCAAAGTGACAGAAGGACAGAAAGCCTGAGAGCCCAGCTGTGTGTAGGGCTAGAACAGCAAGGTCAGCGACGGCGGTGACTGTCCGGAGTGGGACAGTTCGGAAGTTCCTGGAAGGACCCCGTTGGCTGTGTGCCCGGTGGTCTGGAGCAGTGTTCCGAAGGACAGTCAGCACCAGGGCAGGGGCCTCTCGGACCCCGGCAAGGCTAGGAGTCGCCCAATTTGCCGAATCCGTCAGTGACGGGGACGCAGATCCCCCAACAACAAAGTCCCGATTGACGGCAACAGCCCGACCATTAACGGGGAGACACCGCCACCGCCAAGGCACCAGTTTCCCCAGGGCCAGCGCCTGCGGGCAAAGTGTAGAGCTCCTCCGGCCCAGATTGCAGTCGGGGAGCGGGTAACCGGAGGGAATCCACCGATACCACCAGACCACACAGGTGCAAGGAAGAGAGAAGTCACCGCCACCTACCGGGAGTGCAGGTGCAGCCGTCTGTGGGACCGTCCTACCAGCCGTTGGTTTACCGTACAAACTGTGTCCATGTCAGGCTGAGTGAGTACCATAGTGCCGCAAGGCACAGCGCTGCCCCCGCGTCCCTGCGCCCTCCGGGCCCTACGCTTTGCATCTCTTCGCCGGGCCCCGGGATCACCAACCCCTACCCACGGAGGGGCAACACAACACCTGGCTGCTCCCATCACCATCCCCGGGACCCTCACACTGAGCAGCGGTGGTGCCATCACCACAACCGTGGGTGGCGTCACGAACTATAATCACAACAAACAACCCCCCTTTTCACTCACGGGCGAGGAGTGCCGCTCGAGACACCCCGGGATCCGGCCCGCAGCTCGAGCCACCAGGAGCAGCTGCCGGACCCGAGCAGAGGGGGTGAGCGCGGTGTGCTGACACCCTCCTCCCCGCCCGCGACATATACATACCTGTTCATCAGTTATTCTCATTTGCAAAAAGGCATCAATGTGTTTTAGGCTTTGAAAGACGTGAAATAGAAGACACTTGTTACTTTATATAATAAAGTTCAAAAACCTGCTGTCGGCAAAGACAACAGCAAAGACATTACCAAAAAGGCAGCCAACAAAGATGTTATGTCCTGAACTGTCTTTGCGGTTTTGTCCTGAATTGTCTTCAGCCAATGTGTGTACATGCACATCTGAAAACTAGTGATTAGTGAGCACTGCCCTGCTCGGGTACTGGGTACTCGTAACTAGCAGTTGGATGCTTGGACTGTCACAATACAAGTATCCGAGTATAATGGAAGTCAAGGGGAACTTGAGCATTTTTCCAAAAGATTTCCCAGAAAAAAATGCTTGTGTCACCCATTGACTCACATTATACTCGAGTAGGCGACTCACATCAATCCGAGCATCCAACTGCTCGTTAAGAGTACAGAGCACTGATAATGGTAGTGCTCACTCATCACTACTGAAAATGTACTCATTCTTAAAGTCAGTGATTTTTCTGGTACGTGAAAAACTAACCGATTTTTTTTTAGTGTTTTGGATCTATCTTAATTCCATTAGTGTTTGTGGAGTTTGTCAGTTTTTACCTTCAGGGTTTTATCAGTAATTTCCTGATAAGCAAAAAATAAATAACATACAGAGCGTCCCCAACTGAATACAATGTTAAAAACAGATAACACTCAGACTGCATCTGTGTGTGGTCCTTGATTTTCACGGACCAAACACTATTATGGGTTATTTTAATCTGCGAATCTGTGATAAAAAACAGCCATGTCTTCATTTTTCTTGTTTTTGAGGACCACTCGATCAGCAAGAAACAAGGGCAGGTGAATAACCACATTGATTTTAATGGATTTTTGCTTTGTCCAAGAACTACATGGCTAAAAGACATATGTAAATAACAGACATCTGAATGAGCCCTTATGTGCCTTATTTCCCCTCTTTGGAAGAAAATCTTTAGTAGAGTTGAGCGCGGTTCGCGGTTCGAGGTTCTCCAGTTCGCGGCTCGAGTGATTTTGGGGGCTGTTCTAGATAGAAATAGAACTCGAGCTTTTTGCTAAAGCTCGATAGTTCTAGATACGTTCGAGAACGGTTCTAGCAGCAAAAAGACCAGCTAATTACTAGCTGGCTTTCCGCTGTAATAGTGTAAGTCACTCTGTGACTCACACTATTATGAAATTTCAGTGTATAGTGTGCGTGAACAGCGCATTCAGATCACTGCTGTTTGGATAATGGCGATCGCCATTTTTTTTTTTTTTCCTTGTCTTCCTTCCCTAAGCGCGCGCGTGAAGTGGGGCGGGCCAGCATGTCAGCCAATCCCAGACACACACACAGCTAAGTGGACTTTTAGCCAGAGAAGCAACGGCATGTGTGATAGGATGTCCATGTCACATGTCCCTGCATTATAAAAACGGACATTTTCCTCCAGCACGCCATTATCTGCCTTCTGCGTCCTTGATGTCAGTCAGCGCTGGCGCAGCGCCTAGCTCCGATACTGCTGTGTACGCTCTATACACAGCGCTGTACAGCATAGGGATAGCACTTTCTATCAGTCCTTTTAAGGGCTAATACCGGCAGGGTCAGAGCCATAGGTGACAGGTCCGTGAAAACAGAGTTTAACAGCTACACAAGATGACAGCGTCTGTGTAGCTAAGGTCAGGGATTTCCTCTCTGCATTTCCCCATTAGGAGGGATAGAAAGGCAGGCTTCCTTTCCTCTACCCAGAGACCCAAAACCCTGCCACTGTACCCTCCTGCCCTTTGCACACTCGAACTCATTGTTACTAAGCCATTATACTAGCAAACACTGAGTGAACTTAGTGGCATCCTAAACGTGGCTATTGGACTTTTGTATAGTCCCACTAGTGCAAAGATATTTGCAGCATGTCTGCCTGCATTGCACACTCAAACTCATTGTTACTAAGCCATTATACTAGCAAACACTGAGTGAACTTAGTGGCATCCTAAACGTGGCTGTTGGACTTCTGTATTGTCCCACTAGTGCAAAGATATTTGCAGCACGTCTGCCTGCATTGCACACTCAAACTCATTGTTACTAAGCCATTATACTAGCAAACACTGAGTGAACTTAGTGGCATCCTAAACGTGGCTGTTGGACTTCTGTATTGTCCCACAAGTGCAAAGATATTTGCAGCACGTCTGCCTGCATTACACACTCAAACTCATTGTTACTAAGCCATTATACTAGCAAACACTGAGTGAACTTAGTGGCATCCTAAATGTGGCTGTTGGACTTCTGTATTGTCCCACAAGTGCAAAGATATTTGCAGCACGTCTGCCTGCATTGCACACTCAAACTCATTGTTACTAAGCCATTATACTAGCAAACACTGAGTGAACTTAGTGGCATCCTAAACGTGGCTGTTGGACTTCTGTATTGTCCCACAAGTGCAAAGATATTTGCAGCACGTCTGCCTGCATTGCACACTCAAACTCATTGTTACTAAGCCACTATACTAGCAAACACTGAGTGAACTTAGTGGCATCCTAAACGTGGCTGTTGGACTTCTGTATTGTCCCACAAGTGCAAAGATATTTGCAGCACGTCTGCCTGCATTGCACACTCAAACTCATTGTTACTAAGCCATTATACTAGCAAACACTGAGTGAACTTAGTGGCATCCTAAACGTGGCTGTTGGAGTTCTGTATTGTCCCACTAGTGCAAAGATATTTGCAGCACGTCTGCCTGCATTGCACAGTCAAACTCATTGTTACTAAGCCATTATACTAGCAAACACTGAGTGAACTTAGTGGCATCCTAAACGTGGCTGTTGGACTTCTGTATTGTCCCACTAGTGCAAAGATATTTGCAGCACGTCTGCCTGCATTGCACACTCAAACTCATTGTTACTAAGCCATTATACTAGCAAACACTGAGTGAACTTAGTGGCATCCTAAACGTGGCTGTTGGACTTCTGTATTGTCCCACAAGTGCAAAGATATTTGCAGCACGTCTGCCTGCATTGCACACTCAAACTCATTGTTACTAAGCCATTATACTAGCAAACACTGAGTGAACTTAGTGGCATCCTAAACGTGGCTGTTGGAGTTCTGTATTGTCCCACTAGTGCAAAGATATTTGCAGCACGTCTGCCTGCATTGCACAGTCAAACTCATTGTTACTAAGCCATTATACTAGCAAACACTGAGTGAACTTAGTGGCATCCTAAACGTGGCTGTTGGACTTCTGTATTGTCCCACTAGTGCAAAGATATTTGCAGCACGTCTGCCTGCATTGCACACTCAAACTCATTGTTACTAAGCCATTATACTAGCAAACACTGAGTGAACTTAGTGGCATCCTAAACGTGGCTGTTGGACTTCTGTATTGTCCCACTAGTGCAAAGATATTTGCAGCACGTCTGCCTGCATTGCACACTCAAACTCATTGTTACTAAGCCATTATACTAGCAAACACTGAGTGAACTTAGTGGCATCCTAAACGTGGCTGTTGGACTTCTGTATTGTCAAATTATATAACCCTTTAAAATTTCTGTTTTATTATTACTTATTAAAATCCACAACCTTTGTGCAAATTATTTAAGAGGAAAAATAAAGGGAGGAAGGTAAGATGCTCACCCTTTACAATAGCCCTCCCTCCTGTCCACTACCTACCGCGGGGGTCGGCACCCTGATAACTGCGAAAATGGCGCCCCCACTCGGCGGTGGCTGACCCTGTGATATCCCTAAATAGACCCTCAATAAGATGGTGAAAAATAGATAAAGTCAAGGGTCAAAAACAGGGTACACTCATGCTCAGTGGACAGATGGACTGGATCAAACACACATGAACAACAAATTCAAACTAACCTCGGACGTTACTGGTGGTTCTGGGGTGATAATATAGATCAAAAACTATATCCGATGCTATGGATATATAGTCCTAAATGGCCCCAAGAACCACGAATATCAATAACAGATTCATACATTAGGTACCCAAAATAGCTCCTTAGTATGCATATTGAAAGAGCACAAAAAAGTGCATAGTGCAATAAAGTGCGCAAAATTATGAACAAGACCTGGCCTCCGGTGCTCACTGATACAAACAGCCGGTTCGTTCATATACAAAATAAATTGTCAACGCATACCAAGTGCAATTGCATGAATCAACCAGTTATGATCATTCAGGTTAGTAAAAAAACCAATCAACACTTATCGTGTGAGGAGGTTTCATGTGCGTGTCCCAGAATTGCCCCAGTTTCGCCTCAACGCGTTTCTCCAGACACGGATCATCAGGAGGCTTGATATAAGGCTTGCCAATCGATTTCAGGACAGCATAATGTCAGGATAAGGGGGGAGAACTGATGCACTAGGCTCTCCTCTTAAACCTAGCCGGTAATGGGCCGCCCCCATCTCCAGCCAATCAGCCCACCCCCTTCCCTCACACCCAGGCACACCCCCATCTACGGCAAGCCATGCCCTCAAAATATGTTGCTGGAATAAGATCACTCACCAGATATTATAATCTCTTCCCCAATACATACAAGAGAGGTGTCCATTAGGGTAAATGTTAACCACATCGATATATCACATTTTGTGTCCCGTACACGTGATTCAAACTCCGGGATCACATGTCACGTGATCACATCCGGGAACGCCCCCTGATGTACTCCATAGTGTGACGCCGCTTGCGCTCCACGATCGAATCGTGAGGCGGAACCGGAAGCGGCGTATGGGACGTCCCCTGATGCGCTCCATGGTGTGACGCCGCTTGCGCTCCACAATCGGATCACCAGGCGGAACCGGAAGCGGCGTCAGTGAGCGGCAACCGGAAGTGACATCACACGGGTGCATACGGCCGAAAAAATGGGCGGGGATCAGCATCGAAAATGCCCCATGATAGAAAAGAGCACCCAGCCACTCCCACAAAGTGACGTCGCCCGTAAATAATCAATAAGGAGGCGGGGGATAGATATATTACTGCTTAAACCTAATGGGCTATCCACATAACTTTGAACATAAGTTATGTATGGCCCTGCTCCAGTTTGGGGACACCCTGTACGGCCCGGAAGACCTCTCATAGATGCACATTTGGGTTATATTTATAACAACCCAAATCTCTCATTGGTGGCCATACGATATATAAATCGGACCACCAACCACTAACCTAGTGCTATAACTACACCGAGAGAGTACTATTAGGGATGAAGGGATGGCAAGGAGGGGAAGTGTCAGGCAGGCAGGATTGGGGCGCGCACTAGGGACGGGAGAAGGAAATGGGGGGGGGGGGCGGAGAGGCAAAGGGATGAGGCACCCACCCCAGCATCAATCTAAACCATTCCACATACGAAACCACGTACGTTATATCAATATCAATATTACCTCCCTATTACGGGATTCAGGCCAGCAAACCCCAGGGAACCAAAGAATCAGCCCTGGGAATCAGAGAAAGCAGGCATAAGAGATCTGTTCATTTAGACCTCCAGGTTGTACAGACTCCATTCTAAAGATCCACTCACATTCTTTTCTTAACAGAGTCTTATCGTGATCACCACCTCTGGGATTGTTCTTCACCACCTCCAACACCTGAAATCTTAATTCCTGAATATTACCCCCATGATGAGAGTTCATGTGCCTCCCTAGGGAGGTGTCCCGTTGATTCCGTATATCACCAAGATGTTCTCCAACCCTCCTTCGCAGCTCTCTCTTCGTCTTACCCACATAGTCCATAGGACATGTACACGTGGCCACATACACCACTCCCATCGTTTTGCAGTTAGCAAAGGACCTTAGGAAGAATTCCTTCCCATTCTTTGAGCTTCTTGCGGACTTCGCAGGTCTCATTGAATTACAAAAGGAACAATCACCGCACCTGTAAAAACCACATATGCCTCTATCTAGCCACGTACCGGGGGGTTTTGGTCTGGTGTAACAACTGTGGACCAATCTGTCCCTAAGGGACCTACCTTTCCTGTACGTGATACTCGATCTCTGTGAGATCATGTGCTTCAGGTCGGGATCCAGAGTAAGAATGTCCCAATGCTTAAAAAGCACTCTGCGGACCCGCTCGCTCTGGCAGTCAAATGTGCCAATCAATCTAGTAATATCTTCCTCCTCTTTCTTTTTCCTACCACAACCATGCAAAAGTACCGTCCTATCCTGCTTTTCTGCATGGTCCCTAGCCTGATGCAGTACTTTGGGGGGGTAACCTCTATCTACAAAACGTCTGGTCATGTCCTTCGCCTGAGACTGATACGCCTCCATGGTTGAGCAATTCCGTCTCAGCCGAAGATATTGACCTTTGGGAATGCCATTCCTTAATGGGAATGGGTGATGACTGTCCCACCTCAATATGTTATTAGTTGACGTGGGTTTGCGGTAAGTGCTGGTGGAGAGGACGCCGTCTGGTTCTTTTTTAATAATCACATCCAAAAATGGCAATTCTTTTGTGTCTACCTCGGAAGTGAAATGAAGGTTTAGTTTATTCACATTAAGCAACTCTACAAATTTCGCAAATAATGCGCTGGACCCTGACCACAGGACAAACACGTCGTCTATATATCTTGACCACAACAATATGTGTGGCTGCCACCAGTGGTCCCCATCCATAAAGACGACGGTTTCTTCCCACCAGCCCAGGAAGAGGTTAGCATACGAGGGAGCACAAGGGCTCCCCATAGCTGTCCCCCTGAGCTGGTGGAAGTACTTACCGTCGAATTTAAAGAGGTTATGATGTAATAAGAAATCCAGCAATACCAACAGGAATCGATTATGATCCCGATGTTCCCTAGTTCTTGTATTTAGATAGTATTCGGTTGCCTTTAATCCCAATATGTGAGGTATATTGCTATAAAGAGCCTCGACATCAATTGAGGCCAGAAGAACGTCCTCTCCAACCATAATACCGTCCAGCTTCCCTAATAGGTCAGCTGTGTCACGTGTATAAGATGGAAGTGAGGTGACGAAGGGACGCAAAACCTCATCGATATAAATGCCACTGTTTTGCGTAAATGAATTCACACCCGATACAATGGGACAGCCCTTCAACAGCTCCAACCCTTTATGAACCTTGGGCAAGGTATAAAAGGTCGGCATGACTGGGCAAATAGGTTTCAAAAAGTCAAATTCATTATTGCTCAGTAGGCCACTGCTCCTTGCCTCCTCTAGTATCATGAGCAAGGATGTTCTATAGTCATCAAGAGGATTGGAGGTGAGTACTTCATAAGTATGTCTATCTTTCAACACATAATGGCACATCTCCAGGTACTTCTCATGACTCAAAATTACAAGATTCCCACCCTTGTCAGAGGGTTTTATTATTACTTTCTCATTTTTTTCCAGATCTTGCAATGCCAAAAACTCGTCATCAGTGAGGTTACGATCAAGACCATCATTTCTACGGGGGATCTTTTTGAGGTCCCTTTCCACAAGGTTCAAAAACAGATCAATATTAGTGGTGTCACCTTGTGGGGGCATCCTCGCGCTCTTGGCTTTTAGCTTAGTGAAAGGGCCACGCCCATTACAGTTAACACTGTCCTGTTCTTGATGGAGTCCCATGAGTGACCGAAATCCCTCTAGGTCATCATCAGATAAACCCAACCTTCTACAGCTCTCTCTGTCATTATTGAGGAAAAATTTCCTCCATTTCAATTTTCTCCCAAAGAGCTGTATATCCTTAACCCAATGAAAGCAATTATAGTCATTTGTGGGTACGAATGAGAGACCCTTTCTCAAAATATTGTATTGCTTCTCATTCGGAATAAAATTGGATAAATTAATAATTTGACTTCTGTTTAGTCCTCCACCCTGTATTCGCTCAGCCGTTAATTCACCCGGTTCCTTAGTTGGTAAACCCGGGAGATCCCCTGCTCTAAAAAAGATGGTGTCTTTGTTCCACCCGATGCTACAGAAGTAGATGTGTATGAACATCCAGATTCCTGTCCATAGGATCTTGTATTTATGGGATCTCTTGTGGGATAGATATTCTTTCCTCCCCGTCTCCATCTTCTATTTTGCCGTCTACCTCTGTTTCTAAACCGGGCTTCAGCCCCTAGTCTTTCGGAATCTGATACCTCCTTGTCTGAAGAGGAGATATCAGTATCTCTCTGGGCTGGATTTACAAAATTATAAGCCTGGTTCGTGGAGAACTCTCTGAGGTCTCTCTGGAATTGCAGATGTTTCCTCTCCTTAATATAACCCTGATATTCCTCTACAGAGACCTGCAGGGCACTCTCTCTCTTATTGAAATCGGGATCTGATTTGTATTTGAGAATACTCTCTATGTCTGAGTTTAATTTGGTGGTGGCTTGTTCCAATAATGCCCTCTCCTCCTGTATCAGCAGTGTCATAAATCTAAGGGAGGACTTTATGGATTCCTTCTGCCATGCTTCCAAAAGCTTAGAATTTGAGGTACGGGGGGATGGGTGAAGATTGATTCTCAGGCCCTTGGGAACAATTCTATTCTTAAGATAATTTTCGAGAGCCTTGATCTCCCACCAAGATTTCGTGTACTCTTTGTATGATGAGTACAAATCACCAAATTTGGTTTTTAGGGAGGTGACACCAATCCCACCTTCGGGAGTTTCCTTGGTGCAGAATGCCTGGTTTGCGTCCTCGACCCAGGAGTTAATGTCAATGGGACCCGTCAGAAAGCTGGCCATGTTCAACAAACTATATGAAAAAGGGGGAGTGTTGCATACCAAATTATATAACCCTTTAAAATTTCTGTTTTATTATTACTTATTAAAATCCACAACCTTTGTGCAAATTATTTAAGAGGAAAAATAAAGGGAGGAAGGTAAGATGCTCACCCTTTACAATAGCCCTCCCTCCTGTCCACTACCTACCGCGGGGGTCGGCACCCTGATAATTGCGAAAATGGCGCCCCCACTCGGCGGTGGCTGACCCTGTGATATCCCTAAATAGACCCTCAATAAGATGGTGAAAAATAGATAAAGTCAAGGGTCAAAAACAGGGTACACTCATGCTCAGTGGACAGATGGACTGGATCAAACACACATGAACAACAAATTCAAACTAACCTTGGACATTACTGGTGGTTCTGGGGTGATAATATAGATCAAAAACTATATCCGATGCTATGGATATATCGTCCTAAATGGCCCCAAGAACCACGAATATCAATAACAGATTCATACATTAGGTACCCAAAATAGCTCCTTAGTATGCATATTGAAAGAGCATAAAAAAGTGCATAGTGCAATAAAGTGCGCAAAATTATGAACAAGACCTGGCCTCCGGTGCTCACTGATACAAACAGCCGGTTCGTTCATATACAAAATAAATTGTCAACGCATACCAAGTGCAATTGCATGAATCAACCAGTTATGATCATTCAGGTTAGTAAAAAAAACCAATCAACACTTATCGTGTGAGGAGGGTTCATGTGCGTGTCCCAGAATTGCCCCAGTTTCGCCTCAACGCGTTTCTCCAGACACGGATCATCAGGAGGCTTGATATAAGGCTTGCCAATCGATTTCAGGACAGCATAATGTCAGGATAAGGGGGGAGAACTGATGCACTAGGCTCTCCTCTTAAACCTAGCCGGTAATGGGCCGCCCCCATCTCCAGCCAATCAGCCCACCCCCTTCCCTCACGCCCAGGCACACCCCCATCTTTGGCAAGCCATGCCCTCAAAATATGTTGCTGGAATAAGATCACTCACCAGATATTATAATCTCTTCCCCAATACATACAAGAGAGGTGTCCATTAGGGTAAATGTTAACCACATCGATATATCACATTTTGTGTCCCGTACACGTGATTCAAACTCCGGGATCACATGTCACGTGATCACATCCAGGAACGCCCCCTGATGTACTCCATAGTGTGACGCCGCTTGCGCTCCACGATCGAATCGTGAGGCGGAACCGGAAGCGGCGTATGGGACGTCCCCTGATGCGCTCCATGGTGTGACGCCGCTTGCGTTCCACGATCGGATCACCAGGCGGAACCGGAAGCGGCGTCAGTGACCGACAACCGGAAGTGACATCACACGGGTGCATACAGCCGAAAAAATGGGCGGGGATCAGCATCGAAAATGCCCCACGATAGAAAAGAGCACCCAGCCACTCCCACAAAGTGACGTCGCCCGAAAATAATCAATAAGGAGGCGGGGGATAGATATATTACCGCCTAAACCTAACGGGCTATCCACATAACTTTGAACATAAGTCATGTATGGCCCTGCTCCAGTTTGGGGACACCCTGTATGGCCCGGAAGACCTCTCATAGATGCACATTTCGGTTATATTTATAACAACCCAAATCTCTCATTGGTGGCCATACGATATATAAATCGGACCACCGACCACCAACCTAGTGCTATAACTACACCGAGAGAGTACTATTAGGGATGAAGGGATGGCAAAGAGGGGAAGTGTCAGGCAGGCAGGATTGGGGCGCGCACTAGGGACGGGAGAAGGAAATGGGGGGGGGGCGGAGAGGCAAAGGGATGAGGCACCCACCCCAGCATCAATCTAAACCATTCCACAGGGAGGTAATATTGATATTGATATAACGTACGTGGTTTCGTATGTGGAATGGTTTAGATTGATGCTGGGGTGGGCGCCTCATCCCTTTGCCTCTCCGCCCCCCCCATTTCCTTCTCCCGTCCCTAGTGCGCGCCCCAATCCTGCCTGCCTGACACTTCCCCTCCTTGCCATCCCTTCATCCCTAATAGTACTCTCTCGGTGTAGTTATAGCACTAGGTTGGTGGTCGGTGGTCCGATTTATATATCGTATGGCCACCAATGAGAGATTTGGGTTGTTATAAATATAACCCAAATGTGCATCTATGAGAGGTCTTCCGGGCCGTACAGGGTGTCCCCAAACTGGAGCAGGGCCATACATGACTTATGTTCAAAGTTATGTGGATAGCCCGTTAGGTTTAGGCGGTAATATATCTATCCCCCGCCTCCTTATTGATTATTTACGGGCGACGTCACTTTGTGGGAGTGGCTGGGTGCTCTTTTCTATCGTGGGGCATTTTCGATGTTGATCCCCGCCCATTTTTACGGCCGTATGCACCCGTGTGATGTCACTTCCGGTTGCCGCTCACTGACGCCGCTTCCGATTCCGCCTGGTGATCAGATCGTGGAACGCAAGCGGCGTCACACCATGGAGCGCATCAGGGGACGTCCCATACGCCGCTTCCGGTTCCGCCTCACGATTCGATCGAGGAGCGCAAGCGGCGTCACACTATGGAGTACATCAGGGGGCGTTCCTGGATGTGATCACGTGACAGGTGATCCCGGAGTTTGAATCACGTGTACGGGACACAAAATGTGATATATCGATGTGGTTAACATTTACCCTAATGGACACCTCTCTTGTATGTATTGGGGAAGAGATTATAATATCTGGTGAGTGATCTTATTCCAGCAACATATTTTGAGGGCATGGCTTGCCGTAGATGGGGGTGTGCCTGGGCGTGAGCGAAGGGGGTGGGCTGATTGGCTGGAGATGGGGGCGGCCCATTACTGGCTAGGTTTAAGATGAGAGCCTAGTGCATCAGTTCTACCCCCTTATCCTGACATTATGCTGTCCTGAAATCGATTGGCAAGCCTTATATCAAGCCTCCTGATAATCCGTGTCTGGAGAAACGCGTTGAGGCGAAACTGGGGCAATTCTGGGACACGCACATGAACCCTCCTCACACGATAAGTGTTGATTGGTTTTTTTTACTAACCTGAATGATCATAACTGATTGATTCATGCAATTGCACTTGGTATGCGTTGACAATTTATTTTGTATATGAACGAACCGGCTGTTTGTATCAGTGAGCACCGGAGGCCAGGTCTTGTTCATAATTTTGCGCACTTTATTGCACTATGCACTTTTTTATGCTCTTTCAATATGCATACTAAGGAGCTATTTTGGGTACCTAATGTATGAATCTGTTATTGATATTCGTGGTTCTTGGGGCCATTTAGGACTATATATCCATAGCATCGGATATAGTTTTTGATCTATATTATCACCCCAGAACCACCAGTAACGTCCGAGGTTAGTTTGAATTTGTTGTTCATGTGTGTTTGTTCCAGTCCATCTGTCCACTGAGCATGAGTGTACCCTGTTTTTGAACCTTGACTTTATCTATTTTTCACCATCTTATTGAGGGTCTATTTAGGGATATCACAGGGTCAGCTACCGCCGAGTGGGGGCGCCATTTTCGCAGTTATCAGGGTGCCGACCCCCGCGGTAGGTAGTGGACAGGAGGGAGGGCTATTGTAAAGGGTGAGCATCTTACCTTCCTCCCTTTATTTTTCCTCTTAAATAATTTGCACAAAGGTTGTGGATTTTAATAAGTAATAATAAAACAGAAATTTTAAAGGGTTATATAATTTGGTATGCAAAACTCCCTTTTTCATATACTTCTGTATTGTCCCACTAGTGCAAAGATATTTGCAGCACGTCTGCCTGCATTGCACACT
The DNA here is from genome assembly GCF_048569485.1 of Anomaloglossus baeobatrachus. Classification (NCBI taxonomy): domain Eukaryota; kingdom Metazoa; phylum Chordata; class Amphibia; order Anura; family Aromobatidae; genus Anomaloglossus; species Anomaloglossus baeobatrachus. The sequence continues at coordinate 308,375,875 of NC_134358.1, forward strand.
CAAACTCATTGTTACTAAGCCATTATACTAGCAAACACTGCTGCCAGTTTAAGGGCCGTAGTTGCATTGTCAGGGATAATTATTGTTGTTTATTCTGCTGTTAATAAAGCTAGACCACCGCTGAAATCTACACCACCTCTCAATTTTTACTACCACATTTTAAGTGCACAATCTTGTCGCTATCAAAATGAGTGGCAAAATGACAGATGCTGGTGGAAAGGGGAAGAGGCGTGTGGGAAAAGGAAAAAAAGGGTTTGTCCGTGGGGAAGGTGGCAAAGCTCCATTAACATCTGCTGAAGATAGACCATCTTCCAGCAAAAGTAAGATGTCTACTACTTACTGTGGACAATCCGATGTGCTCCCTTTTTTACGGACACGAACAACTGGAACAAAGGTAGATGATGGCCAAAAAAGGAAAATGCTTGAATGGATCTCAAGTGGTCCAACAAGTGCCCTCTCCGCCACCTCAACTACCGCATCCAAAAAACACCAGTCTTCTGAGTTGTCATCCCAATCAAACTTGCTCTGAAGTCTCCATCCGCCCTGCACAGTATGGTGCAACTGAGATGGCTGAGTCTGCAGAGCTGTTCAGTCACACTATAGCCTGGAAATCAGAGGTCTGCTCCCAAGCTACAGTGAGTACAGACCAGGAAATGGTCTGCAGTGATGCCCAGAACTTTTGTGACTCTGATTCAGGCCGTGAGGACCAAGTTTCTGAGCATAATATTGACCCTTTTTCACCAACTGTAACACCTGTTGTTATAGACAATGAGGAACATACTGATGACGATGAGACGCAGATACCAGATTTGGATGACAACTTAAATATTCGTTCAGGGCAAGAAGAGGCTCGGTCTGAGGGTGAGGGGAGTGCAAACACAACAATTGACGAGGAAGTTTCTAGATCCCACCTACTGTCAACCTACAGTCAGGCACTCGAGGAGGTCAACAGAGGTGGTGGAGGAGGATGCAACTGACGACGAAGTTACCTTGCGCCTTCCAGGACAGAGCAGGAGTACTGGTAGCACGTCTACAACTGCATCCTCAGCCACCACTGTGCCTCTGAGCACTAGTCGGGGTGGATCAGCAGGTCGCATGCCCTCTAAGCCTTGCCTAGCCTGGTCCTTTTTTGACAAAGCAAAAGATCGCCCAAATTATGTGATCTGTAAAATTTGTCATGATTCTGTTAGTAGAGGTCAAAACCTCAGCAGTTTGACAACTTCTTCTATGAATCGTCACATGAGTAAATATCATATGTCCCGGTGGGAAGCTCACCGTGCTGCAAAGCGGCCTAGCGGAGCGAACCATCCACCGCCGGCCCCTTCTAGTGCATCCGCGCGCTCTTCATCTTCTAGGACTGTGGGGACAGCTGTCACACCTGGTTTTCCACGCACAACTTCCACCACTGTAACCGCAACAGGCAGTTTGCTTGGTAGGTCGTCAGTTGGTTTGGAAGGGGAAACAAGTGCGTGTGTACAGCTCTCTCAGACATCGATAGCACCAACGTTGGATGAAGGCGACATCATGTCTACGCCTGCACTTTCCTCACAAAGCTGCATTTTTCCAGAGACACCCTACTCAACACCGTCTACACACAGCAGCCAGATCTCTGTCCCTCAGATGTGGACAAATAAAAGGCCATTTCCTGCGACCCATGACAAAGCTAAGAGGTTGACTTTATCCCTCTGTAAGCTGTTGGCTACCGAAATGCTGCCTTTCCACCTGGTGGACACACAGGATTTTAGAGACCTTATGTCTGTCGCTGTGCCCCAGTACCAGATGCCCAGTCACCACTACTTCTCTAAGAAAGGTGTGCCCGCGCTACACCGGTATGTCGCACACAACATCACCGCTTCCTTGAGAAACTGTGTGTGTCAACGGGTGCATTTCACCACCGATACTTGGACCAGTAAGCATGGACAGGGACGTTATATGTCACTGACTGGGCACTGGGTAACTATGGTGATAGATGGTGAAGGGTCTGCTGCACAAGTCTTGCCACCCCCACGACTTGTGTGTCAATCCTCTGTCTGTCCAAGTTCCGCCACTGCTTCTGCCTCCTCCACCTCTGCTGGGTCCTCCACCTCCGCCCCAAGCCTGGCTGGTCAGGCCACCAGCATTCTAACTGCGCAGAAGGAATCACGCACCCCTAATTACTATGCTGGCAGCAGAGCGCAACGGCATCAGTCGGTCTTTAGCTTGACATGTCTTGGGAATAGGAGTCACACAGCTGAGGAGTTGTGGTCAGCTCTGCGGTCCGAGTTTAATAAATGGTTGTCTCCACTCAACCTGCAGCCTGGTAAGGCCGTGTGCGACAATGCTGCAAACCTGGGTGCGGCCCTTCGCCTGGGCAAGGTGACACACGTGCCTTGTATGGCTCACGTGTTGAACCTTGTTGTCCAGCAGTTTTTAACACACTATCCCGGCCTAGATGGCCTTCTGACCAGGGAAGAAAACTGTCTGCTCACTTCCGCCGTTCAACCGCCGCAGCTGAGCGACTTGCATCTCTCCAGAAGTCTTTCGGCCTGCCGGTTCATCGCCTGAAATGCGATGTGCCGACACGCTGGAATTCGACTCTCCACATGTTACAGCGACTGTGGCAACACCGCCGAGCCCTGGTGCAATACGTCATGACATATAGCCTGGGCCAACGAGATGCAGAGGTGGGGCAGATCACCCTGATGGAGTGGTCTCAGATCAAGGACCTATGCACCCTTCTGCACAGTTTCGACATGGCGACGAAAATGTTTAGCGCTGACAATGCCATTATCAGCATGACAATTCCAGTCATTTACATGCTGGAGCACACGCTAAACACTATTCAGAGTCAGGGGGTGAGACAACAGGAACGGGAGGAACTACAGGAGGATTCATATGCGCAAGACACAACAACATCTCCAAGGTCCAGACGTTCATCATCACCAACGCGGCAGGCATGGGACCATGGGGGACAGGGATCAACAAGGGCGCATGGTAGCAGGCGAAATGTTGAGGAAGGGGCAGGAGAACATGAAGAAATGGAGGACGAACTGTCCATGGACATGGAAGACTCAGCGGATGAGGGAGACCTTGGTCAAATTTCAGTTGAAAGAGGTTGGGGGGAGATGTCAGAGGAAGAAAGAATGGTTAGCACCTCTATGCCACAAACACAGTGTGGACTTGGTCCGCATGGCTGCGGAAGACACATGAGCGCCTTCTTGCTGCACTACCTCCAACATGACCCTCGTATTGTCAAAATTAGAAGTGATGATGACTACTGGCTTGCCACACTATTAGATCCACGGTACAAGTCCAAATTTTGTGACATAATTCCAGCCATAGAAAGGGACGCACGTATGCAGGAGTATCAGCAGAAGCTGTTACTCGATCTTAGCTCGGCTTTTCCACCAAACAACCGTGCAGGTGCAGGAAGTGAATCTCCCAGTTGTAACTTGACAAACATGGGACGGTCTCGTCATCTTCAACAGTCTACCCGTACCAGTAGCACCGTATCTGGTGCTGGTAACAGCAATTTTATGGAATCTTTTCATAATTTTTTTAGACCGTCCTTTGCGAGGCCACCAGAGACAACAAGTCTGACACATAGTCAACGTCTGGAGAGGATGATACAGAAGTATCTCCAAATGAACATTGATGCCATGACTTTGCAAATGGAGCCTTGCTCATTTTGGGCTTCAAATCTTGAAAAATGGCCAGAGCTCTCCAGTTACGCCTTGGAGATTTTGTCGTGTCCAGCTGCCAGTGTTGTCTCTGAACGTGTCTTTAGTGCTGCTGGGTGTGTGCTGACAGATAAGCGCACGCGTCTGTCCAGTGACAATGTGGACAGACTAACGTTCATCAAAATGAACAAGTCATGGATCCACAAGGAATTTACTACCCCTGTGTCATCTTGGGGAGAGTAAATGCTTGTGGATTTGGAATGTGCTTGATGCAAATCAAAACATCCTGTTTGCAACTAGGGCACAAGTGCTGCCACTGATGGGGTGTCTGTGTGGCCCAATTTTTGGAAAAAAGGGAGACTCCGCTTGGAGTAACCCTTGCTTACATTGTTTTTAAAAATGATCCAAGATGAACAAGTCATGGTTCAGCAAAGACTTTGCTACCTACCCCGGTGTCATCCTGGGGATGGTTAATTATGGCGTATTTTTGAATGTGCTTGATGCAAATCTAGCTGTGAAGTGTACAACTGGGGCACAACTGCTGCCACTGAAGGGGTGGGTGTGTGTGGGGTCCAATTTTTGGAAAAAAGGGAGACTCCGCTTGGAGTAACCCTTGATTGCTGTGTTTTTTTAAAAGGAGCCAAGATGAACAAGTCATGGTTCAGCAAAGACTTTGCTACCTACCCCGGTGTCATCCTGGGGACGGTTAAGGATGGCGTATTTTTGAATGTGCTTGATGCAAATCTAGCTGTGAAGTGTACAACTGGGGCACAAGTGCTGCCACTGAAGGTGTGGGTGTGTGTGTGGCCCAATTTTTGGAAAAAGGGAGACTCCGCTTGGAGTCACCTTGCGGTGTTTTACATGATTTTAGAAGGGCGTGCCATGCCTATATCTGTGTCTCCTCCTCTTTTTCCTTGTCCAGCTCTTTTGTTTACGCATGATTATATGTCCTTGTCACTTTCCCATGTGTTTGTGTTGTGTTGTGAGTTGTTTGTCACCTTTTGGACACCTTTGAGGGTTTTTTCTAGGTGTTTTTATGTGTTTGTGAATGCCTGCCATTGTTTCCTATGCGGTTCGAGTTCGGTTCGTCGAACGTTCGAAGAACCGAACTCGAACGGGACCTCCGTTCGACGAACCGAACTCGAGCCGAACTACGACCGGTTCGCTCATCTCTAATCTTTAGTACAATCAATAAACTTTTATAGATATTGTAAATAGTATTACACACATCATAACAAAGTATATAAAAAGTAATAGATGTGTAGTAGTAGAAGAGCGCATTGACTAACTGCATTAAATTTGACATATTGTTGATCTAAGCACAGAGAAAACAAGAGTCAATTCCCAACAGTTGTTTCACAATGTTGACAGAATATTTTCTTAAGTCACTTATTCCATTACTTAGAGTTAAAAGACTACACAACACTAATATCTTCTTACCATATCATGCCCACATGTTGTGCCTTCTGCTGCTGGCATAAATTTAGTCTCACACTTTTTTCCTGTCCTATGACACCAAAGCGCTTTACATATATCCTAGATGGAAAAGAGAGAGAAAGTAAGAGAATCCGACATGGTACTCAGAAATACATCAGGTGAAAACAAACTATTTGGGGAATTTTCAGGGTTTGCTTAATAAAATGATAAATTTAAAAGGACTAACATGTAAATTAGAGTCTACACACGACATACGGCATGCACAGAGTGAATTGTGGAGTGTAAAATATTCAATGGATGGCAAAATACATAGTGATGAGAAAATGTAGTGATCAGTTTGAAGCTTTAGCTGTCAGTCAGCGATGACTTCTCATTTCTCCTGACATCCTTCTGTTTTAAGAAATACATGTATATGACATAATTCATGAGCATCTATTCTTTTTTTTGTGCAGTTCCTATCATTAAAGTTAGGGACCATCCAAGGTACACATTGTCATGGTCGTATTGCGTTTTAATGTCTGGATCAAAAAATGTTTACCAAGTACTGTACTTTTATTTTATGTATATAGAAATAGTGGAGTTTATGTATTCTTTAATCACTGTCTGCTGGATGAACAAAAACAGCAATTATGGCATTGTTTTTTCAATTTGTGCAAGATAAATAATGTGCAGCCCCCGTGCCAGTAGCCGTCGCTGTTCGGGTCCGAGCCTTCTAGAGGTGGTGGCTCGAGGGTCTCCGGACCCGGGAGTCTCGCGGACACGCCGAATAAATGGGGGGACGTAGATGTACGGGCTAGGCCGTAATAAGTTCGTGACGCCACCTATGGTGTGTGGTGAGGTGGGACACCACCGCTGCTGTTACGGGGCACCCGGGGGAGATGTTGTGCAGCAAGTTGTTAACCCCTCGGTGGGCAGGGATGGTGGCCCTAAGACCCGGTTGGTGCATGCAGGTGATGGCGACCGCAGGGGGTGCTGGTGTACTCACAGTTAGTAAAACACACAAGTCTCTGGTAAACCAAGGTGATGGTGGCCGGTGCCGTGGCCGGTTGCGTTCTGGTCCCCCACCTGGCTGGTGGTCTCTATCCTTTTCCTGCACTGCTTTAAGTAGAAATGACTTCCCAGTTTGAAACGTAGGAGTCCGCTCCCAGCTGGATGTGGCCTAAGGAGCCGTGCCCACAGACGCTGGCCCGTGGGATCTATGGGCCCTGGCGGTGACCTCTTATCCCTAATCGGTGGGCTGTTGTCTTCTATGAGGGACTTTGGGTGGGACAGAACCTCTAGTCCTGGCCTCAATCGGTTAATTAACCAGTTCCAGTTGTTTCTGGTCCTGGCTTCAGGGTCCGAGTACCCTCCTTTGTGCTACAGTTTCCGGGTCGGTTCCCCGTGTCGGTACCGGCGGGCTACAACCCTGTCCTGGTCCACCTCGGTTCTGCTGAGCCGTCTTCCCATCTGCTGCTGACGGAGACCACCGTCTGCCTCCTAGCCAGTGGTACCAGTGCTCCTACCCTGGCACCGTTCAACTTGGACTTCACTGCTGGAGCTATCCCTAGCTCCAGCCCCCGCTCCTTTCCAACTGAACCTCAGACTAATCTGAACTTGACTGCCTGTTTTCCCATCCCGGGCTGTCCAGACCCCTGGGTGGGCGTGTTTCCAACCGCCTGGTCACGCCCACTGTTGTGTCTATATTTCCCTAAGGGGGGGTGGCTAGGGTTTTCTGGTTGGCTGTGTTTCCTAATGAGGGAAGGTGTTATGCAGGGGCCTATTTGTGACCACCTGGTTTTGCCAGGGCGTCACAATAATGGCAGTGTTAAAGTTTGCATCATTGCAGATGTTGCGCTGCCACATATGTGATGTTTATATGGTTTATTTAATCCTGATGAAAATACTTTTTTGTTGGGAAAACTGAGATATTGGGGAAAATGTTTTTTATTTTCCTTTTAAACACTTAAAAAACTTTCTTTTACAATATTTATTAGTTCCTCAAGGGGACATGAACTTACAATATTCTGATTGCATTAGGCCGCTTTCACATTTAATTTTTATCTCCGTTCAGTGGTCCCCTCGGAGCTTCCGTCCGAACACCCCTGCAAAACGTATTTGGGACGCATGCACCGATGGGGCCATTGACTATAATGGAGCAGATGGAGTCAGCGTGTGCCCTGTCCTGCACTACTTTCGGGCGTATATGCTTTCTGCAGGCGGACACCCAGACGTAGCAGACTACGTTCGGGTGTCCACCTGCAGAAAGCGTATACGGCAAAAAATGGTGCAAGATAGAGCATGTGATGCCCCTGGACTAGTCAGGTCATCACAGGGTACTGCACGTTCTTTATCTATCTCCAGTGCAGGACTCAGCCCCCATGGTTCTGGGTCCCCATCTTGCAGTACTGCCCCCATAAGCATTCACAAATCCTAGTTACACCTCACACCACACCTGTCAGGCACACCAGTGGGCAGCTTAAGCTGGAATAGGGCCGCCCACCTAGAGGTCAGGCAATGAGGTGGGAGGTGACAAGTCAGTCTGTGGTAGCTCTCGAGCAGTGAGGAGCTCGAGGAAGCTGGGAGTTGGAGCTCCCAGAGGAAAGGAGACTAGGTCGCAGACGGTGGTCTGGACCCGGAGGAGTCGGAGACCCGGTCGCAGGAGATTGGGACTTGGTGCTTGGCTAGTCTTGGAGGATAGCCATCAGCCACAGTTCAATAGCCAGACTGGGACCGAAGGCATGACGGGGTACATGGACCCTAGGTCGGGGAGAAGCTTCAGGCAACCCGGCAATTAACCTGTTAAGGAAAAGGTCTATATGGACTGTTCCCACAAAGCTCAGAGATCGGGGGCACTAGCGCAACAAGGGGGATAGGGCTTTCCAAGCAAAGCAGCCCAATGAAATCCCAAGTGTGAGCTCCTGAGAGCAAGCTCCTCTTGCTACTGATAGCAGGGAGCGGGGCCCGGAAGGCTCCAAGATGATGGGCCACAAAGGACACTTTAAACTACTGTGCCAGGAGGTAGGCCACAGACCGCCCGGCAGTGCTGCGGGGGATGGGACCCGGACGAGCTCCCCATGGAAGACCGCGGCATTTAGACACTTTGTTTACTACGTTGTCGGTGTCTGCTTTCTTCTGAGTGAGTACCTGATTAACCCCTGCAACCAGTGAACTTGCGCTTACCCCTGCACCCCAGACCACTATCCACATTCCCGGGGCCTTTCCCTACCCGTGGAGGGTAACGTCATCTAGCTGCCCCACTCCATCACCCCGGGTTCTCCCAACAGCAGCGGTGGTGCTCCCTGTTGCCACACAGCATGGGTGGTGTCACGAACTATATCTCCCCTGTAAATAGCCCCCTTCTTCATTTCAGTTTGGCCCCTAGCCCCCGGGTCCGGAGACCCTCGAGCCACGAGTAATCACCCCCGGATCTGAGCGGTTCGACCGCTGCAGGGGTGGCACAAGCACACGCTGACTCCGTCTGCTCCATTATAGTCAATGGCCCCATCAGCACATGCATTCGAAACACGTTTTGCAGGGGTGTTCGGACGGAAGCTCCAACGGGACCACTGAACAGAGGTAAAAATGAAAAGTGAGAGTGGCCTAAGTAATATACTGTTTTAACAAGCAGGGCAGAATATTACACTGTCCTACTAGTGTTTAAATGATAAGCAGCATATCAGGCCCTACATTCAGTAGGATCTGATAAGTTGTAATGTATAGCAGACCAAGGGGAATTTGTCAAAGCCTCCATTTGCCATAGCAATCCATCAGCACCCTCCAATTGAGCAATTTCCCTCTGTCAAACTTATCAGGTGCTGATGTCAAAATTGATAGCAGCATATGAGGGGCTAAACTGCCAAGAATAGAGAGAAAACTGATCCTGGCAGATGAGATACAAGAGTAACCCATTCGGGTCCTGCAGCTAACGGTGCTGGTACAGAAGCAGTATGAGTGTTCTGCATAATGCGTATATCCATCCTATAGAACAAACTGAGATCAAATAGCACAAAATGGTTAATTAGTATCCTACTCAAACATTACTATGATCTCCATCTGTTCGGCTATTTCAGTAGATTAAGTAGTTATTCATATGTTGAAAGAAGGGCCATTGTTAACTTGGCAAAGTTAGTTTTATTTCTTACTAGCTGTAGTACCCAGCATTGCCCGGGATAGTAACGGTCTCTGTCTCTCTCCCAGTTTCTGTCTGTCTCTTTCCCTGTTTGTCTCTGTGTATCTGTCTGTGTCTATGTCTCTGTGTCTATCTCTCTTTCTGTCTCTGTATCAGTCTCTCTGTCTCTTTCTGTCTCTGTATCAGTCTCTCCGTCTCTTTCTATCTCCGTGTCTGTCTGTCTCTGTCTGTCTCTCTCTATCTCTGTGTTTGTCTGTCTCTCTCTCTCTCTTTCCCCATCTGTCTCTTTCCCCGACCGTCTCTTTCCCCGACCGTCTCTTTCCCCAACCGTCTCTTTCCCCAACCGTCTCTTTCCCCGACCGTCTCTTTCCCCGACCGTCTTTGTCTGTCTCTCTCTTTGTCTGTCTGTCCCTGTCTGCCTGTCTGTCTCTTTCCAGGTCTGTCTCTTTCCAGATCTGTCTCTTTCCAGGTCTGTCTCTTTTCCCATCTCTTTCCCTGTCTGTCTTTTTCTGTATCTCTGTCTGTCTCTTTTGCTGTCTGTCTCTTTCCTTGTCTGCCTGTCTCTGTCTGTCTCTATCTTTCCCTGTCTGTCTCTCTCCCTGTCTGTCTCTCTCTGTCTCTTCCTCTTTCCCTGTCTCTTTCCCTGTCTCTTTCAATGTCTCTTTCAATGTCTCTTTCAATGTCTCTTTCAATGTCTCTTTCTCTGTCTCTTTCCCTGTCTCTTTCCTTGCCTTTTTCTTTGCCTCTTTCCTTGTCTGTCTCTTTCCTTCCCCGTCTCTGTGTCTTTCCCTGTCTTTTTCCTTGTCTCTGTCTCTTTCCCTTTCTCTGTCTCTTTCCCTCCCTGTCTGTCTCTTTCCCTGTATCTGTCTGTCTCTTTCCCTGGTTGTCTCTGCCTGTCTCTTTCCCTGTCTGTGTCTGTCTGCCTCTGTCTCTTTGTCTGTCTGTCTCTCTCTGTCTCTTTCCTTGTCTCTCTGTCTGTTTCTTTCCCTGTCTGCCTCTTACTCTATCTGTATCAATACAAAAATTCTCATATTATCAAATTTCATTGTAGCAAATGGAGAGCCACCTCAAGCAAACCATTGCCATGCACACTCAGCAAATAGACAAAAAACGGAGAACGAGAGTGTTAAATGCAAATAGGTCAATACTTTATTTAGAAAATTAAGATCATACACAAGAGTCAGCAGAAAAACCGTGCAAGGATAAAATGCATGACAGGGTTGTGACAGTACGGACAATAATTACCCAAGGACGGGACATCAAATAGAAATATTCACAGCAAGGCACCAATAAAAAATATGAATTAAACAAGTTGTTATTGGAAACAAAATACATAGTGTAAAGTGCCTAGTGCAAGATGATATCCCATTAGCACGATGAATGCTATATACATCAGTGGTATTATATACAAGCAAATGATGTATAAGTAATATGGCTCAAAACAACAAAATTGAGTTCGGCCATAGCACAAATTGCACAGAGGGGGGACAAAGGGGGTATCATCAGAAGGTACATAGAAATTTACCTGAAAAGTGCCTAGTGCTTTAAATAAAATCCATATAAGGTGGCAGCCCGTCATACAGTTCCCCAAGGGGACCCAAAAAAACCCCAACGTACGTTTCGCTGAGGTGTCAAAGGCTTCATCAGGGTGGAAGATCCTGAAAAGTGTATTCATATCACAGGTATTTATAGCCCCTATGGAAGGGGTTAATTATTAACGGGAAAATGTGTTCCAGACATGGACTAAGATCACTTCCGGGTCACCATTGGTTTGCGCATGCGTCAGCGAGTCACCCGGCGGCCATACAGCCAGGGGATCTGGGAGTCTGTTTCTTTCTGCCTGTCTCTTCCTGTCTCTCTATTCGTCTCCCCACCGAATGTCTTTGCATAGCTTTCTATAGGGACACCTCTGTCTTATTGTCTCCTTCCCAGGAAGTGGCAAAAGGCATTAACCCCCTATGGTCCAGGTACCGTAAAAAAGCTTCCAGACTATTTGTTTTGGACTCTTCACATAAAATATTGGATATACTCATTCACCTTTCACTTTACGGAAGTCTTCCTCTTCTATCATGGAGTGACTGTAAATAAGAAAGGCCCTGTGAGGCCAAAACGTCTGTTTCGTTTGGTCACCAAAGAATAAAACCCACACTTGTTTTGTAAATCTTTATTTTTGTCTCATTGAATAAGAAAAGTAAAGAGAGTGCAGTGTTTTCCTTATAGATGTATGCCATGGACCTTGGTCCCCTCACTAGAACCTCTGAAGAGAATTCGGGCTGAGTGTACACTAACATTACATTGTACTTGGCAGATTATTAGGCAGCCAGCCAACTTGGTCAGGCCACATATAGACAAAGTTTGTCTGAGAGCTCCTATGTTCTTGATTAAGGCCATCAACCAGACATATCTGATGGGGGCTTATCTCAACGTGAACAAAAGTATCGGCAGTCCAAAATCAGACATGCTGGATTCTTAACTCCCCAGTCAAAGGCCCTCATACATAGTAGACATTTAATATTAGACTAGTGTGTATGGAGGTTTTACTCTAAAGCAGTGTTCACCAAATCCAGTCCTGAAGGCCCACCAACAGATCATATTTACAGGGTTTCCTTGGTATTGCATAGGTGATGAAGTTATCACCTCTGTAAGTGATGGAATTATCACCTGTGCAATACTAAGGAAATCCTGAAAATATGATCTGTTGGTGGGCTTTGATGGAGTTGAGAACCATTCCTCTAAAATAGTGGTTCTGCCTAACTTAAAAAGGAAGTGTATCTTTGAAACATGTAAAACTGGAAGACAACCAAGAGGTAGTATAAAATTAAACAAAAGTGTTTAGTCTGCTTAGTCCCAATTTGTACTGGTACTAGTGATCTTAAACTTTGGTCACTTATTAACAAATCAACAGTAGACCAAGTGCATCAACACAATGTTGCATTACTGAATCTAAATGAAAGAGAGTAAATATGGTTGTATCTCCTTTTGCAAGTTAACATGGTAGTCGGCAGAAATCAAAGTTGGCAGAAATTAGTTTTCAAAGTAATCACATTCATGACCATTAGCTGTGATTTTAGCTGTTGGGTAACCCTAGAGTACTACATAGTGTCACGCTCCCGGGGTCCCGGCACCTCTCCTTACCCACTGATCCGGCCCCAGTGTCCCGACGCCGCTCCGTACCCACTGACCCGGTCCACGTGCTCACCGTCCGCGGCCTCTGCTCCCGCTCCTGCTCCCCTGCGTCCCCCGTGCTCCCTGCTCGGCGGTCCTCCCGGCTTGCTGCGACTCGGGACTCTGCCTCCGGCTCCTCTGCATCCTGTACCCAGCCTCCTGTGCTTACCTCTGGCTCCCGGGCTTTGCGCATGCGCATTAGGTCGCTGGCGCGCTCTTTCACCTTTTCTTAAAGGGTTGGCGTCCCTGGAACAGGATGTGGCTGATTGCAGGTGCAGGGTATAAAAGACTTCCTGTTACATACGGGCGGTGCTTGTTCAACAAGTTCTCACAGCTTAGTATCTTGTGATAGTGTTCAAGCCCTCTGTGTTCTGTTCCTGGATTAATCCTGTCTCTGTCCTCAGAATCTGACGCCCGGTGTGTGCCACAGCTGGTCGGGCTCCCTGGGGATTCCCCGGTGTCCGTTTGCAGTGGACCTCTCCATCATCCTTCTGCTTCACTTCGCCACTGGCTCCGTTAACATCTGAAGTCTTCAGCCTGCACTCGTCACTGGTCCGCCTGCTGTCTTCACCCGGCTCCGGTCATCCGTTCCGATTCCCTCCAGTCCGAAGTCATCATGGGACTGGCCTCAGTATTCCTTCTGGACGTTCCGAGGACGCTCCCGGTATCCCGTCTGTGTTCCAGCCACTGTGCATCTAGGCCCTCTGGGGTGGTCGCCAGACAGTCCATGTATAGGGGTTCGCTCCTGGTGGCCTCCCTGGAGGAGTCCGGTGCACGGCCCAGTGGGTCCACTCCTGGACTGAACGTAACACATAGGATAACTTATCCAAAATTTTTGTTGAGTATTCAGATATAGATTTATGCATGCTGCTTACCTTCTTAAAGTCCAGCAAGCAGAGCTTGGCTTTCTCTCCAAACTGCCACTTGCACTGTGTGTTGGCATCATACAATTCTCCTGGAAGTTTTTCTGGATATTTATATTCTTTTCCTGGCTTTGGATCATCAGCAAGGCATACGGCTTGAGAAGAACTACGAGACAAAAGACAGACTATAATGCAAAAAGATTTCTCCAGTGAAAACACATTCATTGCACATTCTTACTACACATATTAACGAAACGTCCATTATAACAGAGGTGTACAGCACATTGTTACATGTTCTAACTCCTTTAAAAACAGTTCTGATTTTAATGTCTATTTACTGGATACTTCTGATCTGTTCTAGCAGATACTTGGTTTTGAAACTCGTCATAGACTACCTCAAACTTTATGCTAGGGCCCGTATCAATAACATGTCAAAAGATATAAAAGATACCCAAAAATGAAATTCTGCTTTAAATTAAAATAATGATGTCCTCTTTATCGATGTTCTTTTAATTTTCTGAATTCTAATTCTTTTGGTGATTATTAATTTATCCAAGAGCATAACTAGCAATAATAAGGCCCATAGCAAAACCGGAAAAAGGGTCACCAAAATGACCTATCATTAACAATTATGTTCAGAACATGTACACTCTGCTCCTGTATCCTTTCCTGCTGCTCTTTATGTTTCATCTATTTGTATTACATTCTACACTACCCCTTCCACTAGCTACTGATATCAGAACCTGTGATCACTAGAAGAACCTCACTTCTAAGTGGAAATGGACCCCTATGCAGTTATGGTCAAAAGTGTTGGAACTTGAAAAATTATTCCAGAAAATGAAGTATTTCTCACACAAAATTATTGCAATTACACATGTTTTGTTATTCTCATGCTTATTTCTTTTATGTGTATTGGAATGATAAAATTGTAGTCGCCCTCAACTGCTGCATGCTCTTTCAAAAAAATAACTGCAATCAATCGCTTCCTGTAACCATTAACAAACTTCTTACATCTCTCACCTGGAATTTTGTATCACTCATCTTTTGAAAACTGCTCCAAGTATCTTAGATTTGAAAGGTGCCTTCTCCCAACAGCTAATGAAAAAGGAAAGACCTCGCATCACCTCCCATATGTGTTCAGGAGAAATTAGACAGTCACTAGAAGGTTAACTCCGGCACACTATTAATTTCCAATAGACCAAAAATGAACGCAGTAGTTGGATATCAAAATCTCTTTCTTTTATTTTGTTAGTGCAAAACGTGAAAAAAAGGTGCTGTACACTTGTCCGCCAGGTGTCGATGTTTCGGCTAACAAGCCTTCATCAGGTCGGACAGGCTAATTACATTATATACAAATGAGAAAACAAAACAAAGAAAAGAAGATCAGTAATTTGTAATAAATGGCTGCATTGTTAGGGTACATGAGTCTAAGGTTGAACATCAAATTACATAGATGGTAAAACCATAGAGACAAAGGTACATAGATCAGTGCATACAGTTTGAACATGGAGAAAACATGCATGGAGGTTTACCAAACTTATTAATTATTCATATCCTGTAACCCAGTGGTGTAGGGTCAGGGAGCAACGTGGGGTCACCGTGCGGTATGGGGAACATGGTAAGAATGCTCACCTTGACCTATACTTGAAAAATAGTCTGGTGAATATGTAAGATGGCTGCAGGGATATAGAGACCTCCGTTCGGAGACAACTGAGGGAGGAAGGGAACAAGAGTAAGGAGGAAGGAAGAAATGAGGGTAAAAAAGGGGGAAGGAAATGTCTCTTACGACATACCCTCTATGGGGTCCCTTGGTGATGCCGGTGTACAGGGTCAGGCCCTAAGAATATGTGTGGCTTCTAATGAGGAGATCTGGAGCAGGGAACATGAAATGATCTATTAAGTTGAGTAACTGAGTGGTACTGTTCCTTAGGTGGAATCCATAGGGGGGAACGAAGTGTTAATTACCTCAGTAGTAGTATATGTCTATTGTTGGAGCGTCCAGGTGTTTGGGAAGTATGGCAACCAAGCAGAGGTCAGGTAGCTCCTATAATGTGATATCAATGTTCAAAGCTCATTAAATGGAATAGTGGGTAAGAAGAGGGAGGGAGAAAAGTGAGTAAAATAAGAGTAATGTTACCGATTTGACTTTGGTACTATGGTCTGGTATGAGGTCCGTTGGACTCAAGTTAGTCTCTTGGGATTATCAAGGGCAGCTCCTGTGATATGGAGACAGGGTCCACGGCTCATGCTAGGAATCAGGGGATTATGCCTGATTGTTATTTGGCTGTGCCAAATGAGATAACATCAGGGTGATTAGAATGGTAACATAGAGTAGGGAGTAGATGAAAGGAGGGGGGGGGAGAGGCGGGGGGAAAAACAATGAAAGACAGGAGAGAAAGTGAGAGAGGCATATTACCTAGTGACTTCAGTGGTATAGCCAGGAGGAAGGTCCGTAGGGTTAGTAATCATGAGAGAGTCATGTAAGGTGCAGCTCCTGTAGTATAGGGACAGGGTCAAGGGCTCACGTTTACAATCAGAGGAACAGTACCACTCAGTTACTCAACTTAATAGATCATTTCATGTTCCCTGCTCCAGATCTCCTCATTAGAAGCCACACATATTCTTAGGGCCTGACCCTGTACACCGGCATCACCAAGGGACCCCATAGAGGGTATGTCGTAAGAGACATTTCCTTCCCCCTTTTTTTCCCTGATTTCTTCCTTCCTCCTTACTCTTGTTCCCTTCTTCCCTCAGTTTTCTCCGCACGGAGGTCTCTATATCCCTGCAGCCATCTTACATATTCACCAGACTATTTTTCCAGTATAGGTCAAGGTGAGCATTCTTACCATGTTCCCCATACCGCACGGTGACCCCATGTTGCTCCCTGACCCTACACCACTGGGTTACAGGATATGAATAATTAATAAATTTGGTAAACCTCCATGCATGTTTTCTCCATGTTCAAACTGTATGCACTGATCTATGTACC
This sequence comes from Anomaloglossus baeobatrachus, assembly GCF_048569485.1. Classification (NCBI taxonomy): domain Eukaryota; kingdom Metazoa; phylum Chordata; class Amphibia; order Anura; family Aromobatidae; genus Anomaloglossus; species Anomaloglossus baeobatrachus. Next base: position 308,392,099 of record NC_134358.1, read on the forward strand.
TTTGTCTCTATGGTTTTACCATCTATGTAATTTGATGTTCAACCTTAGCCTCATGTACCCTAACAATGCAGCCATTTATTACAAATTACTGATCTTCTTTTCTTTGTTTTGTTTTCTCATTTGTATATAATGTAATTAGCCTGTCCGACCTGATGAAGGCTTGTTAGCCGAAACGTCGACACCTGGCGGACAATTGTACAGCACCTTTTTTTCACGTTTTGCACTAACAAAATAAAAGAAAGAGATTTTGATATCCAACTACTGCGTTTATTTTTGGTCTATTGGAAATTAATAGTGTGCCGGAGTTAACCTTCTAGTGACCTTCTCCCAACAGCAACTGTCAGATCTCACCACAGGTGTTCAATGTGATTTGCATCCGGGCTCATTATTGGCCACTTTAGAATTCTCCAGCGTTTTGTTTCCATCCATTTCTGGGGTCTTCATGAAGAATGTTTGGGGTCATTATTCTACTGGAAGACCCATAACCTAGAACGCAAACCCAGCTTTCTGACACTGGGCACTACATTGCGACCCAAAATCCTTTGGTAATCTTCATATTTCATGATGCCTCGCACACAATCAAGGTACCCAGTGCCATAGGCAGCAAAAGAAACCCAAAACAGCTTTGAACGTTCACCATATTTGACTGTAGGTACTGCATTTCTTTATTTGTAGGCCTCTTTCTGTTTTCGGTAAACAGTAGAATGGTGTGCTTTATGCTTTACCAAAAAGCTCTATCTTGGTCTCATCTGTCCACAAGATGCTTTCCCAGAAGGATTTTGGCTTACTCACATACATTTTGGCAAACTGCAGCCTAGCTTTTTTATGTCTAAGTTAGCAGTGGGGTCCTCCATGGTCCACTGCCATAGCATTTAATTTCATTCAAATGTCGACGGATAGTTTGCGCTGACACTGAAGCACCCTAAACCTGTGGGACAGCTTGAATTTCCTTGGAACTTGATCAGGGTTGTTTATCCATCATCCGTACTTTTCTATATTGCAACCTTTCAGCAATTTTTCTCTAGTGTTTATGTCTAGGGAGATTAGCTACAGTGCCATGGGTTGTAAACTTCTTAACTTCTTATCTTCTCATGTACAGCACCATGGAATCAATGGTGCTCTATAAATAAATAAATAATAATAATAATAATAATAATAACAACTTATTTTGTCCACTGTGGACAAAGGAACATCAAGATCTCTGAAGATGGACTTGTAACCTTAAGATTGTTCATATTTTTCAACTATTTTAGTTCCCAATTCCTTGGACAATTCTCTTTTCCAGTTTCTGTTCTTCAAGCTTAGTGTAGACACACAATGCAAAAAATGACTCAACTTCTCCCTTTTTTTATCTGGTTTAAGGTGTGATTTTTATATTGCTCACACCTGTTATTTGCCACAGGTGAATTTGAACGAGCGTCACATGCTTGAATCAAAGGTGTTTTCTTACAATTTTGAAAAGGTGTCAATAATTTTGTCTGGCCCATTTTGGGGGTTTTGTTTGAAATTATGTCCAATTTGCCTTTTTTGTGTGTGGTTCCATTACACACAAAGGAAATAAAGATCTGTATAACAAGACTATCACACTCCCGGTCCGACTGGGCCACCCACCACCCGTCGCTCCAACCCCTGGGGTCGCCGCTTTCCGCCGAACCCGCTCTCCTGCTACCTAGTCCATACCTTTTCCCCATCGGTCCCGGCCCCACCCCGCACATTCACTGCAGCCACCTGCGCTCCAGCGTCCTGCCTCTCCTCCTGTGGTCTCAGCTCTGACTTCCGGGTTGCTGCCCTCACACATGCACACTAGAGGGCGCGTGCATGCACTCACCTAGACTTAAAGGGCCAGCACAGCTGTCCGGGATATGACTACTAATTAACCGCGGGTAATTAAGACTTCCTATTCCCCATGGCCAGTGTTTGTTCAACGCGTCCCTGTAGCTTGTCTCTTGTACCAGTTGTTCAGGTTCCTCTATGCCTGTGCTTTGTGTAACTCCGTCTCTGCTTGCAGATCCTGAGTACTGTTCCGAGCACACACTTCAGCCTGATTCCATTAACCTGCACCAGTCTCCGCTCCTGGACCTCAGCCTGATTCCGTTAACCGGCACCAGTCTCTACTCCTGGACCTCAGCCTGATCCCGTTAACCTGCACCAGTCTCCGCTTTTGGACTTCAGCCTGATCCCGTTAACCTGCACCAGTCTCCGCTTCTGGACTTCAGCCTGATCCTGTTAACCTGCACCAGTCTCCGCTCCTGGACTTCAGCTTGATCCCGTTAACCTGCACCAATATTTGGTTCTGGACTTCTGCCTGATCCCGTTAACCTGTACCTGGTTCAGATCGGATTCTGTATCCATAAGACTCTATCCGGTGACTCTTGCTGATTCCGACTTCCGTGCATCTAGGCCCTCTGTGGTTACGCCTGACAGTCCCTGTATAGGGGTTTTCTCGAAGCGGCACTGCAGGGGAGTTCGGTGCATGGTCCAGTGGGTCCACTTCCAGGACTATCAGTACAAAAACATGTGTAATTGCAATAATTTTCTGTGAGAAATACTTCATTTTCTGGAACAATTTCAAGGGCACCAACACTTTTGGCCATGACTGTAGCTGCTAGGCCACATACAATCTACTGTCTCTGCTTCCTCATTATTTTACACATAAATGAAAAGGGGTTTGGGCAAAAAGTAAAGTTTTCCAGGGACTTGGATCTGTAGAAAATAAACAAGTAATTGCTACTCACTGACTAGAACCCCAACTGGATCTAAAGCAGGCCATTCTGTGGTCTGCACTCACACATGAAGAGGAGATATCGTCAGTCCTACAGTAGTAGGACAGTTGGGGCTTGTTGTTATTGGCTGCAGCGGTCTGATTTAATGTTGCTAAGTCAGCTGTTTTTTTGACGATGCTCTTCTCAAGTCACCAAACTACTGTGGTCAATCATAGATTTTGGAAGCAGTCCAACGCCTGGTGGAAAGATGACATCTCATCTTCCTGTGTCAACACAGACTATGGAGCACCCTGTCCTAGATTTTGGTTCCTGTTGATAGATAACTATCACCTAGTTTACTATTTTTTTTACAGGTTCATGCTTCTGGAGAGATGTTCTATTTGCACAGACAACCCTGATAAAAGGTGTGGCTTTTTTTAATTAAATTTCTGCCTAACAGTCTCTGTATACACTAACATTCATACAGAGATCTTTAGAAGATCGTTTATAATATGTTAATGAGCACAGGGACTAGTCGCAAGGGTGTTACTTCCCTTGGCTAGTCGGCCCACATAGCATGTTAGCACGCCCTCGTGGGCATACAAACATGCTAATGAATGCGCAGCGACGCTGCCAATACCTCACTCTTGATGGCGGCCTGCGGAGGATGGATGCGCACTGTACATGATCCGAAGTCCTCAGCACTTTTGATCATGTGCACTATGCCTCATTGATGCTTGGAAACTTACACCCGGCATCAGTTTAGTGTGCATGATCGGATGTCCCGGGGACTCTGGATCATGTGCAGTACACATACATCCTCCCGTGGCTGCCATCACGAGTAAGGTATTTGCGGCATCGCTGCACATTAAATAGCTTGTTTGTGCACCCACAGGGGCGTGCTAACATGCTATGTGGGCCGACTAGCCAAGAGAAGTAACACCCTTGCGACTAGTCCCTGCACTCATTAGCATATAATAAACAATCTTTAGAAATACTTTTTCTAAAGATCTCTTTATGTATTCTACTAGATACAGAGTCTGTTAGGCGGGAATTAGCAATATGCACCCAGAACTGTTCTAAATTAAATTAAAGAACAAACATTTTGGTGTTTTTATTTATTCTTTTTTCATTGTGCCAATGGGGGTAGCCATTTATATTTGCTTATCTGTAAGTGTCTGTGCTCACTATTGTGTCCCCTGGTTGTTCTTTAAGAAAGCTGAATGTGCTCAATACCTCAGGCCCAAAACACTACTCGTGGTGCTGCACCGAACACTTGAGTCACTGCTCTGTAATTAAAAATGTTATCCTACCCTTCTGACAACACCTGAAGAGCAGAGATGGGGGACTACATTACACCAGTGAGGGCAGTTGCAGCCCATTTTTGCAGCAGTTGTACTGCTATATAATGTAATTGTAATGCTTTTATTGGTATAGGTGAGCAGTGGCTCCCTCTTCAATAATAAAAATTTGAAACATCAATAATGTGATTTTTCATATTTTTGACAATTAAAAGAAATACACAAAGAGAAAAATAACAAACACAATAACACAAAAAATAAATGCAGTTTAAGTTAATATATATATTATATTTCCGTTAAGGCTAAATATTACCATGTAATGTACAGCAGTTCTGTATGACAAAAACCGAGCTAAGATGTGCAGAAATAATCTATATACATTGTAGAGCATTGACTAATTGCCATCCATGGGGAAAAGAACAAATGTGGGAAGTGAGTATCCAAGTAACAGATCTGGAAGCATTTCACTTATAATTCAGCTCAGATTACACATAAAAAGTGCTTAAGAGCTGCAGATTTATACAAGGCAATGGCTCTCCTTACACAGTTTAGTATACAGTATTTGACAGGCTTTTACCAGCAAATGCATGAAGTCATTTTATTGGCTGACAATGTGCAGGAAGGCATTTTGTGTTTGCCTAGAATAAAGTAACCAATTTCATTTCCAGTTCTCTCACCTCCTTATATTTCACTGGTACCAGACTGTGGAAGTCACAATGACAATGAGCAATGAGATATTTAAGGATTTCTCCCACGTAAAATTAATGAACCACTAAAATCTAAATTGAGGCCTTGGCATGCACAGTAACCATAGGCAGATGTGAGGAAGAAAAGCAAACACCTACAGAGGAGATTAGAGACTTCAGCTTGGATGAAAGGGTGCGATACAATAAAAAAGGGCATCATTCTGCAGATCAAGCAACTCCGACCGGCAAGACAGAGGTAGAGGCTGAGGAAAGATGAGAGTATAGGGCGGAATGAGGGAGAGGAGGGCAGATATTTAGTGCAGCCTGCTAAACTAGTGACATGTCCCATCCCTGCTGCATTAAGAAGGTTGTCCACTACTCTATCTTTGATGGCCTATCCTTAAGCGGGCTTTACACGCTACAATATCACTAGCAATTGCTAGCGATATCGAGCGTGTAAGTACCCAACTGTTACACCTCGTGGCTCTCCTGTGGCAAGGAATGAGACAGTCTCCTTGCCTTCCACGAGCGCTCCTGCTCCGCAGCGCCGAAGGTCTGCCAGACTTCGCAGAGTTCAGGAGAAACCTCCTCAGAGAGGCAGCACAAGGGTGACACCTAGTGGTACTCCTGTTGCAAGAAATGAGGCGGTCTCCCATTCCTTGCCTGCCACAGCTCCTCCTGCTCAGCAGCCTCGAAGGTCTGTGAGGTTGCGCAATGTGCAGAGATTTGCTGTTCAGGGAAGCAGTGAGACTCCCGTTATCTCTACACATTGTGAGACCAAGGATCCCGCCTCTATTTCCCAGAGGCAGGAGGGTGAGCATGTGCTATGCTTGGTGGATCCTGATTCGCCCACTGACGTCACACGGCTTGATGACAAGGCTGGTGACGTGGTGAATCCTGACTGGCCAGGCTGGGATGTCGTGGATCCTGATTGGGTCAAGTCCGTCATCTCCGCCTCGCGCCCGCCCTTGGCTGGAGCTACACCTCCTTAAAAGCTCCTCCTGCCATCATGGCGGCGTGCGACCGTCCTTCTATGTTTGGATGTCTGGCAGCGTGCTGCCATGCCACTGCTCAGGCATTATCTTCTTCTGTGGGCTTAGCCCTTGCTGCTTAGGCAGCACCTGGTTTGCAGGCCGTGTCCCTGCCTTGCTGCTCCGGCAGTAGCTCCTTCTACAGGCCGTGTTCCTGTCCCAGGTGAGCTCCTCGAGTCTCCACTGGACTCACCTGGTTATTGAAAGCACACGTGCGTGGGCACCTCTGTGCTACCCTCGTGCCATATTCTCGTGACTTCCACTGGCACACGTGCGTGGGCACCTCCGTGCTTCCCCGTGCAACAGGTACACCGAGCCGTGTGATCCCTGCCATACAACCCACACGGGTTAGGGCAGACCGGTGTACATAGATCGTCTGTGACATTCCAGACGATCGCTAGCAGCAACCCGCTCACTCTTCACCCACCATAGCAGCGGTCCCTTACACCGCACAGTGGACCTTGACCGGCGGAAGCTGTCCATTCCCCATCTTGGCACGCTTCCCCGGGTCCCCCTCGTAACATTACGGTCGCGCCAAAGGTCTGGCTATGGCGGAAGAGCAGCAGCAGTTGCTGCGTTATGTGCAGCAGTTGGAGTCACGATTGGCAGCAGTGGAGCGGTCTTCCCCCAATAAGGCTGCTCTAGCAACAGTCGCCACCCAGGCAGCTACTCAGGCGGTGGAATTGTGCGGAAGGTCGCCTCGCCTTGCGCTCCCAGAGCGCTTCAGCGGGGACAGCTCTGAGTGCCGTGGTTTCATAAACCAGGTTACCACCTACTTGGAGTTGTCCGCGACTGATTACGCTACTGAGAAGGCGAAGGTAGCCTTCGTCCAGTCCCTGCTCACAGGGAAAGCGCTAAAGTGGTCCACGCCGTTGTGGGAGCGCGGAGATCGGGTGGTGAATCACCTTCCAGTTTATCTTGAGGCCATGAGAAAGGTGTTCCTCGGGCCTCAAGTCACCCACGACTCCGCGCTGCGGCTCCTACGCCTTCGGCAAAGGTCCACTTCAGTCGGGGACTTTGCAGTACAATTCAGGACACTCGCCGCAGAGCTGGACTGGCCAGATAAAGTCCTGGTCCCTGTGTTCTGGGAGGGTCTGGCAGGGTTCGTCAAAGACGCGCTGGCCACGCGTGACGTGCCGACCACCTTAGAGGCCTTGATTCGGCTTGCCTCTCGCATAGACATCCGCCACACGGAGCGGAGGCTCGATGTCTCTTCGGCACCCACGTCTTCCTGGTCTACAGAGCCTCTGACTTCCCTTCCCCACCAGACCGGTCTCCCAGCCAGCTCTATTGACGATTCTGTGGAGCCCATGGAAATCTCCACAGTGGTCTCCTCTACCACAGGTTCTCGGCCGTCGGTCGATTGCTTTACCTGTGGGCAGAGGGGACATGTAGACACCCGATGTTCGAAACCATCGGAAGAAACACAGTGTCTTGTTCCACCTCCGGTCAGCGTGAGGAGGGTCACTTCCGTTTCCCTAGACCAGGTGCCACCTGGTAAGACCCTCATTCCCCCTGACCCACGGAATGATGTGCTGTCATGGGATCGTGCTTCCAAAAGCAGGGGTCACTTCAGGGTCGACAGGACCAGAGACCCTGCGGTCAGGCATTATTGGGGGCCGGCGGTAGCTCAGGATGTACAGAAGAATATGGGAGTCCGTACGTCGTGTGCGTATAATATACCGTTCAGGCGGAGGCCTGCGGGTCTTCCATATCCTGTGCCATCTTTCACACCTGGTGACCTAGTGTGGCTGTCTTCTAAACATATTAACCTTCCGGTACAGACAGCCGAGTTTGCTCCTAGGTACCTTGGCCCGTTTACAGTAATAGAGCAGGTAACCCCGGTAACATATCGACTCCAGCTCCCTCCACGCTGGGCTATAGCCAACACCTTTCACGTGTCCCTCCTGAAACCCGTACGACTTAATAAGTTCTCGGGGTCCCTGACGCCTCAAACTGACTCCCCGCCCGACGACTCTGAGGTGGCGAAGCTTGTGGAGACAAAAGTTATACGGGGCAGGAGGTACTACCTCGTGGAGTGGGTCGGCCGTGGTCCGGAGCATAGATCCTGGGAATTGGAGGATCATATCCACGCCCCGGGTTTGATAGCGGCCTTCGAGCACGGGCGGGGGGGGGGCCTAGACGGGGGGGTAATGTTACACCTCGTGGCTCTCCTGTGGCAAGGAATGAGACAGTCTCCTTGCCTGCCACGAGCGCTCCTGCTCCACAGTGCCGAAGGTCTGCCAGACTTCGCAGAGTGCAGGAGAAACCTCCTCAGAGAGGCAGCACAAGGGTGACACCTAGTGGTACTCCTGTTGCAAGAAATGAGGCGGTCTCCCATTCCTTGCCTGCCACAGCTCCTCCTGCTCAGCAGCCTCGAAGGTCTGTGAGGTTGCGCAATGTGCAGAGATTTGCTGTTCAGGGAAGCAGTGAGACTCCCGTTATCTCTACACATTGTGAGACCGAGGATCCCGCCTCTATTTCCCAGAGGCAGGAGGGTGAGCATGTGCTATGCTTGGTGGATCCTGATTCGCCCACTGACGTCACACGGCTTGATGACAAGGCTGGTGACGTGGTGAATCCTGACTGGCCAGGCTGGGATGTCGTGGATCCTGATTGGGTCAAGTCCATCATCTCCGCCTCGCGCCCGCCCTTGGCTGGAGCTACACCTCCTTAAAAGCTCCTCCTGCCATCATGGCGGCGCGCGACCGTCCTTCTATGTTTGGATGTCTGGCAGCGTGCTGCCACGCCACTGCTCAGGCATTATCTTCTTCTGTGGGCTTAGCCCTTGCTGCTTAGGCAGCACCTGGTTTGCAGGCCGTGTCCCTGCCTTGCTGCTCCGGCAGTAGCTCCTTCTACAGGCCGTGTTCCTGTCCCAGGTGAGCTCCTCGAGTCTCCACTGGACTCACCTGGTTATTGAAAGCACACGTGCGTGGGCACCTCTGTGCTACCCTCGTGCCATATTCTCGTGACTTCCACTGGCACACGTGCGTGGGCACCTCTGTGCTTCCCCGTGCAACAGGTACACCGAGCCGTGTGATCCCTGCCATACAACCCACACGGGTTAGGGCAGACCGGTGTATATAGATCGTCTGTGACATTCCAGACGATCGCTAGCAGCAACCCGCTCACTCTTCACCCACCATAGCAGCGGTCCCTTACACCGCACAGTGGACCTTGACCGGCGGAAGCTGTCCATTCCCCATCTTGGCACGCTTCCCCGGGTCCCCCTCGTAACACCCAACCCCATCGCACATGCGATAGCGTGTGTTCGCTGCCGCAGCGAACATTATCGCTACGGCAGCGTCACACGCACTTACCTGGTCGGCGGCGTCGCTTTGACTGCCGAACAATCCCTCCCTCAAGGGGGAGGGACGTTCAGCGTCACCGCAACGTCACTAAGTGGCCAGCCGATCACAGCGGAGGGGCGGAGATGAGCAGGACATAACATCCCGCCCACCTCCTTCCTTCGCATTGCGGCCGGCGGCAGGTAAGGAGACGTTCCTCGCTCCTGCGGTGTCACACATAGCGATGTGTGCTGCTGCATGAGCGACGAACAACATGGATAAACAACCCTTACCGATTTTTGGTTTTGGGACAACCTCTCCATGGTGAACGATTTTCACCATTTTTGAGGTCGCTTAAGGTCGCTGATAAGTGTCACACGCTGTGATATCGTTAATGACGCCGGATGTACGTCACTAACAACGTGACCCCGACTATAAAACATTAACAATATCGTAGCGTGTAAAGCCCCCTTTAGGCTAGACAAAATGTGGGTTGATCAGCTTCCAATATATGTTGCAAACAAGAACTGGTATGCTTATTCCAATGGAGCAGACCACATTGCTCCCTACTTCATCAGAAAATGATAATATAATTAATAGGCACTAAATATAAATGTAGGCACTAAGCAATATGACTAATAAAGATGAGCGTATTGATATGCAGAGGACGGAGTTTGAGCTGAATCTCATGAAATTATCAGTCTCATGCAAATTCAAACATTTTCAGATTTGTTTCATAATTTGCAAAGATAATAAACCTTGCTTAGAACCATTTCCCACACTGCTGTAGCATTAGAGAGCGACAAGCTTCCTCATAATGGATCTATGACATTTTATGGATATCATACATTGTACAGTGGTGGTCAGTCCTTGGGCCATCAAAGATCAACATCAGTGGTCCCCAGTAGAGCTCAGTCTGTACGGCAGAGTGATTTTCCGATCCCAGAGTTACTAGAAAAGTCTTCCTCTACTGTATAGTATAAGCTCTTATGGTCAGCAGGATTCTCTCTGCCTCTCCTGTAGCGTGTAAGTTCTTATGGTCAGCAGGATCCTCTTTGTCTCTCCTATAGAGTGTAAGCTCTTATTGTCAGTAGGATCTCCATATATTCCATATGGTGATATAGGCACGTCATTTTTAAAATGTTTTGAATCCTGTTTGTTCACTTTGAGTTTAATAAATAAATATTGATTCTTCATGTATTGATTTTCAGTATTATCACAGGGACTTTATGGTGCTATTGTATATACTATTCTTTGCTCTTTCTATTTGTTATATAGATTTTTGGGGGATGTAAGGCACATATTCCTTATTATTGGTGATGCCGATCCATCTTCTTTATTCTAGTGTACTCTTATGGTTAGTAGGGTCATGTCTCTCCTGTAGAGTGTAAGCTCTAATGGTCAGCTGGCTTCTCTCACTCTCCTATAGAGTTTAAGCTCTACTGGTCAGCTGGCTCTTCTCACTCTCCTGTAGAGTGTAAGCTCTTATGATGAGTGGGATCTTCTATCTCTCTACTGTACAGTGAAAGCTCTTATGGTGAGCTGAGTCATCTCTCTCCTGCCGAGTGTAAGCTCTTATGCGGGCATCACACAAGACGATCTATCATGCGATGCATCGTCAGGGCCACAGTTTTCGTGACGCACATCCGGCATCGTTTGCAACGTCGTCCCGTGTGACACCTACGAGCGACACAAAACGTTTGCAAATCGTGTGCAAATTGTTTATCTGTCACTCGTCGCTCATTTTTAAAAAATCGTTTATTTTTCTTTCAGCCGGTTGTTCATCGTACCCGGGGTAGCACACATCGCTCCGTGTGACACCCCAGGAACGATGAACACAGCTTACCTGCGTCCCGCGGCACCCGCCGGCTATGCGGAAGGAAAGAGGTGGGCGGGATGGTATGTCCCGCTCATCTCCGCCCCTCCGCTTCTATTGGCCGGCTGCTGTGTGACGTCGCTGTGACGCCGAACGTCCCTCCCCCTTCAGGAAGAGGATGTTTGCTGCCCACAGTGAGGTCGCTCAGCAGGTAAGTACGTGTGACGGCGGTTTAACGACTTTGAGCGACACGGGCAGCGATTTGTCCGTGACGCACAAACGACGGGGGCGGGTACGATCGCTCGTGCGATCGCACGATAGATCGTACCGTGTGACGCCCACATTGTTGTCAGCAAAGTCATCTCTCTCCTGCAGATTGTAAGCTCTTATGTTCAGAGAGGTCCTCTCTCTCCTGTAGCATTTAAGCTCTTATGGTCAGCAGAGCCCTCTCTCTCCTGTAGAGTGTAAGCTCTTATGGTCAGCAGAGTCCTCTCTCTCCTGTAGAGTGTAAGCTCTTATGGTCAGAGAGCCTTTTCTCTCCTGTAGTGTAAGATCTTATGGTCAGCAGGGTCATCTCTCTTCTGTAGAGTGTAAGATCTTATGGTAAACTGGGTTTTCTCTCACTCTCTTGTGTACAGTGAAAGTTCTTATGGTCAGGAGGGTCATCATGTTCTAATAAAGAACGTTATTACCTTTTAATCCATGGTGCTTTATACCTCTTAATAAATTAAGTACATGGCAGGAAATAGTCACGAACTGGCATAGATATTCACTATAATTTATGCCACTTTCTTTCATTATTTATAGTAAGCTTGGTAGGCTGTGTGTTGCTTCATTCATTCCTCTAAACCCTACCCACTTTACATGTAGACCAAGTAAAAAAAGATGCAAATTTTGGGTTAATTATAACTTGCGATTTTTTTTTTCTTTACACCAGGGACAATGTCAAATAGCTCTCATTTTGTTCTAGAACAGTTACATGGCCAGATACATGTAAAATAGAAAGAACAATATACAGCAGTAATGGCAGTACTACATACATGGGATAGTGAAGAAACTGTTGCAATTATTTACCCATGTATGTGCAACATTTTGGCTCAGTTAGAAGAAATGAAGAGTCACATATATGAATGAATAATGACATTCGTTTTTTTTTTCTATAATTCCATGCCTGGAGTACAGTCCATTTGTGTGTCGGAATTGACATCTGGCGCATGCACTTATAACATATATTTATTAACTATTTTGAGTGTATGGCTAACATTTCCCAAGTGTATACTTTAAGTTGGCATCATTATTCAAACATCCTTTTTTAGAATGTTAATTTTAAAAGTCTATTAACAATGTCTATTTAAAAAAACAAAAAATGAACAAAATATTTTTTACAAACCTATTCTATATTAAAGTGACTATCGAGCCTATACACTGACAAGCAAAAGGGTAACAATGTTGTAAACCTTTAACTTTCAGGCTCGATATCTCTTCATCCACTACAGTTATGTCCGTGAGAATATGTTTATCTTATAGACAATCATCTTGGCTATCTCATACATAAATTTTACTTGCAACTATTTAACATTATTAGTTATTCAGAGTCTTGTCATGTCACTTCATTATTACTGGTTTAATCCTGGAGGTGGAAAAATATTTTGCTTTCTGTATACCACAAATTATAACTTGTTCTCAAATTCCCCAATAGCTCAGTGTGCTATTAGGTTGAGTCACAAGCCAAAGGTCACTGGTTCAAATCGAGAAGCAGCCATGAATGAGATTTGTGAAGAAATGAGAAAGAGCATCATCCAGCTCATCAATAGCAGTCACTGGAAATTGCCAAACTGCATCATGTAAGTGCCATGACAGTTGGAAGAATACAAAATGAAGTCCATCCATGCATTCAAATGACAAGAAGTGGCTATGCAGGCAAAATATTGGATTCAACAAGTCAACTCACCACAAGGTGTGTTAGTTCTGGCGCAACAAATACAGCAGTAGCGGTGGCTCACATGCTTTGTAAAAGTTAGATCACAGACATTCACGTAAGCACTGTGCAATGCATGTTACACAAGTCTGGAATGGTGGCCTAAAAATGGTCAAGAAATCTCAACCTAAATATGGTCATAAGAAGCATTGGTTTAAATTTGTAGAAAAGTGAACAGTAGAAGATTGGAAATAGGTGATTTGTAGCACTGAGGCGAAAGTCAACAGACTTGGCTCAGATGAGTAAAAATAGGTCTAAAGGAAACAAGGGGAAAAGAGGCTAACTGATCAAGCACCCCAAGATGCCAGAAAAGCAGAAAATCTTCAAAGTGGTCCTATTTTGGAAACAAAATTCCCTTAGGCCTCTGCCACACTCACGTGAAAATCACGCACGTGCCGAGAGACACGTATTTCCCCTGCGTGTTGCGTGCAGGTAAGTACGTGTCTCTGGTACGTGCGGGCCACATGTGTTCTACGTGTGCTATCCGCACAGCCACTGAAGTGAATATTAAATGAGAATAATGAGCGGCGGTCGGCAGCAAGAGGCAGCAGCGGCAGAGACAGGAGGGCAGGAGAAGGCGAGTAAATGTTTTGGTTTTTTTAACTGACACATGTGTTTTCTCCGGCGCGTGTCAGACGGGACCGCATCCACACTACACCCGTGTGATACGGGTGCGGGCCATGTGACACCCGTGCTGCCGGAGAAAACACTGACATGTCAGCGCTTAGAAAAACGCACACACGTACAAACGCACACGGACACATGTTCCGTGTGGTTTTACGTGTGTGTGCCTGCTACCATAGGGTAGCATTGCTGAATGTGTCTCCGTGCCGCCGGTACGTGCAAAAAATGACAAACACGTGCCGGCGGTACGGATGTGTGTCGCAGGCCTTAAGGATATTCACATTGAGCAATTATTCCCCATGAGCGTTTCATGGATTTCTTTACCATTGGGCTAAAACATTTTGCAAAAAGTAGATTTAGCTCAAAGTGTTTCATTTCGTCTATGGCTACTAGGAAAAAAGTACTCCATAAATTACAGTATAGCTATACGGTATCTTTTCTCATACACTACTGTTTGGGTGAATGAAGAGTGTCATTGAGCTTTTATAGAATGGAGTTTACTTGAGTAGATTGTGGGCTTCATTTGCAAACCCATAAGGTGCCAAAAATGCAGAAATCTAAGAAAAGTGACCTCATTTTGCAAATTACACTCAGGGAATACTGTTACAGATGGGGCGACTGTTCTGACTCCAGTGGAGTTTTCCAGAAATTAGTGCAAAGTGGATGTTGTAGAGTAAAAATTGCAAATATGCCATATTAGTGCTTAATACATATTGCACAGCTTGTGTTTCCCTCACCTCATAAAATGTGTAACAGGTTTTACAAGTCATAACAATTGATGTCATCTCTCAATAGAACAATAGGGATCTGGCCTCTTACTGATCAGCTTAAAACTGCCCAGTAGCAGACAGAACTAAGAAATGTACAGGCGGAAAATACAGCAGCAGTGTGCATTGTTTAGTGGCCGCGGCCAAGTACTGTATTACACTACATTCGCTCCACTGAGAGATATATTGCAGTACTATGGCCATTAATCAACCTACAGAATAGGTAATAATTCATAACAAGGAATCTGCCAGTAGGATCAACCCTAATAGGCTGTCTGAAAGGGCATATAGGTCATAGGAAGTTGACTACAATTATAACTTGATATCTGCAATCTGATGTTTTATTCCACAGTGATCCACATTTTTCTTAATATGTAAATGTGCTGTTAAAATCCCTGGTTTGGAAATAGATCTCCATGAGTATCTGTTTTCAGTGCATATTATAAATGAAAGGGAGCATTACCAGTGTAAGACATGTAATGACTGACAGTCTGCTGTACTAATCTACATGTCTCACACGGGTATCTTCCACTTTTACTTTTAATAAACTCTGGAGGCATATTGTTAGTGAGGTTTGTGTCTGGCCCATAGATCTTCTCAGCTCATTTACATATTTAGGCTACTTTCACACATCAGGTTTTTTCCATCAGGCACAATCCGGAAAAAAACGGGTAAAACGGATCCGGTACCACATCTGTTTTATCCCCATAGATTTTCATTGTTACCGGATTGTGCCTGATGGCTTTGCGTTGCATCCGTTTTTTTCCGGATGCGGCAAAATTAATTAAAGCGGCGGCCGGAGGCCACGTATCTTGGAACTTTTTTTGTCCGGCAAAAAACCCACATCGCGCCGCATCCGGCCGCTGAGGCGCATTTTTCAATGCATACCTATGGACGCCGGATGCGGCGCGATGCGGCAAAAAACGCATCCGGCCGCCACATGCGGTTTCTTCCACTGCGCATGCTCAGTAGCGTGCCGCAACCAGAAAAAAACGGACGGGCCGCATGTAAAAACTTATGCAAAGGATGCGGTGTTTTCGCCGCATCCGTTGCATAGGTTTCACAGCCGGATTGAGCCGCAATGCTCAAACCGGATGTGTGAAAGTAGCCTAAGAAAACCATGTATTTCTAGGTCATAAAACATCTTTGAAGATCTCAAGGTATCATTTTATTCAACTTTCTATAAGCTACATGACCATACAGGTGGTTTTAGATGGCTGATCTTATTAACAGATAACCTTCAAGTCCTGGAGAACCTTTAACCCCTTCATGCCATATGACATACATGTCGTGACTTTGATGAAGGCTACATATTCATCTTTTCCATCAGATGATAGTTGCATTATTCAGCCATCATCTGCCTCTAATAACTGCAGATGGAGCCGAGTTCTGCACATCGTTGTTAACCTGTTAATATGTGCCAGTAGGGTTGCCATGACCAGTGGCCTGCTGAAGTTGACAAAATGTTTCTTTCTTTTTTTTTAACATATTTCAGATTTTTATTTCCATCACTTAAATATTAATATCTGCGTATTTCATGGTTGATATCTGCGTATTTCATGGTTGATATGTGGGAAATCATATTGCCAGATCAATTTTACCATATAGTGAATATAATAAAAAAAAGTGTGAAATTGCACCTTTCTAGCAATTTCAATGCAATTGCAATTTTTCCCTGCTTTCCAGTGCATCACATGATAAAAAGAATGGTGTCATTCAAAGGTACAGTACAGCATGTCTCGCAAACCAAAAAAGAACTTATACTGGTAACTCATTCCCGACTTTGGAAGTATATGGTACATCTTGACTGTCGGGTGCTTCTTGACCTTGGACATACCCCATACGTTCTGGCGATTCAGAGGCACAGCTGCTTTGCCTCCGCATTTGACGCTGGGAGTACTGCTTATCTGACAGCTGAGCCTCAACTCTTAAGCTTTGTTCACACTAAGCGACAGCGACAACGACGTCGCTGTTACGTCACCATTTTCGGTGACGTAACAGCGACCTTGTAAGTCGCTGTTATGATCGCTGCTTAGCTGTCAAACACAGCGACGCAGCAGCGATCATAACATCGCTACATGTGCAGAGAGCAGGGAGCCGCGCTTAGCGCTGGCTCCTTGCTCTCCTAGGTACAGTACACATCGGGTTAATTAACCCGATGTGTGCTGCAGCTACATGTCACAGTGCAGAGAGCAGGGAGCCGCGCTTAGCGCTGGCTCCTTGCTCTCCTAGGTACAGTACACATCGGGTTAATTAACCCGATGTGTGCTGCAGCTACATGTCACAGTGCAGAGAGCAGGGAGCCGCGCGCACTGCTTAGCGCTGGCTCCTTGCTCTCCTTGCTACAGTATACATCGGGTTAATTAACCCGATGTGTACTGCAGCCACATGTGCACAGAGCAGGAGCCGGCACTGGCAGCAAGAGGGGAGGCTGGTAACGAAGGTAAATATCGGGTAACCAGGGAAAGGTCTTCCCTTGGTTACCCGATGTTTACGCTGGTTACAGCTTACCGCAGCTGCCAGACGCCGGCTCCTGCTCTCTGCTCGCTTCATTTCGTCGCTCTCTCGCTGTCACACACAGCGATGTGTGTGTCACAGCGGGAGAGTGACGACCAAAAAATGAAGCTGGACATTCAGTAACGACCGGCGACCTCACAGCAGGGGCCAGGTCATTGCTGGATGTCACACACAGCGACAGCGACGGGACGTCGCTGCAACGTCACAGAAAATGGTGACGTAGCAGCGACGTCGTTGTCGTTGTCGCTGTGTGTGACACCAGCTTTAGGGCGGCTTTGCACGTTGCAACATCGCACATTCGATGTTGGTGGGGTCAAATCGAAAGTGACGCACTTCCGGCGTCACTTTCGAGATCGTAGTGTGTAAATGCTAGATGATACGATTAACGAGCGCAAAAGCGTCGTTATTGTATCATCGTTGCAGGCTCCGACTTTTTCATAATTATGCTGCAGCGACAGGTACGATGTAGTTCCTCGCTCCTGCGGCTGCACACATCGCTGTGTATGAAGCCGCAGGAGCAAGGAACATCAGCTTACCTGCCGCCGGCGGCTATACGGAAGGAAGGAGGTGGGCGGGATATTTACATCCTGCTCATCTCCGCCCCTCTGCCGCTATTGGCCGTCTGCTGTGTGACGTCGCTATGACGCCGCATGACCCGCCCCCTTAGGAAGGAGGCGGGTCGCCGGCCAGAGCGACGGTCGCAGGGCAGGTGAGTGCATGTGAAGCTGGCGTAGCGATAATTTTCGCTACGCCAGCTATCACAAGAAATCGTACCTGCGACGAGGGCGGGGACTATCGCGTGCGACATCGCAGCATCGGCTTGCGATGTCGCAACGTGCAAAGCCCGCCTTACAGCCAGGAATGGTCCTTGCTCCACCCCTGGCTGTTTAATACCCTAAATGTCACGATCAATATAGATTTTGATGCTTAGGTGATTGAGAGATGCATCGCCTCGCTCTTTCTCCTCCTATTGATTACTCCACAATGTAAGTGCAAGGGCCCGATCGTTGCCATGATAACCCAAGGTCATCCTGATGAACTCTGGGTCACCCAGCTACTGGAAGCCTCAGAGATCATGCCAGTATCATGATCCCTGATGCTTCTATGACAGCAGCTCTGACAGCTATACTGTACTGCAATGATTGAGAAGGTAATGTCCCATATAGAGAGTAAGTAAAAAAAACCTAAGATTATTTTTTAAAAATCAGAAAATAAAGAACAAAAAAAAAAAAATATTCCAATAAATGTGTATGTTGATGGAAAAAATAAACAAAATAAATACACATATTTGGTATCACTGCACCCATAACAACCCAATCTTTAAAACTGTCACACACTAGTTATCCCCTTCAGTGAGCATGGTAAAAAAAAAAGTAGCAAAAACTATGTCTTTTCATTGTACAGCTGCAAAAAAGTGGAATAAAAAGTGATCAAAAAGTTATAAAAAAGGTATTGCTGAAAATGTCATGTTGTTCCACAAAAACCAAGCTACCATACAGCTCCGTCAGTGAAAAAATAAAAAAGCTATAACTCTAAAGGCCGCTTTACATGCTGCGATATCATGACTGATATCGCTAGCGTGCGTACCCGCCCCCATCAGTTGTGCGGCATGGGAAAATCGCTGCCCGTGGCGTACAACATTGCGCGGACCCGTCACACTACTTACATGCCTAGCGATGTCGCTATGACCGGCGAACCGCCTCCTTTCTAAGGGGGGCGGTTCGTTCAGCGTCACAGCGACGTCACAGCAGCATCACTGAATCGCCGCCCAATAGAAGTGGAGGGGCGGAGATGAGCGGGATGAACATCCCGCCCACCCCCTTCCTTCTTCATTGCGGGCGTACGCAGGTAAGGTGAGGTTCCTCGTTCCTGCGGTGTCACACATAGCGATGTGTGCTGCCGCAGGAGCAACAAACTACATCGCTAGCTGCAGCAGCGATAATCGAGAATAGGGGGGCATGTCACCGATGAGCGATTTTGAATGTTTTTGCGACGATTCAAAAATCGCTCATAGGTGTCACATGCAACAACATCGCTAAAGCGGCCGGATGTGCGTCACAAATTCCATGACCCCAACGAGATCGCTTGAGCGATGTCGCAGCGTGTAAAGCAGCCTTAATAATACTGCAATGTAAAAAAACATTTTTATCTATTAAATAGTTTTTATAATGTAAAAGCGGCAAAACATAAAAAACTATATAAATGTGGTATTGCTGCATTCGTACTGACCCAAAGAATAAAGTTGTCTTATCACTTTTATGACACGGTGAATGGCATAAAAAATCCTAATGACTGAATTGCTGTTTCTTCTTGATCCTGCCTCACAAAAAGTGTAATAGAAAGCAATCAAAAAATATTATGTGGAGCAAAATAGTACCAATAAAACAGAAAATAAAAAAGTTATAGCCTTCAAAATTTAGCAATGCCAAAAACCTTTATTTTGTAAAAAGGGTTTTTAGTGAGATAGTAGCCAAATCTAAAAAAATATAAATTTGGTATCACTGTAATCGCACTGTTTTTAGGAATAAAGCCACCCAATTACTTACACCAAACAATATACAGCAGAATAAATAAAGCCAATTCTTCAACTGCTGTTGATTTGTTCATTCTGCCTCCCAGAGATCGCAGTACAGCACTGCTCACATTTACCCTGCAATATCTGCTGAGCGCTTACATTGGGGATTACATGTAAATCTCTGAAAAACATGATTCAGAAAAAATTCCCAATGGAAAATTCACTATAATGTGGTAGAGGGGGGTCACTTTCAACTCCAGTCTGGCCTGTGGTGTGGCGGTGTTCAAACCTTTTATGCATCATTTTTAGACGTGCACAAACGTGCGGTCAACAACAGTTTTGTTCATTTTTTAAAAGATGGACATCGCTGAACAGAAGCAGAGTCCAGAATAACTCTTCTGCCTTATTAGTGAATGGATACTTTGGGGGTTTCAAATGAATCATGTATTTCAGAAATGTAGATGGAAACCCCGATATAAATTCTTAGCATAAAGGACAGAATAAATGTGAACTGATCCAAAAGCTTCTGTACCACTCAGGTCCATCATCTGTTAAAAGAAATATAGCGGGGTTCCATGTCACTGGTACTTTTGGAACAATGCTATGGCTACCCCACTCAAACAATAAATCCAGTTAAATCTGCACTCCAAAATTAAAATGCCCTCTCCTTATGTGCCTAAACTACAGTTAATGTTCATATTGACTATTGTTACAGTAGAATGAATTTGTGAATATTACACTTTTTATTTTTTCATTGTTGCATGCCATTCATAGGCAGTACTGGCTCCGCTCCTCTTTGCATTTAACTGGTCGGTGGTTGACCGCCACCATGCCGTGCACGCCCAGTGCGGTTTGCAAATTCCTTCTGTTGCTATCAAAATTCATGTTGGTGCCTGTTCACATACAACCACCGCCCCCTGTTCCACAGGCATCATTATTTAAGCACCACCTGCCTGAGCCTGTTCTGCCCTCATCTATGTTTGCTGGTCTGGCACTGTGAGGGCCAGTTCTGACATTGTGCTGGTGTGTGTGGTTCTGCCACACATACTGGCACCTGGGCTGCCTTTATTCACAGTTGTCAGTCCATGCAGCATGGGAGTTCAGACATGTCTCAGGTAAGTGGTGTTCTTATATGGTCCTGCTCATTATATGAGACCGTATGGTATGATAATAATTTATAACATAGTGTAGGGACGCCCCTGTAGAGATTTGACGTGACGTGTCAGGGGGGCTCAAATCATTGATCAATCATTTGCAAAAAATCTTATTGAATTGTTACAGTAGGAACGAATTTGTGAATATTACACTTTTTATTTTTTCATTGTTGCATGCCATTCATAGGCAGTGCTGGCTCCCCTCCTCTTTGCATATATATATACCGTATTTTTCGGACTATAAGACGCACCGGACTATAAGACGCACCCTGGTTTTAGAGGAGGAATATAGGAAAATAAAACTTTAAGCAAAAAAATGTGGTCATGACACACTGTTATGGGGCGAGGATCTGCTGCTGACACTATTATGGGGGTAATGTCCCCAAATTCTCTACTAAGGTACCCCATCCTGGTAATGATCCTCCTGCCTTGTATATGATCCTGCTATAAACCCCCATCCTGCTCATATACCCCCATCTTGCTTATATACCAGCATCCTGCTCATATTCCCCCATCCTGTTCATATACCCCCATCCTATTGATATACCCCCCCATCCATCCTGCTCATATTCACCCATCCATCTTGCTCATATTCCCCCATCCATCCTGCTCATATTCCCCCATCCTGTTCATATACCCCCATCCTGTTCATATACCCCCATCCTGTTCATATACCCCCATCCATCCTGCTCATATACTCCCATCCATCCTGCTCATATACTCCCATCCTGTTCATATACCCCCCATCCTGTTCGTGTCCATATATCATCCTGGTATATGGCCTGTATCCTATAGCACAGAGAAAAAAAAACAAATGTTTATACTCACCTTTTCCTCACTCCCTGCAGCCGATCATCTTCCTCTCTGCACCACTGACCTGTGTGTGTGTGTGGAGCCATTCCCCTGCAGCACGCGATGTCTTCCTGTCTGTGCCGATCAGCTGACCAGCACAGATCAGCTGACCGGCACAGACAGGAAGACATCGCGTGCTGCAGGGGGCGGCTCCACACACGGGGACGGGTGAGTGTACTGATTCACTACACCCCGCGCTGATGATGACGCGTGGGGAGCAGTGAATACAGCCGCACATGATCACTCCAGGCTGTAATTGCCAGGGGTGATCATGCGGGTCGGCTCTTTACTATGCACGCGTCCCAGCTCATCCTCCCTCCCACCTGTCAGCGCAGGCTTCTGCGCTGAGAAATGGGCGGGAGGATGGGCGTGCATATGTAATGAGCGGGCCCACGTGGTCACAGCAGGCTGCTATAGCCTGCTCGTGCTCCCAATGACTCACTCGACCGCAGCACCCTCATTCCCCGCAGCCACAGTCAGACCATAAGACGCACCCCCAACTTTCCCCCAACATTTGGGGGAAAAAAGTGCGTCTTATGGTCCGAAAAAATACGGTATATATTACACTACAGTTCAAAAGTTTAGGGTCACTTCGATGTTTCCTTATTTTTGAAAGGAAAGCACTTTTTTTCAATGAAGCTACCATTAAATTAAACAGAAATACCCTCTATACATTGTTAATGTGGCAAATGACTATTCTAGCTGCAAAATTCTGTTTTTTAATGCAATATCTACATAGGTGTATAGAGGCCTATTTCCAACAACCTCCACTCCAGTGTTCTAATGGTACATTGTGTTTGCTAATGGATGTTAAGAAATCCCTTGAAAACCCATGTGCAAGTATGTTAGCATAACTGAAAACAGTTTTGCTGATTAGAGAAGCTATAAAACTGACCTTCCTTTGAGCTAGTTGAGAATCTGTATTACATTTGTTGGTTCCATTAAACTCTCAAAATGGCCAGAAAAAGAGAACTTTCATGTGAAACTCGACAGTCTATTAGTATTCTCAGAAATAAAGGATATTCCATGTGAGAAATTGCCAAGAAACTGAAGATTTCCTACAACGGTGTGTACTACTCCCTTCAGAGGAGAGCACAAACAGGCTCTAACCAGAGTAGATAGAGAAGTGTGAGGCCCCGGTGCACAACTAAGCAACAAGACAAGTACATTAGAGTCTCTAGTTTGAGAAATTGATGCCTCACAGGTCCTCAACTGGCAGCTTCATTAAATAGTGTCCGCAAAACGCCAGTGTCATTGTCTATAGTGAAGAGGCAACTCCGGGACGCTGGCCTTCAGGTCAGAGTGGCAAAGAAAAAGCCATATTTGAGACTGGGTAATAAAAGGAAAAGATTAATATGGGCAAAAGAACACAGACATTGGATAGAGGAAGATTGGAAAACAGTGTTATGGACAAAGTTTAAGGTGTTTGGATCACACAGAAGAACATTTGTGAGATACAGAACAACTGAAAAGATGCTGGAAGAGTGCCTGACGCCATCTGACAAGCATGGTGGAGGTAATGTGATGGTTTGGGGTTGCTTTGGTGCTGGTAAAGTGGGAGATTTGTACAAGGTAAAAGGGACTTTGAATAAGGAAGGCTATCACTCCATTTTGCAACGCCATGCCATACCCTGTGGACAGCGCTTGATTGGAGCCAATTTCATCCTACAACAGGACAATTACCCAAGGCACACCTCAAAATTATGCATGAACTATTTAGGGAAGAAGCAGGCAGCTGGTATTCTATGTGTAATGGAGTGGTCAGCCCAGTCACCAGATCTCAACCCCATTGAGCTGTTGTGGGAGCAGCTTGACCGTATAATATGCAAAAAGTGCCCATCAAGCCAACTTGTGGGAGGGACTTCTGGAAGCATGGGGTGAAATATCTCCAGATTACCTCAGCAAATTAACAGCTAGAATGCCAAACGTCTGCAAAGCTGGAATTGCTGCAAAGGGAGTATTCTTTGACGAAAGCAAAGTTTGAAGAGGAAAATTATTATTTTAAGTAAAAATCATTATTTCTAACCAATTCAATGTCTGGACTATATTTTCTATTCATTATGCAACTCATTTGATACATAAAAGTATGATTTTTCAGGGAAAAGACAAAATGGTCTGGGTGACCCTAAACTTTTGAACTGTAGTGTGTATATAAAAGATATATCTCTTTCTTGTGCAGCATGGGTGAGGGCAGAAAACAAAGGAGAGACATGTGTTTGAATAAACATTTTTTAGTCTCAGCTAGGATGGGAGAAGTCTTCAACACCTGGCAATACACACACCTCTGTGACATCACAGTTTTCGGCCAATGATAGGGGGAAAATTAATCTTGGTCCCAGGCTCCTATATAAGCTGATCTCACTTCCTGTGAGTCCTTCTCTTGCATTCTCTTGCCTCTTGGTTCTGGACTAACTTGAAGGATGGCTAGTAGACTGAATAAACGTACAGAACGTATTTTACACTATTGACGAAAGATTAGAATTTTGTCTGAATTTTATTGATATGGAATTGTAATCTAATTATTACTTGTTTTTTTTGTTCTTTTAATTGGGGACATGTGTGTGGGAGGGGTGTATCTTTTTCATAGGTTAGAGTATATAAGGACTTTATAAATGTTTGTGAAGTAGTTTATGATGAACAGGCATGTAGCCGTGAAATGTGTAAACCGCATTGGGGTACATTTATTACTGCCATCTATTTGTTGTTTCTGTATATACTTTTTAAAAAATAAAAGCCAGATTTGTTTCTTGGATTTTCTCAGAGTTCGAACAGAGCTGCATCTCCTGGCAAGAAACCACATTGTTTTTGCCAATAGATACAGACTTTGTACTAAAATTTATACACCAAATTACTGCACCATATCTGCAATTTCTGGCAAAAAAACACATCAAAAAGCGAAACAATTTTGATACAGTACTGATGCGATTTTTTTTTTTTTGCCAGGAGATACAGATTTGGTGCAGGAATATGGTGTATAAATTTCAGACTCTGTTTCTGTACGGTTTTCTGCCAGAAGATGCAAATTTGGGGATGAAATGTCTGCACCAGATTTCTGCAGCAAATTTGCATTTCCTAGCAGAAAACTGCAGCAAAACGGTGTCAAAACTGTTTTGTGAGTTTTTTGCCAAGAGATGAAATTTACACACCAAATTCGTGCACCAAATCTGCATCTTCTGCCATAAAAAAACGTATAAAAATGGGATATAGATTTTATGTGCAGGAATTGGTGAAAAAAGCGGATTTTTTTCATTGCTTTTTTGACTGTGTTTTTGCATTCTTAGGCTAAGACCGCACTTTGCGTTTCAGCTGCTTTTTAGGTCCGTTTTGAACTGCACCTTTTTCATGACAAAAGGCATGCGTTTTGAATTTACAGCAAAGTCAATGGTAAATGTTGATTTTCAGACCGCACTTTGCGATTCTAAACGCTGCGTTTAATTTGCATAATTTGTGGCAAAAACCATTCGTTCAAAGAAGCAGCATGTCAATTGTTTTTGCCATCTCTGCAGCGTTTTGCTAACATTGAAGTCAATGAGAAGTGCCAAAAAGCAGCAAACATCAAAATTCCAGCGTGTTACCTGCTTTTTAGGTGCAGAAACACTGCGTTTTTAACTTCAAAAATGTATGCTTTTCACACATTAAAATAATGGAATAATATGTCCCTTTATACACACACACATAGTCAGACAATTAAATTAGTGATAATTATGTTTCTATTGCTATTTTTGCAATAAATTTTATTAATCCGCTATATTTTCAAGAAATTTAACAAATTTCATTGTTAATTTATAAATTATATCTGTTTCTTAATTTTTTCTCTTTTTTCAGTCTGACCATTTAATCTTTATTTAGCAGTGTCTTGATGTTCAAAACGCATCTTTCAAAACGCAAGGGGAAAAGCATGGAAAAAGCGCTGAAAACGCATCTTAAATGCGGTAAATACGCATGCGTTTTCAGCGCTAAAGTTCTGAAAAAGTCAACTTTGGTCAAATCAATTAAGCCCAAAATGTGTGTTTAGAACTGCAAATAGGAGAACGCAAAGTGCGGTCTTAGCATTATTGCGTTTTTGATGGTGCATTTTTTGTCTCTGTTAGCTGTGTCATCCTTTAACCCCTTCAGCCCCAAGCCTATTTTGACCCTAAAGACCAGGCCATTTTTTGCAATTCTGACCAGTGTCACTTTATGAGGTTATAACTCTGGAACGCTTCAGCGGATCCCGGTGATTCTGAGATTGTTTTTTCGTGACATATTGGGCTTCATGTTAGTGGTAAATTTAGGCCGATATTTTTTGCGTTTCTTTGTGAAAAAAATGGAAATTTCGCGAACATTTTGAAAATTTTGTAATTTTCAAACTTTGAATTTTTATGCTCTAAAACCAACGAGACATATGACATAAAATAATTAATAAATCACATTTCCCACATGTCTACTTTACATCAGAACAATTTTGGGAAAAAAAAATAAAAATTTAAGGAAGTTATAGGGGTTCAAAGTTTATGAGCAATTTCTCATTTTTACAACAAAATTTACAAAGCCACTTTTTTTAGGGCCCACATCACATTTGAAGCGATTTTGAAAGGTCTACATGACACAGAACACCCAAAAGTGACACCATTCCAAAAACGGCACCCCTCAGGCTACTCAAAACCACATTCAAGAAGGTTATTAACCCTTCAGGTGCTTCACAGTAACTAAAGCAATGTGGAAGGAAAAAATGAACATTTTACTTTTTGCAACAAAAATGTTAATTTAGCCTCAAATATTGCATATTCATAAGGGTAGCAGGATTAAATGAACCCCCACAATTTGTTGGGCAATTTCTACTGAACACGCAGATACCTCATATGTGGCGAAAAAACACTGTTTGGGCGCACGGCAGGACTCGGAAGGGAAGGAGCGCCATTTGACTTTTTTGAACAGTAAATTAGCTGGAATTGTTAGCCGCACCATGTTGCGTTTGGAGACCCCCTGAGGTGCCGAAACAGTGGAGCTCCCCCACATGTGACCCCATTTTGGAAACTAGACCCCTCATGGAATTTATCTAGATGTTTATTGAGCACTTTGAGCCTCTGGGGGCTTCACAAAAGTTAATAGAGTTGAGCTGTGAAAATAAAAAAAATTTTTTTTACCACAAAATTGTTACTTCAACCAGGTAGCTTTTTTTTCACAAGGGTATCAGGAAAAATTGCACCATAAAATGTATTGTGCAATTTCTCCTGAGTACGCAGATACCTCATATGTGGTGGAAATCAAATGTTTGGGCGCACAGTAGGGCTCGGAAGGCAAGGAGCGTCATTTGACGTTTCAAACGCAAAATTGTCTGGGATAATTAGCGTATTCCATGCTGTTTGGAGACCCCCTGAGGTGCCGAAACAGTAGAGCTCCCCCACATGTGACCCCATTTTGGAAACTAGACCCCCATGGCATAGAAAAAAAAAACAGCGGCAGATGGGGGGGGGGGCGGCAGATGGGGCGTCAGCAGATGGGGGGGCAACGGCATATAAAGGGAGCATCTGTGATTGTGAGACGGCGGCTGGGATAGGGTGGGGGCGGATGGGAGAGTGCGCAGTGGATGCAGGAGCAGCAGAGGATGGGGGGAGGGGGGATGGGGGGGATGGGTGGGAAGGGGAGTGGGAGGTGAGATTGGGGATAGTTACCCTACAGGATGGATCTAGGCAGCTGGATCACAGGAGATGAAGGAGGCAGCAGATCGGGGAGGGTGAGAGGTGGGGGAGGGAGCGCAGCGCAGATCACGGAGGAGACAGGTGAGCAGAGCACAGATCACGGGGGTGAGAGGTGAGGGAGAGCGGACAGCAGATCACGGGGGTGACAGGTGAGGGAGCACAGATCACGGGGTGACAGGTGAGGGAGCACAGATCACGGCGGTGACAGGTGAGGGAGCACAGATCACGGGGTGACAGGTGAGGGAGCACAGATCACGGCGGTGACAGGTGAGGGAGCACAGATCACGGCGGTGACAGGTGAGGGAGCACAGATCACGGCGGTGACATGGGAGGGAGCGCACATCACGGCGGTGACAGGGGAGGGAGCGCACATCACTGCGGTGACAGGGGAGGGAGCGCACATCACGGCGGTGACAGGGGAGGGAGCGCATATCACGGCGGTGACAGGGGAGGGAGCGCACATCACGGCGGTGACAGGGGAGGGAGCGCACATCACGGCGGTGACAGGGGAGGGAGCGCACATCACGGCGGTGACAGGGGAGGGAGCGCACATCACGGCGGTGACAGGGGAGGGAGCGCACATCACAGCGGTGACAGGGGAGGGAGCGCACATCACGGCGGTGACAGGGGAGGGAGCGCACATCACGGCGGTGACAGGGGAGGGAGCGCACATCACGGCGGTGAGGGGACGAGCAGCAGATCGGGGGAGACTTGTGGCACTGTGGCAGATAGAGGGCGGCGGCGGCGGATCGGGAGGTGTGGGGGTGAGTTTGCGGGCAGCAGATACGAGGGGTGGGGGTGCGGGTGGCAGATCGCGGCGGCGGATCGGGAGGTGTGGGGGTGAGTGTGCGGGCAGCAAATACAAGGGGTGGGGGTGCGGGTGGCAGATCGCGGCGGAGGGCAGCGGATCGGGAGGTGTGGGGCTGAGGGTGCGGGTGGCAGATCGCGGCGGAGGGCAGCGGCGGCGGATCGGGAGGTGTGGGGGTGAGGGTGCGGGTGGCAGATCGCGGCGGAGGGCAGCGGCGGCGGATCGGGAGGTGTGGGGGTGAGGGTGAGGGTGCGGGTGGCAGATCGCGGCGGAGGGCAGCGGCGGATCGGGAGGTGTTGGGGTGAGGGTGCGGGCAGCAGATACGAGGGGTGGGGATGCGGGTGGCAGATCGCGGCGGAGGGCAGCGGATCGGGAGGTGTGGGGCTGAGGGTGCGGGTGGCAGATCGCGGCGGAGGGCAGCGGCGGCGGATCGGGAGGTGTGGGGGTGAGGGTGCGGGTGGCAGATCGCGGCGGAGGGCAGCGGCGGCGGATCGGGAGGTGTGGGGGTGAGGGTAAGGGTGCGGGTGGCAGATCGCGGCGGAGGGCAGCGGCGGATCGGGAGGTGTTGGGGTGAGGGTGCGGGCAGCAGATACGAGGGGTGGGGATGCGGGTGGCAGATCGCGGCGGAGGGCAGCGGCGGCGGATCGGGAGGCCGGTTTCATACAGTGCAATGGGTTAATATTTTAGTCTAAATTTTAATACAATAGATTAAAAGTTAAATTTTAGCCTCTGAATGCTAATTCCTCCCCCCCAGTGCAATGGCAGCGCGGCAACTTCCGGGTCCCATGCTCCGGTCTCATAACAGCATGGGACCGGAGCTTGTCGCCCTGCCATTACACTGTGTACACTCACTGTGCTGGCGTGCTGCAGGGACGATGACGGGGGCGGTCACCGGCAACAGGTACACTGTGATTTGAGAAATCGGTCACAAGACCGATCTCTCCAATCAGAGTTATTGGAGCTGGGGGAGGGTGATCCAGTGAGGTCACCCAGCTCCAGCCAATGGCCAGTGCTATAGCTGCACTGGCCAGGGCTGGATTTCAATGTTTCAGTCACTTTAAGTGGCTGGAACATTACAGTGGCTGTGATTGGTTGAGCGGCGTTCGTCAGCCAATCACAGCCTCCGTAGGTCCGGGGAGGAGGCACCACCCCTCCTGAGGTCAGGTACAGGTCCCCTCCTCCCCGAATCTGCGGTTTATGTTAACCGATCGCAGTCACCGTAGGCTCCGGTGCCGCGATTCCGCCATGACGAAAAGATCCATCCTTGGTCGTTAAGGCCCAGGGCACAAGGACGGATCTTTCCGTCCATGGTCGTGAAGGGGTTAAATAAAACTGATTGCTTTTTGAAACTTTGTGGTATTGACATCATTAGTTGCGGATTAAATCCATATTTTATGCATTTCTGTCGAGTAAACGCACGAAAAACGCATGTGTGTCTTTTACATGCAGATTATCTGCATCTAATGCAAGTCTATGGGGAAAATCAGCACAGAAACTGAGCACTCCCGCATGACATATTGACATACGGCTTGGAAAAACGCATCACAGGTCAGTTTACGCACCATAAAAAAGCACAGTGGACATGAGCTTTCTATTACTTCTATCCTCTTTGCTTTTACTGGAAAACACTGCATTTTGGACAATATGCATTGTCAGAAATGTGAGTAACACTGGGAACGTACCTTAAGAAATACACATTGTGACCAGTGGCTGGATATCAGAAGGTGAGCATCCATTGACTCACTTGAAGTAGTGCTGCTTTGTGTCTTCTATTTCTAGGTAGGTATATTTTAGCCATAGTAATATATTAACTTTTTATTAGTGTTGGCAGCCTGTTCATTACATATTTGTCGATGACTCAGCCTTATTCTTTTTATCAGAAAAGTCAGTACCGCTAATGTTATAACATCCAGAACTGAAATCCAAGAAAGGCTTGGAAATAACAAAAGCTCAGACAGCTGGGTAACCAACATTAGCGTTGGAAGATTTGTAATATATGTCCGTTCACTGGGAACCTTTGTATGTGTGGAGTGAAGAGACTTGTACAAGCATGTTTTGTGGTCTCTATAGTTACAGGAAAAAGAACAATTGTGTTGGTCTCTGTCCTATTGTTGCCATACTACACAGGGGGCAGCAAACATGGGGATACAATACAAATGTTACACATACGGGATTAGCTTGAGTAATAATTTGGACACAATGCTGTACATGTCCTGACTGCACTGATAATGTAATCTAGCTGGATAGAATGTGTTAGGAGCCTACTGTTTATCAGGTTAAACTCCTTGAATAAGGGGTGCTTCACACACAGCGAGCTCGCTGCCGAGATCGCTGCTGAGTCACGCTTTTTGTGACGCAGCAGTGACCTCATTAGCGATCTCGCTGTGTGTGACACTGAGCAGCGATCTGGCCCCTGCTGCGAGATCGCTGCTCGTTACACACAGCCCTGGTTCGTTTTCTTCAAAGCCGCTCTCCCGCTGTGACACACAGATCGCTGTGTGTGACAGCAAGAGAGCGACAAATGAAGCGAGCAGGGAGCAGGAGCCGGCGTCTGACAGCTGAGGTAAGCTGTATCCAAGATAAACATCGGGTAACCAAGGTGGTTACCCGATATTTACCTTAGTTACGAGCCTCTGCAGCTCTCACGCTGCCTGTGCTGCCGGCTCCGGCTCTCTGCACATGTAGCTGCTGTACACATCGGGTTAATTAACCCGATGTGTACAGCAGCTAGGAGAGCAAGGAGCCAGCGCTAAGCAGTGTGCGCGGCTCCCTGCTCTCTGCACATGTAGCTGCATTACACATCGGGTTAATTAACCCGATGTGTACTGTAGCTATGGTAGGAGAGCAAGGAGCCAGCGCTCAGTGTGCGCGGCTCCCTGCTCCCTGCACACACAGCTGTGCGCTGGTAACTAATGTAAACATCGGGTAACCATACCCGATGTTTACCTTAGTTACCAGTCTCCGCAGCTTCCAGACGGCGGCTCCGTGCAAGCGCAGCGTCGCTTGCACGTCGCTGCTGGCTGGGGGCTGTTCACTGGTCGCTGGTGAGATCTGCCTGTTTGACAGCTCACCAGCGACCATGTAGCGATGCAGCAGCGATCCTGACCAGGTCAGATCGCTGGTCGGATCGCTGCTGCATCGCTAAGTGTGAAGGTACCCTAAGTTCTAACACTGACAGCACATGATCAAACACTGAACTGATGTTGTTTAAATGCTATGAACTAGAAACAAAACCCTACAGAGAAACTTCTAGGAAAGTTCTTTAGTCTGACATTCATTTGCTTTCATTAATACCCTTAAAGGGGTGTCTGCACCCCAAAAATTCCTATTTAAATTAAGTCTATCTTTGTTGTAGTAATTGTTCTTTTTTGAGGTGGGAGAATCAATTCACAGGACTTTGGTTTATCAGCCTGGTGTCAAGCAGTGACTACCAGAGTTCTGCTAGGAATAAGGGAACCTTTAGCGAGTGCAGCAACAAACAGGATACGTTGAGTACAAGATAAAATTGTGAGCCCTGGCGCTAGGGGAAGGGTCACCTTCTACCACTCACCTGAGGGTGATCCCCGCACTCCCTAACGTCCCTATACAAGTCTTTCCCCTCACCGCCAAACACGTGCCTAGGCCCTGAGTTGCATAAACTCACCCTGGCTAGTGAGAAGGCCGGTAAGAGCCCTAGTCTCACCACTGCAATAATACAACACCGGGATAAGGAGACAGACATGGGGAAATAGACACAAAAGGAAAACACTCCAAGCAAATCCAATAAAGCTAGCATCACCTCTACAATTGTCACAAAACTTCAACTTCTTCCAGAGACTGGCTCCTTCCAAAGTGATCAGCATAAGAATGATGAGATTCTATATCTGGCATCAGATGTTAAGACATGTGACTATTTATAGCAAAGGGGAGTGTCCATAAAGAACTGCACCTGAGATTAAGATGCCAAAGGATAGCCAGATAGAAACGAGTGCTTAACCCCTACAGCGCCATAAGAAAGCAAATACATTTAAACATAAGCTGCAGACCTTCCACAATAAGGCACTGTGATTTTCTGGTCCCAGACTCAACAGAGATCCTCCCAGAGCAGGGCACATCCATGACACCAGGTCAGTACATTTCGATCTCTGGACAGGAGGCCTGGGAATCACGTTACCTCCCAGCATTCCGGGCTCTTTTTTTAATTAGCCAGACTGTCATTAGATCATGTGTGCATCATGTTGCAATGATGAAGTCATGCCTGCCCGACTAATAAAAAGAAGATGGGCTGAAGTGGAGTCTAGCAAACTGATGATCTCATTTCTAGTTGCCTTTGAAGCATTTAGGGTGGAGAAGCAAAATGATGGTGCTTGATGCATCCATAACATGGCTTAGAAATTGGGGGCACTGTTCCACCCCTTCAATTACAGTAGTATGAACTAATCCCTCTCTTGCTTGGTCAGAGCTAGCACTGCCTGAATCCTTCGGCATACGCATGTACAATGTGCCAGATTGTGTGTTCACAGTCCTTTCCTCTCTGCTGCATGAGTGAGATCTTCCACTCTATCCTTCTCTTTCTGAAGCCTGTATCAGAGGAGTGGTTGCAACAGAGAGATCCAAGTATGGATGCCAGCTCCTGCTGTAACACTATGCCAAAAGATCTTTTTCAGGTAGCATTCGCTCTGGCCAAGCGAGTACTGTGTGAATCAGCATATAGGAGGGTGGCCGTTCATGCTAATTGAAGAGGCAGAACTGTGCACCAAATCTCTTTGCCAAATCTCTTGGTGGAAAAACCATTTATGGGTATAGTGAATTATAAAGGGGCAGCTTTTTAACCCTATAGTGAATACAAATACAGCCGAATGAGATATATCCATATTCATATGTAGATTTCCACATACTTCCCAGAAAGAACTGTCTAATCACAAACCATCCTTTTTATTATAGATGCAATTCATGGTGAGTTTTTGGATTCAGAATCCCCCATATATAGCATGATTAATCTGCGGAGATAGTTCTCAACTATGTTGTCCATAACAATAAATAGTAACCTTTGATTACATGGCCAATTTCTGTCAATGGCTCTTTTTTTCTGGTTGATACTTTAAAAAGATATCTTGTTATTTTGTTTTCATAAGACAATTTCTTTTTTTGTTTAAAAATTCTGGGTTTTTAAACATGGGGGAAAAAGGAGTCCCAATACCAAAGAAAGTACTTATTCCAGCAGTTTTAACTTCTAAATTCTTCTTTACACAGATGCAGGACAAATATGTAGCGCCCCTAAACCCCTCAGGGTGCTACAAGGTTCTGCATCCCCACAAGGATGCAGGGCCTACCCACTTAGGGAGTAGGACCCAGAACCCCAGTGCCAGTAACACAGAAAACCCAGGTAATCCCAGTTTTCCCCAACAACCCCCATACAATGGTACCTAGCTAGAGGTGGAGCCAATCCAGTCCACTAGTTGACCAGGTGGAAGGGGCAGACTGTGGAGAGTAGTCGGGAACACAGAAAGTCAGTAGTGAGAAAGTGAGAAGGGAGACTGCAGTGACACAGAGCAGTCAGCGGTGTAAAGGTGGAAGGGAAGTGACTCCCTGACTCGGGTTGACGGTGACCTGGTAACCAGGAGACGTGGTTGCCGGTGGATTACTCCCGGAACTACGCACCGACGGGGTACAGGACCCTAAGACAGGAAAGAGCTTCAAGCCGACCTGTTAACACGTGTACAGCAAAGGGGACCATCAAGGACCTTGCTGATCCTTATAAATCCGAAGACTCAGTAGCAAAGGGAGAGCCGGGGACAGGACCAAAGACTCCAACCCCATAGGGTTCACGCTACCGTCAGGCGGACAGAGGTGAACAAACCACAGACCGGGGACCCCCAGTGCTCCATACCATGGGGACCCACTTACCAGAGACAGGTAAAGGTGAAGAAGGTAACAGAGAACCAGACTGGCAATGGGACGAAGAGGACCTGGAGGTGAAACCAGTCGGCCTCGGGCAACCAGTTAACATCTAAATTGAGTAAACCAGTTGCACTGAATACCTGTGTGGACTCCTCCTTCCGACGCCCACCTCACCATACACCCGCTGAGGCAATACCTACTTGCGGAGGGACTACCATACTAGCTGCTAATACCATCAGCCCCAGTAGACACATTTTGCAGTGGTGACTCCCTACATATAGCTGCAACACCGCAAGTGGTGTCACAAATAAACTTTATTCACCAATCCCCTGTAAATATCCCTATTACAAAAAGGGCCCAGGGCACGGAACTGGGTAACGGCCACCATCGTGACATTCTCAATAGAGACACTGCCCGGAACCGAGTATCCCATATCCCTGGGTGCTACAAATACTACAAAATATCATCAACTGGCTCATCAAGACTGACAATTTTCTTGTCAGTCTTGATAAAGGGACATGGTGTAGTTAGACGCTTATGATTCATGAAGAGGAGCATGCCTCTTCATAAATCTGGAATGTCTGTCGAGTGGTGTGTCACACCAGAAATCTTACTCCAGTCAAGGACTGGAGTAAGATTTCTGGTGTATGGAATGCTATTGCTATTCATGAATTTGACAAGCATTATGCCCCTGCTGCGCCCCCATCCTGCCAAAATTGCCAAAGCTGGGAGGAACTGTCCTTAAACTGCCAAAATTTGCAGACTTGTTTTTACAGCTCCATGTTTCGCAAAAATGTAGCAACTTTTCAAATCAATTTATGACAGACTTGGCCTTCTGTCTATAGATGATCTATAGTCATGTTGCAGGGTTTATTAATGGTTTATGCTTTGACATATTTTTCACTTACTTCTTCTAGATGGTAATCATGAAATATCTTATTTTAATCTGTGAGAGAGCTAATTTGCATAGCATGCCATTATGCTATAAGATTTTTATTTTAATCATACTATAGAGCAGATAACTTCACAAAGTCAAGATCCACAGTAACTATATTATATGCTTGTTGGTTGTATTGCTTTACTCTAGGGAACTCGATTTTCCAGGAATACTGGGCAAACATCTGTTTACACAGCTTACTGATTTTAATGACATTTCCTTCAATCAGTGACATTGTGAAATGAGAAATTGATAGTGTTCCTGTAGCTAACAACATAGCAGTATCCTCCCTGTCACTGAGCAAATGGGCATGCAGTGTTTTAAGATCCTGGGAATATTATATAGGAGATTACTTGAATAAAATGCGTACTATAGCTGGAGAATGAGTAGGAAAACAGAAGAAACATATCTAGATACTGTAACAACAAACATCAAGAAATGTCTTATTTTAAGTTCCAAGATAGAATACCTTAATGAATTTATTTTTTTAACAGATTATTAACACAATTTTATCTCTGTCCATCAAATGAAGCCATAAAACGTGCTATTAAGCACAATGCAAGTTAGATTTTTGAATACATTTAAAGCACCACTTCTGCACTTTTATATTAATGTAAGTCCTCTGCTTCTATTCTTATACTTACTTTCCAGCAGCTTCATCCTTTTTTGGCAACAAGCCAGTCCCTCAGCGCCATCTTGTGCCTGTAGCTTCTGACTTGCCGGAAGTTGACAATGCAACTCAATGAGAGCCAGAATGAGGCTGTCATAAAGTTACATTGAGTTGTGACCTCCGATGCGCTCCAAGAAACAATGGAGCACGTCACAAATCACCGAAGACAGATCAAAGCGATGCTGGAAAAATATGAAGACGGCGGCTGATGAGTTTAAGACAGCGGTCAGGGGACTTACATTTAAAGCCCCACTCTAGGGGTGAAATAAAAAAACACTGGTGTTCTGCTTTAAAGTTTTTAACTATTTTTTTGTGAGGGCTAAAGGGTTTAAATAATAAAAGAAGCCATAGTCACCTTACTGTTCATCAGCTAGATTCAGTACCAAACCTTTCCAGTGTTATAAAAATAAACACTCACACAACAGTAATGGAAATGGGCAGGAACTCCTACAGGGAGACAACACACCTGAATCCAACTGGTCTCTTTCAAATTACAAAGGACCTAGCTGCATAACTAAAAACACCCCCTCAGACTTGTGCGGGGGTTTCTACTGTTTAGACACATCAGGGGCTCTCCAAAAGCGACAGACACCTGCAGATCAGTCCATCAAAACCTGCTCTCCAAAACATCCCTTCTTCCTGTCCGAGCCCTGCCGTGCACCTAAACAGTGCTTTTCCTCCACATATGGGATATCAGAATACTCAGGAGAAATTGCCTAACACACTTTGAGGTCCATTTTATCCTTTTGCCCTTGTGAAAATGAAAAAATAGAGACTAAAGGCCGCTTTACATGCTGCGATCTCGCTAGCGAGATCGCTAGCGTGTGTACCCGCCCCGTCGGTTGTGCGTCACGGGCAAATCGCTGTCCGTGGCGCACAATGTTTCTCGGACCTGTCTCACTTCTTACCTGCCTAGCGACGTCGTTGTGACCGGCGAACCGCCTCCTTTCTAAGGGGGCGGTTCATTCGGCGTCACAGCGACGTCACTAAGCGGCTGCCCAATAGAACCGGAAGGGCGGAGATGAGCGGCCGGAACATGCCGCCCACCTCCTTCCTTCCTCATTGCCGCTGGACGCAGGTAAGGAGATGTTCGGCGTTCCTGCAGTGTCACACATAGCAATGTGTGCTGCCGCAGGAACGACAGAACTCTCTTATTTATGGGCATAAAATCTCAAAGTTTGAAAATTTTGAAATTTTCAAAAGTTTTGCCAAATTTCCATTTTTTTCACAAATACATGCAAAAATATTGGCCTAAATGTACAACTATCATGAAGTACAATATGTCACGAAAAAACATTCTCAGAATCACCAAGATCCGTTGAAGCTTTCCTGAGTTAAAACCTCATAAAGTGATAGTGGTCAGAATTGTAAAAAATAGCCCCGTCATAAGGGTGTTTTCAGGCCTGGTGATGAAGGGGTTAAAACCAATAGTCATACCATGCAAAATAATTAAAAAATAATATTTACAGTGTGTCTAATTTACCGAATTCTATAATTTTTAAAGTGAATCTGTCATCAGGTTTTTGTAATGTAATCTAAGAGCAGCATTATATAGGGGCAGAAACCCTGATTCCAGTGATGTGTCACTTTACTGGGTGCAGCATTTGTGATAGAATCCCAGTTTTCTGTGCTGCAGATCTATCAGTGCTCAGAATGTTGAGCTGGTATAACCTGCCTGTGAAAGCGAGAGGCAGTTTGTTTTCTACTCTAAAATATTTTTCTATTAGGACTGCCCCAAAGAGATTTGCCGTGACGTGGCGGGGTAGCTCAAGAAATTGCAATTTTTTGCCAAAAGCTCAAATTTTAAAATAGTACAGTTTGGAATTTTAGTGCAGTGCACATCTTATAATACATGCCATTTTTGAGTTGAGCTGGCTTTCTTGTTTTTTCTTCAGTATTTCATAAAAGCTGCAAACAAGAATCTACTTTAAACTGCACCCCTTACAGAATTAAAAAACGCATTCCGGAACCTTACCTTATTCCTTGTGAAGCCCTGGACGGGTTAGCAAAATGGAATAAGAAAAAAAGAACATTTTTTTTTTCTATGAAAATGTTGCGTTAGACCCAAATTTGTCATTTTCCAAGGGGTAATAGGAGAAATTACCCAATAGATTTTGTGGACCATTTTCTCCTAAGTATGCAGATTCCCCAAGTGTGGTCAGATATTACTATTTGGGTACACGGCAGGGCTATGTCTGAAATAGATGTCATGTAACATTTGCAGAGCCTGAAGGTGCCAAAATAGCAGAAACTCTCTACAAGTGACTCAATATTGGAAACTACACCCCTCAGGGAATTCAGAGCTGTGGTTTGCATCTTGAACCTTGGACCCACAGGTACTTTACAAAATTTTATAATATTGGGCAATGAAAAAGAAAAATAACATTTTTTACAATAGACTGTTGCTCACTTTTTTTATTTTACAAGGGGTAGTAGAAGAAAATGGATCTCACAATTTGTTGTGCAATTTGTCGTGAGTAGTGTCATCCGTATGTGGTCAGTTTGTCATCCATGTTTCATCAGTGTTTTTGACACACCGTATGTGTCATGAAAGTTTGTGCCTTCCCGATCTTTGACATACCGTATGTGTCATGGCGGGTTTCCATTCCTACAGCGCTGGTGACCGAGTTCACTGAAATGTCACCAGCGCAGCAGGTACGTGAGGACCTGTAGTTGACCCCGGGGGGTGGCTTTGCTCTCCCGTGGCTACGATCGCGCTGATTTTCTGCTGAAAAAGAAAGTGAAAGTGAAAATGCCAATCAGCGCGATTGTAATATTTCCCCAATGAAACTTGGTGAAATATTACAATCCAGCCATGGCTGATGATGCAATATCATCGGACATTGGCTGGAGCAGGGTGACCTCTGTGTCATCCCCCCGATCTGATTGGAGCTAGCGTCCATGTGACGCCATCCCTCCAAATAGATGTGTAGGGGCGGGGTGACTGGTGGGTGCCCTCCCTCTTCAGCCTCATCCTATCCTTGTAAGGTGAAGAGCGAGGTCCCCTGCTGCCACAGCGATCTCCCGCTGCGATCTCCTGCCGCGATCTGCCACCGCGATCTGCCGCTGATGCCACCGGGTAATACTTGCTCCCCTCTGCTATCCTCTGCTCCTCCCTGCCGTCCGATACCACACCCTCACCCTGACCTCCGCTCCCCCACCATCCGTTTACATCCCCCCACCCCCACACCTTACCACAGCTCCCTTCTCCCTGCCGTGATCACTCACCGGCAGTGCTTCTGCCAGCCGGCTGGTGTAAGGCCTTCTGCTGCTGCCGGTGATCACCTCTCCTGCCCTGTGATCACTCCACCTGCCAGTGATCACTTCCCTCTGCCCTGTGATCACCTCTCCTGCCCTGTGATCACCACCCCTGCCCTGTGATCACCCCTCCTGCCCCGTGATCACCGTCCCTACCCTGTAATCACCCCCCATGCCCTGTAATCACCCCCCCGCCCTGTGATCAATCCCCCCACTCTGTGATGAACCCCCTGCCCTGTGATCACCCCTCCTGCCCTGTGATCAACCCCCTTCCCTGTGATCACCCTTCCGTGACCTGTGATCACCCTTCCTTGCCCTGTGATCACCCTTCCCTGCCCTGTGATCACCCCTCCTGTCCTGTGATCCCCTCTCCTGCGCTGTTATCACCCCTCCTGCCCTGTGATCACCCCTCCTGCCCTGTGATCACCCCTCCTGCCCTGTGATCACCCCTCCTGCCCTGTGATCACTACCCCCTGCCCTGTGATCACTCCCCCCTGCCCTCTGATCCCTCCCTCCTGCCCTGTGATCACCCCTCCTGCCCTGTGATCACCTATCCTGGACCTGTGATCACCTCTACTGCTTTGTGATCGCCTCTTCTGCCCTTTGATCACCCTCCCTGCCCTGTGATCACCCCCTTGCCCTGTAATCACCCCCCCCTGCCCTGTGATCAACCCCCTTCCCTGTGATCACCCTTCTGTGCCCTGTGATCACCCTTCCTTGCCCTGTGATCACCCTTCCCTGCCCTGTGATCACCCCTCCTGTCCTGTTATCATCCCTCCTGCGCTGTTATCACCCTTCCTGCCCTGTGATCACCCCTCCTGCCCTGTGATCACCCCTCCTGCCCTGTGATCACCCCCCTGCCCTGTAATAACCCCCCCTGCCCTGTGATCAACCCCCTTCCCTGTGATCACCCTTCTGTGCCCTGTGATCACCCTTCTGTGCCCTGTGATCACCCTTCCTTGCCCTGTGATAACCCTTCCCTGCCCTGTGATCACCCCTCCTGTCCTGTTATCATCCCTCCTGCTCTGTTATCACCCCTCCTGGCCTGTGATCACCCCTCCTGCCCTGTGATCACCCCTCCTGCCCTGTGATCACCCCTCCTGCCCTGTAATCACTCTCCCCTGCCCTGTGATCATTCACCTCTGCCCTGTGTTCACTCCCCCCTGCCCTGTGATCACTCCCCCCTGCCCTGTGATCACTCCCCCCTGCCCTGTGATCACCCCCCTGCTGCTGCTGGTGTCGCAGGCGGGAAGGACGTCGCTGCGCTCGCTAACGCTCGGGTCCGGCGCTGCTGCGACGGATGCTCGAGCGGTGGGCCGGATCCGGGGACTCGAGCGGCGCTCCTCGCCTGTGAGTGAAAGGGGGTAGTTTGGTTTGGGGATTTGGTCCGTGACACCACCCATGGGATGTGGTGAAGTTGGGCACTACCGCTGCTGGTGACGGGGATCCCGGGAGCGATGGCAGGGAGCAGCTGGGATGTTGTTTCCCCCTCCGTGGGTAGGGGTTGGTGGTCCCGGGGCCCGGTGAGGTGACGAGGAGGCAGGGTTGGCAAGGTGCAGGGTCACCTGGACTGCGCAGCGCGGTGCCGGATGGCACGGTAGTACTCACTCAGCCACAAATGTACGCAAAGTCTCTGGTAAACCAAACGGCTGGATGGGCGGGTCCCGCAGCCGGCTGCTGTGACTTCTCCCAGACGGTTGGTGGTGGCTGCCTTTCCCTGCACCTTTATGTATGTTCGGTCCCGATGGATTCCCACCGGTAACCCGCTCCCCAGCGTGTATATGTTCCGGAGGAGCCCTTTTGCCCGCAGGCTCTGGCCCTTGGAACTCTAGCTGTGGCGGTAGCTGTATTTCCTTTTGCTGGTCGGCCGGTTGCCTTCAATCGGGTCTTGGCTGTTAGGAAACCCCTGGGGTTCCGGTCACTAACGGATTTGACCTCTAATGGCGGCTCCAAGCCTGGTCGGGGTCCGCAGGCCCTGCCTGTGTGTGCTGGCTTCACTTCGCTCCCCGATTCGGTACCGGTGGGCCACCGCCCGTCCCCGGTCCTACGGTTCTGCGTTGATCTGCCTCTCCTGCAGACAGCCACCACCGTCTGCCAACCTTGCTCTTGGTGCCCGGGCCACACACCCGGACACGGTCAGTTTACTCCTTCTCACTCCTCACTTCACTCCACTCTCCTTCACTTCCCTAACTGATCTGACTCCTTTCCCGCCTCCAGGACTGTGAACTCCTCAGTGGGTGGGGCCAACCGCCTGACTCCACGCCACCTGGTGTGGACATCAGTCCCTGGAGGGAGGCAACAAGGATTTTGTGTCTGGCTGATATGCCTGTCTCAGGGTGGGGATGTGTCTTGTAGTACCTGTGACGACCTGGCTAGTCCAGGGCGCCACATTCCCCCTTGGTTAAATGCAGACCGTCCACGGGCTGCCCGTCCATCACTGGTTTTATTTTTCTTTTCAACTGTAAAAATATAAAACATCAACAGTTTATGAATTTTCAAATCTTCCCTTAGAGGAGGCAGGTCACTTAAACGTTACAAACCACATAAATCTACATTTTTAATAACAACGGACGGATGGCGTCCACTCTCCCACCCAAGCAACCTAGCCCTGATGCTGCCCCTAAGAAGTGGGCAGCATCCCTTGACCCCAGTCCAGATCCAGGCTGCCCGAGCGGGAACGGGTATGGTGTCTCGCACCCGGCTGTCACTTCAGGGGACCCCACGTCCATGGGGGACCCCTGACCCCCAGAGGATGGCCACCGGTCCTGGTGGTGGCCGGGCCCTAGCCTCCTCTGCTGCGGGCCCTTCCTCCAATCTGCCTCTCCGGAGGCGGCAAAGGTTTCCATCCCACACAACTATTTACACCACCACCAGTTCGTGGGTGCCCTGCAAGTTCTCAGGCATGTCCATGAAGAGTTCCTCATGCCAACGGTACAAAGGGTCCCTACGGGGACAACTTGCCGGCAACGGCCGGGTCAATCACGGTGTCAATCAGGTTATTTACTCGGTTGATTCATTCATTCACTTAACAGGTAATGGTACTGGTGGTCCCAACGGGGACAACGGTGCAACGGAGGGACCGCTGCCTTACTCAACAGTAGAGTTGAGCGCGGTTCGTGGTTCGTGGTTCTCCAGTTCTAGGCTCGAGTGATTTTGGGGCATGTTCTAGATCGAACTAGAACTCGAGCTTTTTGCAAAAGCTCGATAGTTCTAGAAACGTTCGAGAACGGTTCTAGCAGCCAAAAAACAGCTAAATCTTAGCTTGGTTTCTGCTGTAATAGTGTAAGTCACTCTGTGAATCAAACTATTATCACATTTCAGTGTATAGTGTGCGTGAACAGCGCCTTCAGATCACTGCTGTTTCTATAATGGCGATCGCCATTTTTTTTTTTTTTTTTCTTGTCTTCCTTCCCTAAGCGCGCGCGTCTTGTGGGGCTGGCCAGCATGTCAGCCAATCACAGACACACACACACCTAAGTGGACTTTGAGGCAGAGAAGCAACGGCATGTGTGATAGGATCTGCATGTCACATGTCCCTGCATTATAAAACCGGACATTTTCTTCACGATCGCCATTATCTGCCTTCTGCGTCTTTGGTGTCAGACATCACTGTCGCAGTTACGTCCTTTGTCCTATCGCCGATACAGCTGTATGCGCTGCATACACAGCGTTAGACAGCTTAGGGAGAGCACATTCTAGCAGTCCTTTTAAGGGCTCGTACCGGCAGGGTCAGAGAGCCATAGGTGACAGGTCCTGCAAACAGCAACAGCGTCTGTGTAGCCCAGGTCAGGGATTTCCTCCCTGCATTTCACCATTAGGAGGGAATAGAAAGGCAGGCTTCCATTCCTCTACCCAGAGCACCACAATCCTGCCACTGTACCCTCTTGTCCTCTGCACACTCCAACTCATTCTTACTAAGCCATTATACTAGCAAACACTCAGTGTACCTAGTGGCATCCTATACGTGGCTATTGGACTTTGCTATAGTCCCACTAGTGCCAAGACATTTGCAGAGCGCATCTGCCTGCGTTGCACACTCCAACTAATTATAACGAAGCCATTATACTAGCACACACTCAGTGTACCTAGTGGCATCCTATACGTGGCTATTGGACTTTGCTATAGTCCCACTAGGGCCAAGACATTTGCAGAGCACATCTGCCTGCATTGCACACTCCAAGTTTTTTAAACTAAGCAATTTTACTAGCAAACACTCAGTGTACCTAGTGGCATCCTATACGTGGCTATTGGACTTTGCTATAGTCCCACTAGTGCAAAGACATTAGCAGAGCACATCTGCCTGCATTGCACACTCCAAGTTTTTTAAACTCAGCCATTATACTAGCAAACACACAGTGTACCTAGTGGCATCCTATACGTGGCTATTGGACTTTGCTATAGTCCCACTAGTGCCAAGACATTTGCAGAGCGCATCTGCCTGCGTTGCACACTCCAACTAATTATAACGAAGCCATTATACTAGCAAACACTCAGTGTACCTAGTGGCATCCTATACGTGGCTATTGGACTTTGCTATAGTCCCACTAGTGCCAAGACATTTGCAGAGCGCATCTGCCTGCGTTGCACACTCCAACAAATTATAACGAAGCCATTATACTAGCAAACACTCAGTGTACCTAGTGGCATCCTATACGTGGCTATTGGACTTTGCTATAGTCCCACTAGTGCCAAGACATTTGCAGAGCGCATCTGCCTGCGTTGCACACTCCAACTAATTATAACGAAGCCATTATGCTAGCACACACTCAGTGTACCTAGTGGCATCCTATACGTGGCTATTGGACTTTGCTATAGTCCCACTAGGGCCAAGACATTTGCAGAGCACATCTGCCTGCATTGCACACTCCAAGTTTTTTAAACTAAGCAATTTTACTAGCAAACACTCAGTGTACCTAGTGGCATCCTATACGTGGCTATTGGACTTTGCTATAGTCCCACTAGTGCAAAGACATTAGCAGAGCACATCTGCCTGCATTGCACACTCCAAGTTTTTTAAACTCAGCCAATATACTAGCAAATGTGGCGCCCTAGGACCTGGTCGCCACAACGGCATTGCCCTCCTGAGGGTTAATGCTGAGCCTGGAGGTAATGGGGAAATCTACTGGCCAGTAAGTTAACATCCACCGCAGTTTCTCCCTCAGGCCAGTAGGGGGAGCTCTGAACCTGAAGTTTCAGGGAGCTTCCTTAAGCCTGACCTGGGGGAGGAGTTAGTTAGTCTGTAGGGAGCAGCAGAAGTGAACAGACACAGAGTGAGCTGTCCTGTGAATCTGGGGCCTAGAGCTGGAGCAGTTTGGCCCAGAGAAGCAGGAGTAGCTGAGAGGCAGCAGAGAGACTCGGACATCGGAGTCTGTGGTTGCCAGGGTATAAAATCCATCCCTGGTAGCCGAATCCGAAGGGCAGGGGAGCTGCAAGCCCCTGGCCCAGACACATCCAAGGTACAGCTGCAGCATCAGGGCCCGGTGTGGACCCCAGCGGAGAAGCACCAGGGAGTGGGCCTGCGCAGCCACCTACAGAGGGAAGGGACGTGCTATTGGTCCCAGCAGCGAAGAGGGCCATTGCTGGATTCAGAGAAGCAGGGTCCTATCATCACCAAGAAAGGTACAGGAGTAGGCCTCATACTCAGCTGGCCAGAAAGATCACCCCAAGTACTTCCAGGCCGACCGGATCCCCATCACCACCTGTAACGGTCTCCCAGGACTGGACTGTTCCCAGAGTAAAAGAGGAAAAGGTAAAGAGACTGTTGTTTGTGCCTGGTTCTTTCCTCGCCTGTCGGCCCTGCACCGTGTTAGTCACACAGCACCATAGACTTTCACAAGCACCAACTGTGCCCCGGGCATTGCTCCACCTGTGGGGAGCAGTACCATCATAGCTGCCATAATAACATCCCGGAGGCCTCACACAGCAGCGGCGGCTTATTAGCCGCATACCACAGGTGGCGTCACGAACACAACCATTAACAAGCAAGCCACATATTCTACTGACACCCACCAGGGCCACGGAGCCGGGCCCAGCCACCACTGACTA
The DNA here is from genome assembly GCF_048569485.1 of Anomaloglossus baeobatrachus. NCBI lineage: Eukaryota > Metazoa > Chordata > Amphibia > Anura > Aromobatidae > Anomaloglossus > Anomaloglossus baeobatrachus. The sequence goes on from NC_134358.1 coordinate 308,436,608, forward strand.
CCACCGGACTAGTCCAGCCCGGCACCGGGTGTCCCATAGCCCTGGGGTGGGCGAGTCAACTTTTGGCGTCACGAACAGGATTTCGTGCCCGGTCCCACCGGGTACTGTGCGCCTGCCGGAATTGTGCTTAAAAGATTGTGTACTGGCTGCAGACCACCGCCGCCATTAGCCTCGCCGAGCGCAGGAAGAAGGGGGGCGTGCCTGACAAAGAGCGCGAAGGGAGCGCGCCAACAGAGCAGAGCGCTGTTAACCCCGCGCGACCCGGAAGAAAATTTGAAAAGTGAACGGAGCCTGGTAAGGTTCACTAAGGGGGAGGAAGATGTCCGACTCAGAGGGAGGGCAGGTGGCTGCCATAGCCCGAGACGCCGCAGCACCAGCAGAAGCAATCCCAGTCGCCGTCGCCCCGGCCCCCACTGTAGCGCCGGTAATGCCGATCACCATGCCATACATACCGGGAGCAGAATGGCTGCCGCAATACTCCGGGGAGTCCCATACCTTGAGTGACTTCAGAGAAAGCCTGCACAGCTTATTCCGGGTGTATCCGCTGACTGAGAGCCAGAAGGTGGGCATATTAATGGGACAGCTAGCCGGCGCAGCCCAGCGTGAAGCGAAGTCATGGCCTGATACAGATAAAGGGACAGCAGCCCAGATACTGGCCAAGCTAAAGAGTACGTTTGACACTCGCACCGCAGCAGAGATAAAGATGAGATTCTTTGGGTGCAAGCAGCGGGCCACAGACAGCATAAGGGACTATGCCCTAAACCTGCAAGAGGCCCTGAAAGCAGTTAAACAGGTGGACCCAGAGAGTGTACGTGAAGAAGACAAACTCCTAACTGAGCAGTTCATAGAGGGGCTCCTGTCAGATGCCCACAGGACCCAGCTGCGTATCCTGGTCCTGCAGAACCCTGCTCTGGACTTTGCCAAGTTTAAGGACCAGGCCATCAGGGTACTGAGAGAATCTACGCCGAATGACCCAGTACCCCTCCGGCCTCCTGCTATCACGTACCCCGGGGTGGTGCCTGCAACACGAGCCACTGCAGGGGCTGAGGCGCAGTCCCTGGATAAGGATCCCACTGCGGAGCTCAGACAACAGGTCCAGGAGCTGACCAAGACTGTGGCTGCCCTTGCCAAGACCGTGCAGTCTCTACAAATGACCCCCTCGCCTGCGAAAATCGAGTTGGCCTCCAGCCCAGAGGACGTCCCATGGATGCGACAGAGAAGGATTCCGCCGACCCGAGGCAGAGACACAGACCGGTACGATTCAACAGGACAACCGATCTGCCGCAACTGCAACCAGGCGGGCCACATTGCACGATGCTGTCCTTTAAATGGGCCGAGCCTGGGGCCAGGAGCCGACCCCCAGGTGTAAGGAAGCCCGGCTCAACCCCCAGCCGCAGCAAGTATGTGGGAGGACGACCGGTCCTTCCTATTGTGCTGGATGGAATCCCTTTGAATGCCCTCCTGGATACGGGGTCCCAGGTAACAACCATCCCCCACAAACTGTACAAAAGATATTGGGCCGATTCAGACATTGACCATGGCCCAGATGATGATTTAACAATTGTGGCCAGTAATGGTCAGCCCTTACCTCAGATTGGGTACAAAGAAGTAACCATTAAAGTGGGGCGGGTGGAATTGCCATGTCAGGGGATGATAATTGTAGATATTGATCGCAAAGAATCTGACCCACTGCTAACTCTTGGTACAAATGTGATAGAAAATTGTATTGCCGAAGTGATAATTTTGTTACAGCAGGCGTCTGAAACTGCCAGCTCCGGGCAGCAGCGTGTCCTACAGAGGGAGATCAGAGCCCTGATGAGGAGGCAGCAGGTAGAGCTGGCCGGAGGAGAAATTGGCAGTGTGAGGGTAAGTGACACCCTCCCCATTGTAATACCCCCAAGAAGTGAAATGTTGATATGGTGTCGGGCAGCAATAGGCCTCAAGGGTCAGGATTACCATGCCTTGGTAGAACCAATGTATTCAGACAGTAGGCCTGGAGTCCTGATAGCCAGAGGGGTAGCGGACGTCCGCAAGGGGAGAGTGCCCGTCCGTGTCCTGAATTGTGGGGAGGAGGAGGCCAAATTGCCCCGGTATGCCACTGTGGCAAAATTGTACACTGTCAGCAACAATACCATTAAAGCAGTGGAACCCTTGATCCCGTCCGACCAGGCGGAAGACAATGGCTCCAAGGGGCAGCCGGAAGACTGGTGCCAAAAATTACATGTGGGCACCGACTCCACCCCCTCACACCAAAAGCATGGGGTTTACCGGGTGGTACAGGAGTATGAGCGGGTCTTCAGCAAACACCCCCTAGATTTTGGGCAGGTGAAAGGGGTTCAACATCAAATCCCCACGGGTGATCATCATCCCATTAAAGAAAGATACCGCCCTGTACCCCCCGCACAGTATCAGTGTGCCAAGGAAATGTTACGGGAAATGAAGGAGGCTGGGGTTATCAGAGATAGTTGTAGCCCCTGGGCAGCTCCACTAGTGCTCGTAAAGAAAAAAGATGGTACAATGAGAATGTGTGTAGATTACAGGCAAATTAACCGCATTACACATAAAGATGCCTATCCACTACCCAGAATAGAGGAGTCACTAACAGCCTTAAAGTCAGCTAACTATTTCTCCACCTTGGATCTCACCAGTGGGTATTGGCAGGTTCCCGTGGCAGAGGCGGACAAGGAGAAGACTGCATTCACGACACCAATGGGTCTCTGTGAGTTCAATTGTATGCCATTTGGGCTCTGCAACGCCCCAGGGACATTCCAACGGTTGATGGAGTGCTGCTCGGGCCACCACAACTTCGAAACCGTGCTGCTGTACCTGGATGACGTAATAGTCTACTCCAAGACTTATGAGGACCACCTGAAGCACTTAGCAGAAGTGTTTGAGTCCTTGTCGAAATATGGCCTGAAGATCAAGCCGTCCAAATGTCACCTCTTGAAGCCAAAGGTACAGTACCTGGGTCATGTGGTCAGCGCAGAAGGCGTGGCACCTGATCCGGAGAAAGTCACGGTAATTAAGGACTGGCCAAGACCCACCACGGTGAAGGAGGTGCGGCAGTTCCTTGGACTGGTGGGCTACTACCGAAGGTTCATTGATGGGTTCACCAAGATAGCAGCGCCCCTTCAAGATCTCCTGGTGGGCCAGCCGAAGCAGGCTAAGAAGCAGAGCCCTCCATTTGAATGGGGCAGCCAACTGGAAACATCCTTTGTCCGGCTGAAAGGGGCTCTCACGGGAGAAGAAATTCTGGCCTACCCTGACTACAGCCAACCGTTTATACTGTACACAGACGCCAGCAACGTGGGACTGGGAGCAGTTCTGTCCCAGGTACAGGGAGGCAGAGAGAGGGTAATAGCGTACGCCAGTAGGAAGCTTCGGCCCACGGAAAGGAATCCAGAAAACTACAGTTCCTTCAAGCTGGAGTTCCTCGCTATTGTGTGGGCAGTGACTGAACGCTTCAAGCACTATCTGGCATCGGCCAAGTTTACCATCTTCACGGACAACAATCCGTTGACACACCTGGCAACAGCCAAGTTAGGTGCGATGGAACAGCGATGGATGGCCCGGCTGTCTAACTTTGACTTTACCATCAAGTATCGGGCTGGCAAGAAGAATAACAATGCTGATGCGCTGTCCAGAATGCCTCACTTACCCGAGTCTGGAGAAGACCTGGATGAACTCGAAGAGCTAGAGTTACCGGCTTTCCATCACCAGGGTGTTTTACAGTGTGAGCATGCTGTGGGAGTGAAGCGCTTAAACCAGCACGAGGTCTCGGTCAATCCATTACTCCACCATAATTGGGAAGAAACACAGAATGGTGACCCGGCCGTGCGATTGGTCAAAGAGAAGCTAGCGCAAGCTGAGACCCATCTTGGCCCAGACGCTCCAGAGGAAGCCCAGCAGCTGTGGAAGGAGAGGGGACGACTGTTCACCTACCAGGGCAAGCTCTGCAAGAGATATGTCAACTATCGAACAAATGAACTTGTCTGGCAGATAGTGGTTCCGCAGAGGGATGCTCCAATGGTCCTAGCAGCGTATCATGATAACGCCGGGCACTTCGGGTGGAAGAAGTTGGAGGCCTTACTCCGTGATCGGTTCTACTGGGTGCACATGAGAAAGATGATCGAGAAATGGTGCCGAGACTGTGGCCCGTGTAACTTGAGGCGGAAGGATGATGCCAGCCAAAGGTCTCCCCTACAGCCAATTGTCACGAAGCAGCCCCTGGAGTTGGTGGCCCTGGACCACGTGAAGTTAACACCAAGCCGGTCAGGCTATGTGTACGCCCTCACCATTGTGGACCATTACTCTCGTTTCCTGGTAGTAGTGCCTGTGAAGGACCAGACAGCCAGGACGGCAGCTAGAGCGTTCCAGGCATCCTTTTGTCGACCGCACGGCTATCCGGAAAGGGTACTGACGGATCAGGGTCCTGCATTCGAGGCTGAAGTGTTCCAAGAGTTCTGTAACATGTACGGTTGTAAGAAAATTCGAACCACACCGTACCACCCCCAGACCAATGGACTGTGCGAGAAAATGAACCATGTGGTTATTGATATGCTGAAGACCCTACCGCTGGAAGAGAGGAACCAATGGCCAGAAAAGTTGCCAGATCTGGTAGACTTGTACAACCACATCCCAGTGAATTCGACCAACTGCAGCCCCGCTTACCTGATGCGAGCCAGACCAGGCAAGTTGCCTGTAGACTTTGAGATGGGGACTGTGTCGCCTGAGGCGGTTCAAGAAATAGAGGATTGGGATGCAGAACGGCAGCAGCGGTACCGTAAGGTCCAGGAGTGCGTGGAAAGGAGCCTGTCTCAAGCAAGAACGAGACAAGAACAGCATTACAATCAAACAGCCCCAGCAACTCCCTTAGCACCTGGAGAACAAGTCCTCAAGAAGAAGCGGAAGACGCATAAGTTGGATGATCAGTGGGAAAACGAGCCCTACACCATTATCCCCTCCAACTTTGACAATAGTAAGGTATGCCTCATAAGCAAAGATGAAGGCAAGACCTGTCAAGCAATTTCCCGAGACCGCCTGAAAGCGTGCCCTGAACGGTGCCGAATCCAAAGAGAAAGGGAAGGAGTACAAGGAAGTCCCCAAAGTCAAGAGAAAGAAGGGGAGATGATTCAAACCATCCTTGGGAAGTTCCCCAAAACTTGGACCCGAATCAACAATGCCATAGTGGTACCAGTTTTGGCGTTTCCGCAGTTGGTCGAGCCAGAAACAGAAAAGGTTCCGGATCCACCTAAAGAATCGTCCGCTCCAGCACGAGATGACACGCCAGCAGTGGAACAGGAGGATCAACCCCCTGTCAGTGGTGAACCTGTCATACCCTTGGCGACTCCTGGACCACAAAGGCAACCATCACGCTTACCTATTGGGGTTAGGCCCACCTGTAGTGCTGAGATAGAAGACGTACCACGTAGTCAGGGGCAAACACCAGAGCTACGTAGGTCCCAGCGCAGCACTCGGGGACAACCCCCTCTAAGGTATAGGGAGTCTACTGTATAAAGTAAAGAGTACTTATTAGATTGTAAATAGTTATGCAAAATGTCTGTCATGTTGTGCACAAAATGTTTTCTTTTTCTTTGATTGCGAAAATGGACAATTGGGCCACTGGACTATGGGTGGCCAACACCTAAATTGTTCATAGTTAGCACCAGTGTGCTCAAACACCCCTGAAGAAAAACCCGTCCGGCGTGCATAGAGTGGGGTCATCAATGCTCTGACGCACGCCCAGAGCCTACGTTGGGGGTTTGATCGCGGCGGGTCCCCCATGGAGCAGTGTAATGGACACCCGGCAGGGAGCCACACTGGACTCTTATAGAAATGTTTAAGATTGTAACGTTAAAGAGAATGTGCCTCCCATATTGGGATGAAATGTATGACATGTTATGTTTTGTTTCTACAGTCCGGGAGTACTGAATTTAACTAAGGGGGAGTGTGGCGCCCTAGGACCTGGTCGCCACAACGGCATTGCCCTCCTGAGGGTTAATGCTGAGCCTGGAGGTAATGGGGAAATCTACTGGCCAGTAAGTTAACATCCACCGCAGTTTCTCCCTCAGGCCAGTAGGGGGAGCTCTGAACCTGAAGTTTCAGGGAGCTTCCTTAAGCCTGACCTGGGGGAGGAGTTAGTTAGTCTGTAGGGAGCAGCAGAAGTGAACAGACACAGAGTGAGCTGTCCTGTGAATCTGGGGCCTAGAGCTGGAGCAGTTTGGCCCAGAGAAGCAGGAGTAGCTGAGAGGCAGCAGAGAGACTCGGACATCGGAGTCTGTGGTTGCCAGGGTATAAAATCCATCCCTGGTAGCCGAATCCGAAGGGCAGGGGAGCTGCAAGCCCCTGGCCCAGACACATCCAAGGTACAGCTGCAGCATCAGGGCCCGGTGTGGACCCCAGCGGAGAAGCACCAGGGAGTGGGCCTGCGCAGCCACCTACAGAGGGAAGGGACGTGCTATTGGTCCCAGCAGCGAAGAGGGCCATTGCTGGATTCAGAGAAGCAGGGTCCTATCATCACCAAGAAAGGTACAGGAGTAGGCCTCATACTCAGCTGGCCAGAAAGATCACCCCAAGTACTTCCAGGCCGACCGGATCCCCATCACCACCTGTAACGGTCTCCCAGGACTGGACTGTTCCCAGAGTAAAAGAGGAAAAGGTAAAGAGACTGTTGTTTGTGCCTGGTTCTTTCCTCGCCTGTCGGCCCTGCACCGTGTTAGTCACACAGCACCATAGACTTTCACAAGCACCAACTGTGCCCCGGGCATTGCTCCACCTGTGGGGAGCAGTACCATCATAGCTGCCATAATAACATCCCGGAGGCCTCACACAGCAGCGGCGGCTTATTAGCCGCATACCACAGGTGGCGTCACGAACACAACCATTAACAAGCAAGCCACATATTCTACTGACACCCACCAGGGCCACGGAGCCGGGCCCAGCCACCACTGACTACCACCGGACTAGTCCAGCCCGGCACCGGGTGTCCCATAGCCCTGGGGTGGGCGAGTCACAAACACTCAGTGTACCTAGTGGCATCCTATACGTGGCTATTGGACTTTGCTATAGTCCCACTAGTGCCAAGACATTTGCAGAGCGCATCTGCCTGCGTTGCACACTCCAACAAATTATAACGAAGCCATTATACTAGCAACCACTCAGTGTACCTAGTGGCATCCTATACGTGGCTATTGGACTTTGCTATAGTCCCACTAGTGCCAAGACATTTGCAGAGCGCATCTGCCTGCGTTGCACACTCCAACTAATTATAACGAAGCCATTATACTAGCAAACACTCAGTGTACCTAGTGGCATCCTATACGTGGCTATTGGACTTTGCTATAGTCCCACTAGTGCCAAGACATTTGCAGAGCGCATCTGCCTGCGTTGCACACTCCAACTAATTATAACGAAGCCATTATACTAGCACACACTCAGTGTACCTAGTGGCATCCTATACGTGGCTATTGGACTTTGCTATAGTCCCACTAGTGCCAAGACATTTGCAGAGCGCATCTGCCTGCGTTGCACACTACAACAAATTATAACGAAGCCATTATACTAGCAAACACTCAGTGTACCTAGTGGCATCCTATACGTGGCTATTGGACTTTGCTATAGTCCCACTAGTGCCAAGACATTTGCAGAGCGCATCTGCCTGCGTTGCACACTCCAACTAATTATAACGAAGCCATTATACTAGCACACACTCAGTGTACCTAGTGGCATCCTATACGTGGCTATTGGACTTTGCTATAGTCCCACTAGGGCCAAGACATTTGCAGAGCACATCTGCCTGCATTGCACACTCCAAGTTTTTTAAACTAAGCAATTTTACTAGCAAACACTCAGTGTACCTAGTGGCATCCTATACGTGGCTATTGGACTTTGCTATAGTCCCACTAGTGCAAAGACATTAGCAGAGCACATCTGCCTGCATTGCACACTCCAAGTTTTTTAAACTCAGCCATTATACTAGCAAACACTCAGTGTACCTAGTGGCATCCTATACGTGGCTATTGGACTTTGCTATAGTCCCACTAGTGCCAAGACATTTGCAGAGCGCATCTGCCTGCGTTGCACACTCCAACAAATTATAACGAAGCCATTATACTAGCAAACACTCAGTGTACCTAGTGGCATCCTATACGTGGCTATTGGACTTTGCTATAGTCCCACTAGTGCCAAGACATTTGCAGAGCGCATCTGCCTGCGTTGCACACTCCAACTAATTATAACGAAGCCATTATACTAGCACACACTCAGTGTACCTAGTGGCATCCTATACGTGGCTATTGGACTTTGCTATAGTCCCACTAGTGCCAAGACATTTGCAGAGCGCATCTGCCTGCGTTGCACACTACAACAAATTATAACGAAGCCATTATACTAGCAAACACTCAGTGTACCTAGTGGCATCCTATACGTGGCTATTGGACTTTGCTATAGTCCCACTAGTGCCAAGACATTTGCAGAGCGCATCTGCCTGCGTTGCACACTCCAACTAATTATAACGAAGCCATTATACTAGCACACACTCAGTGTACCTAGTGGCATCCTATACGTGGCTATTGGACTTTGCTATAGTCCCACTAGGGCCAAGACATTTGCAGAGCACATCTGCCTGCATTGCACACTCCAAGTTTTTTTAAACTAAGCAATTTTACTAGCAAACACTCAGTGTACCTAGTGGCATCCTATACGTGGCTATTGGACTTTGCTATAGTCCCACTAGTGCAAAGACATTAGCAGAGCACATCTGCCTGCATTGCACACTCCAAGTTTTTTAAACTCAGCCATTATACTAGCAAACACACAGTGTACCTAGTGGCATCCTATACGTGGCTATTGGACTTTGCTATAGTCCCACTAGTGCCAAGACATTTGCAGAGCGCATCTGCCTGCGTTGCACACTCCAACTAATTATAACGAAGCCATTATACTAGCAAACACTCAGTGTACCTAGTGGCATCCTATACGTGGCTATTGGACTTTGCTATAGTCCCACTAGTGCCAAGACATTTGCAGAGCGCATCTGCCTGCGTTGCACACTCCAACTAATTATAATGAAGCCATTATACTAGCACACACTCAGTGTACCTAGTGGCATCCTATACGTGGCTATTGGACTTTGCTATAGTCCCACTAGTTCCAAGACATTTGCAGAGCGCATCTGCCTGCGTTGCACACTACAACAAATTATAACGAAGCCATTATACTAGCAAACACTCAGTGTACCTAGTGGCATCCTATACGTGGCTATTGGACTTTGCTATAGTCCCACTAGTGCCAAGACATTTGCAGAGCGCATCTGCCTGCGTTGCACACTCCAACTAATTATAACGAAGCCATTATACTAGCACACACTCAGTGTACCTAGTGGCATCCTATACGTGGCTATTGGACTTTGCTATAGTCCCACTAGTGCCAAGACATTTGCAGAGCGCATCTGCCTGCGTTGCACACTCCAACTAATTATAACGAAGCCATTATACTAGCAAACACTCAGTGTACCTAGTGGCATCCTATACGTGGCTATTGGACTTTGCTATAGTCCCACTAGTGCCAAGACATTTGCAGAGCGCATCTGCCTGCGTTGCACACTCCAACTAATTATAACGAAGCCATTATACTAGCACACACTCAGTGTACCTAGTGGCATCCTATACGTGGCTATTGGACTTTGCTATAGTCCCACTAGTGCCAAGACATTTGCAGAGCGCATCTGCCTGCGTTGCACACTACAACAAATTATAACGAAGCCATTATACTAGCAAACACTCAGTGTACCTAGTGGCATCCTATACGTGGCTATTGGACTTTGCTATAGTCCCACTAGTGCCAAGACATTTGCAGAGCGCATCTGCCTGCGTTGCACACTCCAACTAATTATAACGAAGCCATTATACTAGCACACACTCAGTGTACCTAGTGGCATCCTATACGTGGCTATTGGACTTTGCTATAGTCCCACTAGTGCCAAGACATTTGCAGAGCGCATCTGCCTGCGTTGCACACTACAACAAATTATAACGAAGCCATTATACTAGCAAACACTCAGTGTACCTAGTGGCATCCTATACGTGGCTATTGGACTTTGCTATAGTCCCACTAGTGCCAAGACATTTGCAGAGCGCATCTGCCTGCGTTGCACACTCCAACTAATTATAACGAAGCCATTATACTAGCACACACTCAGTGTACCTAGTGGCATCCTATACGTGGCTATTGGACTTTGCTATAGTCCCACTAGGGCCAAGACATTTGCAGAGCACATCTGCCTGCATTGCACACTCCAAGTTTTTTAAACTAAGCAATTTTACTAGCAAACACTCAGTGTACCTAGTGGCATCCTATACGTGGCTATTGGACTTTGCTATAGTCCCACTAGTGCAAAGACATTTGCAGAGCACATCTGCCTGCGTTGCACACTCCAACTAATTATAACGAAGCCATTATACTAGCAAACACTCAGTGTACCTAGTGGCATCCTATACGTGGCTATTGGACTTTGCTATAGTCCCACTAGTGCCAAGACATTTGCAGCACGTCTGCCTGCGTTGCACACTCCAACGAATTATAACTAAGTTACATTGTCAGGGATATTTATTCTTTATTATTCTTCTGTTAATAAAGCTAGACCACCACTGCAATCTTCACCACCTCTCAATTTTTACTACCACATTTTCAGTCCACAATCTTGTCGCAATCAACATGAGTGGCAAAATGACAGATGCTGGTGGAAAGGGGAAGAGGCGTGGTGGAAAAGGCAAAAAATGTTTTGTCAGTGGGGAAGGTGGCAAAGCTCCATTATCATCTGCTGAAGATAGACCATCTACTAGCAAAAGTAAGATGTCTACTACTTATTGTGGACAATCCGATGTGCTCCCTTTTTTACGGACACGAACAAGAGGAACAAAGGTAGATGATGGGCAAAAAAGGAAAATGCTTGAATGGATCTCAAGTGGTCCAACAAGTGCCCTCTCAGCCACTTCAAGTACCGCATCCAAAAAACACCATTCCTCTGAGTTGTCATCCCAATCACACTTGATTTCTCCCAGCTCTGAAGTCTCCATCAGCCCTGCACAGTATGGTGGAACTGAGATGGCTGAGTCTGCAGAGCTGTTCAGTCACACTATAGCCTGGGAATCAGAGGTCTGCTCCCAAGCTACAGTGAGTACAGAACAGGAAATGGTCTGCAGTGATGCCCAGAACCTTTGTGACTCAGATTCAGGCCGTGAGGACCAAGTTTCTGAGCATAATGTTGACCCTTTGTCACAAACTGTAACACCTGTGGTTATAGACAATGAGGAACATACTGATGAAGATGAGACGCAGATACCCGATTGGGATGACAACTTAAATATTCGGTCAGGGCAAGAAGAGGCTCGGTCTGAGGGGGAGGGGAGTGCAAACACAACAATTGATGATGACGTTCTAGATCCCACCTACTGTCAACCCCCAGTCAGGCACTCGAGGAGGTCAACAGAGGCGGTGGAGGAGGATGCAACCGACGACGAAGTTACCTTGCGCCTTTCTGGACAGAGTCGGAGCACTGGTAGCACGTCTACAACTGCATCCTCAGCCACCACTCTGCCTATGAGCATTATTCGGGGTGGATCAACAGGTCGCATGGCCTCTAAGCCTTGCCTAGCCTGGGCCTTTTTTCACATCGAAAAAGATCGCCCAACTCATGTGATATGTAACATTTGTCATGATTCTGTTAGTAGAGGTCAAAACCTCAGCAGTTTGACAACTTCTTCCATGAATCGTCACATGAATAAATATCATAAGTCCCGGTGGGAAGCTCACCGTGCTGCAATGCCGGCTAGCAGAGCGAACCATCCACCGCCCGCCCCTTCCAGTGCATCCGCGCGCTCTTCATCTTCTAGGACTGTGGGGACAGCTGTCACACCTGTTTTTCCACGCAAAACTTCCACCACTGTAACCGCAACAGGCAGTTTGCTTGTAAGGTCGTCAGTTGGTTTGGAAGGGGAAACAAGTGAGTGTGTACAGCTCTCTCAGACATCGATAGCACCAACGTTGGATGAAGGCAACATCATGTCTCCGCCTGCACTTTCCTCACAAACCTGCATTTTTCCAGGGACACCCTACTCAACACCGTCTACACACAGCAGCCAGATCTCTGTCCCTCAGATGTGGTCAAATAAAAGGCCACTTCCTCCGACCCATGACAAAGCTAAGAGGTTGACTCTATCCCTCTGTAAGCTGTTGGCTACCGAAATGCTGCCTTTCCGCCTAGTGGACACACAGGATTTTAGAGACCTTATGTCTGTCGCTGTGCCCCAGTACCAGATGCCTAGTCGCCACTACTTCTCTAAGAAAGGTGTGTCCGCGCTACACCAGCATGTCGCACACAACATCACCGCTTCCTTGAGAAACTCTGTGTGTGAACGGGTGCATTTCACCACCGATACTTGGACCAGTAAGCATGGACAGGGACGTTACATGTCGCTGACTGGGCACTGGGTAACTATGGTGATAGATGGTGAAGGGTCTGCTGCACAAGTCTTGCCGTCCCCACGACTTGTGTGTCAATCCTCTGTCTGTCCAAGTTCCGCCACAGCTTCTGCATCCTCCACCTCATCTGGGTCCTCCACCTCCGCCCCAAGCCTGCCTGGTCAGGCCACCAGCGTTCTCACTGCGCAGAAGGAATCACGCACGCCTCATTACTATGCTGGCAGCCGAGCGCAACGGCATCAGGCGGTCTTTAGCTTGACATGTCTTGGTAATAAGAGTCACACAGCTGAGGAGTTGTGGTCAGCTCTGCGGTCCGAGTTTAATAAATGGTTGTCTCCACTCAACCTGCAGCCTGGTAAGGCCGTGTGCGACAATGCTGCAAACCTGGGTGCGGCCCTTCGCCTGGGCAAGGTGACACACGTACCTTGTATGGCTCACGTGTTGAACCTTGTCGTGCAGCAATTTTTAACACACTATCCCGGCCTAGATGGCCTTCTGAACAGGGCACGAAAACTGTCTGCTCACTTCCGGCGTTCAAGCGCCGCAGCTGAGCGACTTGCATCGCTCCAGAAGTCTTTCGGCCTGCCGGTTCATCGCCTGAAATGCGATGTGGCGACACGCTGGAATTCAACTCTACACATGTTACAGCGACTGTGGCAGCACCGCAGAGCCCTGGTGCAATACGTCATGACGTATAGCCTGGGCCAACGAGATGCAGAGGTGGGGCAGATCACCCTGATGGAGTGGTCTCAGATCAAGGACCTATGCACCCTTCTGCACAGTTTTGACATGGCGACGAATATGTTTAGCTCTGACAATGCCATTATCAGCATGACGATTCCAGTCATTTACATGCTGGAGCACACGCTAAACACTATTCGGAGTCAGGGGGTGGGACAACATGAAGGGGAGGAACTACAGGAGGATTCATATGTGCAAGGGACAACAACATCACCAAGATCCAGACGTTCATCATCACCAACGCAGCAGGCATGGGACCATGGGGAACAGGGATCGACAAGGGCGCATAGTAGCAGGCGAAATGTTGAGCAAGGTGCAGGAGAACATGAAGAAATGGAGGACGAACTGTCCATGGACATGGAAGACTCAGCGGATGAGGGAGACCTTGGTCAAATTTCAGTTGAAAGAGGTTGGGGGGAGATGTCAGAGGAAGAAAGAACGGTTAGCACCTCTATGCCACAAACACAGCGTGGACTTGGTCCGCATGGCTGCGCAAGACACATGAGTGCCTTCTTGTTGCACTACCTCCAACATGACAGTCGTATTGTCAAAATTAGAAGTGATGATGACTACTGGATTGCCACACTATTAGATCCCCGGTACAAGTCCAAATTTTGTGACATAATTCCAGCCATAGAAAGGGACGCACGTATGCAGGAGTATCAGCAGAAGCTGTTACTCGATCTTAGCTCGGCTTTTCCACTAAACAACCGTGCAGGTGCAGGGAGGGAATCTCCCAGTTGTAACTTGACAAACATGGGACGGTCTCGTCATCTTCACCAGTCTACCCGTACCAGTAGGACCGTATCTGGTGCCGGTAACAGCAATTTTATGGAATCTTTTCATAATTTTTTTAGACCCTCTTTTGCAAGGCCACCAGAGACAACAAGTCTGACACATACTCAACGGCTGGAGAGGATGATACAGGAGTATCTCCAAATGAACATCGATGCCATGACTGTGCAACTGGAGCCTTGCTCCTTTTGGGCTTCAAACATAGAAAAATGGCCAGAGCTCTCCAGTTACGCCTTGGAGATTTTGTCGTGTCCAGCTGCCAGCGTTGTCTCTGAACGTGTATTCAGTGCTGCTGGGTGTGTGCTGACAGATAAGCGCACGCGTCTGTACAGTGACAGTGTGGACAGACTGACGTTCATCAAAATGAACAAGTCATGGATCCAGAAGGAATTTACTACCCCTGTGTCATCCTGGGGAGAGTAAATGCTTGTGGATTTGGAATGTGCTTGATGCAAATCAAAACATCCTGTTTGCAACTAGGGCCCAAGTGCTGCCACTGATGGGGTGGGTGTCTGTGTGGCCCAATTTTTGGAAAAAAGGGAGACTCCGCTTGGAGTAACCCTTGCTTGCTGTGTTTTTAAAAGAAGCCAAGATGAACAGAGCTGGGATCAGGAAAGACTTTGCTACCTACCCCGGTGTCATCCTGGGGACGGATAAGAATGGCGTATTTTTGAATGTGCTTGATGCAAATCTAGCTGTGAAGTGTACAACTGGGGCACAACTGCTGCCACTGAAGGGGTGGGTGTGTGTGGGCCCAATTTTTGGAAAAAAGGGAGACTCCGCTTGGAGTAACCCTTGCTTGCTGTGTTTTTAAAAGAAGCCAAGATGAACAGAGCTGGGATCAGGAAAGACTTTGCTACCTACCCCGGTGTCATCCTGGGGACGGATAAGAATGGCGTATTTTTGAATGTGCTTGATGCAAATCAAAACATCCTGTTTGCAACTAGGGCCCAAGTGCTGCCACTGATGGGGTGGGTGTCTGTGTGGCCCAATTTTTGGAAAAAAAGGGAGACTCCGCTTGGAGTAACCCTTGCTTACATTGTTTTTAAAAGAAGCCAAGATGAACAAGTCATGGATCAGCAAAGACTTTATCTACGTACCCCGGTGTCATCCTGGGGACGGATAAGAATGGCGTATTTTTGAATGTGCTTGATGCAAATCAAAACATCCTGTTTGCAACTAGGGCCCAAGTGCTGCCACTGATGGGGTGGGTGTCTGTGTGGCCCAATTTTTGGAAAAAAGGGAGACTCCGCTTGGAGTAACCCTTGCTTGCTGTGTTTTTAAAAGAAGCCAAGATGAACAGAGCTGGGATCAGGAAAGACTTTGCTACCTACCCCGGTGTCATCCTGGGGACGGATAAGAATGGCGTATTTTTGAATGTGCTTGATGCAAATCTAGCTGTGAAGTGTACAACTGGGGCACAACTGCTGCCACTGAAGGGGTGGGTGTGTGTGGGCCCAATTTTTGGAAAAAAGGGAGACTCCGCTTGGAGTAACCCTTGCTTGCTGTGTTTTTAAAAGAAGCCAAGATGAACAGAGCTGGGATCAGGAAAGACTTTGCTACCTACCCCGGTGTCATCCTGGGGACGGATAAGAATGGCGTATTTTTGAATGTGCTTGATGCAAATCAAAACATCCTGTTTGCAACTAGGGCCCAAGTGCTGCCACTGATGGGGTGGGTGTCTGTGTGGCCCAATTTTTGGAAAAAAAGGGAGACTCCGCTTGGAGTAACCCTTGCTTACATTGTTTTTAAAAGAAGCCAAGATGAACAAGTCATGGATCAGCAAAGACTTTATCTACGTACCCCGGTGTCATCCTGGGGACGGATAAGAATGGCGTATTTTTGAATGTGCTTGATGCAAATCAAAACATCCTGTTTGCAACTAGGGCCCAAGTGCTGCCACTGATGGGGTGGGTGTCTGTGTGGCCCAATTTTTGGAAAAAAGGGAGACTCCGCTTGGAGTAACCCTTGCTTGCTGTGTTTTTAAAAGAAGCCAAGATGAACAGAGCTGGGATCAGGAAAGACTTTGCTACCTACCCCGGTGTCATCCTGGGGACGGATAAGAATGGCGTATTTTTGAATGTGCTTGATGCAAATGTAGCTGTGAAGTGTACAACTGGGGCACAAGTGCTGCCACTGAAGGGGTGGGTGTGTGTGTGGCCCAATTTTTGGAAAAAAGGGAGACTCCGCTTGGAGTCACCTTGCGGTGTTTTACATGATTTTAGAAGGGCGTGCCATGCCTATATCTGTGTGTCCTCCTCTTTTTCCTTGTCCAGCTGTTTTGTTTTCGCATGAGTATATGTCCTTGTCACTTTCCAATGTGTTTGAGTTGTTTGTCACCTTTAGGACACCTTTGAGGGTGTTTTCTAGGTGTTTTTCTGTGTTTGTGATTGCCTGCCATTGTTTCCTATGCAGTTCGAGTTCGGTTCGTCGAACGTTCGACGAACCGAACTCGAACGGGAGGTCCGTTCGGCGAACCAACCTCGAGCCGAACCGCGACCGGTTCGCTCATCTCTACTCAACAGTCCATTCTCAACCATGGGGCTCCAGTGCCACCTTCACATGGTGCACTGCTCTGGACCCCGATGGTAGCTCGCTGCAGGTGATCTTTCTCCACATACATTGGGGCATGCACATCCGCTTTACACCTTTTTCGGGCAGCGATCTCCCGGCCCAGCTGGCGCTGCTGCTGCTCCCAGTATGGAGCGTCTGCCCGCTCCGTCTCGCTCTGTGTGGGGGTCGGGCCCAGCCGGAGCTCCCCCGTGCCGGCTACGACCGGGACCTTCTGCACTGGGGAACCCCACTGTGTCGTGGCCTGCTCGGCTGCCATGCAGCGGCAACCCCGCGACGCCTCAGCCGAGGCCTGGATTCTGGGAGCAGCCAGCTTTACCTGCTGGGCTGGCTTCCGGTCGACGGTCACCTCCATCTTGGCCGGGTGGACTGCCGGGGCCATTGTCATCTGGCATCTGGAGCGCGGCTTCCTCTGGGATCACTGGTGCATCCAAGTCAGGATGAGGTACTTTCTGGACGCAGGCGCGACGTGGGGCTGGTACGGGTGTCGGAGCGATGACGGGCTGACTGCTCGCGTCTTCTGCAGGCGGGTCTTTGCAGGCTGGTAGAACGGACCCCGCTGCCGGTGTTGTTGGCAGTGGACCAAGCAGGGGAACAGCGGCAACAAGTACGGGCGGCGGGGGAGGCGATATAGAGGGCAGGGGCAGACCGGGTCCCTCAGCCGCAGCGGCCGGTCCCTGGGGGACATAGGGGCGTGGGTCGTATACCCGCTCTTCCATGGTTGCTTCCACTTCGCGTGCTCGCACAGCCGCAGCTGGTTCCTCCACTTCGACTATCCACCGCTCTATCAGGAAATCAGCCTGGGCCTGGATCTTCCAACACATCCTTCCACGTTGACGTCCAGGAACGTGTTTCAGCAGAGTCCTGGAGTCCCTGCACGCTGCAGCGCTAGTTACATGCCGCCGCGGCTGTGACCGCCGCTCCTCCAGTGGCTCCGTTGGGCACAGACATCTTGTTACCGCCCCCCCTTGGTCTTTTCTTGGCACCTCCTCTTCAGGGGCGGGGCTTCGGCTTTCGCGCCTCCACTGCTCGAGAAGACGCTTGAGCGGGAAAATCTTCGCGCCCAAGATGGCAGACTCTGAAATTT
Organism: Anomaloglossus baeobatrachus; assembly: GCF_048569485.1. Taxonomy (NCBI): domain Eukaryota; kingdom Metazoa; phylum Chordata; class Amphibia; order Anura; family Aromobatidae; genus Anomaloglossus; species Anomaloglossus baeobatrachus. The sequence continues at coordinate 308,454,282 of NC_134358.1, forward strand.
TTCAGCCGGACACCGCCAGCGGGGCACAAGGCGCACTTCTACCAGCTGGCAGAACGGTAAGATCCTGTTCGTGACGCCAAGATGTCGCGGGCGGGAAGGACGCCACTGCGCTGAGCTCGCTAACGCTCGGGTCCGGCGCTGCTGCGACGGCTGCTCGGTGGCTCGAGCGGTGGGCCGGATACGGGGACTTGAGCGGCGCTCCTCGCCTGTGAGTGAAAGGGGGTAGTTTGGTTTGGGGATTTGGTCCGTGACGCCACCCACGGGTTGTGGTGAAGTTGGGCACCACCGCTGCTGGTGACGGGGATCCCGGGAGCGATGGCAGGGAGCAGCTGGGAAGTTGTTTCCCCCTCCGTGGGTAGGGATTGGTGGTCCCGGGGCCCGGTGAGGTGACGGGAAGGCAGGGTTGGCAAGGTGCAGGGTCGCCTGGACTGCACAGCGTGGTGCTGGACGGCACGGTAGTACTCACTCAGCCACAAATGTACGCAAAGTCTCTGGTAAACCAAACGGTTGGATGGACGGGTCCCGCAGCCGCCTGCTGTGACTTCTCCCAGACGGTTGGTGGTGGCTGCCTTTCCCTGCACCTTTATGTATGTTCGGTCCCGATGGATTCCCAGCGGTAACCCGCTCCCCAGCGTTTATATGTGCCAGAGGAGCCCTTTTGCCTGCAGGCTCTGGCCCTTGGAACTCTAGCTGTGGCGGTAGCTGTATTTCCTTTTGCTGGTCGGCCGGTTGCCTTCAATCGGGTCTTGGCTGTTAGGAATCCCCTGGGGTTCTGGTCACTAATGGATTTGACCTCTAATGGCGGCTCCAAGCCTGGTCGGGGTCCGCAGGCCCTGCCTGTGTGTGCTGGCTTCACTTCGCTCCCCGGTTCGGTACCGGCAGGCCACCGCCCGTCCCCGGTCCTACGGTTCTGCGTTGATCTGCCTCTCCTGCAGACGGCCATCGCCGTCTGCCAACCTTCCTCTTGGTGCCCGGGCCACACACCTGGACACGGTCAGCTTACTCCTTCTCACTCCTCACTTCACTCCACTCTCTTTCACTTCCCTAACTGATCTGACTCCTTTCCCGCCTCCAGGACTGTGAACTCCTCAGTGGGTGGGGCCAACCACCTGGCTCCACCCCACCTGGTGTGGACATCAGCCCCTGGAGGGAGGCAACAAGGATTTTGTGTCTGGCTGATATGCCTGTCTCAGGGTGGGGGTGTGTGTTGTAGTACCTGTGATGACCTGGCTAGTCCAGGGCACCACACTGGCTCCTGCATCTCCTCAGCCCCCTCCTACCCCCCTGCACCTGCCCTCACCGTGCCTGACAGCCCCCGCCTGCCCTCGCCGCATGTGTCAGCCCCTCCTGCAGTAGAAAGATCCATCAAACACTCGCACATACACGCGCACATTATAATAAAGTTTTTTTCTGTTTGTTTTATTTTTACACACGCACACAGCACACAAAAAATGTCCCCCTCGTCCCAGTCCCAAAGGGTGTACTCAGCTGAGGAGGCATATGCCTCCGAAGCTGATAGTGAGGGAGAGGACCCTACTTTTCTCTATTCCTCACACTCTTCCTCCTCCAGCGACACAGACATGCCGCCACGAAGATGTCGCAGGACAAGAGATCGTCTGGAGCTGGAGGCCAGGGGAGAAGAGCCGGAGGCCGGGGGAGAGGAGTCAGAGGCCATGGAGGAAGTCCCACAGCCAAGTGTGAGTAACCCACAACCTAGTGCTAGTCTTGCCCAACCTAGCACTAGTGCCCCCGCCTGGACCCCCGTCCCTGAAAATTTTGCTCCACGGATTCCTGATTTCATTCCCCAATCAGGAATCCAGTTCGAGACTGCCAACCTCAGAGAAATAGAATTTTTCAAAATCTATTTCTCGAAGTCAATTGTCAGTCTTATGGTGGAGCAAACTAACTTGTATGCCCAGCAATTTTTGGCCGAAAACCCAAATTCATCATATTCTACTTGGAATCCCATTGACTCAGTAGAAATGATGAAACATTGGGGACTGGTCCTTCACAAGGGGATTGTGAAGAAACCAGAAATTCGCCAATACTGGAGTACTGATATCTTATATCAAACTCCAATATTTGGCATGGTCATGACCCACAAATGGTTTGAGGCCGTTCATAGGTTTCTTTATTTTAGGGACAATGCAGACAGCCTTCCCGTGATGACCCGAATTTTGATAGACTGTTCAAAATTCGGCCAGTCATCGAACACTTCAGCAACAAGTTTGCTGAAGTGTATATTCTCCAAAGGGAAATTTGTATGGATGAATCCTTCATCCATTTCAAAGGGAGGCTTCAATTCCGTCAGTACCTGCCCAGTAATAGGGCCAAGTATGAGATAAAACTCTATAATCTGTGTGAGAGTACCTCAGGTACACTCACAGCTTTAGAGTTTACCAAGGGAAGGATAGCAAGCCCCAGAATACCCACCTACTCTGGGGGTGAGTGGGAAAATAGTGTGGGATTTGATCTACCCACTGCTTGATAAAGGTTACTATCTACCATCTATACGTTGATAACTTTTACACAAGCATAACACTCTTTCAATCCCTCTCTGCCAAAACTACTGCCGCTTGCGGTACTGTGTGCAGAAACCAGAGGGGTCTCTGTGGCGCCCTGGACAAGCCAGGACGTCACAGGTACTGCAACAACCCACCCTACACCCCGGTTAGGATCATCAAGGTCAGACACAAATCCTTGTTGCCTCCCTCCAGGGGCTGATGTCCACACCAGGTGGGGCGGAGCCAGGCGGTTGGCTCCACCCACCGAGGAGTTCACAGTCCTGGAGGCGGGAAAAGGAAGGCAGTTGAGAGTTGAGTTTGGAGAGTGAGAGGAAGTAGTAGTAGAGGAACTGACTGGCCGTGTCCGGGTACGTGGCCCGGGCACAGAAACAGCAAGGTTGGCAGACGGTGGTGACCGTCTGCAGGAGAGGCCGATTGACGCACAACCGTAAGGACCGGGGATGGGCGGTGGCCCGCCGGTACCGGATCGGGGAGCGAAGAGAAGCCAGCACCATCCGGCAGGGCCTACGGACCCCGACCAGGCTAGGAGTCGCCGTTAAACCGGTCAAATCCATCAGCGACGGGAACCTCCGGGGTTTCCCAGCAGTAAAGACCCGACTGAAGGCAACCGTCCAAACCGTGAGGGAGAGAAAGCTACCGCCAGAGCTAGAGCTCCCAGGGCCAGAGCCTGTGGGCAAACAGGGGCTCCCTTAGCCAACCTACTGCTGGGGAGCGGGTTACCGGTGGGAAGCCATCGGGGCCGAGAACATAACACAGGTGCAGGGAGAGCAACCTATAAAGAATCCAGGAATCGTACTTTATATTTATAATATCAAATTTTATTTATACAAAGTGCTCGTGCAAAATTCATATAAAAATTTCATCATACACAGGATAACATTTTTGGGATAGGGAGGGATGTCAAGCCGCACTTATAAGGAGTGGCACAATGTTACAGTAGCTGCATCTGCCCGTATAGTAACGGCCAGTGTAAATGGACATATCATATGTTTACAGGAGTGGACCAATGGGGATGTAGTCTACAAATGCATAGTATATAATACCAGTGTTGTAAATTTTATACTAGTATGAAAATATGAACACCCTATATAAAATATGGGTATGTCAACAGACACTATATATACTGATTAGAGGGTACTATAATTTACATGCCATAATAGTTTGAGGTAGCAAGCATGTGCCTATAGTATTGCCCCCATCTATCTACTTAGCCCCATAATTCAGTCCAATTACCTGTTGTCATTTGTACACAATATGCGTCCACAGCAGCACCGCAACTTGCACCTACTCCAACCTCGACGCGCGTTTCACCGCACTGCCGGTTTCATCAGGAGGTACCCGTTACTATACGGGCAGATGCAGCTACTGTAACATTGTGCCACTCCTTATAAGTGCGGCTTGACATCCCTCCCTATCCCAAAAATGTTATCCTGTGTATGATGAAATTTTTATATGAATTTTGCACGAGCACTTTGTATAAATAAAATTTGATATTATAAATATAAAGTACGATTCCTGGATTCTTTATAGGTTGCTATCTAATATATTGGAATCTATTTCAGAACTATGAGAGGCCTTATATAGGTTATTTGACAGGTGCAGGGAGAGACAGTTACCGCCAACCTACCGTGAGTGACCGTTGCAGCCGTCTGTGGGACTCGTCCATCCAGCCATTTGTTTTACCAGAGACTCCGTGTGTGTTACTGGCTGAGAGAGTACCACTGCGCTGCCCCACGACCCTGCACCTGGCCAAGCCCCGCAACCCACCTTACAGCCAACAACTCCGAGCCCCGGGACTACCAAAATCCCCCTACCCACGGAGGGGAGAGAAAACATCCCAGCTGCTCCCTGTCATCGCTCCCGGGATCCCCGTACAGAGCAGCGGTGGTGCCCCAACCTCACCACACACCGTGTGTGGCGTCACAAACCGACATCCCAAACACCAACAAACCACCCCTTTCACTCACGGGCGAAGAGCGCCGCTCGAGTCCCCGGATCCGGCCCAACGCTCGAGCCACCGAGCAGCAGCAGCAGCGCCGGACCCAAGCGTGGTGAGCGCAGCGCCCCGCCGCCCGCGACAACTTGGCGTCACGAACAGGATCCTACCGTTCTACCGCCTGGTGGAAGTGCGCCTTGTGTCCCGCCGGAGGTGTCCGACCGAAAATTTTCGGAAGCCGCCATATTGGGCGCGAAGGGTCCCCGCTGGAGCGTCTTCCCGAGCAGTGGAGGCGCGAAAGCTGAAGCTCCGCCCCTAGAGAGGAGGTGCCAGAGAGACACCAAGGGGGGACGGAAACAAGATGTCGGCGGAGCGGGGGAGCGTTGGATGTAGCCGCAGACGTGCCGGCAGATGGAAATGGCAGATGCGGGGGGAGCCGCGGCCCCCGCCCTTGCTCAGGTGATGCCGTTCTCCTTGCCCTATGTGCCCGGAGCTACCTGGCTGCCGCAGTACGACGGGAAACCTGATACCTTGCAGGTCTTCCGGAAAAAGCTTAGCCCGCTTTTAGAACTGTACCCCCTGACTGAGAAGCAGCGTGCAGCGGTGGTGCTGGGGCAGCTAACCGCTGCAGCTGTGCAGGAGACGGAGACCTGGGCCGAGGGGAACCGGTCCTCTGTGGCCACTATCTTCAAGAAGCTACAGGTTGCCTTTGAAATTCGCACCGGGGCTGAGCTGCGAATGCAGTTTTACCAATGCCGACAGCGGCCTACCGACAGTATCAGAGACTATGCCCTGCGTCTACAAACTTCTCTCTGGACGTTGAAGTGGGTGGACGCCATCAATGATGCTGATACTAACAAAATGCTGGTAGAGCAATTCGTGCAGGGGATGAGATCCCCGGAGGACCGCAAACAGCTGCGTCTGTGGAGTAACAAAATGCTGGTAGAGCAATTCTTGCAGGGGATGAGATCCCCGGAGGACCGCAAACAGCTGCGTCTGTGGGCCTTAGAGCACCCTGATGTGGACTTTGCCATGTTGAAAGAACGGGCCATTAAGGCTCTGCAGCCCCTGGCATCCAAAGTCCCGGAAGCGGCCCCGTGGTCGGCTGAGACGGCTCCCATCATGGTAGCTCCTTCTGCCCCAACGCCGGCAGCGCCTGTGAATTCTAGCGGAATGATGGAGGAGCTGGCTGCCCAGGTCCGTCGTATGGATGGAGACCTCGCCAAGATCCTCGCTGCACTGCAGCCTCCAACGAGATCCAGGCCCCTGGGGGGTTACAGCTCACCGATCGTCCCGAAGATGTTCCCTGGATGCAGCGGAGAAGGGCTACTGACCCGCGGTATGGACCTCCGATCTGCTACAAGTGCAGCAAGCCCGGTCACTACTCCCGACGGTGTCCGTTAAACGAACAACCCCTGGGGCCAAGGGCCAATCCTCAGGAGTAGAACCCAGTGGCCCCCCCAACTGGCGGGACCGGTTCATCGTGGCCCGCCCCATCATCCCTCTGGCTGTGGACGGCGTCCCGCTAATGGCGCTCCTGGACACTGGATCTCAGGTAATCACGATACCGTATACACTGTATCAACGTTATTGGGGGAGGATGAACATGCCCCTCCAGATAGCAGCATGACATTGATTGCCGCTGATGGCCTCCCTTTGACCCAAGTGGGGTACAAACATGTGGCTATGACTGTGGGGCGAACCGAGCTACAACACCAAGGGATGGTCGTGATAAGGAATAACCCCAGCGATCATGATCCAAAGGTGGTGCTAGGAACGAATGTAATGGAGCATTGCATGAGTGAGGTGCTGACCCTACTACAACAGCTGGCCGCCACCGCAGCGGGAGGTCGACAGAAGGTGGTGCAGCGAGAGATTCGGGCCTTGATGTACCGGCAGCAAGTGAACTCTGCGGGAAGAGAGATTGGGGGAGTGAGAGTGATGGACGTGGCCCCTTTAACTGTGCCCCCCCGGAGCGAAATGATGATCTGGTGTACGGCAGCGGTAGGTCCCCAGGGACGTGATTACCTGGCCATGGTAGAGCCCATGCCCTCGGAACACTGGCCCACTGTAATGGCCGCCAGGGTAGTAGTGGACGTTAAGAAGGGGAGGGTGCCCGTGAGAGTGCTAAATTGTGGGGAGGAAGAGGTTAGGCTCCCACGGTACGCCACCCTCGCCAAACTACTAACCCTGGACCTCCACACCATCCAAAAGGCAGTCTCCCCAACCTCCTCGCCCTCCGCCAGTCGCCACACGCCCACCTGCCCAGTTGGGTGAGTGGTGTCGAGAGCTGCATGTAGTCACTGACGATACCCCAACACATCACAGGGACGGGGTATACCGGGTAGTACAGGAATACGAGCAGGTTTTCAGCAAACACCCACTAGACTTTGGGCAGATTAAAGGGGTCCAACACTACATACCCACCGGCAGGCACCCCCCTATTAAAGAGAGGTATAGGCCTATTCCGCCCGCACATTACCAATGCGCCAAAGATATGTTGGAAAACATGAAAGAGGCAGGGGATAGCTGCAGTCCCTGGGCAGCTCCGTTGGTGCTGGTGAAGAAAAAGGATGGCACAATGAGGATGTGTGTGCATTACCGGAAGATCAACCAGATAACCCATAAGATGCCTATCCTCTGCCCCGTATTGGAGAATCTCTATCCGCGCTGAGGACCGCCAACTACTTCTCTACCCTCGACCTCACCAGCGGATACTGGCAAGTGGCCGTAGCCCCCAAAGACCGTGAAAAGACCGCCTTCGCTACCCCCATGGGACTCTGTGAGTTCAACAGCATGCCGTTTGGGCTGTGCAACCTTCCAACGGCTAATGGAATGCTGTCTGGGACACCTGAATTTTGAGACTGTCTTGCTGTACTTGGACGATGTAATCATGTACTCACAGACATATGAAGCTCACCTGGAGCACCTAGCTGAGGTGTTCGCGTCCCTTGCCAAGTATGGGATGAAACTGAAACCCTACAAGTGTCACCTGTTGAAGCCCAGGGTACAGTACCTCGGACACGTGGTGGGCTCGGAAGGTGTCGCCCCAGACCCGGAAAAGATCACTGCCATACAGGACTGGCTGAGGCCGACTACGGTGAGGGAGGTGAGACAGTTCCTGGGCCTAGTGGGCTACTACTGCCGCTTCATAAAAGGGTACACGAAGATGGCTGCCCCCATGCAAGACCTCCTCGTGGGACAGACCAAGGGTGGTAGGCCTACTGGGACTCCGCTGGTGTGGGAGGAAAAGCACGATGAGTCCTTCCGTCAGCTGAAGGCGGCGTTGACCGGGGAAGAGATCCTAGCATACCCCGACTACAGCCTCCCCTTCATCCTTTACACTGATGCCAGCAATGTGGGCTTGGGAGCGGTATTGGCCCAGAATCAAGACGGAAGAGAAAGGGTGATCGCTTATGCCAGCTGAAAACTCCGACCCACCGAAAGGAAACCTGAGAATTACAGCTCCTTCAAGCTCGAGCTTCTAGCTCTGGTGTGGGCTATCACCGAGCGGTTCCGCCATTACCTAGCATCGGCCAAGTTCACCGCTTACACGAACAATAACCCACTAACCCATCTGGATACAGCCAAGGTGGGTGAATTGGAGCAGCGGTGGGTGGCCAGGCTGGCCAATTACGACTTCACCATCAAATACCGGGCCGGCCGTACAAATGCCAACGCCGATGCCCTCTCCCGGATGCCCCACCTGTCGGAAGAAGGGCTGGACGATGATGACCTCGAAGAGATCGAGTTGCCTGCGTTTCACCGGCCGCCAGTCGAGAAGTTGCGGGTCCATCAACAACAGGTGAGCCTGGACCCGCTGCCCAGTAAGGGGTGGCAAGAAGCCCAGGACCAAGCACCCGCTGTCCGTTTGGTCAAAACCCTGGTGGAACAGGGCTCGGCTGGAATGGACCCTACTGCCCCTACCGAGGCCCAACGCTTGTGGCGGGAACGAACCCGGTAATACCTGCATCAAGGGAAGCTGTATCGGGAGTTAATCAATCCGAAGACCCACAAGAAGATTCGCCAGCTGGTGATTCCTCAAGCTAACGTGCCCACTGTCCTCCATGGAATACCATGACGGTGCCGGACACTTCGGGTGGAAAAAGCTCGAAATGCTGTTAAGAGAGCAGTTCTATTGGAGCGGGATGCGGGAATCTGTGGAGGCCTGATGCCGAGAATGCAGCCCCTGCACACTGAGAAGAAGGGATGAGGCCAGCCAGAAGGCCCCACTACGCCCAATCGTTACACATCAACCGCTGGAGCTGGTGGCCCTCGACCATGTGAAGCTCACCCCTAGCCGAAGTGGGTATACTTATGCCCTGACCATTGTGGACCACTATTCAAGATTTATGGTGGTTGTCCCAGTCAAGGACCTGACCGGCCGTACTGCCGCTAGAGCATTCCAGGCCTATTTCTGTTGGCCACATGGATACCCGGAGAAGGTACTTACCGACCAGGGCCCGGCCTTTGAAGCGGAGGTGTTCCAAGAATTCTGCCAACTGTACGGTTGCAAGAAAATTCGGACCACGCCTTATCACGCCCAAACCAATGGCATGTGCGAAAAGATGAACCACTTGGTCCTGAACCTCGTCAAGACGTTGCCGCTGGAAGAGCGGAACCTATGGCCAGAGAAACTACCTGACCTGGTCGATATGTACAACAATATTCCTTCTAGCTCTACAAAGTGCACACCGGTGTACCTGATGAGAGCTCGGCCCGGTCGACTGCCAATGGACCTAGAGATGGGGTTGGAGGCCCTGGAAGTGCTCCCTTCGACCGCGGGTTGGGACATTCAACGAAGAGCACAGTACCGACAGGTCCAGGACTATGTAGAAAAGAATTTGTGCCAGAGTCTGAGGCAGCAAGAGCAGAGCTTCAACAAAAAGGCAGCTGCAGGTCCCTTCCTGCCCGGGGATGTCGTCTTGAAGCAAAAGCGAATGTCCCACAAGCTAGACGACCAGTGGGAGGAGGCCCCGTATGTAATACAACCCACCAATTGGGAGAAAGGCCTACCAGATCAGCCGTGACCAGGGGAAGACTTCGGCCATGGTTTCCCGAGATCACCTGAAGAGGTGTCCCCCACCATTGAGGACAGCAACTGAAGCCCCGGCCACCGAACCGGCTGAGGAGAAGGAGAAAGGGGTAATCCACACCATGATGGGCGATTTCCCGGCCGGTTGGCCAACACAGAACGGTGAAGTGATCCTTCCTGTAATACTGTTCCCACAACCCATGGAGGAAAAAGAGATGGAAGTGGCCGTTAATGCCCCAGCGCCCAGGGATGTGCCTGTACCCAGCTCCCCTATGCCTCTGCCTGCCCCACATGATAGCAGGGGGGAGGGACTAGCTGTGCCCTCTATTCCACTGCCTACCACCACCAGCCTTGGCCCCCGTAGGTCCACACGTCCCAACCTAGGTCGACCCCCGCTTAGGTACAGGGAGACTAACATTTAGGGGTGTGATGTTCTTGTATGTTGTTGAATGTAACCGAATGATAAGATTGAATCAACCGAAGAAGTTTATCAGATTAACACCGTGATTGAACCGGCCGTTGCCAGCAACCAGTCCCCGTAGGGACCTTCTGCATCGTGCGTAAGGAACTACTTACGGACAAGCCCGAGAACTTGAAGGGCAACCACAAACTGGTGGCATGTAAATAAAATTGTTGGCTTGTTACCGTGACCGCCTCCGGAGAGGCTGATTTGGGAGGATGGGCCTGGAGGAAAGGGATGGCCCAGGCCTGCCACTACCGTAACCGGTGGCAATCCTCCGGGGGTCAGGGGTCCCCCATGGACGTGGGTCACCTGAAAGGGACCGTACCCGCTCGGGCAATTTGGTTGTGGACTGGGGCAAGGGGTGCTGCCCACTTCTTAGGGGCAGCATCAGGGCCAGGTTGTTTGGGCGGGGGGAGAGCGGAAGCCGTACCGTTATAAAATGTTTGTGATTTTTACATATTCTGACCGTTTTCTATCCTTTTCAGTTGTGAAAATAAAACCGGTGATGGACGAGCAGCCCGCGGACGGTCTGCGTTTAACCAAGGGGGAATGTGGCGCCCTGGACAAGTCACAGGTACTGCAACAACACACCCTACACTCCGGTTAGGAACATCAAGGTCAGACACAAATCCTTGTTGCCTCCCTCCAGGGGCTGATGTCCACACCAGGTGGGGCGGAGCCAGGCGGTTGGCTCCACCCACCATGGAGTTCACAGTCCTGGAGGCGGGAAAAGGAAGGCAGTTGAGAGTTGAGTTTGGAGAGTGAGAGGAAGTAGTAGTAGAGGAACTGACTGGCCATGTCCGGGTACGTGGCCCGGGCACAGAAACAGCAAGGTTGGCAGACGGTGGTGACAGTCTGCAGGAGAGGCCGATTGACGCACAACCGTAAGGACCGGGGACGGGTGGTAGCGCACCGGTACCGGATCGGGGAGCGAAGAGAAGCCAGCACCATCCGGCAGGGCCTACGGACCCCGACCAGGCTAGGAGTCGCCGTTAAACCGGTCAAATCCGTCAGCGACAGGAACCTCCGGGGTTTCCCAGCAGTAAAGACCCGACTGAAGGCAACCGTCCAAACCGTGAGGGAGAGAAAGCTACCGCCAGAGCTAGAGCTCCCAGGGCCAGAGCCTGTGGGCAAACAGGGGCTCCCTTAGCCAACCTACCGCTGGGGAGCGGGTTACCGGTGGGAAGCCATCGGGGCCGAGAACATAACACAGGTGCAGGGAGAGACAGTTACCGCCAACCTACCGGGAGTGACCGTCGCAGCCATCTGTGGGACTCGTCCATCCAGCCGTTTGTTTTACCAGAGACTCCGTGTGCGTTACTGGCTGAGTGAGTACCACCGTGCCGTCTGGCACTGCGCTGCCCCGCGACCCTGCACCTGGCCAAGCCCCGCAACCCACCTTACAGCCAACAACTCCGGGCCCGGGGACTACCAAAATCCCCCTACCCACGGAGGGGAGAGAAAACATCCCAGCTGCTCCCTGTCATCGCTCCCGGGATCCCCGTACAGAGCAACGGTGGTGCCCCAACCTCACCACACACCGTGGGTGTCGTCACAAACCGACATCCAAACACCAACAAACCACCCCTTTCACTCACGGGCGAGGAGCGCCGCTCGAGTCCCCGGATCCGGCCCAACGCTCGAGCCACCGAGCAGCAGCAGCGCTGGACCCGAGTGTGGTGAGCGCAGCGCCCCGCCGCCCGCGACAACTCCCTTTGTCAATAATTGAGCAGCCTCTCCCGAAGGGTGAGAGCCGAGCCCAATGTAGCGGCAACATGGTTGTGGTCAAGTTCAAAGAAAAATGGGACGTCTGATTCTTGACAACAATCCATGGTTCGGCACCACAGCCACCACCGTTAAAGGTACCCCAGCACAGTTCTACAAACCAGACTGTGCCCTGGGGTACAACAAGCACATGGGGGGAGTTGATATTTCTGATCAAGTCCTCCAGCCCTATGGTGCCATGCAGAAGCGCGAGGGTGTGGTATAAAAAACTGGGCATGCATATCATACAGATGGTACTGTATAACGCATACGTGCTATCACGATGTGCAGGCCAGACCAACACCACCTTCCTTCAGTTCCAAGAGGCGGTGATAAAAGCCCTCATGTTTGGAGACGAGGAAGGAGCGGGCCCAAGCACCCCTAGAACTTAAGTTTCCCGTATAGTATCAGGGCAACATTTTTCCGGTTAGGGGAGATCAACAAAAAAGGGCAGAGTCTGTTATAAAAGGGGGATTAGAAAAATCACACATTTCCAATGTGAAACCTGTCCTGACAAACCTGGACTGTGGTTGAATGAATGCTTCAGAATTTATCACACTTCCGTGGACTAAACACATCCTGATATTTCCTACAGAACTCACCCACACCAGCCTGACGTACACCACACCACACACACATACACCAACCTGATGTACACTAAACCCCACATACCAAACTGATGTACACTACACTACACCAACCTAACATACACTACGTCAGGTGTATGTTGGTGTGTGGTGTGGCATAGTGTACTTCAGGTTGGTGTGAGTGTTGAAGTGTACATCAGGTTGTGTGTGTGTTTGTGTGGTGTATACTACACCACACACATCAACCTGACGTACACTACGCCACACATGCCAACCTGATATACTGTAGTGTTGTGTTAGGTTGGTGTGTGGTGTAGTGTACGTCAGGTTGATGTGTGTGGTGTAGTAAACACCACACACACACCAACCTGACATACACTACACCACATCACACCAACCTGACATACACTACATACTCTCCATACGCGAAATGGTGTCCGCTAACAATTGGAGCTAATTTTCCATTCAAATTGTTAGCGGACACCATGTCGCGTATGGAGAGCCCCTGTGTGCCTAAACATTGGCGTTTCCCCACAAGTGACCCTATTTTGGAAACTATACCCCCCAAAGAACTTCTCTAGATGGATAGTGAGCACTTTGAACCCCCAAGTGCTTCACAAATTGATCCGTAAAAATGAAAAAGTACTTTTTTTTTCACACATATTTTCTTTTAGCTTTAATTTTTTCATTTTCACATGGGCAACAGGATAAAATGGATCCTAAAATTTGTTTCAATTTCTCCTGAGTACACCGATACCTCATATGTGGTCATAAATCACTGTTTGGATGCACGGCAGGGCTCGGAAGGGAAGGAGGGCCATTTGACTTTTGGAATAGAAGATTAGTTCCAAAAGTCATATGGCGATCCTTCCCTTCTGAGCCCTGCTGTGCGCCCAGACATTTGATTTCCACCACATATAAGGTATCTGTGTACTCAGGAGAAATTGTACTATAAATTTTATGGTGCAATTTTTCATGATACTCTTGTGAAAAAAAAGCTACCTGGTTGAAGTAACAATTTTGTGGTTAAAAGTTTTTTTTTATTTTCACAGCTCAAAATTATAAACTTCTGTGAAGCCCTCAGGGGTTGAAAGTGCTCACTAAACATCTATATAAATTCCATGAGGGGTCTAGTTTCCAAAATGGGATCACTTGTGGGGGAGCTCTATTGTTTAGGCACCTCAGGGGGTCTCCAAACGCAACATTGCATCCGCTAACGATTCCAGACAATTTTGCATTTGAGGCAAATGGTACTCCTTCCCTTCCGAGTCCTGCCGTGCATCCAAACAATTGATTTCCGCCATATATGAGATATCGGCGTACTCAGGAGAAATTGCATAATTCATTTTATGATGCATTCTTTCCTGATACCCTTGTGAAAATGCTAAATTTTATAGCTAAAATAACATTTTTGTGTAAAAAAGTAAAATTTTCATTTTTTCCTTCCACATTGCTTTGCTTCCTGTGAAGCACCTAAAGAGTTAACAAACTTCTTGGCTTCTTGGATATGTTTTTAAGTAGAGTGAGGGGTGCCATTTTTAGAATGATGTCACTTTTGGGTATTTTCTGTTGCATAGGTTTCTCAAAATCACTCCAAATGTGATGTGGTCCTCAAAAACAATTTTTAGCAAATCTTGTTTGAAAAATGAGAAATTGCTGAACTTTTACCACTTCTAACTTCCTAACGAAAAAAAAATTTTGTTTTGAAAATTGCACTGGTGTAAAGTAGACATGTGGGAAATGTTATTTAGTAACTGTTTTGTATGACTTATCTCTCAGATTTATGGGCATCAAATTTCAAATTTTGAAAATTGTGCAATTTTCAATATTTTTGCCAAATTTCCAAAATTTTCACAAATAAACACGAAAAATATCGGCCTAAATTTACCACTTTCATGAAGTACAATATGTCACAAAAAAACAATATCAGAATTGCCAGGATCCATTGAAGCGTTCCAGAGTTATTACCTCATAAATGGACACTGGTCAGAATTATGCAAAATGGCGAGGTCAGTAAGGTCAGAGGCTGGGTGGTGAATTGGTTAATAAATACATATATTATAAAGCTCTCCTATCTTTTACAATGTTAAACACGGACAGCAAATGGATAACACATGAATTGTACACATAGATGTTCTATCCCTGTTTTTCACAGACAAATACTCTTGTATTGTCAGTTTTCCTCTAAGCTTCTGGAAAATAGCTGACAAGTTTAATTATTTCTGCATGGACACATGATCCACAAAAGAGCACGGACATGTAAATAGCAGCATGAATTGTAATGGGTACATATTGAATCCTTGAAAAGTGAAGCTAGAATATGTACTTGAAACACGGACATCTGAATGAGGTCTTGGAGTGCAGATTTTGCTGAAATGAATTGCTGATGCCATGTCACGTTGAAAGAGCCCTCAAGTTACTAGAATTGTAGAACCCCCATGAGTGACCCCATGTAACCAACTATACCCATCAATTAATTCATCCAGGGCTCTAACAAGCATGTTGATACCACAGATGTGTCACAGAATTACTGTATGTGCTATTCAGCCATGAATATAAAAAAAAAATAAAAAGGGCTTGAATTCTCACTTGTCAGATCAGTGGTATAATACCACACAATACTTTTGTTTTCTAGCATTAGGACATCTCCTCCCTTTAAGAACACTCTAAATGCTGCAGTTGCTCTTGACCATGACATCCAAAGGGTTAAACAGCCAAGGACAGACTGGCCCAGGCTATTATTGTAGGATCTCGGTTGTCAGTTAAGCTGAACTCCCACACTGATCGTGCCAGCCAAAATCAAACTAGTATGTCCCTTTGGGGTAACACCTTCCTAAAAAGACATACTATTATTTTATGTTGGGAAAAGGTGATTGTGAGGAATATTGTGAGGAATATGGCATTGATACATGTCAGTCAACTGCCACTTTTCATATTTACACACATCGTGCCCTGCAGCAAGGAGAAATCACCCAGATCTGAAGACCAAATGGCAAGTGACAAAAGTCAAGTAAGACTAAGGAAAACTCTAACTAGAGCAAGCCCCCTGTTGACAAAGTAATTCAGCTAGGGAAGTGGGTGGCCAACTGCAAGATTCAAGACAGCTTCAAAAACATTCTGTAGTCAGTATGACTGGAGGGAACAAGTTACAATACTGGGGAGTGTGTGGCTCCCACAAACATAGCAGGCTTCCTGTCAGCGAGACACCAATCACACATATTTTTGATAATTTGTGGGATGTGAATATTAGTCCACAATTAATAACTGGATGTAGGAAGACAATAGGCACCTCATGTTTCCTATCTATGGATAGATACAATTCTGATGGAAAAAAATATGGTGATATCTTTCCACGTGGGACAAGCAGAGGGGGAGATATGGGAAAACTGCCAAGTCATACCTTTTTGAAAACTGAAGGCACATCCCATGTCTAGCCCTGTCTTGTCTCACAAGGGGGGTGGTACATGGGAGGTAGGTTCATAAAAATGAGAATGAACATTTTGAGGGTGTCTTTTCTCTGAGAGGCTGCATTGTGTAATGTGAGGGAAAGACCCTAGGACACTAGTGGCTCCACAGCGCCTCCTCTGTGTCAAGCCAGCACAAGGCCTAATCATAGGGAACAAAGTACTGATCCATCTGCATTACTGCTTGCAACCATAACTTACTTGTAACTATTTTTCTGACATATCTGTAAATCTCATCTTGTATATAGTGTATTATCTATAGTTAGGTCCATAAATATTTGGGCACTGGCACAAATTTAGGTTTTTTTTTAACATGTTTACTGAAACATATTTAAGTTATTTTTATATAATGGACATGGACATAAAGTCCTGACTTTTAGCTTTCATTTGAGGGTATCCACATTAAAATTTGATGAAGGGTTTAGGAGTTTCATCAACTTTACATGTGTCAACCTTGTTTTAAACACTAGAACTACTGAGGTAGTCATTTTGACTACTTTGACTACTTTGCACCATGTATTTCTATATAGGTGTCACGAGCCCAGTAGTTCTAGTGTTAAAGGGCTCAAAAGTAATTGGACAATTAACTCTCAGGCTGTGTCATGGGCTGGTGTGGGCAATTCCTTTATAACTTTATTTTCAATTAAGCACATAAAAGGCCTGGAGTTGATTTGAGGTATGGTGCTTGCATGTTGATGTTTTTGCTGAGAAGTTAACATGCGGTCAAAGGAGCTCTACATGCAGGTGAAACAAGCCATCCTTCATCTAAGAAAACATAAAAAAAAATATCTGAGAAATTGCTACAATATTAGGAGTGGCTAAATCTACAGTTTGGTACATCCTGAGAAAGAAAGAACACACTGGTGACCTCAACAATGCAAAAAGACCTGGACGCCCACAGTAGACAACAGTGGTAGATGAGCGCAGAATAATTACCATGGTGAAGAAAAACCCCTTTGCAACATTCAACCAAGTGAACAACACTCTCCTGGATGTAGGCGTATCAATATCCAAATCTACCATAAAGAGAAGACTGCATGAAAGAAAATACAGAGGATTCACTGCGCGGTGCAAACTACTCATAAGCCTCAAGAATAACACGGTTACGTGAAGGTACGTGTCTTACTTTTTACTGTGCTGCAGATTATACGGTCTAATGCAAGTCATTGGTGTTCATATTTTAATGTTTATTGTGTAATGGGTAGCAGAAGTTGATCCTTTTTTTTGCATATAAGAAAAAAGGATGTAAGAAGAATCAAAAAGGGATCCATTATGGTGGAAAAGAAAAAAAAAGAAAAAAAAACATAAACTAAAGTTTGGTTTCTAAAAAGATTACACAGTTTACCAGAAAATTATATAAATACTTATCTAATTGTATAAACTTCTTGTTCAGAATGTTGTATTAATCTGATCGACACTTGGTATCAGGAGAGAAAATTGCTCTGTTAGAAAAGATTGCCTCATGCCATTTAGTTTTAGCTTTACTATTTTCCTTCACTTATATCTTCTCCTTCCGTGGATGAACTTCATGGACATACTGTACGTTTTTTCACCATACTTGCAAAGAAACTAGGTAGAAGTTTTTGGTCTTTGCATTATGTCACCATACAACTCAATAGCTTGTAAGATGCCATAATAAACTCCTGTACACATGGAGTACTGAATGCCCTACGTTAAAGTCAAAGAAGGTAGGCAGTATTGTTAAGTCATGTAAAATTATTTCTTATTTAACTAAAATACCTTAAAAACTTGTACAAGTACTGACGGCTACAGGCCGACCAAGAGAAGACCCCATTATGTCCTGCCAGAGTTGGTGACATTATGTTGCCTTCAGACTTCTTACATAAATTTCCCTCTCCATCGTGAATCATTCCAAAACTAAAAAAAAGCACAACAATTATGTTACAGCAATTATTTTTTTGTGTAAATAAGAGTTACTTCACATATTTGACTCCGAAAAAAAGAGGTGGTGTCTACTGTATCTTCATGTAGGAATCAACAGAAGCTTACTACATTTAAATAGAAATCTGTCAACCCACGAAACCCAATTTTAACTAAGCATGACCCCCCTATAAACACATTTACTGTATAAATGTACATTTCTGATGTGCAAAAAATGCTTTTTTTTCCTAATGGAAAAAATGCTTGGTGCACCCTTGGTGTAGATGAGCAGCTTCACTGCTCCGTTCTGTCTGCTGAATTTGAATGTCCCACTTCCTTCTCTGGTGATAGACAGTGATGGCTTGTTCAGAGTACAGTGGCTCAGTGGTTAGCACTGTTGCTTTGCAACACTGGTATCCTGGGTTCAAAAACAACATCTGCAAAAAGTCTGTATGTTCTCCCTGTGTTTGTGTTAGTTTCCTCCTTGTACTCCAATTTCCTCCCATGCTCCAAAGACATACTGATAGGCACCTTAGATTGTGATCCCCAATGAGGACAGAGTTTCTGATGTATTTAAAGCTCTATGAAATTAATGGTGCTATATAAGTGAATACATATTATTATTCCCTAATCTGCACAGCGTGTGGCTGCAGCAGATAGGACAGAGCTGTGTGCACATACACTAAATCTCCCATATGAATGTGTGCACAGATTAACCTAGGCTTGGGGGTCACAGACCCCTTTATTTATTCACATAAGTATGAAGTAGTCAGATTTCATAGAACTAGTCATTGTTCTATATAACCAAACTGTAGAGGAAAAATAAAAGCAGAACTTACTTGTGACCTGATTCATGAGCGATTGTAAAAGCGAGGCCCAGCCCAGTGTCCTCGTTAATAGTGCAACTACGGTATTTACTGCACATACCACTAATTGGTGCAAATCCTGTAAAACCATAATAAACATTATTTCACTCTATATAATACACGGTTGGCCAAGTTTTCACTTTCAGGCTCCTTATCTCACTATCCACTACAACGTCAAACGTGAGACTAGACTACCTTAATTTTGTAGACAATTATCTTCCTGCTGGAACACTATGTTGTTCTTTTCATACACATAGTACTCAAGTGTACAAAGAAGCTTGTCTTTTAGGATAGGCACATATAGCTCAGCATTGAGACCACCATTGATCCTGGTCAAGTAACCGATGTCTTTGGCTTCGAAACAACTCCATATCATCCAGCTTCCTCTTTCAAACTTGACAGTTCCTTCGATCTCACAATCCATTTTCCCTTGTTTCTTTCAGACCCATTTGCACCAATCAAAGCTTATTTTATTGACTTACATCTTCCAAATCACCCATTTCAAATCTTCTGTCCACTTTTTGTACTTTCTTTCAAACTTGAGCCATCATTTCTCATGACTATATTGAAATTGAGGCTTCTTCACCTTTTTTTGGGCCACCATTCCAGGCTTGTGTAACATGCTTCACATGGTGCTTGCATGGACGCCTGTGATCTCACTATTATGAACAATATGAGCCACCTCCACTGCTGTGTTAGGCCCCTTTCACACGTCAGTGATTCTGGTACGTTTGTGCTTTTTTTTATACATACCAGAATCACTGACATACACAAACCCATTATAATCAATGGGTCTGCTCACACATCAGTGATTTTTCACTGAACGTGTCTCCGTGCAGCGTTCACCCTTGGCCGTGATTCTTAATGGAGACATGTCAGTTTTTATCTGGCATCACTGTTGACCCACCGACCACACTATAGTGTGATCCGTGTGTGATCAGTGAAACACGTACCAGAAAATCACGGACATATATTATAAAATATTAAAAATTTTCTACTTACCTTGCCTGCGATTCGCTGTGCCTGCTCTGCTCTTGGCAGCTCCTGCCTGGCTCATGAATATTCATGAGAGCAGGAAATGCCGACCAGGAAGTAGGTGGTGAGAGCAGTGGGCGGTCGCTGCAGAGCCGGGGAGTTCAGCACCATGGACAGCAGCAGTGAAGGCAGGTGAGTAATGTCCATATGCAATCAAGGGATCACGGATCATGGATTGCACATGGACAACCCACGTGTGCCGTGAATCACGGAACATGGAAGTACATGTGCGTGTTTTACACGTCAGTGAAGAATGTCAGTGAAGAATGTCAGTGTTTTTCACTGACGTGTGAAACGGGCCTTAGTCGCACTATATCTGATAGACCTTGTGAAGATCCCATTTGCTGACTCCGATATTTTGCCTGGACATTCACCTCGGGGCTTTTGAATAGATGGATGGACTTCATTTCAAATTTTTTCAAGTGCCATAGCATTGCAGTTTTGCAATTTTCTTGGCTGAGAGACCGTTAGCAATGAGCTGGATGATTCTGTTTCTCCTTTCTTTTAGAAATCTTCTTCATGGCAGCTCCTTGAACCAAAGCCTTTCACGTGAGAATAAACCTAATAACAAACTAAGCTATTGGGAAATGTGAGTACAAGTTTTAATTTGTTGTATACAGAAAGAAAAATATTGTTCTACTACCTGGAGCAAAACAGTAACAATGCAGAGACATGACAATAATCTGCATAACTAATCATATGCTAAATAGTTGCATTTCAAATTTATGTATGAGATAGCCAAGATAATTGTCTGTAAAATTAAGGAAGTCTCACTGTTGAACCTGTAATGGATGGTGAGATATTGAGCCTGAAAGTCAAAAGTTCAAAACATTGTTACCCTTTCGCTAGTCAGTGCAAAAACAATATGGGGAACTCCTAATATCTCATCCCATATTATGTGCTTATATGTTCCACTACTTTTATGAACATAATGTAACAGTATTTATTTTGCTCCAATTAGCTATTTAAAGATATCAAAACCTGCAAGAGTATAATTTTGTTTCTCTTATTGAGAACAATAAAACGTTTTCACAAAGCTAACAAAGTACCAAACTTTTTTCTACTGTAAATGTCGACCATATATAAAATTTGAAATAATGTAATTTTATTATAATAATCTATTTTTTAAACACCCTTTTCCAGGGTTCTAGACATATAAAATAGATTCTTACAGGGTTTATAGAACATTATAAATAGAACATAATAAATTTAACATAATACATAAAGTAAAAAACAAGTATATCAAAGAAAAAGAAAACAGAGTGGTACTGAGAGGACGGGACTCTTTCCCATAAGGGCGTACAGCATTCTGTATCAGGGAAGTGGTCAGAGCTGCTCATCTGGTAGTGTAGTGCAGCATGGCAATTGTAAGGTATAAGCTTTTTAGGATTTTTGGGCAATTTTTGCAGCTTTCAAAGTGGAAGTTAGTGTACTCGAAATGCACAGGAGAAATCTTTGAGATAATTGAGGAACAGACACCAGAAAAGGATAGAGGTTTTGTGATTATCAATGTCTTCTGGTGAAGGTATCAGGAAACAGGATGTAAGTAAATGCTGGAGAGGTCATCCAGGACTTTTGTATTTTTTATCTTGAGGTTAAAATCTTACAGGCAGACAGCTATTAACCACCTGCCTGTTCTGCCCAGTGTTAATCTCTGCTGGCTAATAGTGGTCAGCAGCTCTTGCCGGTAAGTCTGTGGTGTTCGTTGACGTCACATTGACAGATCCCCTTTTTCTCTTCCAATTTGCTCTGTTGATAGGGCTTCTCTGTCAATGTCATGCTGAATGACTAATTGCGGGGAGCAAGCTGTCAACCAGCATGACATTGGCAATGGCGCCTCATCGACTAAGCATCGCGGAGGAGCTGCTCTGTTGGCGCAAGGTCAAATGAAGCAGCAGAGTAGCAGGCACCAGCAGATATCAGCACTGAGAAGAACAGGCAAGTAGTTAACAACAACTTGCCTGTATAAGATCTTAGCCCTAATAGCAAAAAAAAAAAAATAACAATACAAATATCCTGGATAATAGTTTGAATGTAATTCCCTAATCAATGGCTAGTCAGTGAAGGAATTGACAGAGGAAATGCCTGTGAATATCAAGGGATAGCAGAGCTGTTGGAATATTGTCGGGATGCAAGAATGGTACAGTATAGACATGATAAGGGTATGCAATAGCATTTTGTTTAACTCTAAATTGAGGAAAATGCAGATTTGCAGAGTGTTTTTGAGTTCTAGGAGGCAAATTTGGGCTGTTTGGTTTGGTTAGTTTAAACGATGGCGGATTAAAAGCTTACCCAAGGCTGCAGACTTAAGAGAAATTGTGGAGCAACAAATGGTGGTTGTTATGTCTGGTCTACAAGAAAACTTATTACAATAAAAACAAAAGAAATGCCTGTGAAAGTTATTGCTATTTGAGCACTTTCTGAAATATAAAAATTGCATATGGAACCCTACCTAATGTGTCACAAGGTTCATTCTTCCAGGAACATATATCCAAACCAGTAAGTAGAATAGCATGATCATGCCGACTGCCATCTTTTCCCATTAGACCAGACTGCCACTGGCAAAAGCTGCTTAGCGTATGGTCAGCGTGATGGTTTATTACAAGACCAGGCTGAAATAAAGGCACATATTACTTTTAGATGTCTTTGAGGCTTTGTTGTTTTTTTTTTTTTGCTACCTAATGTTGATTCACATATTTAATTATAAGTAATACTATAATATGATTGTATAATATTGGATACCATTTCACAATTAACATTGTCATTCACATTGTAAAATGATTTAGCAAATACGTTATATAAAATATACTGTACTGATCTACAGTTACTGCGCATTCTCATTGTATTATGCTAATTATCCTGCTTTTAACATTGGAGCTAAAATAAAAAATTCATTTTTGTTTTATTAATCAATGCTATTTGCCAATCCAAAATGAGTTGTCACTCATATCAAAGTACAGTACAATAAAAAAAGGAAAGGTGGAGAAATAAATTAAGAAGAAATTAAAAACAGAAATGGAACTTGCTTTTTCATGTGTACTTTTACACAAAAATTACTTTAAGACAAAAAAGACATGATGTCATAATTCCGTTTTTTTCAGTAAAGTCTGGGACATAATTAATTAAGAAATGTGGTTACGTGTTAGCGAACTACATCAATGAACTGTAGTAGAGGCCAGCAAAAAAAATCCAAATATAAAGAGGAGAGAAAATATTTTTGTATCGAAGGGGTATTACCAAGTTTGAAAACCACCCTTTATCCAGTGTTTAGAGAATAACTTTCTAATTGTTGGGGGTCTGACCACTATGGCCGAGCGCAGCACTCGATAATCTCCACCACTTTCATTACAATGAATAAAGCGACAGTGTGTTCTCATTATAGTGGGGGCCACGAAAGTCAACCTTGCAATGATCAGAAAGTTTACCCTATCCTGTGCAGAATTAATAACTTTAACTTTAATAAATAATAATAATAATAATAAAGCTTTGGAATAGCCCTTAAAGAGAACTTGTCACTACTTTTTCGGCCTTTAAGCTGCGGCCACCACCACTGGGCTCTTATATACAGCATTCTAACATGCTGTATATTAGAGCCCAAGCCAGGAGTATAACATAAAAACACTTTATAATACTTACCTAACGGTCACGTGGTGGGCCTCATGGGCGTCTCCGTTGTCCGGCGCTGGTGCTGCCTCTTTTGGCCATCTTTGTTCTTCTTCTCTAGCCGCGGTGCATGACGGGTCCGATGTCATACACACTCGCCAGCATTCAGGTCCCGAGCAGGAGCACTTTGATCTGCCCTGAGTAGGGCAGATCAAAGTATTGTAGTGTGCCTGCGCAGGACTGGCGAATGTGTATGACGTAGCCGCGTCATGCCCGCAGGCTTCAGAAAGAGGACAAAGACGGGCGAAAGAGGGGGTGCCGGCACCGGACAACAGAGACGCCCATTAGGCCCACCGCGCGACCGTTAGGTAAGTATTATAAAGTGTTTTTTATGCCTGGGCTCTTATATACAGCATGTTAGAATGCTGTATATAAGAGCCCGGTGGTGGTGGACGCAGCTTATAGGGCAAAAAAGTGGTGACAGGTTCCATTTAAAAAGGAATCGGTCCCCAAAAAATAAAAGCGGTATTTATCTGCAGCTATAATGGTAACCTGCAGCTAAATACCATTTTAAATATATGTGTCAATCTAAATCCATGTAACCAAAAAAAAACCCAAAACATTAGACACTGAAATTAATTTTTTATATGCTAAGGATGTGAAAAAATAGATAGATAGATTTTACAGTGATTAAGCAAGTAAATAAATAGTTAATTGAAAATAAATGACATGGGTTCACCCCATTTTTGATAAACAGCAAAGGTAAAGCAGGCAGCTCAGAGCTGATGTTAACAGGCTGGGAATGTCTATTGCTATTGCATGCAGCCCCTGAAAAGTGGCACATCAAATAAATGCTCCAAGTCTCGTGCTTTGTCTTGTCTCTATCCAATTTCCATGTTGCAATGGTAATCAGGGTAATGGTTTATCAGGTTGATGTCAGTGGGCATCAATCCCTGATGTTAGTAATGGAGAAGTGTCTATCTAGTGAGCGGTAATGTTAATGATGTCACCGCTGTTCAGAGGCGCTGGGTTTCATGCAGCATAGCGTGATCTGAAATTGCATGTAAGCAAAGTCTATGGCGTGTCTGAGAAATGCTCCACAGACTTTGTGTGTCGGAATCCCTGGACAGGGAATATTAATTTATTTTGAATAAACTGGTGAACAATGGTAAATTACTTGTTTTATTTCTTTGTTTTGTATGTTTGTGGTTTATTCAGACATCTTTTTTGGATTCGGTAAACTACGGTGGAGCTGCATGTTTTGGGGGTTTTTTTGCAAATGAGGGAAGGTTTCGGAGATTGTTTATTGATTTTTTATCCCTTTGTGTGTCTTTTTTTGGATCACTGGGTTAGTAATGGGTGCATCTGATAGATACCTCTCCATTATTAAGTCCTAGGCTTAATTCCAGCTGACCCTGCACAGCTGACATCAACCCCATAAACCATTACCCTGATTGCCACCGCACCAGGGCAATCAGGAAAAGCCAAGGCAAAGCACTAGAATTTGCGCATCTAATGAGACGCACCCATTTTGGAGCAGCTGTGGGCTGGTATTTTTAGGTTGGGAAGGCCCCAGTAACCATAGAATTTCCCAGCCTCATAATATCAGACCACAGCTGTCTGCTTTACCTTTGCTGGTTGTCAAAAATGGGGGGGACCCAGGTCGTTTTTTTTTCAATTAGTTACAGCTAATAGCTGTAAAATCTATCTTTGCACATCTTTAACACATAAAAATCTTTAATTTTTTTGAATGCATTCAATTCTGGTTAATCTCATATGGATGGCACACAGATGTCACATGGATGTCATTCGTGTGCTTTACATGTTTTAAATGGACCCATAAATTCCGATTTCCCCTCGACATTCATGCAAAAGCAAAAAATCGGACATGTCATGATGTGTATCACATATACACATGCATGGTTCACATGGACACATGATCCATGCGAAAACAGGAAGGTGTGAAATTCAACACAGATTTCCACGAGTAAGCACGTGAATGTGTCTTCAGTACGTGTGAACACAGACACCACATTTACTGGAAATACGAAGGGGTCTAAGATCGTATTTACCTACAGATTACCACAATGGTGGCAGGTAAATACCATTTGTTTTAGGTTATCAGCTCCTCAGTTTATTTTTAGCGGATCCTGCAGAAGCAGACCGTCTTTCCAAGAATCTTCATTTTGAAAATAATGGAAATTAGGAAATCTAATAGAGATTATATAGACGTTTTGTAGTTTCACCATCTGATTATTTGTACTGATGATGATCATATACTTGTCAAATAAAGCAAAATTATACAACTCCAGTGTTATACTGCAGTCTATAAGAAGATAGAACGCTCAGCAAGAGCAAGTATGGCTGGGTCTTTTATCCCAATCAGCATACCTTACATTCTTAACTGAGTGATTTTAGAGAAAATTGCATTAATTAAAGTTATCGCAGGTGTCTGATCAAAAGATACTTTTTTTTTAGTTGACTGGATATTGGCCAAAGTCTAGGCAGATTGTGAAAACTTAAATGGCAAATAATTAAACTGTCACGGACGGTCTGAACCTGAAGTAAGACATTAAGAAAGTTAAAAATAATAACAAAGCTGTCCGCCCTGACTGAGACTGCTGAGCTAAAGACATTTTTAGTCACAAAATTTTAAAAATAGAGATTCAGGTCTGGGTGCCTCCATTCAAAGCAAAGACTAATCAACATGTTTCAATAATAGACACTTCCGTGTATAGCAACAGCCTAGACAGATCACTGCATCTACTTCATGTACATAATCATCAATATCTATATATATAATTGTCTAATTCTGTCTGTCTGTAACGGAAATCCCGCGTCGCTGATTGGTTTTTCCACCTCGGCAGTGGTTCACAGACTAAAAACTCCTTAATTTAAAAATTATCAATTTTATTAACAGACGCAATTAAAAACACTTCCACATTATATAGAAAATATTCATTGGTGCCATACAAAAATTTCAAACATATATCCCCCTTATTTTTATAGTCCTATGTGTTACCCCAATTTAGGAGCAAGAACAAATGTCAGTAAGGCGCAATATAAAAATATATCCCTAAACAGTCCAATAGTCAAGGGTCCTACAGTCAAGATCCCTAAAGGCAGCACTTTTTTACCCTAAATTAGTCGGTTCTGCACTGAGATATAATTCCATATATACTGCCACTTCCTATATTAGTGAGGAGGCTGTCAACCTTCTACCCCTAATCGACCCGACGCGTTTCCCCTTCAAATAGAAGGTTCTTCAGGGGTCATCAAAAAGTAGTATAGAAAAATACAATTAATTTTTACATTATCCTCCAATCATACAGTGAATACAGACATAGTTTTTGTAATCTCCCCAAACAGAGTACATCAAACAAATGATCTTCAGATTGTACATATGACTATTATAGTCTCCTCTGGTGCTGTCGTATCTTTAGTCTCCAAGAATTGCCAGGTAACACAGAGTTCCACAAAATATTAGCGTGGATATTACCGAACAAAGAATTCCCGTTATAGAAATATTTTTCAGATTTTTGTCATCTCATTCGGGACAAGGCTGTATATTCTAGGTGAATGATGATGTCACCTATTAAAAACATGTCCATTCATAATTCCCCTTAAGCAAGCTTTTTCCTTTTCAGTGTCCGTGTAGATAAATGGACTAGAGTCCCCTCAGGTTGCAATTGGCATGTCCTGGTCCAAAAAAGTTTAAAACTATATACCAGCATGTAGTTGGGGCTCCCTGCACTGTTCAGAGCATGCCCAGCCTCTGCAAAATCCACGTGGAGACAGCGCTAATATTTTGTGGAACTCTGTGTTACCTGGCAATTCTTGGAGACTAAAGATACGACAGCACCAGAGGAGACTATAATAGTCATATGTACAATCTGAAGATCATTTGTTTGATGTACTCTGTTTGGGGAGATTACAAAAACTATGTCTGTATTCACTGTATGATTGGAGGATAATGTATAAATTAATTGTATTTTTCTATACTACTTTTTGATGACCCCTGAAGAACCTTCTATTTGAAGGGGAAATGCGTCGGGTCGATTAGGGGTAGAAGGTTGACAGCCTCCTCACTAATATAGGAAGTGGCAGTATATATGGAATTATATCTCAGTGCAGAACCGACTAATTTAGGGTAAAAAAGTGCTGCCTTTAGGGATCTTGACTGTAGGACCCTTGACTATTGGACTGTTTAGGGATATATTTTTATATTGCGCCTTACTGACATTTGTTCTTGCTCCTAAATTGGGGTAACACATAGGACTATAAAAATAAGGGGGATATATGTTTGAAATTTTTGTATGGCACCAATGAATATTTTCTATATAATGTGGAAGTGTTTTTAATTGCTTCTGTTAATAAAATTGATAACTTGTAAATTAAGGAGTTTTTAGTCTGTGAACCAGTTTTGAGCTCTCCTTGTATTACTTTTTTCGTGAGAAATTTTTCCACCTCGGCATGTCCCGCTCACCTCTCTGCTCAGCTGCCTCCGGATTGGATGTGGGTGTTGCTGAGGGAGTAGTGCGGGCAGGCGCCTTAGATACCCAACTGCAGCCTTAGCAATGTGACCCAGACTGTCACAGAACCTGTGTTAGTGTAATAGTTTATATATTTTGATGATCTGTTTAATCATTTCGCTCAGTTGTATTAAGTTCTATGAACATTTAATGATAATGTATATATTTTACCGTGTATATTCATTGCATTATTCTTAAATCTTCATAAATAAACTACATACATATTCTAGAATACCCAATGCGCTAGAATAGGGCCACCATCTAGTAAATTAATAAAATTCTATAAAATATATTAATAGTTTTTCTACAAGCATTATAATCAACACAAAGTCATTCATTAAGTCCAGCTGCATTAAGATAGTGCCATGGAATTTTCTATGTTGCTTCCACTACACCTGATGAAAGCAAAAGGAAGAGAAATAATATTTCGCTCACAATCCTATCAGTCATCAATCATATCAAACAGTGCACAGGAGCACTTAGAGAGTCAAGCCACACAGAAGGTTCCAAGGTAGTAGTGTCATGCTTGGTATGGGGAATACCAGACAAACAGAGAAAGGAGGTGGAGAAGGAAACCCTGTCTCTAGGGAAGGGGGAAGATGGTGACCCATGATAAAAACCTACCACTGCCCCCTGGCTACCCTGATGTTTCTAGATCGGTTCTGCACCTATATGCCAATCAGTACACCTACACTGACTGACCCTGAAATACGCCCTAGATAGTGACCTCATGGGATGAGCACTAGTCAACTCTACTAAGATCTAAGGAACACACAGGGAAAGTAAACAGGTTAATGCAAACCGACAAGTTATCTGCAAGATGACTTTGAGAGAATGACAGCAACATACAACGTGTGTCATGGTTGTCTCCCAGTTTTTGGAGACTAGTGACAGCTTTTGGACTGGAGCCTCTCATTACCATTTGGCTATCTACATTTAATGTTTCATTTCTTTTTGCACTGAAATGGTTAATGTCAGTTTTGCTGTTAGCAGCTTTTTCAGCAGTCCCAAGTGGAGTCCTTCAGCTGCAGTAGCTTTTTATTCACACCCTTCAGGTTAAAATAGAGATGTTACCCAGCAATCCTTGTTGAAGATACAAATCCATTTGTATACTGGCCTCCTTAGTGGAAGGAGCTATGTTGGAGCGTTCCACAAGCCAAGCCTTATCTTTTTGTGTTGCAGTTTTATCCCTGTTTGTCTCCCCTACCCCCTTGTCTTATTAGAGCAGCTGTGGGTTTAATGAACCTCACCTGCCTCTCACTAGTCAGGGCATCTATAGGGTTTACCAGGGTCTCAGGATGCTGCTCAGTGACAGTTGTGTGGACTGGCTAGGAGAGTCAGGACAGCTACAGGTGATGATAAGGAGATGTCTACCCTCTCACTAGCGCCAGGGCTCACTATTGTTATTGTGTCCCCAGTGTTCCCCCCTTGTTCTTTCTGTTGTTCTGGTGTTCACCAGATTTCTTTGGTCTGAATGCGCTCGCCACACTTAAAGCATGACAATTTGTTTCGACAGGAGACTTTAAGTTGACTGCTTAGGATAGCTGACTGGACAGCATAGGAGTAAACGCTACCACCAGTAACAAACCAAGGGGAAATACAGGTGTGTATATATATATATATATATATATATATATATATATATACACACACAGGTAGTAGGGATAAGGATTTGCAGCTGAACTAGAAAAAGTTAACCCTACCAGGGAAGATACATAGAACTCCATTTGCATCAAGGAAGAAAGAATGCTATATCAAGGAGCAGTTTGTGCAGCCAAAAGCAGTGACCTTCAGCAGTTGGAGGATACAACAGGATTGTCTGTCAACAGTGACATACCAGTAACAAGTAGGTGATCCAAAATTGTTAAAAAAATCTTCCATTAAAACAGTGCGCAAAAAGACTACAAAAAAATGTGTTATTACGCGTTTTGTACTTATGAACTCCCTGTTTCTTAATCATAAATTTATGACTAAGAACCAGACTGTTTAAAGGCCCGAAGCGCGTAATAATCCCCAGGTACTATAGACATTTTGCCCAATCTATTTATGAAATATATACTAATGATGATGTTTTTAACAATGTTGGAATAAACATTGATTTTATCTACTCACATGTGTTGGATCCCCTACTACCTTGGAACGTGATCAAGCCTTGTCTTTTGTTGACAGCTCTTGCAATCAACACACCAAAAATTGGCTAGTATCAACAGCAAACTGCAGATGTTTCCTTCATAATAAACTTTACACATATCTCCTTATCTCTTAGTTGTGGTAAATCATTATAAAAAAGTAAATTTAGTTAAAAATTGGAAATATGGATCGACTAAAACAGTATAATCTACAATAGCACAAAACAGTCCATTCATATACTTGCCACAACTACCTAACAGAAGATGCATGTCCTCTGAACATTTCAGAAATAAATTCCACCAGGATTTTTAATCTATTTATTATTTTGTAATTAGTCATTAACTGTACATATCGTTTGAAATTTTTAAAGGGCTTACTTTATACAATCTTGTAAATATTCAAAAATAGATGAAAATAATATAACATAAATTCCCTCTTCTTTCCCTTGGTGTCTTATTATTGCCATAATGAATTCTGTCATTGATAATACCAGTAGCATGGCACGTAAATGTTGTTGCCATAGCAGCTATCGTCACTTTCTAATTGATTATTTCATGTTTTTTTTGTTCGACCCTTTCAAGACCGGAAAAGTTTGTATTTGCACTCTTTTATTATTTAATCCCTCTTCTTTCAAGAGCCCAAAATTAATTTCTCCATTAACATAGCCATATAAAGGATTTTTGTTTTTTGGATGGGACAATTGATCATTTTGAAGACTATCATTCACTTTATCATTTAATATTCTGAAAACTAGGAAAAAAAATTACAAGTGTGGCAAAATGGCCAAAAAAATGCAATTCCACCATTTATGTTTTTTAATTTTGTTTTTATAGAATACATTATGCATTAAAATGACCTGGGAGTATGATTTCGCAGATCAGTAGTACAGTCATTCCAAACATAAAGATTTTTTTTTGTTATTTTTCTGAAAAAATAATTCAGAACTTTCTAAAAAAGAAAGGTTGACTTTATGTCCCATTTTTTTTTTAAGATCTATAACTTTTTTATTTTTCCATCAACACAGCTTTGTGACGGTTTGATTTTTTGCACGCCGAGGTTACATTTTTAAAAATACTATTTTTGCATATACATAATGTTTTTGTCTATTTTTATTGTATTTTCTATAGGGAGCACTGTGACAGAAAAAAATTCTATTCTTATGATGATATTTGAATGCTGTGGTCAGTGAATAATAGCTCCAATCACTGCTATTTAACCTATCTCTAGACGTAGCTGTGGGCGTTTGTTCGTACGACCATATTTTCTGTCTTAAAAAACGGAGAACGCTCTGACCAATATTGTTCAGTGCGGCAGTGCAAATGACCATTTTTTTTTCATTGAGACCTGGTGTGAAAACATTTCAGGACGCTCAATTTTCCTCTGGAAATTGAGTGAGACTCACCCATTCAAGTCAATTTGTGCCAAAATAAAAAATTCAGATGCCACAGTATAGCTTCCGATTTTAATGGATACATTGCAATTCTGCAACATGGGAAAATATAAATGGTCCTGTAAACAATTAAAAACTGTTGCTG
This sequence comes from Anomaloglossus baeobatrachus, assembly GCF_048569485.1. NCBI lineage: Eukaryota > Metazoa > Chordata > Amphibia > Anura > Aromobatidae > Anomaloglossus > Anomaloglossus baeobatrachus. Next base: position 308,485,638 of record NC_134358.1, read on the forward strand.
TAAAAAAAACAAACAGATTTGCCATAGATGACTAGAGAGAAAAAAATTGTCACACTTTCCCACTTTTCTGGGGGAACATTGGACCGTTTTTTTTAAAACTGTCGTGTGAATACTGCCTTAAAGCCGGCATCTGCCTGCTATGGAGCTTGCTCAGTTCCTGATTCGGCTACATACATCCACCCTGATGACCAAATGCCATAAATTATCAGGTTAAAATAACTTATTAAGGTTTGTAACAGGGTAGTAAATCAATTGTACCTGCTCATCTTCCAGTAGGATAAGACCACTGATGACAACATTAATGTTCCCACCTATCGTTCCATCTTTAAATAAAGCAGACACCTGTAATACATAAAAATGTAAAACTTTGTATTACAGACTGTGACAAAATTCAAGAAGAAAGCTTGTATTCACACCATGTTTGCAGAAAATAGGCCTAAAAAGGTATGAAACTTCCCACCATACCAGTTGCTTACATCTGTACTGAAAGCCAAAACAAATAATCAAAAAGAGTAATGAATTATATAAAGACCAAAGAAAAAATCCCCTAAAACAGTACTTTATTTTTATTAATTAAAATAATATACCATAGAACCATCAATATAATTCTAGCAGACCGTAGTCAAGTGAAGGGGGTGAGGTGCAAGAGGTAAGATAGGGTACAATAAAGTGGTAAAAGGGGTGACAGTGTTCAACGATACTTACAAAGTTTATATTAATAATCGGGGGCACTATGTCTGTCAATTAACCCTCACTGTCACCTGCCTACCAGCGGAGTTGCACCATAATGTTTAGGGTGCTCCCCGCTCCTCGTCGGCTATTCCCTACTTTACCCTAGAATAATATTTACCAAAGGTTGACCCACATCACAAAAATAGTTGTGAAGATAATTGCTGCCAAAAATCTGTCAGAGGTCAGAAAATAAGGCAATAATTAAGTCCTTCTCAGTTATCGGGGACTCAAACCGCCTGCAGTAGGCTAACGCGAGTCCCTGCTTGGATCCTGGATGCATATGAGGAGGTTTATCCGGGCAAATCCTCCAATGGTGAGGGGTTCCACAGTCTATTTATTATATTTATATATTCATTTGTTCTGTGTTTGTTGGATGTGCCGTAAAACTTTGCTTTCTGATTAAATTGCAAGTTAAGTTTAGATATTTATTTCTGGATGTTTTGTAGTTAATGAACCTCTATCTATATCTAGGACAATATGTATAGCAAGGGGCATCCACTATGCCTGAAGGAAATAAGGCTTTTAAACCAAAATAGTAGGAGATTCTGTATTGTAAGAACACCAAGACTATGAAACTCTCTGCCAGAGGATGCTGTCATGAAGAATTAATTTAAAGAGTATATGAGCGATATGGATAACCTAGCAAGGGGTCGATATACAGTTGGTTCAGCTAAAAGGGGGCGCAAAAGGGAAGGCAGGTCAAGAAACTTATCTGTGACCATCTGAGCAATGTTTGGTAGCACTGCTGCACTTTGCTTATTAGGCATCCTGTGTAATTTATCACAGGAAACTGTTGTATTTTCTCAGCTGTAAAATAGATTTTCCTGTGAGGACGCAGGATATTGGGGAAAGGATTATCCCACTTTTTGATTGTTCTATATGGAAGCTGCTATATACAGTGGTGTGAAAAAGTGTTTGCCCCATTCCTGATTTCTTATTCTTTTGCATGTTTGTCACACTTGAATGTTTCAGATCACCAAACAAATTTAAATATCAGGCAAAGATAACAAAAGTAAAAACAAAATGCAGTTTATAAATTAATATTATTATTATTATTATTATTATTAATAACCCTGCTGTTCTGTTCGGGTCCATATGACCCAAAATGAAATTTGAGACCCTGCAGATTATATATTATGTAAATCTGAAACTTGTGATTACCGTATTTTTCGGACTATAAGACGCACTGGACTATAAGACGCACCCCGGTTTTACAGGAGGAAAATAGGAAAATAAAACTTTAAGCAAAAAAATGTGGTCATGACACACTGCTATGGGGCGAGGATCTGCTGCTGACACTGTTATGGGGGGTAATGTCCCCAAATTCTCTACTAAGGTACCCCATCCTGGTAATGATCCTCCTGCCTTGTATATGATCCTGCTATAAACCCCCATCCTGCTCATATACCCCATCCTGCTCATATACTCCTATCCTATTGATATACCCCCCATCCATCCTGCTCATATTCCCCCATCCATCCTGCTCATATACTCCCATCCTGTTCATATACCCCATCCTGTTCATATACCCCCATCCTGTTCATATACCCCCATCCTGTTCATATACCCCCATCCATCCTGCTCATATACTCCCATCCTGCTATATGCCCCCATTGTGCTCATATACCATCCTGGTATATGGCCTGTATCCTATAGCACAGAGAAAAAAAAATAAACGTTTATACTCACCTTTTCCTCACTTCCTGCAGCACCAATCATCTTCCTCTCTGCGCCACTGACCTGTGTGTGTGGAGCCGTTCCCCTGCAGCATCGCGATGTCTTCCTGTCTGTGCCGATCAGCTGAACAGCACAGATCAGCTGACTGGCACAGACAGGAAGACATCGCATGCTGCAGGGGGATGGCTCCACACACGGGGACGGGTGAGTGTACTTATTCACTGCACCCCGCGCTGATGACGCACATGATCACTCCAGGCTGTAATTGCCAGGGGTGATCATGCGGACCGGCTCTTTACTATGCGCGTGTCCCCGCTCGTCCTCCCGCCCACCTGTCAGTGCCGGCTTCTGCGCTGAGAAATGGGCGGGAGGATGGGCGTGCATATGTAATGAGCGGGCCCACGTGGTCACAGCAGGCTGCTACAGCCTGCTCGGGCCCCTGATGAACCGCTCCACCGCAGCACCCTCATTCCCGGCCGCAGACCTATAGTCAAACCATAAGACGCACCCCCAACTTTACCCCAACATTTGGGGGAAAAAAGTGCGTCTTATGGTCCGAAAAATACGGTAATTGGCTTTTCCTCATTTGAGGGGATCTTACTATGAGTTTTTGTTTTTTTTTCTGTTTTTTTTTGTTTAGTTTTTGCTAAACGCTGATTTTTAAGCCCCCGTCACACATAGCAATATCGCTAGCGAGATCACTGAAACGTCACAGGTTTTGTGACCTATCAGCGCCCTCGCCAGCAATGTCGCTGTGTGTGACACGTAGCAGCGAGTGGGCCCCTACTGCGAGGTCGCTGATCGTTACAAAACGATCAGGACCTTTTTTTGCTCATTGTGTGTTTGACTGCAGGATACCAACGAGCACCGACTCTGTGTAAGCAGCATATGCTGGTAACCAGGGTAAATATCGGGTAACCAAGCAAAGCGCTTTGCTTAGTTACCCGATATTTACCTTGGTTACCAAGCGCAGCATTGTTACACGAGTCACTGGTGGCTGGTCGCTGGTGAGATCTGCCTGATTGACAGCTCACCAGCGACCATGTAGCGGCGCACCAACGATCCCTGCCAGATAGGATCGCTGGTGAGATCGTCGGTGCGCCGCTAAGTGTGACGAGACCCTTACACGTGTACTGTTTGGGTCAATATGACCAGATAACATTTTATACTTTTCAACAAGTCACTAATTATTTCTGCCTGCAAAATGTATTTGTTTTCCTGTGTCTTCATTTCATTATTCAAAAGAGTGGAGGTGTCACTGTTCTTATCAGTAAGCAAGTACTCATTCAGTCATTTCACTTTTGATTCTGTGAGAGAGGACACAAATGTGATATCACCACTAGGGAGAGTCAGCACACAGTATATGTAATGAGATCCACCACACTGTAGAACCAGAGCTGTCTGTAACGAAAACCACCACTAGAGGGAGCCCAGGCACACGGCGGCCTAGGCAACTGAATGGTTGTTAAGAGGAGTCATACCAGGTCAGAGCCGAGAGAGGGAGCACAGTACAAGGGAGGAGGCGGAGTCAGGGTCCGAGACAAGCCAGAAGTCAGTAATAGGGAGAGCAAGCCGAAGGAGGGAGCACAGGGATGGGACAATGGGCAGGAGAGGGGCATTGAAGGTAAGACAAAACGGAGGAGCTGGGAGACAGGGAGGTCAGGCAGAATAGAGGCCACGGAGGTCAGGAGGGGTCGGGGGATGTAATGGACAGAATCTAGAGCACTTACAGGAACCAGCCAAGAACACTGCAGAGCAGATCTATAACTGGCAGCGTGATAATGGAGGGGACATTCTGATGACGTGGTGAGCTCCTAGGAACGAGGCATAGAAGGAAAAGCTCCTCCTACTGGGAATGCAGACAACATGATCAGGTGACTGATACAGCTCTGCCACAGCAGAGTGGAAACAGTATCGTGACAACAACAAGTAGTTGTTTTTGATTTGACTCATGAACTAAAAGGACAAAATGTCACAACTTTTTTACATCCTACCAACTAGCCCAAATGTTGCGAAAAAGACAAGTTACCATGCTGGGTACTATCAGGAAAACAAAGCCAGAACTGCCGCAAGGTATCCTTAGTAAAAGAGATGTGTATAGTTCTACTTTTTATTTTACTGGAGATACAACAGTTGTCTCTTAAGTTCCCCAAAAAAAACAAACAGGTCATTCTAATGAGCACAATGCACCATGACAATGCAGTACGTAATCGAGAAGACAGAAAGCTGTACATGATATTAGATTATAATGCCACAAAAGGGGCAGTTATACTCTAGATCAAGCAATATCAACATACACATGCAAATGCAAAACCAATCGGTGGCCATTGATTATATTTTACAACATTCTGGATGTTTCTGCATACAATGCAATTGTTTTATTGAGAAATTGACCCCAATTGGAACAGAAATAAGCTGCATAAAAGAAGAATTTTTCTCAAAGAATTAGGAAAATCCTTAGTTAGGCCATATATCGAAGCCAGAAAAGTAACACCCAGAAGTAAAGGAGCAGCAGCCATTGTGACTAGTGTCCAGTAGCATGCTCAAGAAAGAGACTCCAAGGCCTCCACTAGCACAGCTACAATACTCACGGCCTCCACCAGCATAGCTACGATGCTCATGACCTCCACCAGCACAGCTACGGTACTTACGGCCTCCACCAGCACAGCTACCAGCCAAAAAAGGAAGACATGGAGCTTCTGTCCATCTTCTTGTGACAAGAAAACAAATCTGACATGTGCTGGGTGTGTAAAATATCTATGTAAATGTGGCGCCCCTGACCTGGTCAGGCACCACTGAGTACTGCACCCATGCTGGGGACAGTACAATACAGGTAATCCAGAAGGCTGACCGGGGTGTGGTACACAGGCGCATAGTGATCAGGTCTCACACATGTACCCATGAGAGGACCCCTGGGGATCCCAGGAGGGGGAAAAGCCTTCACCTTCACTGGAATAGTGGAGGGGGCCAAAAGCCTCCATCTCCTCTCAAGGGGTGTGGTAAGAGAGTCTGGTTGCTAGGTGGCGTAGGCAGGCACAAAAGGGAAAAGAGAAGGAGGAGTAAACAGTCTAGAGTCTGCAGCAGAGTGTGGAGGAGTGAGGAGCAGGAAAGTGAGGCTCTGACAGGAGCAGCAGTGAAGGTCCCAGATGTGAGCCGGTGCAGTGTAGAGTCCAGGGAGCTCGAGTGAGGAGCAGATCCCTGGGGCTGTGCAGTCTGACAGCGCCCGCGCAGTGGCTACCGACGGGGGAGAACGGTCAACTAGGAGTGCTACCCGAAATCCATCTTCAGCTAGAGAGAGAGCAACGGAGTGGGAAGTAAGGAGACTGCTAGAGAGTACCAGGCCCAAACGGGCGGCAGATCCCGAAGCGGAGATAGATCCAGCTTTCTTTTGCTAAACCTGCCGGTGTGGGGCTCTCAAAGCCCACGCCACAACCCCACAAAAGCCGCAGCCACGTAGCCACAGTTAGGGCCCATAGGTCACAGGAGGCAAGCAGCTGGAGTGGCCTGGTCCAGGCGACAAGCAAACGGCAAACGAAGGGGAGAGAGGCTGCAGCATCTTCCCTGGGTGACCCCCATAGGGACTCAAAGTCGGGGTTACCCCAAACCACCAAGGGCTAAGGAAGGCGAGTTAGTAGTCACCCTCACAAGTCAGCCTGAAGGACACCTGGTTCCCACTTGGTTCATCCCAGCTACGCCCGGGTCACTCACCCTGCCATCAACTGTGAGTAAAAACCCTGAAAGACATCCTGCCTGTGTTGAGTCATTCTGCGCCTTGTGGTTCTACGCACCTACACAGGGCCCTGGGGCTTGCCTCACTCTCAGGAGGCTATTCCAACTAACTGCACTCACCATCAGCCCCAGGCGTCCCTCAACCTGCAGTGGCGGTCCCTACTGGCCGCAATACTGAGAGTGGCGTCACGACAAGAAGAAGATCTCCTACCTGTGACAAGATCCAGCTGAGTGGAGTCCCTGAAGGTAATGCACCGACACAGCGTTCTCGGGGCTTCACATCTGGCGTCACGAACAGGATAAGGACTAGACCTGTTGAGACAGGTGACCATGTGCCTGGGCGGTCCGCTTGAAAAATTGGAAGCGCCGCCATATTGCCACCATGAAAAGCGCGCTGAAAAACAACAGCAGCCCGCGCTGGAAGAAGTTACCGCCCACGAAGAGGTGTGGCTACCCAGAGATCCCCTGCAGAGTTCTGACCTCGCTTGTGAAGAGAGCGGAAGCATCCAGAGACGGCGGGAAGGAAAGAGAGCCACAAGCCTGCTGCTGCAGAGAGAAGAGATGGAGTCCGGACGTGGATACCCAGAACCAGGCTCTGCTGCCTGGTGGTGCCGGGAGCTTGCTATCTTCTGCGATCAGCTGGAGGCCAGGATCATGCGACAGCTCAGTGAGGGACGCACGGAGCTTCTGGAGATGGCTGCGGCGGTTCGGACCTACGAGGAGGGAGCCGCGCGACGCCTGCCAGATCGAGCGGCGACGACTCAGATCCCGATGGCGCCACTGATGGGTGAGTCCAGAGTTGCCCCGGCCAGCGCAAGTACTCCAACCCCTGCTGCTACGACCGCGGTCCCAGAAGAGGCGCCCGGCGCGGCGACGCTGAGCCAGGCCGCAGCCATGCCAGGTGCGGCCCGCCAAGCCCAGGCCGCCGCAGCGATGCCCTGCTCGGCCCGCCAAGCCCCGGCTGCCGCAGCGATGCCCTGCTCGGCCCGCCAAGCCCCGGCCGCCGCAGCGATGCCCTGCTCGGCCCACCAAGACCCGGTCCCTGCAGCGACGCCCAGCCCAGCCTGCACAGATCCCATCGCAGCTGCGACGCCGATCCAGGCCGCCGCCATACAGGGCGCGGCCCGCCAAGACCAGGCCGCCGCCATACAGGGCGCGGCCTGCCAAGACCAGGCTGCTACCGTGCCAGGCGCGGCCCGCCAAGAGATTGCATCACCATTTACCCCGGCCTGCAAGGCCAGAGCAGACACCGCTCCCCAGCCTAAGGAAGTCCCTACTAGGAAATCCCTGATAGGTGAAGACTCCGCATACTGGCAGCTGAAGGCTGACCTGGAGGCCAAGTTCCCACCGGAGATGGTGGACCGATACATGCTCCCTCCGCACACCCCTAAGGCAACCCCTGCAGCAACCACGCTGAAGAGTCCACCGCCTGGGCCAGCTGAGGAACACTCATCCCCGGCGCTGCCACGACCAGAGTGCAGCGAAGAACTAAGGGGGAGAGGAGGGCAAGAAGCTGAGGAGTTGCCCCCGGAGCCAGCAGCAGTGCTAGTCCCAGAGCCGGAGATGCTGCCATATTCCCGCTGGGACGAGGAAGACCTGACACCTCCTGCTGACGAGGAAGACCTGACACCTCCTGCTGACGAAGAAGACCAGACACCTCCTGCTGAAGAAGAAGATCTGCCCCAAAGCCTCACCTGGGAGCTTGTAAGCTGCACTTCGCAGAATCCAGCCCGCAAGACGCAGCGCCGCAGCAGAACTCAGTTTTCCCCTGCATCGCCATCCCCAGAGCAGAGAGATGACATCACGGCCAGAGACCTACAAGAAAAAAGGTTCCTGAGAAGAGCCAAAGCCCAGGCCAGAGGACCCCTTTGCAGAGGAGTAGTGGAGGACTTCAGCCTGAAGTCAGGATATGGGTTCATCGTAGCACCTGGTATAAAAGAAGGTATTTTTGTCAATCGGAGAGACGTCAGAGCTAATCTGCCCAGAGGACACCCTGGCAGAAACTTAAAGATGGGAGACACAGTGCAGTTCACCATGCACCAAGGAGAAAGAGGGTGGTATGCCCTAGATGTAGTGCCATGTCCCAGAGAAGAAAGGAAAGACAGCCATAAGGAAAGAAAAGACAAAGAACCTACTGAAGAGACCACTACAGATGAAGAAAAAGGTCAAGAAAGCAACAGGTGCCGCAGCCCTACAGGCCCAAGCCCTGGTGAAGAGGAATCCGCCTAAGTTTAAGTAAAGTACAGCAAGTTTTGACCAGTTTGGAAAGTTTGTTTTGCAACGTTTTAAAGTTCAAGTATGTGCCCACATAAACTATTGTGAGAAATAAACCTTAAGGCTATGAACTGGCTATAGCCACAAACTCTCGCAGTGTAAATAGTTACACCAGAGGGCACCACCACCACCAGAGTCAGCCTGTTTAGGGGCTTGGCTCGTCTGCAACCAGGAGGAGCCCGTCCGTATATAGGGCCTTGGCTCGCCTGCGACCAGAGAGCATGCCTGTTTATGGGGCCTGGCTCTCCACCACAAAGAGGGTACCTGGTCAGCACCAACTGTGGAGGCCGCCTCTGCATCCTGCCAGAAGAGGCTGAAGGCGCGGATCCACCAGGCCAGGTATACCCTGAAACCACCAGCCCATGTAAGCCGCCTCTACATCCTGCCAGAAGTGGCTGAAGCCGCGGCCAACGTGAAAGGGTTTTGGGTGGGTTAACGGACTTGTGGGTGGAGGGTGGTGATGTATGGTACCTGGTGCTTTTAAAAATGTTTTACATGTTTTAATGTTTTATGCATTTTTAAAATGTTGTCTTGCAGCCCGAGGACGTGCTGGTGATAACTAAGGGGGAATGTGGCGCCCCTGACCTGGTCAGGCACCACTGAGTACTGCACCCATGCTGGGGACAGTACAATACAGGTAATCCAGAAGGCTGACCGGGGTGTGGTACACAGGCGCATAGTGATCAGGTCTCACACATGTACCCATGAGAGGACCCCTGGGGATCCCAGGAGGGGGGAAAGCCTTCACCTTCACTGGAATAGTGGAGGGGGCCAAAAGCCTCCATCTCCTCTCAAGGGGTGTGGTAAGAGAGTCTGGTTGCTAGGTGGCGTAGGCAGGCACAAAAGGGAAAAGAGAAGGAGGAGTAAACAGTCTAGAGTCTGCAGCAGAGTGTGGAGGAGTGAGGAGCAGGAAAGTGAGGCTCTGACAGGAGCAGCAGTGAAGGTCCCAGATGTGAGCCGGTGCAGTGTAGAGTCCAGGGAGCTCGAGTGAGGAGCAGATCCCTGGGGCTGTGCAGTCTGACAGCGCCCGCGCAGTGGCTACCGACGGGGGAGAACGGTCAACTAGGAGTGCTACCCGAAATCCATCTTCAGCTAGAGAGAGAGCAACGGAGTGGGAAGTAAGGAGACTGCTAGAGAGTACCAGGCCCAAACGGGCGGCAGATCCCGAAGCGGAGATAGATCCAGCTTTCTTTTGCTAAACCTGCCGGTGTGGGGCTCTCAAAGCCCACGCCACAACACCACAAAAGCCACAGCCACGTAGCCACAGTTAGGGCCCATAGGTCACAGGAGGCAAGCAGCTGGAGTGGCCTGGTCCAGGCGACAAGCAAACGGCAAACGAAGGGGAGAGAGGCTGCAGCATCTTCCCTGGGTGACCCCCATAGGGACTCAAAGTCGGGGTTACCCCAAACCACCAAGGGCTAAGGAAGGCGAGTTAGTAGTCACCCTCACAAGTCAGCCTGAAGGACACCTGGTTCCCACTTGGTTCATCCCAGCTACGCCCGGGTCACTCACCCTGCCATCAACTGTGAGTAAAAACCCTGAAAGACATCCTGCCTGTGTTGAGTCATTCTGCGCCTTGTGGTTCTACGCACCTACACAGGGCCCTGGGGCTTGCCTCACTCTCAGGAGGCTATTCCAACTAACTGCACTCACCATCAGCCCCAGGCGTCCCTCAACCTGCAGTGGCGGTCCCTACTGGCCGCAATACTGAGAGTGGCGTCACGACAAGAAGAAGATCTCCTACCTGTGACAAGATCCAGCTGAGTGGAGTCCCTGAAGGTAATGCACCGACACAGCGTTCTCGGGGCTTCACATAAAGGACATGTGATTTATTATTGTGTTCAAAAATCCATGAACCTGTTCAACCTTTCTAGAACTAAAGTTTTTATTATTAATCATTTGTTGTTTTATAAAATATGTTATCACAAAGTTAGATTTAGTTAGATTTAACATTATAGTAATAGAAATCTAAAGCATGTTTATTATTTGTGTGCAGAATGCTATAAAGCAAACGTAATTGCAAACAGCCCGTGTAAACTTTCTGAAACAGAAAAAGAAAAAAATTACGTTTTAATTTCATTTTTTATTTTTTTCTGATCAACCATGTTCCCATACAGTTTAATAATGAAATAGGTATTCAAACAAAACTCTTATAGTAGCTAAAAAAATCAAGATTTTAATAGGTTGGGTCATATTGACCCAAAACAGTACAAGTGATTTGACTCCTGCCATGTTGAGGGAATTTCTGAGTTATCCAGAATCGCCAAAAGTTTTAGGGGAGTATTTCTAAGAAGATGATTTTTATTAAGATTAGTCCGAGTTTTGGCCAAAGTTTTCCATGCTCTTATTGTAGCGTATAAAGTAGGGGAGTTTGGAGGTGGGATAGAAGGGTTGATTAGGTGAGTTAAAATTAAAGATTTTATGGGTTGGTAATTAATAGTGATGAGCGAGTACTAAAAAGCTCGGGTGCTCGAGGCTCGGGCCGAGCATCCCAAGATACTCGTGTACTCGGCCCGAGTACCAAGCCCAATGTTATCCTATGGGAGACCCGAGTATTTTTATGAAATGACCCCCCGGCAGCATGTAGAAACCCTAAAAATGTCACAAAAGTCTCAGAAGAGTGCTCAAATGACATGGCAACAGCATGGGGAAGACCCCTTGAAGCATTTATCACTCAAAAGTCACAGCTGTGAACACTTTTATCCGAGTTTTACGCCATTTTTACGGACTCGCCAGAAAACCTTCCAAAATGACACCAAAATGAATTTTCATGGCGGAAATGTTAAGGGCACATACCCAATAGTGAGATAGAGCTGGTGTATGTTACCTTTTGAGATTACATGAAAGATTTTACATGAAAACATTGTGTGGCACTCCGATGTCCCTGAGAAGAGACGTACATGAAGGCCTCCTGACTCTAATGTGCCCATTTTGAGGAAGTGAGTCTTTGTAGTATTTTCCTTTGCCAGGGAAGTCCAAAATTGTGAGGTTCACCAATGCCCCTGCATACAGACGTGCATGATGGCCTGTAAACCTAAAGTGCCCATTGTAAGGAAGTGGGTCTATTGTAGTATAGCCCTTTGGCAGGGCAGCCAAAAATTGGGAGGCTCCACATTGTCCCTGGATAGAGACGTGCATGATGGCCTGTAAACCTGAAGTGCCCATTGTAAGGAAGTGGGTCTATTGTAGTATAGCCCTTTGGCAGGGCAGCCAAAAATTGGGAGGCTCCACATTGTCCCTGGATAGAGACGTGTATGAGGGCCTGTAAACCTGAAGTGCCCATTGTAAGGAAGTGGGTCTATTTTAGTATAGCCCTTTGGCAGGGCAGCCAAAAATTGGGAGGCTCCACATTGTCCCTGGATAGAGACGTGCATGAGGGCCTCAAAACATTGTTCCCATTGCAAAGGAGCGGGTCTCCTGTTGTTGTAATGTCCATTCTGAAAGAATGGCTGAAAAAATTTACCACTGGGGGTTTACCTGAAACAACGGCCTAACTATTGTAACGGTCATCATGGTGGCGCATGAGGAGAAGGAGGAGCAGTCCAGCGATTATCCAAAGTCCAGAAGTGTGTACCCATGGGTGAGTGGAGGTACATGGCAAATTCCCGTTACAAACTTTAAATTCTGCTCTCATTTGCTGGTGGTGTGGTGAAGTCTGGCCCAATCCAACCCTTGTTCATCTTGATCAGAGTCAGCCTGTCAGCATTTTCAGTTGACAGGCGGGTGCGTTTATCTGTAATGATTCCACCTGCGGCACTAAAAACACGCTCTAACAAAACACTAGCGGCAAGGCAGGCCAGGACTTCCAAGGCGTAGAGAGCCAATTCATGCCACGTGTCCAGCTTGGATACCCAATAATTGTAAGGCACAGAGGAATGTCGGAGTACAGTTGTTCGATCTGCCAGGTACTCCTTGAGCATCTGGGCAAACTTAGGATTTCTTGTGGCACTACCCCACATCTCAGGGGCTGTGGTACGTGAGGGGCTGAGAAAACTGTCCCACATCTTAAAGACTGTTCCCCTACCTCTGGCGGATTGGACTTGTGCCCCTCTCGGCTGTACGCCTTGGTTGTCCACTGATTCCTGACCTATGCCGCTAGCGTTTTGTGAGGGGAATGCTTTGCCTACTTCCGTGACTATCGCCTTCAGGAACTGCTGCATTTTGGCTGACCTCTCCGCCTCGGGAATAAGAGACATAAAGTTCTCCTTGTAGCGTGGGTCTAACAGTGTTACCAACCAGTAATGATTGTCGGCCAAGATGTTCTTAACGTGAGGGTCACGAGACAGGCAGCTTACCATAAAGTCAGCCATGTGCGCCAGACTCTTAACATCCAGTACTTCAGTATCCTGACCAACACGATGACTGAACATGCTGTCCTCCTCCTCCTCATCTACCCTGTCCTCTGGCCAGCCACACTGAACCAAGGATATGACTGGTGTGCATGTCATATCTTCAATTTGGCCGGAGAGTTGCTCAATGTCTTCATCCTCCTCCTCATCATAGTCCTCCACTGCACGTTGTGATGAGACGAGGCTGGGCTGTGTGTTATCACCCACACCCACTACTGTTTCTTGCTGCAACTCATCGCGCTCCGCCTGCAATGCATCATGTTTGTTTTTTGAGCAGAGACCGTTTTAGAAGGCAGAGAAGTGGTATGGTGACGCTAATAATGGCGTCATCACCACTCACCATCTTGGTGGAGTCCTCAAAGTTTTGGAGGATGGTACATAGGTCGGACATCCATCTCCACTCCTCAGGTGTTATGTGTGGAGTTTGACCCATTTCCCGACAGTTTAGGTGATGCAGGTACTCAACAACTGCCCTCTTCTGCTCACATATCCTGACCAACATGTGCAGAGTTGAATTCCAACGCGTGGGGACATCACACACCAGTCTGTGAGCCGGAAGATGCAAACGGCGCTGAAAGCCAGCAAGGCCGGCTGAAGCAGTAGGTGACTTCCGAAAATGTGCAGACAGGCGGCGAACTTTTACCAGCAGATCAGACATCTCTGGGTATGACTTTAGAAACCGCTGAACCACGAGGTTGAGCACATGGGCCAAGCATGGAACATGTGTCAGCTGGTCTCGCCTCAAAGCCGCCACCAGGTTCCAGCCATTGTCCCACACGACCTTTCCTGGCTTTAGGTTCAGAGGTGTGAGCCAGTGATCTGCCTGCTGTTTCAGAGCTGTCCACATCTCTTCTGCATTGTGGGGTTTGTCACCTATGCAAATTAGCTTCAGCACAGCCTGTTGCCGCTTCGCCGAGGCAGTGCTGCAGTGCTTCCAGCTTGGGACTGGTGTGGAGGGTAAAGTGGATGAGGATGCGCAGGAGGAGGAGGAGGCTGAGGAGCATGACATTCCGGAGCCGTAGAGTGTGAGTGAAATCCTGACGGAGGTAGGGCCTGCAAACCTTGGTGTGGGAAGGACGTGTTCCGTCCCTCGCTCAGACTGGGTCCCAGCTTCCACAATATTAACCCAGTGTGCCGTCAACGAGATGTAGCAGCCTTGCCCACAAGCACTTGTCCACGTGTCTGTGGTTAGGTGGACTTTGGCTGAAACAGCGTTGTTCAGGGCACGTGTGATGTTTTGTGACACGTGGTTATGCAATGCGGGGATGGCACACTGGGAGAAAAAGTGGCCCTGGGGACAGAGTAACGTGGGACAGCTGACGCCATCAGGTCGCGGAATGCTTCTGTCTCCACCAGCCTAAAAGGCAACATTTCCAGCGCAAGCAGTCGCGAAATGTTAGCATTTAGAACTGTGGCATGTGGGGCGTTGGCAGTGTATTTGCGCCTGCGTTCAAAGGTTTGCTGAATGGATAACTGAATGCTGCGCTGGGACAAGGACGTGCTTGATGATGGTGTTATTTCTGCGTAGGCAACTGCAGGTGCAGGGCCAGAGGAGGCTTGTTCGCAGGCAGCATGGACAGGGGATTGACTCGCATGCACAACAAGCGAAGACGTAGCAGTGACATTAGCAAGCACTGCTCCTCGACTCTGTTGTACATCCCACAAAGTCGGGTGCTTGGCTGACATGTGCCTGATCATGCTGGTGGTGGTCAGGCTGCTAGTTTTGGTACCCCTGCTGATGCTGGCATGGCAGGTGTCGCAAATGGCCTTTTTAGAATCATCTGGAGCCAACTTAAAAAACTGCCAGACTCGGGAAGACCTAACATTTGTACAGGCACCTTGTGTCGTGTTGTTGTTCCGGGAACGGTTGCCTGACTTCTGCCTGGGCCCACCACCCTGCTTCTTACTGCCTGTTGGGATGCTACGCCTCCCTCCCCCTGTGCACTGCTGTCCTCGCTCTGCATATCCTCCTGCCAGGTTGGGTCAGTTACTGGATCATCCACCACGTCGTCTTCCTCTTCTGCACCCTGCTCCTCCTCCTGACTTCCTGACAATTGTGTCTCATCATCGTCCACCCCTTGTTGAGACACGTTGCCAACTTCGTGAGAACGTGGCTGCTCAAATATTTGGGCATCTGTACATACGATCTCCTCATGACCCACTTCAACAGGAGCTGGCGAGAGGCCAGAATGTGCGAATGGAAACGTGAACAGCTCTTCTGAGTGTCCAATCTGACTGGAAGCATTATCCGCTATCCAACTAACAACCTGTTGACACTGGTCTTGGTTCAAGAGCGGTGTACTGCTGTGGTCCCCAAAAATTTGGGACAGGACGTGCGAGCGAGTAGATGTGGCCCTTTGTTGTGGCGAAATTAGAGCTTGCCCACGACCTCGGCCTCTGCCTGCACCACCATCACGTCCACTTCCTTGTTCGTTGCCAACGCCCTTGCGCATTTTGCAATGCTGTGCTGACGTGTATTCACTAGACTTGTGCGTTATATCCAAGTTTGTGCAAAACGCACACAAGTGCACCTGTACGCTGCCACCGACAGGCACACACGTGCGGTTTTTAAATGCAAGCACGGACGCACTAAGAACCTAATAGGTTTTTAGGAGCGACAATTACTGAGAAGTTTGACACTATCAGACACTGCTGACTGACGTGTATTATTCACTAGGCTTGTGCGTTATATACTAGTTTGTGAAAAACGTGCACCTGTACGCTGCCACCGACAGGCACACACGTGCGGTTTTTAAATGCAAGCACGGACGCACTAAGAACCTAACAGGTTTTTAGGAGCGACAATTACTGAGAAGTTTGACACTATCAGACACTGCTGACTGACGTGTATTGTTCACTAGACTTGTGCGTTATATACTAGTGTCAGAGTTCCGGGATTTCAGTTTTCTTTTGAAGGATCTTGCCCTTTGTTAACATGGAGTTTTCTGTTCTGTTGCCCTACTTCCTGTAAATCTGTTTAAAAGCCGCCCCTAAGCTTAGTCTAGTTGCCTGAGTATACTGCTTCCTGTGTACTCCTGCCCTGCTGCTCTCATCTCCTGATTGCTGTTTGGATCCAGTTGAAACACCTGACACCAGCTCTGGACTTCACCTCTCATCCAACTGTGCTCGGACTCTGTCTGCCGTCTCTGGTCGGCATTTCTGCCCGGTCCCTTCCGTTCATATCCACCCTAGGACTCACATCACGTACGGACATTTTTTGGACTATATCTGTTGCCCTTTTTGTGTCCCGGCTGCTGTGCATTTAGGCCTTCTGGGGTGATTGCCGGACAGCCCCTGTATAGGGGTTCGCTCCTGGTGGTCTCCCTGGGGGAGTCCGGTGTGCAGCGTCGGGAATTCCCCTTTGCTCTGAACCCAGCAGGTATTTACTGTGTTTATGTTCCACTGTGTATATACTGTTCTGTGTGCATATTGCGGTTACATATTACTGTGTATATTTTGTTCTGTTTACATATTGCGGTTACTTATTATTGTGTATATTCTGTTCTGTGCACATTTTGCGGTTACATATTATAAAACGTCTTTTGCACCAAGAACTCGTCTCTGGTTGTCATTGCCCTAACGCAATCGAAATCCTCAGTACATACAATAGTATTACATTATACTCAGGCCAATAAGAGGATTTCGCTGGGGCAATGACTGAGACACGAGTAGATCAGCTTTTCTCCATGATTAACTCCTTGCAGCAGGAGATGGAGGCGGTGCAAACTAAGCTTAGAGATGTGGAGGTACAGCTGGGCCATGATCACCAGGTACTGGGTCCGGCTATTCAGGATTTGCAAGTCAGAGTGGAGGCTCAGGAAGCCACCCCCGCTACATCCGTATCAGCTCCCGGTATGCCTAGGTTACCCCCATTTCGTTTCAGTGGTGATCGAAGTCAGTTTCGTGGGTTTGTTAACCAGTGTATACTATTTTTTGATGTACATGCTGATTATTACCGTTCTGACCGGTCAAAAGTGTTATGTATAATCATGTTGTTAACCTCACGAGCACTGGCTTGGGCTAATCCTATGATAGAGAACCGTGATATCCGTTTAAATAACCTGGATGACTTTTTAACAGCAATGGCGGAAATGTTTGATGATACTAATCGCCGTGCTACCGCTGAATCGGCTCTGCTTTCCTTACGTCAGGGAAAGCGGTCTGTCGTCGAATACACCACTGAGTTCAAAAGGTTAGTGGTAGGCACCGACTGGGGAAACAATGCACTATTGTCCGTTTTCAGAAAGGGTTTGTCCGGTACCATCAAGGACGAGTTAGCTCGTGCCGAATCTCCATGGGATTTTGAACTGTTTCTCCAACACTGTGTGCGTATCGATACCCGCTTGACGGAACGCCGACAGGAAAAATGGGCAGCTGTAAACCGGGTAACCAACTTTGCGTTTCCTTCTAGAGAACCTGCTCACAAGACGCCACGGGAGGCTGAGGATGTTCCTATGCAAGTGGACTCTCTACAAAAGCGAGAGACCAACGAACGTAGTGAACACCGGCTCCGTGAGCGTTTGTGTTTCTATTGTGGTCAATCGGACCATTTTCTGATTGACTGCCCAAAACGTCCAAATCGCCCGAATAAGGTACTGGCAGCAATGGCAGAGGGTGACAACACGGACGCAGAGTCCGATATCTCTGAGGCAAGTTTACACCTGGATGCGGTATTTCCCTTGACTTTGATGTCAACTTCAACTAAGGACTCAGAAGGGAAATACACCCATTGCTCGCTTCCCATTCAGATACGGTGGGAGGGACAGTTAATTCCTACATCTGCTATGATAGACTCTGGGGCAGGGGGAAATTTCATGGACTCTTCTTTTGCCAGGAAACACGGTATCCAGACTCAACAAAGATCCTCACCGGTTACCATGGAGACAGTAGACGGTTCTCCATTAGTTTCTGGACCAGTTGATCGGGAGTAGGTACCCCTTGAATGTGTGATGAAACCAGGTCAGCAGGAGACCCTTGTTTTCATGTTGATTTCTTCTTCCCATTTTCCGATAATTTTAGGAATTCCTTGGCTGCGGTCTACAAATCCAGTCATCGATTGGGAGACTAAAGAAATATCCTTCCCACTCCAGAGTGGTCCGACCATTAGTCCAACTGTACCGGTTCCAGTAACACCGAATGCGGAGGGCACTGTACAGGTAACGTGGAGTGTAAAGGAGGATGATCCGGCACAAAATCTCCTTAAGTAAAAACATCCAAAATTTATTGAAACATCATAAAAACAGCGTGAAGACCAATGTATCCACTCAGATGGTAGGCATGGGGATCATGATAACTTAACGCGTTTCGGACTGTTATAAAAACAAAAAAAGTCCTTAATCATAAGTGTCTCATGAACACTGCAGAGCTAGTAAAATAGACTGATCTGAAGAGTAAGTAAGAGGGAGGAGTGGAGGTATGCTAATTACATGCAAACATCAGGTGGAAGTCAGGATTAATGGAGTCACCCTTCAATTGAGAATATATGATCAATGTGTGGATTTAATTATATGTAAAGAAAAACAGAAGAAGATATGTAAAGATAAAAATAAATATAAATGTAGATATGGAAATGAAATGAAAATAAATATAAATTTAAAGATGGAAATAAAGATGAAAGTAACAATGAAATGGTATTAATCGATTAGATGGGCACTAATGTTCTAAATAGTGAAATTTATATGTCCAATGTATCAAATCTGTATCAAATCATTCACATAATTTAATATAAATATATATATAATCAACACCCATATGGGGATCGACACTATTCATATGAGTGTGCATAAATCTCCCTTTGTTCATATAGGGAGGGGGGGGGGGTTGGGGGAGAGGGGAGAGGGGGGAGGAGGTGGGGGGGGCCTAGGCGAATATGGGTAGGGAATACCCTGGAAAATATCAGATCAATCATATCTGTATATTGAGAGGGATTAGAAGGGCCCATCGAAAATCACCCTGTAAATATCTATATACACCTTATAATACAAGCAAATCAAGCAGATTTCTGATTACTGCAGAAATGGGGGTATATGTATCCCCCATAATCCAAGCAGATCGGGCAGACTCCCGACTGCTGCCAAAGTGAGAGAACACATATCCCCTACAATACGAGCAGATCGGACAGACTCCAGACCGCAGCCGAAGTGGGAGTACACACATCCCCTATAATACAAGCAGATTAGGCAGTTTTCTGATTGCTGCCGAAGTGGGGGCACACATATCCCCAATAATACGAGCAGACCAGGCAGATTTCTGATCGCTGCTGTACCCTGCTGTATATGTGGATTGTGCATTCTGAGAGCAGACATTCGGCGCTTGTGAATGACAGGTATAGACTAGAGAAATACAGGGAATAACCTGGAAAAATGGTCAGATCAATCATATTCATATATCGGGAAAGATTAGGAGGGGCCATCAAAAGCTACCCTGTAATTCTTGATGAATATATATGGTAAAAACATCTATAATAATAATAATTCCCGACTAAACGGTTTAAGCCACTGAAATAAGAAGCCACTTCCTAAAAGAAAAAGGTAAATGGATGGCTCATCGGTAATACGAATATATGTATAGATGAAGTCCTTTGGGAAGGAGGAGAAAGAGGGGAAGAAAATAAGGGGTAAAGAGGTATAAAATATATAACCATATAAATATGTATGTAGCTCATATTGAACTGATCTAAATGTATCAAAATATATATAGATATATCAAAAACATGCCAAAAAGATGTGTGTGTAGATCATAACTAGCAAAGAAACATACATTCAAATCGATTATAATCCCCATAATTATAATTAGAACATCCCATAACCTCAGGACCATAAGCATTTGGGCATATCTGTCAATTAAAAAATAAATCTCAGGTCGGAGCGATAATTAAATCCGTTAGGGTATCTAGAATTCAACTTTAGAATCCACTTAGCTTCTGCCAGTAGTAAGGCTTTAAACCAATCACCTCCACGCGGAGGTCTAGGAATGTGTTCTATGCCTGTAATTCTAAGTGTAGAAAAATCTCCTGCATGGTTTTCAATATAGTGTCTGGTTAATCCTGATAAGGAACGCTTTCTGACAAGTGTAGCATAGCTCAAAGAAGTTTTGTCCTGGGCGGCTATGGGGATGCGTAAGTGTTCTGAAATTCTTGTCCTCAAAGCACGTGAGGTACAACCCACATAATTTTTACAACATAAAGTACATGTTGCTACGTAAATAATATGTGTAGAAGAGCAATTGATGAAAGTCCTGATTTCAAAATTCTCCCCATTGCTGCCCAAAATGAACTTATTATTCAGCATAAACTTGCAGAGTCCGCAGCGATTGGATCCACATTTAAAGGAACCCTGGATGCTAAGCCAGTTTTTGCCCGATTTACTGGATTTATTGGGGGCATATCTACTGGGCGCAACCGAGTTACCTATAGTATTTGCCTTCCTGGCTACTATATTTACACCTGATTGAAGGATGTGATTCAAGGTGATATCCTGACAAAGTAGGGGAACAAAACGTAAAATGGTTTGTTTAATTTTAAAAAAATCTGTACTGAAGGGTGTGGAAAATGTTACACGGTCTCCAATTCTAGGGGATATAGGATGGTCAATCAATAATGTGGCCCTGGATCGACTAGCAGCAATAGAGGAAGCCCTCCTAAGGGTTAAATCTGAATACCCTCTCCTACCAAGTCTCCCCTTGATGTTACTAGCTTCTTTACGGTAGGAAGCTTCAGTAGAGCACAAACGTTTGACTCGTAGAAGTTCCCCCACAGGTAAATTATTAATGGTGTGGGGTGCGTGACAACTGGTGGCATAAAGGGTAGAATTTCCACTAGTGGGTTTCCTGAATAAGGTGGACTGTATCGAGCCTGTGGCTGGTTCTCCAGATAGTAGGACATCCAAAAAAGGAGCTGTTTTCATATATAAATTCATATCGAATTTGAGATTGAGAGAATTATTGTCAAAATATGTCTTGATATTATTCATGGCCTCCTGGGGGGTATCAAATTGACCAGTTTTGCAAATTAAAATCTGGTCGTCTATATACCTAGCATACCAAACGAGGGTATCCATAAAGGGATTATTATCCGTGTAGATGTACTGTTCCTCCCAGTAAGCCATGTAGTTGTTCGCCAAGGCACAGGAGAAACTCGCTCCCATCGGGCAACCCGCTATCTGTAGATAAAAATCGCCATTGAATTAAAAAAAATTGTGAGTTAGTAAAAAACCTGTCACCATGAGAATGTATTCTTTCACTACATCATCCAATGGACTATATTTCTCAAGGTGAAAATAAAGGGCTTGGATGGCTTCCCTATGTGGAATACTAGGATATAGTGAAATGACATCACTCATAATCCAATAGGAGTCCTCCGTCCAAGGAATTTTCTCTAAACTCTGTAGTAAATTTTTAGTGTCCCTGATGTAGCCTACAGTGCGCTTCATTAATGGTTGGATCTGATGATCCAACCAATTGCTCAGATTACTCAATAGGGATCCTGTACTGGCCACTATAGGTCTGAGTGGGGGGGGAAATAGATTCTTGTGGACCTTGGGAAGGCCTTGAAAAATGGGGCAAATAGGGGATTCCACAAAAAGATACTCTTGAATTTTCTTAGTAAAAATGCCCCATTCAAAGCCTCTTAATAAAAGAGCTTGTAGCTTAGATGAAATATCTGATGTGGGGTCACATGGGAGTTTTTTGTATGTAAATTCATCCCTCAAAATCACATTGATCCCTTTAACATATAAGCCACTATCGAGCACTACCACTGCCCCTCCTTTATCAGCCCTACGTATCACAATGTTGTCATTATTTTTCAGATCCTTAAGGGCTTTCCTCTCCCCAGATGTAAGGTTATTACAAGTCTGAGATTTTCTAGATAGTATACTCCTGACCTCTGTTTCCATAAGGTCTTGGAAAGTATCCATTAGGGGGGTTCTAGATGCAATTGGATAGAAACTGGGATTTTTGGTGGAAAAACTAGAGGGTATTGGTGTTTTAATATGAAAATTGCCCAATTCCTGCAACTGAGTGATCGCAATTTGTTCCTTGAGGCTCAAATGGCAAGGGTATGTTATTAAAATTAGTAACAGCTGGATCCGATGGTTCATGTTCCATGCCTTCCCTAACCTCACTGTTGAAGAAATGTCTCTTTACTGTAAGATTTCTCATAAATTTATTAATGTCAGTAATAGTTTGAAATAAATCTGCTCTATTGGTTGGAGCAAAATTAAGCCCCTTTTGGAGAACATTGATTTGAGTAGAGTCCAAGATAGAGGCAGAAAGGTTCAAAACAATAATCTCCTGGGAATCCTGTTGTTCTAATTTCTCCAGTATCGACGCTTCCTGGATCTGAGGTAGTATCTCTTTTCCGCTCCATTTATGCTTTCTTCCACCTCTCCGCGATTTATGTTTCTTGCCAGCGATTTTTTTGAAGCGCTGGAGGGGTAATTACCCCCATGAGAATCATATGAACTGGTGCTGTCATTTGCTGATTCATTCTCCGTAGAAGAAAAATAAACATTCCTTCCTTTCTGCTGGGTTTGATTTTGCTTTCTCAGGATGGATTTGGATTTAGTGTGGAGATGCCAGGTATAAACCTGGTTAGACTCATAGTCCCTGGTGTCTCTTCTATATTTGTTCTGCTTTAAATCCATAATGTCCGACTCAGCTTTATCAATGGCATTCCTGAGTCGTATGTTGAGTCTCTCAAAGTCTGTAGGGTCATACGTTTCCACCAAATAGGTGTGTACTTTTTTGATCTGTCCATCAAGATCTTGAATGCGTTTTTTTTCCTCAGTAACGATTAGGTCCATTAACTTCAAGGAGCAAGAGGAGAGGACTGAATTCCAGCTGACCATAAAATCATCCGAGAAGGTGAAAGTAGGGGATTTTTTGATTCGTAAACCTCTTGGGATCATGCTTTTATCCATATATTTGTGTAAGGTCATAGAATCCCACCATGTTTTGAGGCGCTGGATGGAAAGTTTTTCTAAGTCCCAAAAAGTAAATGTCGGCTCATTTTGCTGGCGATTAGTTTGTATATTGCCAGAATTGATCTGATCAGAAAAGACATCCTCCAATCTTTTTCTTCGTTCCTCGCAGTCAAGGAAACCCAGAGTATCCATATTTGGAGAGGAATACTCTCCTAGGATCACCTGATGTAGCTCGCAGAAAAAACAACAAAAGATGTGATCATAAAATGTGGTACTGGTCTTCACTTTGGAATATGCCAAAAAGGAAGGAGATCCAGTATAATAAACTGTGTTAGCCGCAATAAAGGCTTCCGATGTATCATATATTGAATATTAGACACAGTCCATAATGAGGGCTGCAGGGAGCACGTAAGTAAGGGATAAGCAAAGTTCAAATGGAGAGGTAAATAGAATGGAAACTTCAGCTCACCTGCTGCCCAGACTGCTCAGCCTTGCGGGTGCCTAGGATCCTTCGGTTTATCCCAACCGGTAACAGGCAACGTGGAGTGTAAAGGAGGATGATCCGGCACAAAATCTCCTTAGGTAAAAACATCCAAAATTTATTGAAACATCATAAAAACAGCGTGAAGACCAATGTATCCACTCAGATGGTAGGCATGGGGATCATGATAACTTAACGCGTTTCGGACTGTTATAAAAACAAAAAAAGTCCTTAATCATAAGTGTCTCATGAACACTGCAGAGCTACTAAAATAGACTGATCTGAAGAGTAAGTAAGAGGGAGGAGTGGAGGTATGCTAATTACATGCAAACATCAGGTGGAAGTCAGGATTAATGGAGTCACCCTTCAATTGAGAATATATGATCAATGTGAAGCTTCCTACCGTAAAGAAGCTAGTAACATCAAGGGGAGACTTGGTAGGAGAGGGTATTCAGATTTAACCCTTAGGAGGGCTTCCTCTATTGCTGCTAGTCGATCCAGGGCCACATTATTGATTGACCATCCTATATCCCCTAGAATTGGAGACCATGTAACATTTTCCACACCCTTCAGTACAGATTTTTTTAAAATTAAACAAACCATTTTACGTTTTGTTCCCCTACTTTGTCAGGATATCACCTTGAATCACATCCTTCAATCAGGTGTAAATATAGTAGCCAGGAAGGCAAATACTATAGGTAACTCGGTTGCGCCCAGTAGATATGCCCCCAATAAATCCAGTAAATCGGGCAAAAACTGGCTTAGCATCCAGGGTTCCTTTAAATGTGGATCCAATCGCTGCAGACTCTGCAAGTTTATGCTGAATAATAAGTTCATTTTGGGCAGCAATGGGGAGAATTTTGAAATCAGGACTTTCATCAATTGCTCTTCTACACATATTATTTACGTAGCAACATGTACTTTATGTTGTAAAAATTATGTGGGTTGTACCTCACGTGCTTTGAGGACAAGAATTTCAGAACACTTACGCATCCCCATAGCCGCCCAGGACAAAACTTCTTTGAGCTATGCTACACTTGTCAGAAAGCGTTCCTTATCAGGATTAACCAGACACTATATTGAAAACCATGCAGGAGATTTTTCTACACTTAGAATTACAGGCATAGAACACATTCCTAGACCTCCGCGTGGAGGTGATTGGTTTAAAGCCTTACTACTGGCAGAAGCTAAGTGGATTCTAAAGTTGAATTCTAGATACCCTAACGGATTTAATTATCGCTCCGACCTGAGATTTATTTTTTAATTGACAGATATGACCAAATGCTTATGGTCCTGAGGTTATGGGATGTTCTAATTATAATTATGGGGATTATAATAGATTTGAATGTATGTTTCTTTGCTAGTTATGATCTACACACACATCTTTTTGGCATGTTTTTGATATATCTATATATATTTTGATACATTTAGATCAGTTCAATATGAGCTACATACATATTTATATGGTTATATATTTTATACCTCTTTACTAGTGATGAGCGAGCATGCTTGTCACTACTCGGTACTCGCACGAGTATCACTGTACTCGGGCTGCTCGGCGGGGACCGAGTAATCTCGCGATACTCGTGCTTTACTCGTGGTCTTCATTTCTGCATGTTGGCGCTCTTTTGAGAGCCAGCCCTCATGCAGGGATTGGCTGGCAGACCACTGCAATGCCACAGCCCTGTTAGTTGTGGAATTGCAGTGATTGGCCGGCCTGCACAGCGTCACCGAGCCTTTATATAGGCCGGCGCGCTGTGCTCTGCTCACAGCTATTCTGACAGTGAGTGTAGGGAGAGTGTCGCTGATTCAGGGAAAGCTTTGCGGCCCTTTATAGTTAGTTCCGGAGCAGGGCTGCAAACAGTGTGACCAGAAGTCCTTCTCAGGACTATTCTAGTTGTATACAGGCAGGCAGGGTATAGCCAGGTCGGAGTACAGTAGCAGAGTCCTTCTCAGGACTATTGTTGCTATATACAGGCAGGGTATAGCCAGGTCGGAATACAGGCTAGTGACCAGAAGAGTCCTTGTCAGGACTATTGTAGCAGTATACAGGCAGGCAGGCAGGGTATATATAGCCATTCCTAGTGGTGACCGTATACCAGCCTTCATCATATCTGGGGCTGGTGTACACAGTGTAAAACAGTCCAGATAGTGTCAGACTTCTCAGTAATTGTCGCTCCTAAAAACCAGTTAGGTTCTTATTGCGTCCGTGCTTGCATTTAAAAACAGCACGTGTGTGGCAGTCGGTGGCAGGGTACAGGTGCGCGTTTTGCACAAACTATTATATAACGCACAAGTCTAGTGTATAATACACGTCAGTCAGCAGTGTCTGATAGTGTCAGACTTCTCAGTAATTGTCGCTCCTAAAAACCAGTTAGGTTCTTATTGCGTCCGTGCTTGCATTTAAAAACAGCACGTGTGTGGCAGTCGGTGGCAGGGTACAGGTGCGCGTTTTGCACAAACTATTATATAACGCACAAGTCTAGTGTATAATACACGTCAGTCAGCAGTGTCTGATAGTGTCAGACTTCTCAGTAATTGTCGCTCCTAAAAACCAGTTAGGTTCTTATTGCGTCCGTGCTTGCATTTAAAAACAGCACGTGTGTGGCAGTCGGTGGCAGGGTACAGGTGCGCGTTTTGCACAAACTATTATATAACGCACAAGTCTAGTGTATAATACACGTCAGTCAGCAGTGTCTGATAGTGTCAGACTTCTCAGTAATTGTCGCTCCTAAAAACCAGTTAGGTTCTTATTGCGTCCGTGCTTGCATTTAAAAACAGCACGTGTGTGGCAGTCGGTGGCAGGGTACAGGTGCGCGTTTTGCACAAACTATTATATAACGCACAAGTCTAGTGTATAATACACGTCAGTCAGCAGTGTCTGATAGTGTCAGACTTCTCAGTAATTGTCGCTCCTAAAAACCAGTTAGGTTCTTATTGCGTCCGTGCTTGCATTTAAAAACAGCACGTGTGTGGCAGTCGGTGGCAGGGTACAGGTGCGCGTTTTGCACAAACTATTATATAACGCACAAGTCTAGTGTATAATACACGTCAGTCAGCAGTGTCTGATAGTGTCAGACTTCTCAGTAATTGTCGCTCCTAAAAACCAGTTAGGTTCTTATTGCGTCCGTGCTTGCATTTAAAAACAGCACGTGTGTGGCAGTCGGTGGCAGGGTACAGGTGCGCGTTTTGCACAAACTATTATATAACGCACAAGTCTAGTGTATAATACACGTCAGTCAGCAGTGTCTGATAGTGTCAGACTTCTCAGTAATTGTCGCTCCTAAAAACCAGTTAGGTTCTTATTGCGTCCGTGCTTGCATTTAAAAACAGCACGTGTGTGGCAGTCGGTGGCAGCGTCAGGCTCCACGTTGTCCCTGGATAGAGACGTGCATGAGGGCCTCAAAACATTGTTCCCATTGCAAAGGAGTGGGTCTCCTGTCGTTGTAATGTCCATTCTGCAAAGAATGGGCGAAAAAATTTACCACTGGGGGTATACCTGAAACAAAGGCCTAAGTATTGCAATTTGTAACGGTCATCATCATGGTGGCGCATGAGGAGAAGGAGGAGCAGTCCAGCGATTAGCCAAACTCCAGAAGTGTGTACCCATGGGTGAGTGGAGGTACATGGCAAACTTTAAATTCCGCTCTCATTTGCTGGTGGTGTGGTGAAGTCTGGCCCAATCCAACCCTTGTTCATCTTGATCAGAGTCAGCTTGTCAGCATTTTCAGTTGACAGGCGGGTGCGTTTATCTGTAATGATTCCACCTGCGGCACTAAAAACACGCTCTGACAAAACGCTAGCAGCAGGGCAGGCCAGGCCTTCCAAGGCGTAGAGAGCCAATTCATGCCACGTGTCCAGCTTGGATACCCAATAATTGTAAGGCACAGAGGAATGTCGGAGTACAGTTGTTCGATCTGCAAGGTACTCCTTCAGCATCTGGGCAAACTTAGGATTTCTTGTGGCACTACCCCGCACCTCAGGGGCTGTGGTACGTGAGGGGCTGAGAAAACTGTCACACATCTTAAAGACTGTTCCCCTACCTCTGGCGGATTGGACTTGTGCCTCTCTCGGCTGTACGCCTCGGTTGTCCACTGATTCATGACCTATGCCGCTAGCGTTTTGTGAGGGGAATGCTTTGCCTACTTCCGTGACTATGGCCTTCTGGAACTGCTGCATTTTGCCTGACCTCTCCGCCTCGGGAATAAGAGACATAAAGTTCTCCTTTTAGCGTGGGTCTAACAGTGTTACCAACCAGTAATGATTGTCGGCCAAGATGTTCTTAACGCGAGGGTCACGAGACAGGCAGCTTACCATAAAGTCAGCCATGTGTGCCAGACTCTTAACAGCCATCACTTCAGTATCCTGACCGACACGATGACTGAACATGCTGTCCTCCTCCTCCTCATCATCTACCCTGTCCTCTGGCCAGCCACGCTGAACCGAGGATATGACTGCATGTCATATCCTCAATTTGGCCAGAGAGTTGCTCCATGTCTTCATCCTCCTCCTCGTCATAGTCCTCCACTGCACGTTGTGATGAGACGAGGCTGGGCTGTGTGTTATCATCACCCACACCCACTACTGTTTATTGCTGAAACTCATCGCGCTCCGCCTGCAATGCATCATGTTTGTTTTCTGAGCAGAGACCATTTTAGAAGGCAGAGAAGCGGTATGGTGACGCTAATAATGTCGTCATCGCCGCTCACCATCTTGTTGTAGTCCTCAAAGTTTTGGCGGATGGTGCATAGGTCGGACATCCATCTCCACTCCTCAGGTGTTATGTGTGGAGTTTGACCCATTTCCCGACGGCTTAGGTGATGCAGGTACTCAACAACTGCCCTCTTCTGCTCACATATCCTGACCAACATGTGCAGAGTTGAATTCCAACGCGTGGGGACATCACACACCAGTCTGTGTGCCGGAAGATGCAAACGGCGTCTTAAGGCGGCAAGGCCGGCTGAAGCAGTAGGTGACTTTCGAAAATGTGCAGACAGGCGGCGAACTTTTACCAGCAGATCAGACAGCTCTGACTATGACTTTAGAAACCGCTGAACCTCGAGGTTGAGCACATGGGCCAAGCATGGAACATGTGTCAGCTGGCCTCGCCTCAAAGCCGCCACCAGGTTCCGGCCATTGTCACACACCACCTTTCCTGGCTTTAGGTTCAGAGTTGTGAGCCAGTGATCTGCCTGCTGTTTCAGAGCTGTCCACACCTCTTCTGCATTGTGGGGTTTGTCACCTATGCAGATTAGCTTCAGCACTGCCTGTTGCCGCTTCGCCGAGGCAGTGCTGCAGTGCTTCTGTGTCGCCCTGGACAAGCCAGGGGCCACAGAGCACAACACTTAAACACCCCACACTCCCTGCAGGCATATCATAGTCAAAACACAAAATCCTTGTTGCCTTCCCCAGGGGCTGTTGTCCACACCAGGGTGTGGAGCCAGGCGGTTGGTCTCCACCCACCGAGGAGGAGGGAAAACACAGGCAGTGAGAGTTAAGCTAAGGAAGTGGAAGGAGGAAAGTAGTAGAGAGGAGAAAAGTGACAGCAAAGAGCCTGAAGTTGGTCCGGGTGTGTGGCCTGGACAGGACAGCAAGGTTGGCAGGATGTGGTGACCGTCTGCAGTGGAGGCCGATTGGAGTCTGCCGTAAGGACCGTGGACGGGTGGTGACCCGGCCGTACCGGACCGGTATACAAAGCGAAGCCAGCACCATTGGCAGAGGACTTTCGGATCCCGGCAAGGCTTGGTGTCGCCGTGAATTTGCCAAATCCGTTATTGAAGGGGACCTCAGGGTTTCCAAACAGCCAAGTCCAGATAGAAGGCAACCGTACAACCGTGAAGGGGAGACACAGCCACCGGCAAGGGCAACCGTCTCCCAGGGCCAGCGCCTGTGGGCAAAAGGGGCTCCTCCGGCCCATATCCAGGTCAGGGAGCGGGTTACCGTTGGGAAACCATCACTACCAACACTTAACTTCGGTGCAGGGAGAGACAGTCATCACTAACCTGCAGGGAGGAACAACCGCAGCCGTCCGAGTGACCTGTCCATCCAGCCACTTGTTTTACCCTGAACTGTGTCATCATCATTGGGCTGAGTGAGTACCTCCGTGCCGTGCGGCACAGCGCTGCCCCTGCGACCATGCACTTCATCAGGCCCCGCAACCCGCCTGTCATCCATCTCTACCCCATCACCAGGCCCCGGGACAACCAACCCCCCTACCCACGTAGGGGAGAAATAACAACAAAGCTGCTCCCTGTCACAGGCTCCCGGGATCCCCGTCCAGAGCAGCGGTGGTGTCCACACAATCACCACAACCGTGGGTGGCGTCACGGACAATATCCCCAAAACCCAAACCACCCCTTTTCACTCACGGGCGAGTAGCGCCGCTCGAGTCCCCGGGATCCGGCCATCGCTCGAGCCAACGAGCAGCAGCAGCCGTAGAGCTGCGTCAGCCGGACCCGAGCAGTGGGAGAGCGCACCGTCCCCTCCTCCGCCAGCGACACTTACAGCTTGGGACTGGTGTGGAGGGTAAAGTGGATCAGGATGCGCAGGAGGAGGAGGAGGCTGAGGAGCATGACATTCCGGAGCTGTAGAGTGTGTGTGAAACCCTGACTGAGGTAGGGCCTGCAAAACTTGGTGTGTGAAGGACGTATTCCGTCCCTCGCTCAGACTGGGTCCCAGCTTGCACAATATTAACCCAGTGTGACGTCAACGAGATGTAGCGGCCTTGCCCACATGCACTTGTCCACGTGTCTGTGGTTAGGTGGACTTTGGCTGAAACAGCGTTGTTCCGGGCACGTGTGATGTTTTGTGACACGTGGTTAGTTATGCAATGCGGGGACGGCACACAGGGAGAAATAGTGGCGGCTGTGGACCGAGTAACGTGGGACAGCTGCCACCATCAGTTCGCGGAATGCTTCTGTCTCAACCAGCCTAAAAGGCAACATTTCCAGCGCAAGCAGTCGCGAAATGTTAGCATTTAGAACTGTGGCATGTGGGGTGTTGGCAGTGTATTTGCGCCTGCGCTCAAAGGTTTGCTGAATGGATAACTGAACGTTGCGCTGGGACAAGGACGTGCTTGATGATGGTGTTCTTTCTGCGTAGGCAACTGCAGGTGCAGGAGTGGAGGAGGCTTGTTCGCAGGCAGCATGGACAGGGGATTGGCTCGCATGCACAACCAGCGAAGACGTAGCAGTGACATCAGCAAGCACTGCTCCTCGACTCTGTTGTACTTCCCACAAAGTCGGGTGCTTGGCTGACATGTGCCTGATCATGCTGGTGGTGGTCAGGCTGCTAGTTTTGGTACCCCTGCTGATGCTGGCATGGCAGGTGTTGCAAATGGCCTTTTTAGAATCATCTGGAGCCAACTTAAAAAACTGCCAGTGTCAGAGTTCCTGGTTTTCCAGTTTTCTTTTGAAAGAGCTTGCCCTTTGTTAACATGGAGTTTTCTGTTATGTTGCCCTACTTCCTGTCCATCTGTTTAAAAGCCGCCCCTAAAGCTTAGTCCAGTGCCTGAGTATACTGCTTCCTGTGTGCTCCTGCCCTGCTGCTTTTGGTTCCTGATTGTTATTCGGATCCTCTTGGAAAACAACCGACACCGACTCTGGACTTCATCTGGTATCATCTAGCTGTACCTGGACTCCGTTTGCCGTCTTTGGTCGGAACTTCTGCCCGGTTCCTTCCGTTTAATACCACTCTGGACTCACATCACGTACAGACATTTTTCGACTTACCTATTGCCCTTTTGTGTCCCGGCTGCTGCGCATTTAGGGCTTCTGGGGTGATTGCCAGACAGTCCCTGTATAGGGGTTTGCTGTTGGTGGTCTCCCTGGGGGAGTCCGGTGCGCGGTACCGGGAATTCCCTTTCGCTCAGTCCCTGGAAGGTATTTCCTGTATTTATGTTCTACTGTGTTTTTGTTCCGTTTATGTACATATTTGCTGGTTGCATATTATAAATGTCTTGCACCAAGAACTCGTCTCTGGTTGTCATTGCCCTAACGCAATCGAAATCCTCAATACATACAATAGTATTACAGCCAGACTCGGGAAGACCTAACATTTGTACAGGCACCTTGTGTCGTGTTGTTCCGGGGAACAGTTGACTGACGTCTGCCTGGGGCCACCACTCTGCTTCTTACTGCCTGTTGTGATGCTACGCCTCCCTCCCCCTGTGCACTGCTGTCCTCGCTCTGCATATCCTCCTGCCAGGTTGGGTCAGTTACTGGATCATCCACCACGTCGTCTTCCTCTTCCGCACCCTGCTCCTCCTCCTGACTTCCTGACAATTGTGTCTCATCATCGGCCACCCCTTGTTGAGACACGTTGCCAACTTCGTGAGAACGTGGCTGCTCAAATATTTGTGCATCTGTACATACAATCTCGTCATGGCCCACTTCAACAGGAGCTGGCGAGAGGCCAGAATTTGTGAATGGAAACGTGAACGAACAGCTATTCCGAGTGTCCAAGTGTGGGATCAGTAATGTCCGTGGACGTGTACTCGGCCTGGTGGTAGGAAGGAGGATCAGGTTCTGAAATGTGCGGTGCAGTATCACGGCTACTGACACTTGACCGTGTGGAAGACAGAGTGTTTGTGGTGGTGCCAATCTGACTGGAAGCATTATCCGCTATCCAACTAACAACCTGTTGACACTGGTCTTGGTTCAAGAGGGGTGTACTGCTGCGGTCCCCAAGAATTTGGGACAGGACGTGCGAGCGACTAGATGTGGCCCTTTGTTGTGGCGAAATTAGAGCTTGCACACAACCTCGGTGTCTGCCTGCACCACCATCACGTCCACTTCCTTGTTCGTTGACAACGCCCTTGCGCATTTTGCAATGCTGTGCTGATGTGTATTCACTAGACTTGTGTGTTATATCCAAGTTTGTGCAAAACTCACACAAATGCAGCGGAAAGCTGCCACCAACAGGCACACACGTGCGGTTTTTAAATGCAAGCACGGAGGCACTAAGAACCTAACAGGTCTCTATCCAGGGACAACGTAGAGCCTCCCAATGTTTGGCTTCCCTGCCTAAGGGCTATACTATAATACACCCACTTCCTTCCAATGGGCACTTCAGGTTTACAGGCCCTCATGCACGTCTGTATGCAGGGGCATTGGTGAACCTCACAATTTAGGACTGCCCTGGCAAAGGAAAATACTACAAAGACTCACTTCCTCAAAATGGGCACATTAGACTCAAGAGGCCTTCATGTACGTCTCTTCTCAGGGACATCGGAGTGCCACACAATGTTTTCACGTAAAATCTTTCATGTATTGATCTCAAAAAGTAACATACACCAGCTCTATCTCACTATTGGGTATGTGCCCTTAACATTTCCGCCATGAAAAATCATTTTGGGGTCATTTTGGAAGGTTTTCTGGTGAGTCCGTAAAAATGGCGTAAAACGCGGACAAAATTGTTCACAGCTGTGACTTTTGAGTGATAAATGCTTCAAGGGGTCTTCCCCATGCTGTTGCCATGTCATTTGAGCACTCTTCTGAGACTTTTGTGACATTTTTAGGGTTTCTCCATGCTGCCGGGAGGTCATTTCACAAAAATACTCGGGTCTCCCATAGGATAACATTGGGCTCGTTGCTCGGGCCGAGTACACGAGTATCTTGGGAGGCTCGGCC
Source organism: Anomaloglossus baeobatrachus (assembly GCF_048569485.1). Lineage (NCBI taxonomy): Eukaryota > Metazoa > Chordata > Amphibia > Anura > Aromobatidae > Anomaloglossus > Anomaloglossus baeobatrachus. The sequence continues at coordinate 308,518,432 of NC_134358.1, forward strand.
CGAGCTTCGAGCACCCGAGCTTTTTAGTACTCGCTCATCACTACTCTTTACCCCTTATTTTCTTCCCCTCTTTCTCCTCCTTCCCAAAGGACTTCATCTATACATATATTCGTATTACCGATGAGCCATCCATTTACCTTTTTCTTTTAGGAAGTGGCTTCTTATTTCAGTGGCTTAAACCGTTTAGTCGGGAATTATTATTATTATAGATGTTTTTACCATATATATTCATCAAGAATTACAGGGTAGCTTTTGATGGCCCCTCCTAATCTTTCCCGATATATGAATATGATTGATCTGACCATTTTTCCAGGTTATTCCCTGTATTTCTCTAGTCTATACCTGTCATTCACAAGCGCCGAATGTCTGCTCTCAGAATGCACAATCCACATATACAGCAGGGTACAGCAGCGATCAGAAATCTGCCTGGTCTGCTCGTATTATTGGGGATATGTGTGCCCCCACTTCGGCAGCAATCAGAAAACTGCCTAATCTGCTTGTATTATAGGGGATGTGTGTACTCCCACTTCGGCTGCGGTCTGGAGTCTGCCCGATCTGCTCGTATTGTAGGGGATGTGTGTTCTCTCACATTGGCAGCAGTCGGGAGTCTGCCCGATCTGCTTGGATTATGGGGGATACATATACCCCCATTTCTGCAGTAATCAGAAATCTGCTTGATTTGCTTGTATTATAAGGTGTATATAGATATTTACAGGGTGATTTTCGATGGGCCCTTCTAATCCCTCTCAATATACAGATATGATTGATCTGATATTTTCCAGGGTATTCCCTACCCATATTCGCCTAGGCCCCCCCCCCTCCCTCCCTATATGAACTAAGGGAGATTTATGCACACTCATATGAATAGTGTCGATCCCCATATGGGTATTGATTATATATATATTTATATTAAATTATGTGAATGATTTGATACAGATTTGACACATTGGACATATAAATTTCACTATTTAGAACATTAGTGCCCATCTAATCGATTAATACCATTTCATTGTTACTTTAATCTTTATTTCCATATTTATATTTATTTTCATTTCATTTCCATATCTACATTTATATTTATTTTTATCTTTACATATCTTCTTCTGGTTTTCTTTACATATAATTAAATCCACACATTGATCATATATTCTCAATTGAAGGGTGACTCCATTAATCCTGACTTCCACCTGATGTTTGCATGTAATTAGCATACCTCCACTCCTCCCTCTTACTTACTCTTCAGATCAGTCTATTTTAGTAGCTCTGCAGTGTTCATGAGACACTTATGATTAAGGACTTTTTTTGTTTTTATAACAGTCCGAAACGCGTTAAGTTATCATGATCCCCATGCCTAACATCTGAGTGGATACATTGGTCTTCACGCTGTTTTTATGATGTTTCAATAAATTTTGGATGTTTTTACCTAAGGAGATTTTGTGCCGGATCATCCTCCTTTACACTCCATGTTGCCTGTTACCGGTTGGGATAAACCGAAGGATCCTAGGCACCCGCAAGGCTGAGCAGTCTGGGCAGCAGGTGAGCTGAAGTTTCCATTCTATTTGGCACTGTACAGGTACCTGTTCTACCCCCGGTTTATAATGACTTCGCTGATATATGCGACAAAAGAAAAGCAGATCGGCTTCCCCCGCATAGACCGTATGATTGTCCCATAGACTTACTCCCAGGGGCAGAGATCCCGTTTGGTCATGTCTATCCGTTGGCGGCACCTGAGTTACAAGCACTAAAAGATTACATCGATGAAAGCCTAGCCAAGGGATTTATTCGACCTTCTACCTCACCAGCAGGGGCATCAATCTTTTTCGTGAAAAAGAAAGAGGGGACTCTGAGACCTTGTATCGACTACCGCAAACTAAATAAGATAACCATCCGGAACCGGTATCCATTACCGTTGATTCCCGAACTATTGGAGAGAGTACAACAGGCCAAAATATTTACTAAATTGGATCTCCGTGGGGCATATAATCTACTCCGCAAACGTCCCGGGGACGAGTGGAAAACAGCGTTCAGATGTCGGTATGGACATTATGAGTATCTAGTGATGCCTTTTGGACTTTGTAACGCCCCTGCGGCTTTCCAACACCTAGTCAACGATATTTTTAGGGATATAATGGACCAGTTCATGGTGATTTACCTGGATGATATCTTGATCTTTTCTGATTCCCTACAGGAACACCAGGAGCACGTCAAGACAGTACTTAGCCGTCTGAGGGATAACCACCTGTATATTAAACTGGAGAAGTGCGAATTCCATTGCTCAAAGATACAATTTTTAGGATATGTCATCTCTCCTCAGGGACTGAACATGGAGTCTGGCAAGATACGGGCAATTCTAGACTGGCCGGAACCGGGAAACATCAAGGAGGTACAACGCTTTGTCGGTTTTGCTAACTTTTACAGACGCTTTATCCGCAACTTTTCAGAGATCGTCCGCCCTATCACTCTGTTAACCAAAAAAGGGCAGAAGTTTGTGTGGTCCGCCCAGGCCCGGGAAGCTTTCAATCGTCTCAAGGTTTGTTTTACCTCAGCACCAATACTTATACACCCGAATCCCGCACTCCCTTTTATTGTGGAAGTCGACGCTTCCGATTATGCATTAGGGGCTATCCTTTCACAAAGGACTGGGGACAAGAGTCTCTTGCACCCGTGTGCTTTCTTTTCTCGCCGGTTGTCCCCTGCAGAAAAGAACTATGACATTGCGGACAAGGAATTGCTGGCGATTATTTCAGCTTTTAAAGAATGGAGACACCACTTACAGGGAGCAGCGCAACAAGTGATAGTTCTCACAGACCATCGTAACCTAGAATTCCTTAAATCTGCCAGGTGCCTGTCTCCACGGCAAGCCCGTTGGAGCCTGTTCCTTAACCAGTTCAATTTTATCGTTACATACCGTCCAGGGTCACGTAATGGAAAAGCCGATGCCTTGTCCCGAATCCACGCCATGGACTCCGTGCCTGGAACCCCGTCTCAGACCGTGTTATCAGATGCCAATTTCGTTGGAGTAATCCAGGACCAGGACTTGTGGAAGGACATCAAGCTGGCCTATGATGGTGACGTATTTCTTGCTGCCCCCCCGAATGATGTGACTCTTGTCCTTCGGAATGGTGTGTGGTTGAGAGAGCGACGTATTTATGTCCCGGAGGCTGTAAGACTTCGGGTTCTCAAGTTGGTCCATGACTCCGTGTTGGCAGGTCATAGGGGGGTACAGAAGACGCAGGAATTTCTGAGTCGTTTTTTCTGGTGGCCTACCTGTTTAAAGGATGTGAAAGACTATGTCCACTCATGTGTGGTTTGTGCCCGGTGCAAGGTCCCTCGTGTGGCTCCTACGGGACTCCTTCAACCGTTACCTGTACCATCTCGCCCTTGGGGATCCATCTCAATGGATTTTATTGTGGAGTTGCCCGTCTCAGGCGGTAACAATACCATTTTAGTGGTGGTGGATCGGTTGACAAAGGCTGCTCACTTTATTCCATGTACCGGTCTTCCCTCAGCCGCAGAGACAGTGGATTTGGTTATCCAGAATATATTTCGATTGCATGGGGTACCAGATGAGATCATCTCTGACCGGGGCGTGCAGTTCACGTCTAAGTTCTGGAAGGGGTTTTGTTCGGCACTCCATATTGATGTCTGTTTGTCTTCTGCATACTATCCCCAGACAAATGGGCAAACCGAACGGACTAATCAAACCCTGGAGCAGTACCTACGATGTTATGTCAGCCATCTGCAGGACGATTGGTTGCAGCTGCTTCCTTTGGCGGAGTTCTCGTATAACAACACTCAGAGCAGCTCCACTAAGGTAACGCCCTTTTTCGCTAACTTGGGTTACCATCCGAATATTTTGCCTAGGTCACCGGTGGCGGTTTCGGTGCCAGCGGTGGAGGACAGATTGACGGAGCTAAGACGGAATCTGGAGGTTTTAAAGGACTCTTTGGCTTTGGCTCAGGAGCGTTACAAGAAGTCGTCAGACACTCACCGGAAACAGGCACCCATGTATAAGGTAGGGGACTCGGTGTGGTTATCCACCAAAAATCTGAAATTGGGTGTTCCTTCGCAGAAGCTGGGGCAGAAATTCATTGGTCCGTTTAAGATCACCGGGATAGTGAGCTCTGTGGCCTGTCGGCTGAGGTTGCCGCACAATTTAAAGGTACACCCGGTCTTTCATGTTTCTCTGCTAAAACCAGTTTCCCCTAATACGTTTCATGGTCGTATCGTGCCTCCTCCTCCGCCGGTGATGGTTGATGGCCAGGAGCAGTTCGTGGTTGAGGACATTATTGACTCCCGGCTCCATCGGCTTCAGTATCTGGTACGTTGGCAGGGGTACTCCCCCGAGGACGATTCCTGGGAACCTGTGGGTAACATTCGAGCGCCCCGGAAGGTTGCTCAGTTTCATCGGAGGTACCCAGACAAGCCTGGCCCTGATCCGTCCTGAGGCCGTTTCTGGGGGGGGGGAGTACTGTCAGAGTTCCGGGATTTCCAGTTTTCTTTTGAAGGATCTTTCCATTTGTTAACATGGAGTTTTCTGTTCTGTTGCCCTACTTCCTGTACATCTGTTTTAAAGCCGCCCCTAAGCTTAGTCTAGTTGCCTGAGTATACTGCTTCCTGTGTACTCCTGCCCTGCTGCTCTCATTTCCTGATTGCTGTTTGGATCCAGTTGAAATACCTGACACCAGCTCTGGACTTCACCTCACATCCAACTGTGCTCGGACTCTGTCTGCCGTCTCTGGTCGGCATTTCTGCCCGGTCCCTTCCGTTCATATCCACCCTAGGACTCACATCACGTACGGACATTTTTTGGACTATATCTGTTGCCCTTTTTGTGTCCCGGCTGCTGTGCATTTAGGCCTTCTGGGGTGATTGCCGGACAGCCCCTGTATAGGGGTTCGCTCCTGGTGGTCTCCCTGGGGGAGTCCGGTGTGCAGCCCCGGGAATTCCCCTTTGCTCTGAACCCAGCAGGTATTTACTGTGTTTATGTTCCACTGTGTATATACTGTTCTGTGTGCATATTGCGGTTACATATTACTGTGTATATTTTGTTCTGTTTACATATTGCGGTTACTTATTATTGTGCATATTCTGTTCTGTGCACATTTTGCGGTTACATATTATAAAACGTCTTTTACACCAAGAACTCGTCTCTGGTTGTCATTGCCCTAACGCAATCGAAATCCTCAGTACATACAATAGTATTAAGACTAGTTTGTGAAAAACGCACACAAGTGCACCTGTACGCTGCCACCGACAGGCACACACGTGCGGTTTTTAAATGCACGCACGGACGCACTAATAACCTAACAGCTTTTTAGGAGCGACAATTACTGAGAAGTCTGACACTATCAGGACTGTTTTAGACTGTGTACACCAGCCCCAGATATGATGAAGGCTGGTATACGGTCACCACTAGGAATGGCTATATACCCTGCCTGCCTGCCTGTATACAGCTACAATAGTCCTGAGAAGGACTCTTCTGGTCACTAGCCTGTATTCCGACCTGGCTATACCCTGCCTGCCCTGCCTGTATACAGCAACAATAGTCCTGAGAAGGACTCTTCTCCTGTACTCCGACCTGGCTATACCCTGCCTGCCTATATGCAACTACAATAGTCCTGAGAAGGACTTCTGGTCACACTGTTTGCAGCCCTGCTATGTAAATAACTATAAAGGGCCGCAAACCTTTCCCTGAAGCAGCAACACTCTCCCTGCACTGACTGTCTGGATGGCTGTGTGCAGAGCACAGCGTGCCCGCCGGTATAAAGGCTCGGTCACGCTGTGCGGGCCGGCCAATCACTGCAATTCCACAACTAACAGGGCTGTGGCATTGCAGTGGTCTGCCAGCCAATCCCTGCATGAGGGCTGGCTCTCAAAAGAGCGCCAACATGCAGGGATGAAGACCACGAGTACAGCACGAGTATCGCGAGATTTCTCGGTCCCCGCCGAGTAGTCCGAGTACAGTGATACTCGTGTGAGTACCGAGTAGTGACATGCATACTCGCTCAACACTAGTAATTAACAGAGGACATCTCTAAATCCATCCAAGGAAATAAATTGCTTTCCTCTATTAACCTCTGACTCTGTTTAATTAAGTTAGAAAGATGATAGTTTTTAATATTGGGGAGCCCTATACCTCCCATTTTTTTTCTGTTTCAGTAAAATGTTTTTGTTCACTTTTGGCCTTTTAACGGTTGGAGACATCTTTAATGGAAAAGACTTTATAAACTTCCTGGCTATAAAGATCAAACGCAAGCTCCCAGACTCTGACTTTAAGGCCCTCATCAAATTTAGGGAAATTTTAAAGACAAAATTATTTACAAACCCCCTTTCTGAAATAACCTGCATGTTATTCTGTAACCCAACCAAAATGTCCCTATGGTGTTTTAAAAATATCTATAACCACTTCATTAATGATTTAACATTCCACAAAAGCAAATATATGCTAGAATGGGAAAAAGATTTGGGTAAGAGCTTTACGGATGAGGAATGGCAGAAAGCCATTTCACTAACCTATTCTTCAAATGCATGTGCCTCTCTCCATCAATCTCACTTCAAAATTCTCTCGCGTTGGTATCTCACTCCATGTAGACTTGCTAAATTTAATAGAGAGACGTCCCCTTTATGTTGGAGGGATTGCGATGAGAGAGGTACTCTACTTCACATTTTCTGGAGTTGTCCCAGATTGAAGAGTCTCTGGGAAAATATTTCTAGGCTGATTAATCAGATTACTAACTCCACAATTCAGGTAACTCCTCAAATGGCCCTGCTTTCACTTAATTTGGAAAAATTTGACCCTATATATAAACCTATCGTAACTCATTTATTTCTAGTTACTAGAAATCTTATAGCTTCTAATTGGAAGAAACCTGCGGTGCCCACTATCTCTGAGGTCGTAGAGACTACTTCTCTTCACAACAACTTCGAGAAGTACTTTGCTACCATTAACAATGCCTTTGCCTCCTATTACCGAAGATGGGATCACTGGAATATTTTTATACAAGGTATTACATAAATAAATATTTATAACTACTTAAAAACCTTTTTATAATATGAATCCTTTTGTTCAAACCTTCAGTCATGCTTTCTGGACAATATGCTTATATTCCTAGAATGGAACCCTGTTAACATTTGTTTACGTTCATTGTTCTTCCTTTTACCCACTCCCTCTTCACCTTGTTTTTCCTTGCCTTCACCCTCCTCCCCTTTTTCATCCCCAATAAAGTAATTGTTTACCTCCCCTCCCCTCTCCTTTCTCTTTTCCTATACCTGTCCCCCCACATGAAAAGTTCTATTCATACAATAGATCCCCACATGTATTCAAATAATGGTATGCTACGCATGATAATATCTTGATTGTGTGGATTTGATATGTTATTTTGTTAACCTTATTTTAATTAATAAAAATATATGAAAACAAAACAGTACAAGTGTTTAGTAAATTCAAACAGAACAGCAGGGTTAAACCCAATAACTAGTTATGCCACCCTTAGCAGCAACAACTGCAACAATCAAGAGTGTACGATAACTGGCAATGACTATTTTACAATGCTCTTGAAAAATGTTAGGCCATGCATCTTTGTAGAATTGTTGTAATTCAGAGACATTGAAGAGTTTCTGAGCATAAACCACCTTTTTAAGGTCAAGTCACAGCATCTCAGTCGGATTAAGGTCAGAACTTTGACTAGGCCACTCCAAAGTTTTCATTTTGCTTTATTTAAGCCATTCAGAGCTACTGTCTCCTCCCCAAAATCCTTTAGGATGTAAGCCCGCAAGGGCAGGGCCCTCTTCCCCCTGTGCTAGTCTGTCTATTGTAACGTGTACATGTATTCTGTATGTAACCCCCTCATGTACAGCACCATGGAATCAATGGTGCTCTATAAATAAACAATAATAATAATAATAATAATAATAACTTGCTGGTGTATTTTGCATCATTGGCCTGATGCATAACCCAAGTGCACTTAGGCTTCAGGTCGTGAACAGATGGCCGAACATTCTCTTTCAGGATTTTTTTGGTAGACAGCAAAATTCATATTTTCATTTACATCAGCAAGTCTTCTAGGTCCCAAAGCAGCAAAACTGCCCTAAACCATCAAACTACTACCACCATATTTTACTGTTGGTATGATATTCCTTTTCTGAAATGTTTGTTACTTCTATGTCAGATGTAATGGGACATACATCTTTCAAAAAGTTCAACTTTTGTCTCATCAGTCCAAAGAGTGTTCTCACAAAAGTCTAGGGGATCATGAAGATGTTTTCTTGCGAAACGTAAATGAGCCTTAATGTTCTATTTGCTGGTTTTAATATTGGAATTCTGCTGTGCCAGCCATTTTTGCTCAGTCTCTTTCTTAGGCCTCTTTCACACGTCAGTGATTCTGGTACGTTTGTGCTTTTTTTAAAACGTACCAGAATCACTGACATACGCAGACCCATTATAATGAATGGGTCTGCTCACATGTCAGTGATTTTTCACTGCACGTGTCTCCGTGCGGCGTACCCGCGTGTGCGTAATTGCCGCACGGAGACATGTCCATTTTTTTCTGGCATCACTGATGTCCCACGGACCACGCAGTGGTGTGATCTGTGAGACATGTGCCAGAAAAAAACGTGCTTTTAAAATAAAAAACATTTTAACTCACCCGGCGTCCAGCGATGTCCTCTGCAGCCCGTTCTCCCTGCTGCTTCTGAGCCAGCTCATTATTGTCGCGCATATTCATTATGCGCGACACAGCCGACCTGAAAGCAGCTGCTGCGGGGGTCACCGCCGGCCGGATGCTGCACCGCGGGAGCGATCAGCACCATGGACAGCGGGAGCACACACAGGTGAGTTGTTTTCTAAGTGCAATCACGGGCCACGGAGAACAGAGCCCGGATTGCACTTAGACAACCCACATGTGCCGTGAATCACGGCACATGCAAGGACATGTGCGTGTTTTACACGCCAGTGAAAAATGTCACTGTTTTTCACTGACGTGTGAAACGGGCCTTACGGTGGTGTCATGAATACTGACCTTAACTAAGGCAATTGAAGCCTGCAGTTCTTTAGATGTTGTAGTGTTGACTTTTGTGACCTCTTTGAGTCATCGCCGTGCTCTTGTGGCAATTTTGTATGGCCAGCAACTGCTGTGAAGATTTACCACTGTTCCATGTTTTTGGTAATTGTGGATAATGGCTCTCACTGTGGTTATCTGGAGACCCGAAACTTCATAAATGGCCTTATAACCTTTTCCAGACTAATAGATGTCAAATACTTTGTTTCTCATTTGTTCCTGAATTTCTTTGGATCGCTGTATGATGTCTAGCTTTGAGGATCTTTTGGTCTACTTCAGTTAGTCAGGTAGGTCCTATTTAAGTGATTTCTTGATTGAGAACAGGTGTAACAGTAATCAGATCTGAGTGTGGCTAGGGAAGTTGAACGCAGTTTCTTAAATATGTGATAAACCACAGTTAATTTCTTTTTTTTTGGGGGGGGGGGGATGGCAATAATTTTTTTTACATGGGGCCCTGTAGGTTTAGATTTCTTTTTCCCTTAATAAGAAAGACCTTAATTTATAAACTGCATTTTATGTTTACTTGTGTTATCTTTGTCTAATAGTTAAATGTGTTTGGTGATCTGAAACATTTAAGTGAGACAAACAGGAAAGAAAAATAAGAAATCAGGAAAGGGCAAACATTTACATTCACACCACGACATCTAACTAAGGCTATGTGCGCACAGTGCGTTTTTCGCGGCGTTTTTGCGTGTTTTTCGGGTGAGTTTTTGGCCTCAAAACTGCATGACTTTGCTTCCCCAGCAAAGTCTATGAGTTTTCAATTTTGCTGTCCGCACACAACTTTTTTTTTAAGCTGCGTTTTTGAGCTTAAAAAAAAAATGGACATGTCAATTCTTTCCTGCGTTTTTCTGCATTTTCCCCCCATGCAATGCATTGGAAAACCGCAGAAAAACGCAGAGATCAAAAACGCTGCAAAACGCAGCCAAAAACGCACCAAATCGCGGTAAAAACGCATGCATTTTTTGCCGCTTTTTTTGACGCGGGTGCGTTTTTGTGCGTTTTTAGCGGCCAAAAACGCAGCGTCAAAAAAACGCAGTGTGTGAACTTAGGCTATGTGCACACGGTGCGTTTTTCTCGGCGTTTTTGCGCGTTTTTCGGGTGCGTTTTTGGCCTCAAAACTGCATGACTTTGCTTCCCCAGCAAAGTCTATGAGTTTTCATTTTTGCTGTCCCCACACAGCGTTTTTTTTTCAGCTGCGTTTTTGTGGTGACCACAAAAACGCAGCATGTCAATTATTCCCGCGTTTTTCACTGCGCTTTTCATCCATTGAGTTCAATGGGATGTTGAAAGACGCAATGAGAAACGCAAATAGCTGCGTTTTGGTGCGTTTCTAAGACCAAAAACGCAGCTATAAGCGCAGGAGGTGGGTAGTAAAGTGACGTGTACAGGAAGAGGATTCCTTCTGTCAGTATAGACAGAAGCATGAATCCTCCCGGTACCGTCACCGCTGCGTCCACCTCCCGTCCTGTGCATGTATGCTGCCGTGCGGTGCGGCGCCATGTACAGGCAGGAGGTGGAAGCGGCTGCGAAAACAAAAGTTAACAGTAGAATAAAAAAAAAAAAAGTTATACTCACCTGTCTGCAGCCTCGCGGTGCCATGCCCGCTCCCAGCTCCTGTCACGGTATCGCCACCCCCGCTCCGGCTGTGTGCAGTCTCCCCGGGGCAGGACCTTGCTTGCAGGACCTGGCGATGGATCACCTGATGCAGTCACCTGACGCATCAGCTGATCGAGTCTCGGGCTGACGCGGGCGCCCGGCCGGTATCAGCGGATGCGTCAGGAGACTTCATCCCTGATTACCGGCAGCTGCTGCAGCGATCGGACAGGATCAGACTCCCGCCCCATCGCTCCGGGAGCTGCCGGTAATTCAGCACATAAGTGAGTATTATTTTTTTTTTTTTTCTACTGATGCATCTGCTGATTGTATAATCAGCTTTTATACAATCAGCTGATGTATGATGGGATTCACATCCTTGAACCTGACACATCATCTGATCGGTATGCTTTCCAGCAAACCGATCAGATGATATTGGATCCTGATTGGACGGCGCGGGACCCTGACCCAGGATTACTGCGGAGGGGGGTTTATTTCAATAAAGATGGAGTCACTAATTGTGTTGTGTTTTATTTCTAATAAAAATATTTTTCTGTGTTGTGTTTTTTTTTTATCTTTACTAGAAATTCATGGTGGCCATGTCTAATATTGGCGTGACACCATGAATTTCGGGCTTAGGGCTAGCTGATAATATACAGCTAGCCCTAACTCCATTATTACCTGGCTAGCCACCCGGCATCAGGGCAGCCGGAAGAGTTGGATACAGCGCCAGAAGATGGCGCTTCTATGAAAGCGCCATTTTCTGGGGTGGCTGTGGGACTGCAATTCACAGCGGGGGTGCCCAGAAAGCATGGGCACCCTGCACTGTGGATTCCAATCCCCAGCTGCCTAGTTGTACCCGGCTGGACTCAAAAATGGGGCGAAGCTCACGTCATTTTTTTTTTAAAATTATTTCATGAAATTCATGAAATAATTTTAAAAAAAAGGGCTTCCCTATATTTTTGGTTCCCAGCCGGGTACAAATAGGCAGCTGGGGGTTGGGGGCAGCCCGTACCTGCCTGCTGTACCCGGCTAGCATACAAAAATATGGCGAAGCCCACGTCATTTTTTTTTTTTGGGGGGCAAAGAAATCCTGCATACAGTCCTGGAAGGAGGATGCTGAGCCTTGTAGTTCGACAGCTGCTGTCTGCTCTCCTGCATACACTATTGGATGGAGGATGCTGAGTCTTGTAGTTCGACAGCTGCTGTCTGCTGTCCTGCATACACTATTGGATCGAGGATGCTGAGCCTTGTAGTTCTGCAGCTGTCTGCTCTTCTGCATACACTAGTGGAGAATGAAGAACACATTGAAGAAGGAAATGACATCAGACCTTTTTTTTTTGTTCACTGATAAAAAACGCATAAGGACGCAGTGAGCAAAAACGCAGCAAAACGCAGCAAAAAAACGCACCAAATCGCGGCAAAACGCGTGCGTTTTTTGCCGCGTTTTTTCGACGCAGGTGCGTTTTTGTGCGTTTTTAGCGGCCAAAAACGCACAAAAACGCAGCGTCAAAAAAACGCAGCGTGTGCACATAGCCTTAGCCTTTTTGTACTTTTTTTTTATTTGGTTTCTGGCAGGATTCAAATTTAGGACCTGTGGCATGGAAGGCAGAAACATTAAGGCTATGTGCACACGCTGCGTTTTTTTGACGCTGCGTTTTTGTGCGTTTTTGGCCGCTAAAAACGCACAAAAACGCACCTGCGTCGAAAAAACGCGGCAAAAAACGCACGCGTTTTGCCGCGATTTGGTGTGTTTCTTTGCTGCGTTTTGCTGCGTTTTTGCTCACTGCGTCCTTATGCGTTTTTTATCAGTGAACAAAAAAAAAAAAGGTCTGATAAAAGGTCTGATGTCATTTCCTTATTCAATGTGTTCTTCATTCTCCACTAGTGTATGCAGAAGAGCAGACAGCTGCAGAACTACAAGGCTCAGCATCCTCGATCCAATAGTGTATGCAGGACAGCAGACAGCAGCTGTCGAACTACAAGGCTCAGCATCCTCCATCCAATAGTGAATGCAGGAGAGCAGACAGCAGCTGTCGAACTACAAGGCTCAGCATCCTTCTTCCAGGACTGTATGCAGGATTTCTTTGCCCCCCAAAAAAAAAAAAATGACGTGGGCTTCGCCATATTTTTGTATGCTAGCCGGGTACAGCAGGCGGTTACGGGCTGCCCCCAACCCCCAGCTGCCTATTTGTACCCGGCTGGGAACCAAAAATATAGGGAAGCCCTTTTTTTTTAAATTATTTCATGAATTTCATGAAATAATTTTAAAAAAAAAATGACGTGAGCTTCGCCCCATTTTTGAGTCCAGCCGGGTACAACTAGGCAGCTGGGGATTGGAATCCACAGTGCAGGGTGCCCATGCTTTCTGGGCACCCCCGCTGTGAATTGCAGTCCCGCAGCCACCCCAGAAAATGGCGCTTTCATAGAAGCACCATCTTCTGGCGCTGTATCCAACTCTTCCGGCTGCCCTGATGCCGGGTGGCTAGCCAGGTAATAATGGAGTTAGGGCTAGCTGTATATTATCAGCTAGCCCTAAGCCCGAAATTCATGGTGTCACGCCAATATTAGACATGGCCACCATGAATTTCTAGTAAAGATAAAAAAAAACACAACACAGAAAAATATTTTTATTAGAAATAAAACACAACACAATTAGTGACTCCATCTTTATTGAAATAAACCCCCCTCCGCAGTAATCCTGGGTCAGGGTCCCGCGCCGTCCAATCAGGATCCAATATCATCTGATCGGTTTGCTGGAAGGCAAAGCGATCAGATGATGTGTCAGGTTAAAGGATGTGAATCCCATCACACATCAGCTGATTGTATAAAAGCCGATTATACAATCAGCTGATGCATCAGTAGAAAAAAAAAAAAAATAATACTCACTTATGTGCTGATTACCGGCAGCTCCCGGAGCGATGGGGCGGGAGTCTGATCCTGTCCGATCGCTGCAGCAGCTGCCGGTAATCAGGGATGAAGTCTCCTGACGCATCCGCTGATACCGGCCGGGCGCCCGCGTCAGCCCGAGACTCGATCAGCTGATGCGTCAGGTGACTGCATCAGGTGATCCATCGCCAGGTCCTGCAAGCAAGGTCCTGCCCCGGGGAGACTGCACACAGCCGGAGCGGGAGCGGCGATACCGTGACAGGAGCTGGGAGCGGGCATGGCACCGCGAGGCTGCAGACAGGTGAGTATAACTTTTTTTTTTTTTATTCTACTGTTAACTTTTGTTTTCGCAGCCGCTTCCACCTCCTGCCTGTACATGGCGCCGCACGGCAGCATACATGCACAGGACGGGAGATGGACGCGGCGGTGACGGTACCGGGAGGATTCATGCTTCTGTCTATACTGACAGAAGGAATCCTCTTCCTGTACACGTCACTTTACTACCCACCTCCTGCGCTTATAGCTGCGTTTTTGGTCTTAGAAACGCACCAAAACGCAGCTATTTGCGTTTCTCATTGCGTCTTTCAACATCCCATTGAACTCAATGGATGAAAAGCGCAGTGAAAAACGCGGGAATAATTGACATGCTGCGTTTTTGTGGTCACCACAAAAACGCAGCTGAAAAAAAACGCTGTGTGGGGACAGCAAAAATGAAAACTCATAGACTTTGCTGGGGAAGCAAAGTCATGCAGTTTTGAGGCCAAAAACGCACCCGAAAAACGCGCAAAAACGCCGAGAAAAACGCACCGTGTGCACATAGCCTAACACTGAATCTCAGGCTGCCCTTATGTCTGAGAGAATTTTCTAAAACCTCAATAGTATCTGTGCTATATTTCATTGCTATGCATTTTTGTATTGATCTCCTCCAGCAACGGTTACCCTTTTCTTCTACAAACCAGTAATAACAGACATTTCTGGTATCCCCATAATTGTAACAACCTGCATAATACAATGACCACATTATTTATGGGCATTGGTAAATGATGTCAGTGACAATTGATTTCTTTAGCATTTTAACCATGATAAAAGTCATAATTCCTACATATGGCAAAATGGCACCTTAAAAACACAGCTTGTCCCGCAAAAAAATTGGACCTCAATTTTATGTAAAACTAACAAATGTATGGGTATGAATGTGGGAAATCTTCTGTTTGTTGGAATAAGTGCATCACAAAATGTCCACCAAAGCATCAAATTGCAAACATAGAAACATACAACTGCCTCTATACATTTTAAAGTATATTTACACATGGCAGCTTTCACCTTTCTTTGGTAGTAAATACCATTTTTACATATACTGACGAGCAAATGGGTAAGTTTTTTTTTAACCTTTGACTTTCAGGCTCCATATCTCACCATCCACTACAGCTTTGAAGATGAGACCATTATCATTTTATGGATAATAATCTTGGCTATCTCATACATATATTTACATAGTTTTGAGAAGGAAAAAATACAGGGCACTACTCTGAGGGGTCGGAGAAGGTTCACAGTAAGCGTTTCACCATTTAAATTACTGCCGGTCGTGCATATAGGTTTTGTGCTGCCAGGAATCACACAGCTACGTGGTGCTCATGTACAAAGTCCACAATAAATCCAAGCATCCAAAGTTAAGAAAAACATGGGCACTCACCGCTTGCTGCTGTGTAGAAAAATGCTTTTATTCAAGCTTCGGAGTTACATGCTGTGTCTCGGCCAAGAAAATTGACAAACTGCATCATGTGAGTGCCATGACAGTTGGAAGTATATGAAATTAAGTAAGTCCATCCATTCAAAAGCCAAGAGGTGGCTGTCCAGGCAAAAAAAGTCAAAAACTCAGCTCATCACAAGGTTCATCAATTCTAGTGCAACAATTTTAGGTGTGCTGTAATAGTGAGATCACAGATGTTCATGCAAGCATTGTGTGACACACGATGTACAAGTCTGGAATGATGGCTTAAAAAAAGGTGATGACTGTTGGCTTGACCTTACCAAAAAGTAAGAAACGTGGAGAATAGAAGATTGCAGGAGCTGGCTGTGGACTAAAGACTATTGAACCAATGAATGTAAAGTGGAGTTCACAGCTCTAAGGGATGCAGACATTTTCCAGCACACAGCGCTGCTTACGTTGATCTCATTTTTGGTGGATTTCCTGATGAAGGAAAGGGATTATCTCCGAAACGCGTAGAATAAACCACCCCGCATTGCTTTTATTTGGAATTCATTCTTTATTGACACAGCAGCACGGATGTTTTTCCACTTTTTATCCTTGTTTTTTTCTTGCTTCCGCCTTTGCCACATGGAGTCTGCAGCAGCTGTTACATGCTTTAATACTTGTTGTGTGTCACACAACCACCCCAGGTGAGTGGTTTTCATTAACCCTTAAGGGGGCTTTACACGGTAGCGATATCGCTAGTAATTTCTAGCGATATTAAGCGTGTAAGTACCCGCCCCCGTCGCACATGCTATAGCGTGTGATCGCTGCCGCAGCGAACATTATCGCTATGGCAGCGTCACACACACTTAACTGGCCGGCGACGTCGCTGTGACTGATGAACAATCCCTCCCTCAAGGGGGAGGGACGTTAGGCGTCACCGCGACGTCACTAAGCGGCCGGCCAATCAAAGCGGAGGGGCGGAGATGAGCTGGACGTAACATCCCGCCCACCTCCTTCCTTCCGCATTGTGGCCGGCGGCAGGTAAGGAGACGTTTCTCGCTCCTGCAGTGTCACACACAGCGATTTGTGCTGCCGCATGAGCGATGAACAACATGGATAAACAACCCTTACCGATTTTTGAGTTTGGGACGACCTCTCCATGGTGAACGATTTTCACCATTTTTGAGGTCGCTTAAGGTCGCTGGTAAGTATCACATGCTGCGATATCGTTAATGACGCCGGATGTGCGTCACTAACAACGTGACCCCAACGATAAAACATTAACGATATCGTAGCGTGTAAAGCCCCCTTTACTGTTGTTATCCTGGTAAGACACTATGGCTATGTGCACACGCTGCGTTTTTTTGACGCTGCGTTTTTGTGCGTTTTTGGCCGCTAAAAACGCACAAAAACGCACCTGCGTTGAAAAAACGCGGCAAAAAACGCACGCGTTTTGCCGCGATTTGGTGCGTTTTTTTGCTGCGTTTTGCTGCGTTTTTGCTCACTGCGTCCTTATGCGTTTTTTATCAGTGAACAAAAAAAAAAAGGTCTGATGTCATTTCCTTCTTCAATGTGTTCTTCATTCTCCACTAGTGTATGCAGAAGAGCAGACAGCTGCAGAACTACAAGGCTCAGCATCCTCGATCCAATAGTGTATGCAGGACAGCAGACAGCAGCTGTCGAACTACAAGGCTCAGCATCCTCCATCCAATAGTGTATGCAGGAGAGCAGACAGCAGCTGTCGAACTACAAGGCTCAGCATCCTCCTTCCAGGACTGTATGCAGGATTTCTCTGCCCCCCCCAAAAAAAAAAATGACGTGGGCTTCGCCATATTTTTGTATGCTAGCCGGGTACAGCAGGCAGGTACGGGCTGCCCCCAACCCCCAGCTGCCTATTTGTACCCGGCTGGGAACCAAAAATATAGGGAAGCCCTTTTTTTTTAAATTATTTCATGAATTTCATGAAATAATTTTAAAAAAAAATGACGTGAGCTTCGCCCCATTTTTGAGTCCAGCCGGGTACAACTAGGCAGCTGGGGATTGGAATCCACAGTGCAGGGTGCCCATGCTTTCTGGGCACCCCCGCTGTGAATTGCAGTCCCGCAGCCACCCCAGAAAATGGCGCTTTCATAGAAGCGCCATCTTCTGGCGCTGTATCCAACTCTTCCAGCTGCCCTGATGCCGGGTGGCTAGCCAGGTAATAATGGAGTTAGGGCTAGCTGTATATTATCAGCTAGCCCTAAGCCCGAAATTTATGGTGTCACGCCAATATTAGACATGGCCACCATGAATTTCTAGTAAAGATAAAAAAAAAACCACAACACACAGAAAAATATTTTTATTAGAAATAAAACACAACACAATTAGTGACTCCATCTTTATTGAAATAAACCCCCCTCCGCAGTAATCCTGGGTCAGGGTCCCGCGCCGTCCAATCCGGATCCAATATCATCTGATCGGTTTGCTGGAAGGCAAAGCGATCAGATGATGTGTCAGGTTAAAGGATGTGAATCCCATCACACATCAGCTGATTGTATAAAAGCCGATTATACAATCAGCTGATGCATCAGTAGAAAAAAAAAAAAAATAATACTCACTTATGTGCTGTGGTGATGACCGGCAGCTCCCGGAGCGATGGGGCGGGAGTCTGATCCCCTCCGATCGCTGCAGCAGCTGCCGGTAATCAGGGATGAAGTCTCCTGACGCATCCGCTGATAGCCGGCCGGGCGCCCGCGTCAGCCCGAGACTCGATCAGCTGATGCGTCAGGTGACTGCATCAGGTGATCCATCGCCAGGTCCTGCAAGCAAGGTCCTGCCCCGGGGAGACTGCACACAGCCGGAGCGGGAGCGGCGATACCGTGACAGGAGCTGGGAGCGGGCATGACACCGCGAGGCTGCAGACAGGTGAGTATAACTTTTTTTTTTTTATTCTACTGTTAACTTTTGTTTTCGCAGCCGCTTCCACCTCCTGCCTGTACATGGCGCCGCACGGCAGCATACATGCACAGGACGGGAGATGGACGCGGCGGTGACGGTACCGGGAGGATTCACGCTTCTGTCTATACTGACAGAAGGAATCCTCTTCCTGTACACGTCACTTTACTACCCACCTCCTGCGCTTATAGCTGCGTTTTTGGTCTTAGAAACGCACCAAAACGCAGCTATTTGCGTTTCTCATTGCGTCTTTCAACATCCCATTGAACTCAATGGATGAAAAGCGCAGTGAAAAACGCGGGAATAATTGACATGCTGCGTTTTTGTGGTCACCACAAAAACGCAGCTGAAAAAAAACGCTGTGTGGGGACAGCAAAAATGAAAACTCATAGACTTTGCTGGGGAAGCAAAGTCATGCAGTTTTGAGGCCAAAAACGCACCCGAAAAACGCGCAAAAACGCCGAGAAAAACGCACAGTGTGCACATAGCCTATATGTGCTTTTTATATCCACAGTTTTTTCTGCTATTCGATCTTCTGTACACAGAAGGCAGGCAGGAGATTGGTAATTAGAGTAAAGCAATTATTCAATTGTTAGTTCCACAGGGGCGTTAATTAAACCATTATTCTCTCAGTCCCATTATGTGGATGGGGATAGTAGACCCAGTGGAGCCATCACCTCAGGGGGTCTTTCATGCAGTCACAGGTGAGGGGCTCAGCCTCAAGAAAATATTTTCACCAGTGTACAGTTAGCATTGGTGGATGTTTCCAAAGGGCTCGAGCCGGGGGTGGCTTGGGGTACTTAGGAGATTGATGAGATGATGGGAGGTGGGAACCTGCTGGAGATGGATAAATGCGCTACGGTTGTGGTATCCATCATCTGAAGTAGCACAGACTGTGACTGCAGACCGTACCGGCGGGAGGTACAAAAGCTGTGGGATAACTAAAAGTTGGGAGATAGTGGGTATCGTCTGATACAGAGGCAAGTAGAACTACCATTCCTGGTTTGAAATCTCATGGGCTGAGGGCATCACATTTTGGTTCTCTACCCAGAGTTGCTGTAAGATCATGAAAGGAAACATAAAAATAATTGCATTGTTAACTTGCCTAGATGATTAATACAACCCAAAACCTCAGATTTTTATAGATACTTTACCAGGATTGATGGTGGTGTCAATGCTGAACTTCATGTGAGTATCCTACAAGATGAGTTACTTCATACACCCAACTATGAGGTTAAGGACAATGAAGATTGAGGTGCCTGATTGGACCCTACAGTCCCCAGACCTCAACTCAATCAAACACTTGTGGGCAGAGTTGAATAAAAAGCTGTATACATACCCAAGTGAGTTCACCAGTTTGCACCAACATTGCGAATGTGTAGAAGAAACCTGCAATCAGATTTCAGTTGAGACATGCTTGAATCTAATCAAGGGCATGCCCAGAAGGATTTAGCCAAAGGTGGAATTACCAAATACAAACATAATAATAAAGTTAAGATTTAGATTTTTAGGAGGAAAAACAGTAATAATGCAGTTGCATGACAAGAATCTGCATAACTAATCATATCTTAAATAATTGAAAGTCAAATTTATCTATGAGATAGCCAAGATGATTGTCTATAAATTGATGGTAGTTTGTAGCTTTAGTAAATGGTAAGAAATGGAGCCTGAAAGTCAAATGCTCAAAACATTGTTACTATTTTGCTGGACAGTGTATGCATAATGTGTATATGCACATATCCAAATTTCATATCACAATACGTGAATACTCAGCAATGACATGAGCCAAAGAGGGGGGGAGCCACCACTGCCTGAGAATGGCATGCAAAAAAAAATATTTTTTTCTTCTTCATGTATCAGGTATATATGTGCTTTAATATGGTTCTGCTTTTAATTTAATTAGTTAGCCGTATGGCACATTGAAAATATAAATATAGAGTAGGACCCCCTATAGAGATTTGCCTTGACGTTGGCAGGGGCGGCTCAAATTATTGATCAATCCTTTGCTAAAAATCTCAATTTGCATTATAGTACAGTTGGAATAATTGTGAATTTACACTAAAAATTTTTTTTTTTGCATACCGTTCTCAGGCAGTGCTGGATCCCCCCTCTTTGTTTTCAGTAATGACCTGAGTAAGGGAATTCCCAGACTTGTGTTATAAACGGGGGCCCTTTACTATCAGGGCCCCGTCTCTGGAAACTACATTTATTATGATATATGGAATCGGATTGTTTTGTGTTCCTCTAATACAAGACGATTACAGTCTGAACTAAATGGACTTCTGCAATCTTATAAACTTTGTTACTGTATTATCTTAATGGCAAACTTTATCAATTTTTTTTGGAAATCGTGTTGTACGTCTGATTAAGAAATATAAAGTACTAGCCAACTTATTTACTAGATGGCTTTTCTTTAGATTTCTATGTCTCTCTTTTTTTTAAGATGACATTAAAAGATTATTGTCAAAACCAAATTAGAAGAAATGACTGGCATTTAAATTGATCCAAACATACAGTATTATGATTTGAGATGTATGTTCTAGCATCTTTTTAGATTTTTGATTGGTATACTATATGTATAGCATTCAGCTTTGTTTGAGCTATTAGGATTATATATGATTATCACGCCAATAACATCTACAAAGATCTGCAATGTGTCATAATCACATCTAGTCAAAGTGCAAGTAGGAGAGAAAAGCTGGGTTGTCCGCATCATTTCATTTAAACTTGTATCATATCATTCATACTCAAGACCATATAAATATTATCTCAACCATAGGGGATAAACATCCAGAAAACAAACCTTTAAAACCAATATTTTATTTAATTACTTAAAATGAATATATTAGATTAAAAGCCATATAGAATAATACCCATACATTTAAGTAACAGACAAATGTCATATAAGGATGACCACACAAGGGAAATACTCGATTTGAAAGTGAGTGATAACCGGTGTGTACATAGCGTAGTGCCGCTGCTCATACAGTAGCATTGACTGACCTTGGTTATCCCTACTACTATCAAGTACTAATATTGACACCAACACCCATAAAGTGCAAACCATGCTAAAAACCTTGTCATATAGTCATACTGTATGTACTGAAAATGATATACATGCGTATGGTATTTTGATGTGCTGAAAATGAAAAAAATATTGAAAAAAATCCTGGACGTCAGGATTTGCCACAAAATGCAAAATTCTCTTCAAATTTTGTAAAGTTTTCATAATTTTTTTTCTTTTTTTTTAGGGTTTTTAAAGTCAAAATTACTATTAATTAATTCACATCAATAAATTGAAGATATATAATGCCAAAAAAATATAACTTTCAAAGAAAAGAACTTTCAGAGTGAGCAAATGAAACCAGCATCAACATTTTGCAAGCTGAATGAGCAGGCTCTGACATGCCCGGTGTTACGGGGGGCTGTCTGATAATAAAACCCAAAGGAATATCAGACAGTCAGGGTCCACCGTGCAAAGACTCTGCTGCAGACTATGGCAGAGGATAAGGGGTATATAAGTGTGCCACTGTAAATAGTAATAGCATAAGTGCAGAGTGCAATACCTCTGTTAAACTCTCAGAGGAATATAATTAGAAAATAAAGCAATTCCTCCCTTACTTGGAGGGTGTGTGGTGTGGTCTCTGTTAATGGTCACAGAGACAAAAGCAGTGAGTGTGAAATGGCACCTACCTAGGTCCGTTCCTCTAGCGGTGCCAGGAGACGGACAGCAGCGTAAGCCGCACAAAGTTCCTACCTGCGTTCGCTCCACTAGTGTGCGAGGACACGAACCACTAGATATGGCACCTGCCTAGGTCCGCTCTACTAGTGGTGCAAAAGAGATGGACAGCAGCATAAGCCGCACAAAGCTCCTACCTATGTTTGCTCCCCTAGTGTGCGAGGATACGAACAACTGCCAGACGCAGTATAAGGAACGTTACCCTAGCGGCAATGTCCACCTACGAGTAGAATCACAAGGCCCAGCCGGACCATGTGCCTCAGGCACCTGCCTATGTCCGCTCCACTAAGAGGTAAGGATACATACCGCAGCCGAAGCTGTAAGGTATAAGAATGCTACCCTGCCGGTAGCGCTCAACTAACATAGACAGAGAGATGCCTAGAGGGACGTGCACAGAGCGTCTACTCTCATGCATGAACCAAGAGGACTGAGCGCCGGGCGGCGTGTGTCAGGGTCTTATATAGACTCTGTGCCTCATCCAAGATGGAGGACACCAGAGCCAATCCGCTGCCAGAATGACAGCAATGACGTCACGCTGGCCTATCACCGAGCAAAGCGTCACAAGCACATGACCAGCGACCAATCGGCATAGAAGGTGTCAGAGACATGTGACCTCGTGTCAGCGATGATGTCACCCGCACATGTGCAATGGCTCCAAGATAGGACTTAGTCTCCAGCGCTTGCACATGTGCAGTAGCAAGAAATCTGAACATAGTCTCCAGTGCTCGCACATGTGCAGTAGCAAGAAATCCGAACATAGTCTCCAGTGCCATGGCAACAGTAACACCCGGGCTTGTTTCAATTGTTTTATCTTTGTTCTCGCCTATTCACACTTTTTAATCTCAGTTCGTGTTAGCTCTTGATATTCAACCGTGTTTCCCCCAAAATTAGCATTATGGCTCAGCGGAAGTGTATTAATTTGCCTGACAGTTTCTGTTACATTTGTGGTGAACATCCAGTGTTGATGCAACAGCTGAATATTACAGACTTTGTGAAAAAAGTATACTTCGCATATTTTGGACTAAAGCTGGGAGATCAAGATAAAGCTTGGGTGCCTCATAAAGTGTGCAAATGGTGTGTTGAGGACCTCCGAAATTGGTTCAAGGGTAAAGAAAAAAGCTTTCCATTATGGGATTCCTATGGTATGGCGAGAGCAAAAGAACCATAGTGACGATTGTTACTTTTGTTCATGCGATGTGAAAGTGTATAATTCAAAATGGAAGCATTCCATTACATACCCCAATATTCACTCAGCAATTTGTCCCATCCCCCATGGCACAGATATACCAGTACCCAAGGCCCCTGCTACCTTGGCAGAGATAACTATGTCCGATGAAGGCGGAGTCATACCTGAACCAGATGAATCAAGTTCTGACTTTGAAGATGATACAAGACCAAAATTGTTTTCCCAGGAGGAGATGAATGATTTGGTAAGAGACTTAGGGCGGCTTTGCACGTTGCAACATCGCACGTGCGATGTCGGTGAGGTCAAATCGAAAGTGACGCACTTCCGGCGTCACTTTCGAGATCGTAGTGTGTAAATGCTAGATGATACGATTAACGAGCGCAAAAGCGTCGTTATCGTATCATCATTGCAGGCTACGACATTTTCATAATTATGCTGCCGCAACAGGTACGATGTAGTTCCTCGCTCCTGCAGCAGCACACATCGCTGTGTATAACGCCGCAGGAGCGAGGAACATCAGCTTACCTGCCACCGGCTGCTATGCGGAAGGAGGGAGGTGGGCGGGATGTTTACATCCTGCTCATCTCCGCCCCTCCGCCGCTATTGGCCGCCTGCCGTGTGACGTCGCTATGACGCCGCACGACCCGCCTACTTAGGAAGGAGGCGGGTCGCCGGCCACAGCAACGGTCGCAGGGCAGGTGAGTGCATAAGAAGCTGGCGTAGCGATAATTTTCGCTACGCCAGCTATCACAAGATATCGTACCTGCGACGGGGGCGGGGACTATCGCATGCGACATCGCAGCATCGGCTTGCGATGTCGCAACGTGCAAAGCCCACCTTAAATCTTCCCAAAGATGCTGCTGAGTTACTCGGCTCAAGGCTCAAAAGCAAGAATTTATTGTTGCCAGGAGTGGCTTTTTCATGGTTCAGACATCGTGAAAACAAGTTCGTTCCTTACTTTGCCCAGGAAGATAAGTTGGTTTATTGCATCGATGTCGAAGGTTTGATGGGTCAATTCAAAATCCAATATGATTCAGCGCAATGGTGTCTTTTTATAGATTCTTCAAAAAGAAGTCTCAAAGCAGTTTTACTCTTCAACGGCGGTTTTTATGCTTCCATCCCTGTAGGTCATTCCGTACACCTCAAGGAAACCTACGAGAACTTGGAATTGGTTCTTTGTAAACTTAAATATGAAGACCACGGTTGGCAAGTGTATGGGGATTTGAAAGTCTTGTGCATGCTGCTCGGGCAACAAGCTGGGTATACCAAATACCCTTGTTTTCTGTGTCTATGGGACAGTCGAGACTGACAAAATCACTGGACCAAGAAGAATTGGCAGCCGAGGGTGCTCACAGTTGGTGAAAAAAAATGTGCTCCGAGAAACTTTGGTTCCTCCCCATAAAGTTCTTCTACCACCTCTCCACATCAAATTGGGATTGATGAAGCAATTCGTAAAAACACTTCCAAAAGATGGAGAATGCTTCAAATACTTGGTCGCCAAGTTTCCAGGCCTCTCGGAGGCAAAACTGAAGGAAGGTGTGCTCGTCGAACCAGACATTAGAAGGCTTATAGCTGATCAAGAGTTTATCAATACCATGACGCATCCTCAAAAAGAATAGTGGATTGCATTTAAAAAGGTCGTAGAGAAAATTTTAGGCAATAACAAAGACCCTAACTACAAACAAATCGTTGGACGAATGCTGAAAGCATTTCAAGCTTTAGGTTGCATGATGAGTTTGAAAGTGCATTTCCTCCATTCCCACCTTGACAACTTTCCTGAAAATTTGGGAGCTGTGAGTGAAGAGCAAGGTGAACAATTCCACCAGGACATTAAAGAGATGGAAAGAAGATACCAGGGAAGATGGAGCATTACAATTATGGCAGACTACTATTGGACGCTTCAGAGAGACTTTACAGATGCTACTCACAAGCGTAAATGTACCAAGAGAAGCCTCACAGGGAAGAAGAATTAATTTTAGTGTGTGTTAGTGAGCTCATTGCAGTTAAAAAAATGATTTTCATGAAACATTTGTAGTAAAAAAATAATTTTTAGTCTATTTTAATTTATTTTGAGGTACTGTCTTATTTAACATAGTTACTTAAATTTAGAGATGAGCGAACCGGTCGCGGTTCGGCTCGAGGTCGGTTCGCCGAACGGAGCTCCCGTTCAAGTTCGGTTCGTCGAACGTTCGACGAACCGAACTCGAACTGCATAGGAAACAATGGCAGGCAATCACAAACACATAAAAACACCTAGAAAACACCCTCAAAGGTGTCTAAAAGGTGATAAACAACTCACAACACAACACAAACCCATGGGAAAGTGACAAGGACATATACTCATGTGAAAACAAAAGAGCTGGACCAGGAAAAAGAGGAGGAGACACAGATATATGAGTATATGCAAGGAAACATCGATGCCATTACTGTGCAACTTGAGCCCTGCTCATTTTAGGCTTCCAATCTGGACAAATTGCCTGAGCTTGCCACGTACGCCTTGGGGATCTTGTCGTGTCCTGCAGCCAGCGTTCTCTCGGAACCTGTCTTCAGTGCTGCTGGGGGTCTGCTGGCAGATAAGCACACGTGTCTGTCCACTGACAATGTGGACATGGCTCTCAGAGGACTTTTCTTCCCCTGGGTCATCCAGGGGAGGTGAAAGGCACGCGTATTTTTGAGAGTGCTTCATGCCAAGCATCTTTTTCATTTTGAAAAGGGGGTTCAAGTGATGCCAGTCAAGTGGGGTGTGTGTGGCCCATTTAGTGGCAACGAGGGAGACTGTGGTTGGAGTCCCCTCACTTTTGAAAAAAGAACCAAGATGAACAAGTCATGGCACTCAGAGGACTTTTCTTCCCCTGGGTCATCCAGGGGACGGGAAAGGCACGCGTATTTTTGAGAGTGCTTCATGCAAAGCATCTTTTTCATCTTGAAAATTGGGTCAATTGATGCCAGTCAAGTGGGGTGTGTGTGGCCCAATTAGTGACAACGAGGGAGACTGTGGTTGGAGTCCCCTCGCTGTGTTTTACATGATTTTCGAAGGGCATGACATGCCTAAGAGGTTGAGTTTCATCATCTGCAACTTGTTGGCAACAGAAAGGCTGCCTTTACACCCTTTTGAGACCGAGGATTTTCGAGACCTTATGCCCATTGCAGTGCCCCAAGAGCCGATGGCCAGTCGTCACTCCTTCTCCAAGAAAGGCGTGCCCGCGCTACCACAGCAGGTCGCACACAACCTCACCGATTCCTTGAGAAACTCTGTGTGTGACAGGGTGCATTTCACCACAGATACTTGGACCAGTAAGCATGGACAGGAGAGTTACATGTTGCTGACTGGGCACTGGGTAACTATGGTGAGAGATGGAGAAGGGTTTGCTGTGCAAGTCTTGCCGTCCCCACGACTTGTGTGTCAATCCTTCCTCTGTATGTACAAGTTCCTCCACTGCTTCTGCCTCCTTAACCTCGTGTGGGTCCTCCACCTCGGCCCAAACCCTGTGTGGTCAGGCTACCCTTCCTTGTAACTGCGCCCAAGGAATCCCACACACCTCCTTACTATGCTGGCAGCAGAGCTCAAGGCCATCAGGCGGTCAAATGTTTACTTTGAAATGTAGGGGAAATGTGAGACACCGCTGAGGAATTGTGGACGGTTAGCTCTGGAGAGTGAGACCGAGTTTCATCAATGGTTGTCTACACTCAACCAGCAGTCAGGGAAGGTCGGGTGCGACAATGATGCAAACCAGTCTGCGACCCTTCTTCAGGGCAATGTGACACACGTGCCTTGTATGGCTCACGTGTTGAACCTGGTTGTCCAGCAATTTTTAAAACACTATCCCGGCCTACATGGCCTTCTGCAGAGGGCACGGTGTAACGCCTGCCTGGATCGACACACTCAGATGGGCTGTAAAGGATAGGCTAGAGGCAAGCCACTCACCAAGCTGGACACCCAGAACCCTGAAACCCTTTAACCCCTATACAGTGATTTGGAATTACACAGGGCCCAAGGTGATTAATACCTGTGGAAGGCTGCAGTTCCAGAGAATAGTAGTCATGCAGGGTCAAAAACATTAATTGAGGGAGAGGAACAGAATGGGATGGCCAGGACTTAATCAGAAAACAAGCAGAGGTGAAATGTGGATCGGCCAACGAGGTACATAAACAGCAAGCAGGAAAAGTAGTCAGGTAACAAGCACACAAACTCATAAAACTGAACTGGGGGTAACAGTAACAAGAGGTTCATAGCTTTGTCTGGCAGTGGTCTGCAGACAGGAGGGGCCTAAAAAAGGGTGTGGTGTCTTCCCATTGGTGGTAGCTGAATGATGGTACTTCATCTGTGAGATACCCACCACCTACATTCAGCGTGTGGTTCTGTATCTGTCAAGGTAACGCAACCCAGTGGGTGACCATAACCTGCGTCCACCTGCGCCGCAGGCATCGACTCCTTTCCCATCATCAGCACTATGCACGAAACGAACATGTTGTCAGCTGGTGACCGGAGTACAAATTGATTGAGTGGACTACGCTGGTGACTTAACAGCCGTGTGCGGCAATGATGCAAACCTGTCTGCGGCCCTTCGGCAGGGCAATGTGACACACGTGCCTTGTATGGCTCACGTGTTGAATCTGATTCTCCAGCAATTTTTAAAATACCATAACGGCCTACATGGCCTTGTGCAGCGGGCACGCTGCTATGTGCTCACTTTCATCCTTCGCACCCAGCAGCTCAACAACTTTCATCGCTCCTGAAGTCTTAGGGTCTGGTGGTTAAACGCCGGAAATGCCATGTTCCGACACGCAGGAATTGGAATCTGCACATGTTGCAGCGTGTGTGGCAGCACCGCAGAGCCCTGCTGAAATACGGTATGACGTATACCCTGGGCTAACTTGATCCCGAGGTGGTGCAGATCACGCTGCTGGAGTGGTGTCAGATCAAGGACCTATGCACCCTTCTACACAGTTTACAAATGTCGACGAAGATGTTTAGCACTGGCAATGCCATTCTCAGCGTGACAATTCTGGTCATCTACAAGATGGAGCACACTGTAAGCATTATTCGGAGTCAGGTGTTGGTCCAAGAGGAAGGGGAGGAAGTACAGGAGGAGTCATATGCAGAAGGGATAATAAGATCTACAAGGTCCATACGGTGAGCGGCACCTAGGCGGCAGTCATGGTGGGGGATAGGGATTTACAAGGGCGCATAGTATCAGCAAAAATTGTTGAGGAAGGTGCAGGAGCCCATGAAGAAATGGAGGACGAACTTGCGATGGGCATGGAAGACTTAGCTGATGAGTGAGAGCTTGCTCACATTTCGGTTGTGTGAGGTTGGGGGGAGAGGGCAGAGGAAGGAGGCACGATTCTCACCTCTTTGCCACCAACACACCAAGCACTTGGTCCTCCTGGATGCACAAGACACATGAGCGCCTTCTTGCTGCACTACCTACAACATGACCCTCGGATTGTACGAATTCGAAGTAATGCTAACTACTGGGTTGCCACACTGTTAGATCCCCGGTACAAGACAAAATTTGGCGAAATAATTCCTGCCATAGAAAGGGACGCACGTATACAGGAGTATCTGCAGAAGGTGGTACGGATTCTTAGATTTGCTTTTCCAGTAAACACCAGTGCTGCA
The DNA here is from genome assembly GCF_048569485.1 of Anomaloglossus baeobatrachus. Classification (NCBI taxonomy): domain Eukaryota; kingdom Metazoa; phylum Chordata; class Amphibia; order Anura; family Aromobatidae; genus Anomaloglossus; species Anomaloglossus baeobatrachus. The sequence continues at coordinate 308,547,154 of NC_134358.1, forward strand.
CAGAGTGAATCTCAATGCTTTGTCATGGATAGGAGGAAATGGTCTTTTACTTGTCCACATCTGAGGGACCGAAGGCTGTCTGCTGTGCTGAGATGGCATTGAGTACGGTGTTCCTGCAGAGTTGCACTTTTGGTCATATATCAAATGAGTTGAAAAAGGACAAATGCTGGTGGAAAGGGGAACAGGTGTGCTGGAAAGGGGAAAAAAGTTTTTGTCCGTGGGTTTGTTGGTTAAGCAAAAGTAACATTTGATGAAGAAACACCATCTGTTACGGTGGGACTGGCAGATTTGGATAAGGTGGTATATACTATGTTACCGCTATATAACGAAAATTAATAAGAAAAGAAAGAGAAAGGTATATATCCCCATCAGCAGTCAGTGTCCACCGTGCTCCCAGATGGAAAAGGAGAGGTTGGCAACTGGAAGGTTAGGTGGAGGATACAGAGCTGTGTGGCTATGAAACTAATAGTAGCCTGAACCGAGTTAGACGCCACTCGGATCTGGAGACTGGGAGCCCTGTTAGCGTCACAGGGTCCACACGCCCACCCAGCACAGGAACTCCCTGTTAACATCACTGGGGCCATTCAGTACGCTGACCGTGTGCATTGGCGCCACACCTGTGGACAGCAGGCGCATCAGCAGCAGCAGGCCTGTTAATGCCACTGGGCTGCACAAGCAGGACTTGTAGGACAGGAGCTGGTCTTAACCGTTCTGCGTTACCAACTGTGGTGGCGGCCTGCATCGACGCCCTATCCCTGCCTACCTCTGACCTAAAGCCGCAATGGGTTCAACACATGGAGGTGTGCTCCTTCGGAGCATAATAGAAGACTGCGCACCTCCTTGTTGGCTCCAGCCCGTTTTATAACCTGGGTCCGCCCCAAACCAGGGTGGACCACAATGCACCTCCTGGAGACAAAAGCAGAGTGACACGTCATGAATGGCATAACTAGCGTCCTATTTGGAACCGCAACTTCAATAATGACCTCATGGCTGCCACACAAACACCTCACCAGTCATCGTCTGACCATCAATAATGACGTGACAAGTCATAGGGGCGGGCCTCTGCAAGCCATTTGGGAGTGGCCTGGCCACATTGTCAGGACACCTGATGCCCTGTGGTCTATATGGGCCCCCCACATCAGGGGCAGGGCCAAAGAGTTCATTACCGGACCTAGTCTCTGATGCAGTAAGTGCCTGAGCATGCTCAGTAGCATGAAATACAGTCTCTGAAAAAAGACTATCAGTTTTAGCATGGTGTCTAGGCACAAAACAGTACTTAGACCCGGCACGGAATGCAAGTACCTGTGCAAAGAGGCTTTTCGCACTAAGTATGGGAGCATGCGCTGTATCCCGAAATGAAGACTTAGCGTCAGGAATGGCACAGTCAGGCTGAGCATACTCACTACGCGAAACACTGTAATTATGCTGCAGCTGGGGTAAATCGGCACACACATGCGCACTAGCTGCCTCTCCACACTTACACGTGGAGGAGAAATTGCTCTTCGGGTGTGGACTTGGAGATGCTGTCTATGAACAGAAGTAAAAGCTAAAGGAAGCCTCACTTTCTATCCCTCCGAATGATCAAATGCAGCAAAGAATTCCCTGAGTTTGCTATAAAATTAGCGTAGCAAAATGTGCATGAGGGTGTCATGCAGAGGTGCTGCACATAGATTTGCACCAGTGGGGCACTAATGGAGTCCAACAGCCACTTCTTGTATGCCACTAAGTTTACTCAATTTTTGGTATTATAATGTATTAGTAACAATGAGTTTGAGTGTGCAATGCAGGCAGATGTGCTGCTAATATCTTTGCACTAGTGGGACAATACAGAAGTCCAACAGCCACTTCTTGTATGCCACTAAATGGCAGCATTTTTTGCTATCATTATAGCTTATTAAAAACAGAGCAGGAGAGTGTCATGCAGAGGTGCTGCACATAGATTTGCACCAGTGGGGCACTAATGGAGTCCAACAGCCACTTCTTGTATGCCACTAAATGGCAGCATTTTTGCTATCATTATAGCTTATTAAAAACAGAGCAGGAGGGTGTCCTGCACAGGTGCTAGAAATAGCTTGGCACCAGTGGGACAATAATGAAATACAACAGCCAGTTCTATGATGCCACTAAATGGCAGTATTTTTTGCTATCATTATAGCTTATTAAAAACAGAGCAGGAGGGTGTCCTGCACAGGTGCTAGAAATAGCTTGGCACCAGTGGGACAATAATGAAATACAACAGCCAGTTCTATGATGCCACTAAATGGCAGTATTTTTTGCTATCATTATAGCTTATTAAAAACAGAGCAGGAGGGTGTCCTGCACAGGTGCTAGAAATAGCTTGGCACCAGTGGGACAATAATGAAATACAACAGCCAGTTCTATGATGCCACTAAATGGCAGTATTTTTTGCTATCATTATAGCTTATTAAAAACAGAGCAGGAGGGTGTCATGCAGAGGTGCTGTAAATAGCTTGGCACCTGTGGGGCACAAATGGAGTACAACAGCCACTTTTTGTATGCCACTAAGTTGCAGCAGTTTTTGCTATTATTATAGCTTTTAAAAACAGAGCAGGAGGGTGTCATGCAGAGGTGCTGTAAATAGCTTGGCACCTGTGGGGCACAAATGGAGTACAACAGCCACTTTTTGTATGCCACTAAGTTGCAGCAGTTTTTGCTATTATTATAGCTTTTAAAAACAGAGCAGGAGGGTGTCATGCAGAGGTGCTGCACATAGATTTGCACCAGTGGGGCACTAATGGAGTACAACAGCCACTTCTTGTATGCCACTAAGTTTACTCAATTTTTGGTATTCTAATGTCTTAGTAAGTAACAATGAGTTTGAGTGTGCAATGCAGGCAGAGGTGCTGCAAATATCTTTGCACTAGTGGGACTATACAGAAGTCCAATAGCCACGTTTAGGATGCCACTAAGTTCACTCAGTGTTTGCTAGTATAATGGCTTAGTTATAATGAGTTTGAGTGTGCAATGCAGCCAGACGTGCTGCAAATATCTTTGCACTACTGGGACTATACAGAAGTCCAATAGCCACGTTTAGGATGCCACTAAGTTCACTGAGTGTTTGCTAGTATAATGGCTTAGTTATAATGAGTTTCAGTGTGCAATGCAGGCAGACGTGCTGCAAATATCTTTGCACTACTGGGACTATACAGAAGTCCAATAGCCACGTTTAGGATGCCACTAAGTTCACTCAGTGTTTGCTAGTATAATGGCTTAGTTATAATGAGTTTGAGTGTGCAATGCAGCCAGACGTGCTGCAAATATCTTTGCACTAGTGGGACTATACAGAAGTCCAATAGCCACGTTTAGGATGCCACTAAGTTCACTCAGTGTTTGCTAGTATAATGGCTTAGTAACAATGAGTTGGAGTGTGCAAAGGGCAGGAGGGTACAGTGGCAGGGTTGTGGGTCTCTGGGTAGAGGAAAGGAAGCCTGCCTTTCTATCCCTCCTAATGGGGAAATGCAGCGAGGAAATCCCTGACCTTAGCTACACAGACGCTGTCATCTTGTGTAGCTGTTAAACTCTGTTTTCAGGACCTGTCACCTAAGGCTCTGACCCTGCCGGTATGAGCCCTTAAAAGGACTGATAGAAAGTGCTATCCCTAAGCTGTCCAGCGCTGTGTATGGAACGTACACAGCAGTATCGACGATAGGAGCTGCGCCAGTGATGTCTGACACCAAGGACGCAGAAGGCAGATAATGGCGTGCTGGAGGAAAATGTCCAGTTTTATAATGCAGGGACATGTGACATGGACATCCTATCCCACATGCCGTTGCTTCTCTGGCTAAAAGTCCACTTAGCTGTGTGTGTGTGTCTGGGATTGGCTGACATGCTGGCCCGCCCCACTACACGTACGCGCTTAGGGAAGGAAGACAAGGAAAAAAAAAAAAAATGGCGATCGCCATTATCCAAACAGCAGTGATCTGAATGCGCTGTTCCCGCACACTATACACTGAAATGTCATAATAGTGTGAGTCACAGAGTGACTTACACTATTACAGCAGAAAGCCAGCTAGGAATTAGCTGGGTTTTTTGCTGCTAGAACCGTTCTCGAACGTATCTAGAACTATCGAGCTTTTGCAAAAAAGCTCGAGTTCTAGTTCGATCTAGAACAGCCCCCAAAATCACTCGAGCCGCGAACTGGAGAACCACGAACCGCGAACCGCGCTCAACTCTACTTAAATTGTCAGAAAACGTGATGTCCTATGACAAAACGGAGGTCATTTTCGGATTCAGCACACTCAAAAACATAAAGATTGCGTGGAATAACCAAAACAGATCTAGAAAAATTTTTTTTTGCAGACCTGTGTTATGATTCCCACATTTGTACTATGATAAGGCCTATATGACAAATAAGAGAATCCCCAGTTTACTTATCTGCTGATGTTATCCAAACCAGAACAACGCGTTTCCTTTCTTAGATTATCGGGGTTCATCATGGGATACTAGTAAGACTTGAAAATGTCCAGCAATTGTTTAGGCCATCTTATATTTCTACTGATTCTAGAGGGGACAAAGGTTCTTCATATGAATTCCTGCAGGGGTCTCAATAATAAGACAGATGCCCTGTTATCCTAAGTGAACAGCATTATGTAGTGGCCCGATCCAGATTGTGTCTGTTTCTTTAAGTACATTTACTTATATGTAATATTATGCTATATGTTATAAGTAAAGCATTTTTCATTTGTTGTGTTCTAGCACCATCTACTGGTGAAAACTGTAAGAATCTGAAGTGTTCATTGGGTGTTATCCTATTGTCTAGTTCTTGGTCACATGGCTCAATTGGTGGAGCTATTCTCCAGCCTCTGTCTAGAAACAACTGGAATGAGCTGGTTCTGGCTGAGTCTCCTCTGAGGGAAGACATTATGTGGAGAATCTCTTCACCACAAGACTCCTCCTAGGCCTGAGGCCTAGAATTTCATCATTTCCTGATTTTTACAGCCAATATGCTGAAGGCTTCCTATCGTGACATTGCGCATCTCTTCAGACAGTAGGGCATACTGACTATATACCAGACCCTACTGCACGCAGATTGGGGAAGTTTGAGGGTCTCCCGCCCCACTGCAATATTAGTGGCTTTCATGCCATTGTCCACGCACCAGCCGTCTGCTCCCCGTAGCATGCTGGGCAACTGTCTTCATTTGCTTACAAGTACTGCACGTGTCTGAACTAGCAGTGAAATTAACCCCAGGACTCCAGGTCTGTACAATCTTATCATATCTACCCTCTAAACTCAAGAGACTCTGAACCTAAAGCATACCAGTATTAATTCTGAAACAAATCGTGCACTTAAAGCTCCAGTACCCTAATTGCACTTCAGTATTCAACTCCAAGCTGTATTTGCCGTGGCCTACCCACGAGAGACTGTGAAACATATATTCCGTATTGATTTGCTTTGTTCCTGCTATATTAAAGCAACTGTTATCCCCAAGACCGTGTCTGTGGACTGTCCATCAGCTGTGGATACTGTGTGGGGGTGGATAGCAGGGAACATCTGGGCCCTTACAAAGGTGGAATTTGGCGTCACGAACAGGATCATTCCTCTGTGCCTATCTTCTCTCACTGCACTACAAGTCTCAGCATTGCTCATTAACCTCTATCTTGCCAGTGAATACTGCCAAAGACTGTTTCCTGTTTCATGCTGGGGTTAACAGCACCTGCACCAGCTCTTCTACTCTGCTGCCTTTCAAGTTACTCAAATAAGTGCAAATCCTCATTCACCGCAGTGCTATTTTCAAGAGGGGGAGCCTTCCATCTCAGAGACTGTGTTGGTGCATAACAGTGCATCCCTTAAAGCTACAGTGTCATCATTATTCTTAAAGAGACAGTACTTACATCATCACTAAAATGTCTGAACCTCTTCATAATGGCCAGGCCGAGTCTGTTAACTCTGTATCATCATCCTCATCAGCTAGTGCTCCAGTGGAACGGGCTAATGCCACCAACCCAGTTCCAGCCCCTGTCATGGCTACCGGCATGCTATTCTTCATTGGAACCTATAGTCTCCCAAGCTACAGAGGAGATCCTCATACACTTGCTGGGTTCAAAGAAAAGATGATGCATACTCTTGAGCTTTTCTCACTTTCTCCCCATCAGCAGGTACAACTTCTCCTGGGACAGCTTGATGGACCAGCTGCTGAGGAAGTCCGTTCCTGGCCATCTACTGAGAAAACCAATGTAGAACAGATCCTTACCCGCCTGAGAAAAGAATTTGAACGCCAATCACCCACCGAGGTTCATCTCAAATTTTACAACAGACGTCAGGGAACAGGTTAGACTCTTAGGGACTATGCACTAGCCCTTCAGTCTGCAAACAGGGCCTTACAGCAAATAGACACTTTAGATCCTGCTGCTGCAGAAAACATAATCACCAACAGATTCATAGAAGGTGTAGACTCCAGGCTAGTACAAAGTCAACTCCACATGCTAGCAGCACAAAATCCAAACATGACTTTCTTAGACTTTAAAGCTCTAGCCCTGCGAGTAGTGGGTACTGACTCACCTTGTACCAGCTATGCTCTTGCGCCTTGTTCCTCAGACCTTGCTGCTGGAACTTCTACTGTATCTCCTCTTTCACCTGTTTCCCCTATGCAGGCCACACAGTCTGTGCAAGAACCTACTCTCATTCATGCACCTTCTACCACGGATGCACTTGTCCAAGTCCTTGAATCCGTATGCCAAGCCTTAAAGGAGCTAAAAGGCCAACCCCCTACATCAAGTGAATCATCTGTAAATCGGACATTGTCCCAAGAGCCACATTCTAGTAGGTCAAGTCCTGATAGGCCCCCTCCTGGAAGGCCTCCATCTGGTGATTGTGTGTACTGTACTTATTGTGAGCGTCTTGGACACTACAAGTATCAATGTTATAAGTTAAACGGGACACCCCCGAGGCCAAGGGCCATCCCTCGGGAGGTGAATACAAGGGCCCAAAGGGACAATCACAATGGATTTCCCGGTTCATCTCCAAATGCCCGTATATAACCATATGGATCGATGGTGTACCTCTAGAAGCTTTAGTGGACACTGGTTCACAAGTCACCACAATTGAGCGACGAACCTTTGAAAAGAATTGGGACTTTGATCTCCTGAATCCAGTGGGCAAAGCAAAGTTAGACTTAATTGCAAGTAACGGTCAAGCTATTTCCCAGCTAGGCTACTGGGAACCCACAATCCAAATTGGTGATCGCAAGTTACCAGGTCAAGGTGTAATTGTTACTGAGGCTGAGGGAGATACAACAGCAGTAGTGTTAAGGCCCAGTCACACACAACGACTTACCAGCGATCCCGAAAACGATGCGACCTGATAGGGATCGCAGGTAAGTCGCTGGGAGGTCGCTGGTGAGATGTCACACAGTCAGATCTTACCAGCGATCAGGAACAATACAGGTCGCAGTAGCGACCTGTATAACGATCTCAGCAGTCACTGTGACCCTGTCACACAGTGTCAAACACAGCGATGTGTCCTGCCCAGCAGGACGTCGCCTTTGAAGAAAATGACCTGGACCATTCAGCAACGACTAACAATCTCACAGCAGGGGCCTGATCACTGGTAGATGTCACACATAACGAGATCGCTAAAGGCATCGCTACTGTGTCACCAAAACGGTGACTCAGCTGCGATCTCGCTAGCGATCTCGTTATGTGTGACAGTACCTTTAGGCATGAATGTCATTCGCCATGTGTTTACTGAATTGCTCGCTGCCTTGCATGCTTCTCTCCCTTCTGCTTCTTCCCCTTACATGCAAGCTGTTCAGCGGACTATCAAAGTGCTCTGCACCCAACAAAAGTTTGCCAACAGTAAAGGTGAGATCTGCCATGTTCGAATCACCGACGCACGACCAGTTACCCTCTCAGCCAACAGCGAGACTCTAGTCTGGTGTCGAGCTCGACCAGGAATTGACAATGAAGACTATGTAGCTCTTCTTGACTCCATCCAGATTGAAGGACAGCCCCTGGTAAAAGCTGCCAGAAGTATTGTCACCGTCTCAAACGGTAGAGTACCAGTACGGCTAGTCAACCTAAGTGATATTCCTATCGAGCTATACAAGTTTAATTCAGTTGCTCAACTGTATAGTCTTGATCCAGAAGACATCATAGATGAAGAGACACTTGCTCATCAAAAGTCATTAAAAGTCACTCCCAAAGGCTCTAATACACCCACTACCTTCTGGTGGAATGAACTTAATGTTGGAGATGCTAACACTCCTATCGAATACATCAATGATGTAACTAAACTTGCTAAGCGACACAGCCAAGCTTTCAGCAAACACCCCCTTGACTTCGACAAGACTACTCTGATCCAGCACAAGATCAACACAGGTGATCATCCTCCTATCAAAGAAAGACATCGTCCAGTACCTCCTGCTAACTATCAACAAGTAAAGAAGCTGTTAAAAGAGATGAAAGATTCTGAAGTCATCCGAGAAAGTCAAAGCCCATGGGCTGCACCCATCGTCCTGGTGAAGAAAAAGGATGGTAACATCAGATTTTGTGTCGACTACCGGAAGTTGAATAATGTTACACACAAAGATGCCAATCCTCTTCCACGGATTGAAGAATCCATCACCGCTCTTGGCTCAGCTGCATACTTCTCCACTCTTGATTTAACCAGCGATTACTGGCAAGTACCCATGGCTCCTGAGGATAGAGAGAAGACAGCTTTCACCACCCCAATGGGACTCTTTGAGTTTAACGGTACGCCGTTTGGGTTATGCAACGCCCCTGCTACATTTCAGCGACTCATGGAAAGATGTCTTGGTCACCTCAACTTCCAGAGCATTCTGTTATATCTTGATGATGTTGTCGTATACTCTCGCACTTATGAAGACCACCTATGCCACCTTGCAGAAGTATTCCAGGTACTTATTGAACATGGCCTGAAACTAAAACCGTCAAAGTGTCATCTGCTCAAGCCGAAAGTCAACTACCTGGGTCATGTTGTAAGTGCCGAAGGTATCCAGCCTGACCCTGAAAAGATCTCAGCTGTGAACAACTGGAACACCCCAAGAACCGTAAAAGAAATCAGAAGTTTCCTAGGTTTTGCGGGCTACTACCGCCGCTTCATACCTCATTTTGCGCAAATAGCAGAACCCCTTACAGAGCTCCTACGAGGTTGCCCTAGAAAAAAATACGACAGAAGACTTCCAATTAATTGGTCTGAGCGACAAGAAACTGCCTTTCAGATGTTGAAAAGTCTATTGACTTCCCCTCCAATTCTTGCGTACCCTGACTACCATCATCCTTTCCATGTCTACACGGATGCCAGCCACCAAGGCCTCGGAGCGGTACTATCACAAGTCCAGGGTGACAAAGAGAGAGTCATTGCATATGCCAGCCGAAGCTTGAGAGGTGCAGAGAAAAACGATAGCAATTACAGTTCGTTCAAGTTAGAGCTGCTAGCTCTTGTGTGGGCAGTCACAGAGAAGTTCAAAGATTACCTCGCTGCTACACCCTTCACCGTTTACATGGACAATAATCCTCTCGCTCATCTCAATACTGCACGGCTAGGTGCTCTTGAACAGAGATGGGCTTCAAGATTAGCGAATTTCTGCTTTGATATTAAGTATCGCAGTGGCAAGACCAACATCAATGCTGATATGTTATCCCATTTGCCCGAAGGAGAAGAGCCTCCTGAGGAAGATCTGTGGGAAGATGTTGAGATGCCTCCCTTCTTCCAAAGGTTTGCTACACAAAATGCTGTTGCTGCTACACAAACTGATGATGTTTCTCCACAGAAACCTGACCTATTCCAAGATCCATCGAGATGGAAAACTCTTTAAAATGAGTCTCGTGTCCTAGGTGAGATCTATGATTACCTGACTACTGGGAGAATACCTTTCAGACGGCGCAGAAGATGTCCTGATGTTGAGCTTAACTGTCTCTGGAGACAGCGCAAAAGACTCTTCATTCAAAAGGGCTTGATCCTGCGCAATACCTTAGACCCGGTTTCAGGTGAAAGGCTACATCAGATTCTAATCCCACGGCGAGATGCCAGAATTGTTCTTGATGCCTACCACGACCAGTCTGGGCACTTTGGCGTGCACAAAACTGAAGCCACCATACGCCAACGCTTCTATTGGATTGGGATGCAGTCAGACATAGAAAATTGGTGTAGTGAATGTCCAGCTTGCAACCTCACCAAAGTCGGTAAGAAAGATGCCAGAGCTCCTCTTCATCCAATCCATTCTCAGAAACCAAACGAGCTAGTCGCTCTTGATCATGTGAAGCTAGCACAAACTCGTTCAGGCTACACGTATGCCTTAACCATGGTGGATCACTATACTAAGTGGGTTGCTGTTGTGCCAGTAAAATACCTTACAGCTCGGACTACAGCTATCACCTTCTACCGTGAATATGTGAGACATTACGGTTGCCCTGAAGCAGTCCTCACAGATCGTGGATCTGCCTTTGAGTCACAATTATTTCAAGAACTCTGCCAATTCCATGAGTGCAAAAAGCTGAGAACAACCGCCTATCATCCCCAGGGAATGGCCTCTGTGAGAAAGTCAACCAGACCTTCATCAATATGCTGCAAACAGCATCTGTTACCAAACAAGCTGAATGGCCTCAATTGCTTGACGAGTTAGTGGAAATCTACAACAATACTGTCCACTGTTCTACAGGCTACTCGCCATATTATCTGATGTTTGGAAGACAAGGTCAGCTCCCAAAAGATCGTTCTTTTGGAATCCAAGTCCCTGACGTGATCAATCCCCTGCCAAAAACTGATTGGGTCTCAGAGCATCAGCGAAGAATACATGAAGCCCAACAGATTGTTGATTACCGCATGGGTGAAGCTCACCGTCAACAAGAAGAAAGCTACAATCAAAGAGCTAATGCTTCCCCACTTCAAGTTGGAGACAAGGTATGGCTAAAGAAGTACCACCGTACAGGAAAACTCGACTCACTCTGGGAAACAGAGCCATACACAGTTACAGCTATCCCATATCCTGAGTCAGATGTCTATGAAATGAATAAACCCGGAATGGCCCCACAGACAGTGCACAGGAACCACATGAAGCTATGCACCAAAGAGGATCTACTGGTGATGTCATCACCTCCTCCACAAGTCTTGCCGGTCTACACACCAATTCCTGCAATGGAAGCACCAGCCAGACAACCTACTGTGGAAGAGTCCCTCTACAACACTCAATTTATCCTTCCATGCTATCAATATGTCCCCATCTCGGTTCCTGCTCCAGTTGCTGCTCCTCTGCCAACTTCACCTGAGCCAGCAAACAATAGCTTTCCTGTTCAAGAGGAAGATCAAGTGTTGAGACGTTCAGAGTGAAGCACAAAAGGAACACTTCCAGCTCGCTACAGAGACTAAAAGGTCATATCCTTTTCCATGAGTATATAATCTTGTGTTTATTTATTTAGCTGGATGGTCAGTTTAGTAATGTTTAAGCCTCTGCACCTGAGTAATACCAAGCACCTTGTTTATTATTTGCACAATTTTTTGTATACAGCCATGGACTTATAGACTGGACCACTAAAGTGCCTTTCCAGAGCCTTTCATATGGATGATAGTATATTGCGGAAGGAGACTCTATCTCATATTGGCACTACCACATTCATGTTTTGCATTTGTTCATTGCCTTATTGTTACTGTGCCTTAAATATATATTTCCTTCCTTTCTTAGCAGTCCTCCACTCGCACAATCGCCGAGGATGGCTCACCTTCACAGGGGGAGTATGTAGTGGCCCGGTCCAGATTGTGTCTGTTTCTTTAAGTACATTTACTTATATGTAATATTATGCTATATGTTATAAGTAAAGCATTTTTCATTTGTTGTGTTCTAGCACCATCTACTGGTGAAAACTGTAAGAATCTGAAGTGTTCATTGGGTGTTATCCTATTGTCTAGTTCTTGGTCACATGGCTCAATTGGTGGAGCTATTCTCCAGCCTCTGTCTAGAAACAACTGGAATGAGCTGGTTCTGGCTGAGTCTCCTCTGAGGGAAGACATTATGTGGAGAATCTCTTCACCACAAGACTCCTCCTAGGCCCGAGGCCTAGAATTTCATCATTTCCTGATTTTTACAGCCAATATGCTGAAGGCTTCCTATCCTGACATTGTGCATCTCTTCAGACAGTAGGGCATACTGACTATATACCAGACCCTACTGCACGCAGATTGAGGAAGTTTGAGGGTCTCCCGCCCCACTGCAATATTAGTGGCTTTCATGCCATTGTCCACGCACCAGCCGTCTGCTCCCCATAGCACGCTGGGCAACTGTCTTCATTTGCTTACAAGTACTGCACGTGTCTGAACTAGCAGTGAAATTAACCCCAGGACTCCAGGCCTGTACAATCTTAACATATCTACCCTCTAAACTCAAGAAACTCTGAACCTAAAGCATACCAGTATTAATTCTGAAACAAATCATGCACTTAAAGCTCCAGTACCCTAATTGCACTTCAGCATTCAACTCCAAGCTGTATTTGCCGTGGCCTACCCACGAGAGACTGTGAAACATATATTCCGTATTGATTTGCTTTGTTCCTGCTATATTAAAGCAACTGTTATCCCCAAGACCGTGTCTGTGGACTGTCCATCAGCTGTGGATACTGTGTGGAGGTGGATAGCAGGGAACATCTGGGCCCTTACAATTCCACCGTCTGATATTTAGGAGGTATAATGCAGAGCGTTATTCTGCTAATTTTCAGTTATCGCTACTGTATAAGCAGCGGCACTACGCTATATACACACCCGGATATCACTTACTATCCAACCAAGTATTTCACTTGTGTGGTCACCCTTATATGACATTTGTCTGTTACTTGACTGTATGGATATTATTCTATTTAATCTTATATATTTGTTGTAAAGTAATTAAATAAAATATTGTTTTTAGAGGTTTGTTTTTTTCATATTGATCATGCCAAGCTCTTTTTTTTATAAAAGATCTGAAAATTTAGTCTGCTTATATTATTGCAATAATCTCTTCATAATAAAAAATCCCACAAATGCTAGTCATATAAAAAAATAAACTAGTTAAAGGGGTTATCCGAGATTTTTTGGCTATGATGCTAAAAACTTAATGACAGGGAGTACCTTACAACCTGCCCTTTCTGTCCTGCAATGATGTGTTCTGGCATAGGTGGCGATTCTCCAGTGTCATTTGAACTCACACCAACAGAGCAACTCTTTCACTTCCAGTCTGCTCTGTTAACAAGGTGCTACTGCTGATGTCATGCTGATTAACAGTTTGCTGTTCACAGTAAGATAAAACTACATGATATCGGCAGTGACACCCCAACAGAGCTCTGCTCTATAGACGTGACAACACCAGAAGCAGGAGAATTGCCAGCAGGAGCAGTCCGTGACTGCTCTAAGCAAGAACTAATTGTCGCTGGGCAGAACAGGCAGGTAGTTAGCAACTACCTGGTAGTAAGTTCTTAACTCTATAGCCCTAAAAAAACAAGGTCCAGGATAACCCCATTAAGCTCCATTAACAGGAGCGAATTTCAAATGTTTTCCAATTATAAGAAATTTTTTATGTTCAACAGTAAGACAGTGTAAAAATGATTTACCCAAAAGGCGTCTCATCTGAAAGAATTGCAATCGTACCATATTGAGTATTGTCAGAACATAGGTGGTGATGTTTTCGTGCCCATGATTTTGCATCATTTTCTTGTCAACGACTACAAGAGTTTCCACATTTAATGGATTGTTCCTCTGTGGTGGCTTTATCAGAGACCGTTTGACCCTTCTTGGATATTTATATTCATCAGGTAAAATGTAAATGTCATCATTGGGAGGCTTGGGCATATCTAAGTAAAACAAAAATGAACAAAACAAATGATACATTAACTTTATATAACCTATCAGAGCAGTTTCGATTAGGATATGATTTTCATCACAACCATGTACAAATTCAGCAAATTCAATAAGTTCATATGTTTCGCTTCCACCAAAATTTTAAAACTAGTATAGCTTAGAAAACATGGAAGGTAAGTTTATAAAGCGCCCTGAAAGTTTAAAACACATACAGTACTCTGCATAAATGAATACACCCCTTTTGAAAAGTAAGATTCTCATGAATGTCTCATGTTCTAAATTTTAACAAGACTGAGTTTTGTAGAACATTTTTTAACCTATCAAATTAAAGTAAGTATAATAATATAATGTCCATTACAAAACCTTCAGATTTATGCAAATTAGTTAATGAAAAATATGAATATTCCACACATCAAACACCACCAAATTGCAATTTTAACCGTTTAACGGCCAAGGACATACTGGTACGTCTTTGGTCACCTCCCTTTGGTTACCTCGGGCTCAGTTCTGAGGGTATGTGCGCACGTTGCTTTTTACCTGCTTTTTCTTCTGCGCTGTTTAATGCCAAAATGGATGTGTTCTTCTATTCAAGCAAAGTCTATGGGAATTTGGGTTTCTTGTTCACACTATGTTGTTCAAAATGCTGCCTTTTTGTGGCAGAACTTTGGTCAAAAACTCAGCTTTGCAGTGCAAAACCCAAATGGCAAAAACAATTGACATGTTGCTTCTTTGAAAAGCTGAGTTTTTGACCAAAGTTCTGCCACAAAAAGGCAGCATTTTGAACAACATAGTGTGAACAAGAAACCCAAATTCCCATAGACTTTGCTTGAATAGAAGAACACATCCATTTTGGCATTAAACAGCGCAGAAGAAAAAGCAGCAAAAAAGCAGGTAAAAAGCAGGTAAAAAGCAACGTGCGCACATACCCTTAGAATTTCCAGCACATGTCTGCTGATCTGATCAACAGACATGTGTGGCTAACAGGTGCTGGTGGATCAGAGATCCACCCATGCTTGTTAATCTCTTAAATCATGCTGTCAAACACTGATAGCTCACTATGCAAAGAATAGGCTATCAGTGAGCCCTAGATCCAAAAAATGAGAACACTATGTGTCTTAGAAAATGGCAACAAAAGTGCAACTCTTTTTTTGGACAAACTGTTGCATTTTTTTTCACCACAGTAAAAGTATACATGTTTGGTATCTACAAACTCATATCAACGTGAGGCAATCATACTGACATGTCATTTTTACCATATAGGGAACATGGTGAATAAAAAAACCCCAAACCATTGTGTAATTTCACTTTTTTCACTATTTCTCCGAATTTGGATTTTTTCCCCCGTTCCTGTACACTATATGGTAAAAATAATGGTGTCATTTAAAAGTACAACTTGTCTTGCAAATAATAAGCCCTCGTATGGCAAGATTGACAAAAACATAAAAAAGCTACAGCTCTCAGAAGAAGGGTAGAGAAAACTGAAACTGACAATCGCTCAGGGGTGAAGGGGTTAAGGAAAGCACCAAATCATGCAATGAACAAGTTGATGACATATTACAACATCTGTTTTTTTTCCATTCTTCAAGAATGAACTCTTTTAGAGCTCGGATGCTGAATGAAGAGGTACTGTATGCTCAACTTGTCTTTTCAGAACTTCCCATAGGTGTTCAATTAGTTTCAGATCAGGAGACATACTTGGCCACTGAATCACTTCTACCATGTTTTTCTACAGAAATTCAACAGATATTGGAAAAGTGCACATCTACCAAGAGCATGGAGTGATGGTAGCATCTTCTCTTTCAATAACAAGCAGTACATCTATGAATTCATGATACCCTCAATGAAATGTTCCCGACACCAACAATAATCATGCAACCCCACGTAAGGACACTGTCACCATCATGTTTCACTGTATATTTCAATGATGGCATCATGATTTCACCGATGTACTGCTCTATATTGAAAGAGAAGATGGTACCATTACTCTGTGCCATTCATAGACATGCACATTTCCAACACTATCCCAATAATCATAACAGGTTTACATTCTGGAGGAAAAAAAAGGTTGCCCTTTGTCAGTAATTCTCCTTTCTGGCTAATAGATAAGGGTCACAATGGGTAGGCTCCTTCTGTAATGTCAGCATACCCTAAAAAGGCATAAGCAAATGGGATGTTGTGTTCAGAAACTTCTTTCAATAAAAAAAGTCTAGCTATATACAAGAAGGTGACTATAATAAGGAAAGATTTTTTTTATGGCTTGAAATTTTGAAAAATAACTTTTACTTAGTTCAAAATGATAATGTGATTTAAGGTCTCAAAAATGTGATAATCTGTTTAGTTATGCTAAACATTTGGGTGTATCTTCTACTGTGTATACTACTGGGCATCCAAACCACATTCCTAGTAGCGTTTAATAAAACTGACCATAATATCACAGATTATTATAATTTACTAGAAGGTGGCCCGATTCTACGCATCGGGTATTCTAGAATTTACGTATTGTGTAGTTCATGTATGATTTTTGTTATATATATATATATATATAGAGAGAGATGTTGTTGTGTGTAGTTACCAAGTGTTTGTGTAGGCGCTGTACATGTTCTGGGTGTTGTCTGGGTGTGACGGGGGGTGAGAGCGGTGTTGTATGTGTGTTGCGTGTGTTGCGTTGTTTGTGGAGCGCTGTGTGTCTGTAGCGTTGTGTGTGTGTTGCGCGGTTTGTGTGTGTGTGGTGTGTTTTGGGGGAGGTATGTTTTGTGCAATGTGTGTGTTGTGCGGTATGTGCGTATATTTGTGTGTGCCGCGGTGTTTGTGTGTTGGGTGTTGTGTGTGTGCAGCGTTGTCTGTGTGTGTGGTGTCTGTGTAGGGCAGTTGTTTGTGGTTCCCAGTGTGTGTGTGTGTGTGTGTGTGGTGTGTTGTGCAGTGCGCGCGCGTGTGTGTGTGTGTGTGTGTGTGCGCATCAGCCTCTCTTCTCTCAGCCTACCTCTCCCAGCCTCCCTCCTCCCAGCCTCCCTCAGCATCAGCCTCCCTCTCCCAGCCTCCCCAGCATCAGCCTCCGCCAGCATCAGCCTCTCTCCTTCCAGCCTCCTCCGGCATCAGCCTCCCTCTCCCAGCCTTCCCCAGGATCAGCCTCTCTCCTCCCAGCCTCCGTCCTCCCAGCCTTCCCCAGCATCAGCTTTCCCCTCCCAGCCTCCCTCAGCATCAGCCTTCCCCAGCATCAGCCTCTCTCCTCCCAGCCTCAGCCTCTCTCCTTCCAGCCTCCCCCAGCATCAGCCTCTCTCCTTCCAGCTTCCCTCAGCATCAGCCTCCCCTTCCCAGCCTTCCCCAGGATCAGCCTCTCTCCTCCCAGCCTCCTTCCTCCCAGCCTCCTTCCTCCCAGCCTCCCTCAGCATCAGCCTTCTGCTCCCAGTCTCCCCCAGCATCAGCCTCCCCATGCATCAGCCTCCACCAGCATCAGCCTCTCTCCTTCCAGCCTCTCTCCTTCCAGCCTCCCCCAGCATCAGCCTCCCCTTCCCAGCCTTCCCCAGGATCAGCCTCTCTCCTCCCAGCCTCCTTCCTCCCAGCCTCCCTCTCCCAGCCTCCCTCAGCATCAGCCTTCCGCTCCCAGTCTCCCCCAGCATCAGCCTCCCCAAGCATCAGCCTCCACCAGCATCAGCCTCTCTCCTTCCAGCCTCCCCCAGCATCAGCCTCTCTCCTTCCAGCCTCCCTCAGCATCAGCCTCCGTTTCCCAGCCTTCCCCAGGATCAGCCTCTCTCCTCCCAGCCTCCTTCCTCCCAGCCTCCCTCAGCATCAGCCTCCCCAAGCATCAGCCTCCACCAGCATCAGCCTCCCTCGTCCCAGCCTCCCCCTCCCAGCCTCCCCCAGCATCAGCCTCTCTCCTCCCAGCCTTCCCCATGATCAGCCTCTCTGCTCCCAGCCTCCTCCAGCACGCCGTGCTCCTCTGCCGACACTCACACACCCGATCGCATCCACTCACACACACCCGATCGCATCCACTCACACACACCCGATCGCATCCACTCACACACACCCGATCGCATCCACTCACACACACCCGATCGCATCCACTCACACACACCCGATCGCATACACTCACACACACCCGATCGCATACACTCACACACACAGACACTGACGATATCGCACATACGCGCTTATACTCACAACATCCGGGGATATCACATGCTTCTGGCCATGTGATCCTCCGGCAGGTCCTGGAAGATCACAACAGCACAGTATCGCCGCCGAGAAGCAAGCGATATCCCAGGATGTTGTGAGTATGTGGATGCGATGTGATGTGTGTGTGTGAGTGAGTGTGATCTGATTTGTGTGTGTGTATGTGTGTGCTGTTATGTGTGTGCTGTTATGTGTGTGCTGTTATGTGTCTGTATTTTCCGCAGCTGCAGGACCTTGATGTGTGGATGCGATGTGATGTGTGTGTGTGATGTGTGTGTGAGAGTGAGTGTGAGCCGGTGTACACTGGTAACTATGATACACATCGGGTAACTAAGGGACCTTAGTTACCCGATGTGTATAATGGTTACCAGCTTTCACGGCCTCCGTGAAGATCCCAGCATCGCAAGGTTATGTGTGGCGCTGCCGGGATCCTGACGCAGCCGGTGTAGAAGCAAGAGATATCCCAGCATGTTGTGATGTGTGAGGTGTGTGTGAGAGTGAGTGTGAGAGTGAGTGTGATCTGATGTGTGTGTGTACTCACCTGGGAATCGGGGCTCCGTGTCAGTTGGGCCAGAGCGAGCGTGCATTGCGTGAGGGGGGCGGGGCCTGCAGAGAGCCGGGCGAGAGGCCAATCCGTGTGGGGGGGCGGGGCCATGGCGAGCCCAGCGGCCAATCAGCTTTGTGTCACCGTAAGGACACAATTTCGGAGCATGACAGACAGACAGATAGACAGACAGACAGATAGACAGACAGACAGACAGACAGAATAAGGCAATTATATATATAGATTACTTTTTATCTAATAAAAAAAGTAAATTTTTAGAGTGTCCAAGGAGCAGGTATTAAACCCATCAACGCTTGTCTTACTGTGATCAACCTGCGTGGCGTAAAACTGCTTCCATTGCCTGCACCATCTCCGAATTTGTCTCCCATTGAGCAAATCTTGGATGTGATTAGTCAAAATTTGCTGAGGGACCTGCCAACAACAGATCTTAACGATTTGCAAGTCCAAGTGCATTCAGCATGGCAGAGCATTTCTCTGACAACTGTAAATAACCTCAATGATAGCATGTTAAGGTGTGTAATTGAGTATATTTCTACTCCTGGCCCTTAAACTCAAGTTGAATAGGGTTTATGGCACACTTGGAATTATGGGTACTCAAGAAGGGTTTAAACCCTTCATAAAATGCTCAAAAAACTTGGCACACTAAAATGAATATAAGGACTTTATTATACAGGCAATCAAAAAAATCCAAAAAATGTAACGTTTCAACCCCTATATTTGGGTCTTCATCAGGCACAATAGATTCTTGTGTAGGAATATGTCTTTAAGATGGTGACACAGTCAAAAGTACCGTAAGATCTACTGAAAAATCAGATTGCTGTTCTGAATAGATATAATGGCGCCGTGTGGCAGAGTGTTTTACACGCAGGGAGGAGAGTGCTCTCTTTTCTATAGATCTCATGGCGATTTTGACTGTGTCACCATCTTAAAGTCATATTCCTACTCAAGAATCTATTGTGTCTGATGCAGGGAATCAGGACCGGTTTTCACAATATTTAGGGTTTCACAGCCTGACTTGTGCCGTCTGTCCACTGCAAGCCACATTGATACGTTGCTAGTGGCCTTTGCAAATACAAAGCAGGACTCTACCATTTTGTGCTGCCTGATAAACTAAACGCACCGTTCCTTTTTCCACAATACTTAGGGTTTCACAGCCTGATTTGTACTGTCTGTCCACATCAGCCACATTCATATGTTGCTAGTGGCTTTTGCAAATCGTTACAAAGTAGTACTCTAGTATTTACTGCTGACATACAGTAAAGCACCTTTCCTGTTTCCACAATATTTAGGGTTTAACAGTCTGACTTGTGCCATCTGTCCACATCAGCCACATTCATACCTTTGCAAATACAAAACAGGACTATACCATTTTGTGCTGCCTGGTACAAAGTACTAACTTATACTTTCTCCACAATATTTTTGGGGTCAAAGTTTTCTTGGCTTGGTCTATCAACATGTGCAAAACCCAAAATTACAAAAAAGGCAGTTAAGGGACAGGGATGTGGATTTGGGCGTGGTGATGTCAGTGGTGGGTGACAAGGCACTGAGTTTGTGTCAGGTCAGAAGAAGCTTGATGCATCCATGATGTTCCTTGCCAAATTTCCTAGCCTGGAACATAAACATGTGTGGAAGCCAGAAGAGTGAGAGCAGATTCTGTCTTGGATGGCAGACAAGGCCTCTTCGCATTTGTCAAGCAACAACCAATCTTCCACAACAACACAGCCTACTGTGGATACACAGAAGGCTCGCCCATCCAATCCTCAACCTGGTCCTCCTTCCTCCCCCCTTCATCAGTCACAGGAGACATATGAGCCCAATCTTGGCTACTCTGAGGATCTGTTTTGTACATACCCATTGGTTAACTGTGGCCTCTCACCATGCAGCATGGAAGAATGACATGAGAAGGTGGCATGCGTTGATGCACAAATATTTAAGGACCTACAGCCAGAAGAAAGCTGTTTTGAGGAACCTGATTTACTCTCTCCTGAGGTGAACGCTAATGATGATGAGACATAGTTGCCATCAGGTCAGCCTACAATCTCAAGTGGGAAGGAGGATGAGATGGAAGACGAAGTGGTCGATGATGAGTCCACTGATTTGACCTGGACCACTGACATGCATAGCCAGCACTGCAACACAGAGGAAGATGGATATGTAGCACCAACACAGGTATTGTCACCTGGAATCAAGCCCTGGGATTTGTGATGTCACAGCATCTATCAGATACCAGACATCACTAACCCTGTCAGTAATAAAAAAAGACAAAAAAAAAATTTTAGTTGAAAAAACACTCCCTAAAACATTCTCTCTTTCACCAATTTATTAAAAAGAAAAACAAATCCGGATCCAGCGTAATCCAATAATGGGGTCCCACGACGATCCATACCATACTCAAAGTCCCAGCCAATGAAGAACAGAATGTTCCCCATTGGCTGGGAGAGCAGTGCAGTGACCAGAGTTAACATCATTAGGTCAGGCCAGGTCACTGCAGGGCATAACGAGCGCCGATGTCATGAACTCATGGGGTCAGCGCTTGTCACTGAGTTTCATGGCTGCCGCGTTCTCACACGAAATGTCCCATGAGCCCAAAAAGTCACCACTAGTCACAGTCTCGGGTCATCCGCCAGACTTGATGTGAGAACGCAGAGTATTGGAAGACAGTGATGAGTGCTGATGTCACAAGTTCAGCGGAGATCATCACAGCCGGTAATGAGCTGAGCTAACCTTCTGATGTCGGCTCTCGTCATCATGCAGCTGCTTGCACACTAATGTGTGAGTCACTGCAGGGCTGGCCAGGGCAGTGCGACACAGGAACTTCTTCCGTGTGGCTTCAGCGGATCCCTGAAGCCATATGTGGGTCAGAAATGCATGCAGGCATATTCTCCACGCTCTCCCCATTCAGTTTCATCACTTTCCCATCCATTTCATCCTATTCCGCAGGCCCCCAGACCTCTTTGTTGGGTCCAGCAGAAAATTACTCACATTTCCTATTGACTTGCATTGCACTCGCTATTCGGAACGAATATGAGAGAATTACAAAGTACTTGTTACGAATATAGCGATTACAAATACTACGGTACCCACTCATCTCTAGTGGTCATGGTCATTTCTATTTTTCTTTTGTTCATTCACTCTATTTTTACCAATTAAGAAAATATAAACTATCACTTCTATTTTTTAAAACAATCATAGTTTGCAACATTTCTTTTATATATATATATATATATATATATATATATATATTGTGAGGTAACGTGGTCGGCTGCACGGCAGAAGACACGGGATCCAGGCGCCAATGGTCACAGCACACAGTTTATTGCACAAAACCAAATCCAAAACAGCACACAACACGTATTCCGGAATATCCTCCTCCAGAACCAACAAGCCAGATTCCAGAAATGGCTCACATGTGCTTCTTCGGCAGAAGCTTAGGGAGTTGTGTTCACTCCCTTACACTAGGGGCCCACACCCCGGTTCCTGTTTCCTTTTAACCCTCCTTTCAGCCTGCAGGGAAACAGCAATAAACCCTGGAGTGGAGTTGCTTTCTATACATGGAGGGAGCACAACCGGGGCGAGACGTACCGGCCGTCATAGACAACCCCGGTCACAGTCTCACAATATATATATATATATATACATATATATATATATATATATATATAAAATTGCCTTATTCTGTCTGTCTTGCTCCAAAATTATGTCGTTACAGTGACAACCGTCGCATTGGCCACTCGCCTCGCCTCCGCCCCCCGACACGGATTAGCCGCTCGGCCAGGCTCCGCCCCCCGCATGGATTGGCCGCTCGCCTCGGCCCCCTGCACGCATTGGCAGCTCGGCCAGGCCCCGCCCCCTCATGCATTGGACGCTCATCCTGGCCCCGCCCCCCGCACGCCTTCCCTGAACCCACACGGAGCCCCGACTCCCAGGTGACTGCTGCACTCCCGGAAGCCCACACCGGCAAGACAAAGTGTAGAAAAGCCGGATGTGTGAATCCACTAGCTTATCCCGGCTCCCGGCACACGTGTGCCGGAGCCGGCGTAGGCTGGTAACCATGGTACACATCGGGTAACTATAGAAACCGCTTTCCTTAATTACCCAATGTGTAACATGGTTACTAGCTTACCCCCGCCCCCGGCACATGTCAGCACTCTCGCTTTGAATAGTTACTTACCTTTTCTCCACTTTGTCGGATCCGGCGAGCTCCTGTGCACTGTTTACAATACAGTGGCCGCGCGACAAGCTCCGATCACGTGTTGTCATGTGACCGGAGCATGTGACCAGGAAGTTGCGGCGCGGCCACTGTACTGTACACAGTGTATGGCTGCTTTCAGACGTCCGTGTTTAATCAGGTACCAGTCACACACATGGTTATGGTCATATGTGTGACATCCGTGTTTGCATGCGTGTGACAGGTACCGGAGAAAACACGGGTCTGTGAAATAAAAATATTTTTCATATTTACCTGCTTTCTCCGGCTCTGCTGCCTCCCGCTCCTGACCGCCTATCAACACACACACACACACACACACACACACACACACACACACACTGAGCACATATACACACATAGCAGAGACACATGGATACACCGTGCGCATAAACACATAGCGCACATGCATGTATACACACATAGCGCACATGCATGTACACACACACACACACTGAGCACACACACACTGAGCACACACACACACACAAACTGAGCACACACACATAGCAGACACACACACACACACACACACATAGCAGACACACATGGATACACCGAGCGCATACACACATAGTGCACATGCATGTATACTCACACACACACACTCTGCTGTATAGTCACCCAGCGATGCGGTCCCCGGCACTGAAGTCCCCAGCGCTGTTCCCACTTCCAGCTACACAGGGCACTGAATATTCAGTGAGTATAATGAGCGGCGATAAGAAGCGGGAGGCAGCAGAGCCAGAGACAGCATCGCTAGGGAGAAGTAAATATAGAAAATATTTTTATTAAAAAGACCCATATTTTCTCTGGTATGTTTTACACTGATGTCACACGGATCACATCAGTGTGCGATCCGTGTGAAATCCATGCTGCCGGAGATGCCTGCGTGTGTGCGTGCGGGGTCATGAAAAGTCACACGGTCCATGTGCAAACACGGACGTGTGAGGCACATCATAGAATAACATGGGTACGTGTGACATCCGTGTAAAAAACGGATGTCACACGTACCTAAAATACGGACGTCTGAAACCAGCCTACGGCAGCGAGCCGGATCCGACAAAGTGGAGAAAAGCCGGATGTGTGAAACCACTAGCTTACCCCGGCTCCCGGCACACGTGTGCCGGAGCCGGCGTACGCTGTTATCCAGCGTACACATCAGGTAACTATGGAAACCGCTTTCCATAGTTACCCGATGTGTACCATGGTTACTAGCTTACCCCGGCTCCCCGCCCATTCAGATCGTTGGTCTCCCAACATGCCGATGCGTGCTGCACAGCAGGAGACCAATGAGCAAAAAATGAACCATCATTATTCAAGACTTACTGTTTATATTATTATTCAATCTGCTAACCTACATATGCATTCTAGACTACCCGATACGTTAGAATTGAGCCACCTTCTAGTATATATATATATATATATATATATATATATATATATATATATATATATATATACACACACATACATACATACATACATATATATATATATATTTATATATTTCTAATATATAAAGCTGAATGTGTGTATGCATGTCTGGGATTGGCATCTGCACTGCCGCAGCTATAGCCACAAAATTTTGCACACTCACACGTCTGGACCCCGAGAGCGTCATAGGCTATGTTGTGAGGTGAAATTTTAACCCCGCACGGTGAAAGAGACAGACAGAGACAGAAGGGGAAAGAGACAAACAGACAGACCTGGAAAGAGACAGACAGAGATAGACCGGGAAAGAGACAGACCTGGAAAGAGACAGACCTGGAAAGAGACAGACGTAGAAAGAGACAGACCTAGAAAGAGACAGATGGGGAAAGAGACAGACAGACATGCAGACAGGGACAGAGACAGGCAGACAGGGAAGGAGGAGACAGCCAGAGAGACAAAGATAGATGGGGAAAGCCACAGACCTTGATAGATACAGACATGGAAAGAGACAGAGAAATAGAGACAGACAAGGAAAGAGACAGACAGAGACAGGCAGACAGGGAAAGAGACAGACAGGAAAAGACACAGACAAAGAGACGGGGAGACAGATGGGGAGACAGACGGGGAAAGAGACAGACCTGGGAAACAGACAGACCTGGGAAAGAGACAGATGGGGAAAGAAACAGAGAGATAGAGACAGACAAAAAAAGAGACATACAGAGACAGGCAGACGGGGAAAGAGACAGACTGGGAAAGAGACAGATGGGGAAAGAGACAGACGGGGAAAGAGACAGACCTGGAAAGAGACAGACGGAGCACATTACTTGACCAATTTAGTTAAATCTGTGTGGAATATCTGTGGTGTTGAAATATATGTTGTGAAATGCTTCTATTAGCTTAGTTTTTGCCTTTTAATAATTATATTTCTATATATTTGTTTTGTGTTTTTTGTGTGCAGAATACATTTTTGTTAATACATTCTATTTTGTTAACAACAGTTATTAACCCGGGCGAAGCCGGGTAATACAGCTAGTATTATATATATACACACACATATTTTTCCCCACATATTCAAACCAGAAGTCGGCAAACATATACTTTCTAGCACTAGTTGGTGCACGGTAAAAGATAATAACTATAGTAGTATTGAAGAAGTAATGTCCAGTGACAAGAGGATACTTATGGAAGAACAGTTAGTAATTAAAATTAGTGCTGTACAATCACAAAATGTGTGAAATGGATCTGACCCTATTCAGTAAAGAATTATTATTATTATTATTATTATTATTATATAACCTCATAAAAACCATCAGCTGCAACTGTGAAGTGCAAATATACTTATTATATTATTATTCAATGCTTGCTGAATCGGGCTGTATGCAACAACTATTTTTACTCCCCAAATGTATCTACATTAAAAATGAGTTTATTCCGCACACCTTCTCTACTAGCCTATGAGCCTCTAGAATTGCAAACCTCAAACAAAACCTGAAAAGCTCTGATCCTGCATTACCCTCTCCTACTGATGGTACCGGAGCAAGAAGGGCAGAATAAGAAAAGTAACATGAGAATCAATAATTCACTGTTATTAAATATATTCAATTATCACTACCTAATTTTAGACTCGTGTGGTTGTTGTTTGAATCTGAGTATTTTTAGTTGTTTTGTCATTTATAAAAATATAAAATGAGTTCAGCAGCCACACATTTTAATCATCTTAGAATAATTAAAATAAGTTATAAAAATAAAATACCATGCCAAAACCATGGATGAAAATACAGGTTTAAAAGGAGTAAATTCTAAAGGGCCTTTTACTGTGGGTTACTCTATGTAGTTTTGATGCGTATGCATGCCTTCAGCATCCGTTCTCTTTTTGCATTAAATGGTCTCTTGGATCCACATTTAAAAAAAGTGTTTTATTTTTCTGAATTCGTATCATATTTTTGGGTTTGTATTAGACTAGAATCCAATATAAGGTACTTACATTTTGCCAAAGGCCATAAAGACCCAGTGTCATTTGTTTCCATTTTTTGCCATATAAAATTCACCATACAAAGTGTTACCTTTGTGGCACTCTGTGTAACTGCATGCTGATGAGAATGAAAATGACGTTATGTCGCCTGTTTGTATGGGGCTGCAGACTGCATGAGCTGCGGGTGAAAAGAGATGGCTTTGGATTCCTCATGGGTATGAGAATATGTATAATAAATTTGCCACTATATCGTAGGAACATTATTTTTATAGCATTCTTCTTATATGGGAGCTAATAAGAAATAGAGCAGCTTAGTAAAAAAACTTTGTGGGGTACTAACGATGGCACAATTTCTTACTGGGAACTTTTTGAGTCATGGACATTATGGGACAGTATAGGGTACATTCCCAAATTTCAATGTGGACACAATATGTATTGCATTTTGAAGTGCATTATTTAAAAAAAATCTGTTACCAGCTTTTTGCTACCACATCTGAGCAGCATAATGTGGGGTCAGAGACCCTGATTCCAGCAATTACTTGGATGCATAATGCCATTTTCATAAAATCCCTATTTCTCTGCTGCAGATCTACGAGTTCTCTGACTACTGAACACTATAACCCCACCCACATCACTGACAGCTTCCTGTGTAGTAGAGCAATTGGAACTGAATTGGTTAAATCCTGCACTGCCTGGACAAGTATAGAGTTGAAAATTGTATGGATAAAGAGTGATTTGTTTTGCCAGCGCGTTTCGAAGTATGACACTTCTTCAGGACAAACCACAGTGAAAAGTAAAAGTATACATGCAGTTATAAATAGGCAGTGTATTCAAATACTTTAGGACGTGAAAATGGACCACTGGAGTGTCCTATGACATCTAGATAGATGAAGTTGCATAACTGTATGAATAAATGTGATTCATTTTGTTAATGCATTTCAAAGTATCACACTTCTTCAGGACAAACAGCAGTGACAAGTATATATACAGGCAGAAATAGACAGCATGCTCAAAAACATGCACACGTGAAAACAGACCACTGGAGTGTCATATGACTAATGCTTTGTTTCTGCTAATAAAGTTCATCAAGAACAAAACAAAAATAAACAGGTAAAAGCATAACACTATACAGAAAATGAAAAGTAACCACAAGAAAACATGCTTTTACATGTAAATTAGAAGTAAAAAGTGAAAATAATGAAGCAAGTAAAAAATCAAACATGTTTATGTGTAGTCCTTTTTGTTTGTGGTAAATTATTACGCTGGAGTGCTAGTGTTCTGAGCTTGTAAGAGGGTGATCCGAAAGCTGAAGACATTGTAATCTACTGTAAGTCCCTACTTATTTATTGCTGCAATATAAACTAATTCCTAATAAGAAATTCAATATTCCTCCCCAACTACAGTATCTAACTGCTGTTATTTATTTTTTTACCTACTTATTGTCTTTTGACGCTTCATTTGAGAATCCCAGTGCATGTTGGGATACACAAAGTGTCATCAGGGGACATAAGCTGCAGTCACAGCCACATCCTTTGTCCCCTTCATCAAATGAAACGTCATCAGTGATACTTCATTTAAGTGGTTTTATTGGTCCGTGCTATGTCTCTGCATGCTTTAATTTTTCAACTTGCAAAATGACAGCGCGTTTTGTGTTCCTGGCTCAAATAAGTAGAACCAGAAAAAAAGCAGTGCCCATTGTCAGTGTCACAGTACCTGGCAGCGTGCAGAGACTATCGGCGCTCACGCAAGTGATGTCACTTGTGAGGGCTACACTGGTCTCAGAGCGCTGCTAGGTACACTGACAATCAGCGTGCACTGCTCTGCTGCCAGCTCTACTGATCTGAGATGGCAACACAGAGCACGCTGTCACTGTGCACATCACGACGACAGTGTGCAGGGGCACAGTATGGACCAGGACAGCCCTTGAAATGAGAATCACAGATGATAATTCATTTCAGTGAGGGGGCAGAGGCTGAAAAAGGAAACCACATCAAAACCGCATTTTTTGTGTATTTTTCTGCCATGAGATGTAGATTATTTGCAACCAAATACTGAACGTACGCACATAGCCTAAGCTGGTAATATGGTATTAAGTTCATTGAGTTTATCATAGGTGAGTTCATAGACTTCACCTGAGGTGAGTTCACTGAATTCAGAGAGTTCACAGCTGGGGACCATGGGAACCGCCAGCTGTGACCTCAGGTGAACTCACTGACATCACTGTTCTCACAGCTGCAGCTCCATTTGTCTGTCTCTGACGCCGCGGTGCTCAGTCATGTTTTTTTAATGTGATTACACACTGCGACCTTAGATGTAGAAGGGCCAGAAACGTTGTGGTACGTTGTGTCTGTGAATTACATCAGACATGCAGGGGTGTTCTGGGGGTTAAAAAATTGGACAAAAAGATTTTTCTTTTAAATAAAGGATTTTCTCTGTTTTGTGTTTATTTCTTTTTACTTACATGATTAGTAATGTGGGAGATATCATAGACCCCTCCCCATTACTAACCTAGGGCTTGATGACAAGTGTAATTTTTTGATAAATTACAGCTGTCATTAGTCCTTTATATTACCCTAGTTGCGACCACATCAGGTAAAGAGCCAGGATTGGAGCATCTAATGGACGTGCCAAATCTGGGGCAGCTGTGAGCAGCTATTTTTAGGCTGGGAGCTTCCAATAACAATGAGCCTAGCCAGCTTGAGAATACCAGCCCCCAGCTGTCCACTTAATCTTGGCTGGGTATCAAAATTGGGGGCAATCCCATGCCGTTTTTTAAAATTATTTATTTAATTTAAAAAGGCCACATAGGGTTCCTCATATTTTGATACACAGCCAAGATAATGCACACAGCTGGGGGCTAAAGCCTCTAGCTGTCTGCTTTATTCATGCTGGATATCAATATATGGGGGAGGCCATTAGATTAGGCAGCTTGCTGCATCTCAGCCACAAACTGTCAGATTGCCTATACATGTATTTTTCCCATAGAAATCCACACACCTGGCTCTACTTTATCTGCTTGTCTTTCTACCATCCTTCATACCCCCTTGCATTTCACTGATCCATATGCGACCTGGCAAGACCCGCTTCACTAAACCATCACCTCAATTCCATGGTGTTCAACCTCACCTCTGGTTTAGATAATCAATCCCAACAAGGGGGACCATAAAAGCTAGACATATAGTGAAATTCCTACTGTACCAATGATACCCCAAAGTATTGGTTTTGCAAAAAAGAAAATATGTCAAATAGATGATTTATTTACACACTATAGTACATTTCAAGCTAATAAAGCTATTATTATAACTGGCTTCTTATGAGATAAGTATTCATCTAATATGCTTTATACATTCTTAATAAGTCAACAAAAAGGAGTACACCCTAAAACATGTGCCAATGAATGTCACAATATTTCTTATCTTCTATTATTGCCACACCAGTAATCAGCTGTACATAAATTCTGATGAAGACATAGTATGGTTCATTACAAGGGCTGGACGGTGCTCTGCATAGTCACACAGGGCACAACAGACACCCCCGCTTATAAAGCAGGACAACCTGGCAGCTGAGGTTTGATACTACCATGAATCTCAATATGAATTGTACATTATTATTACTTGCACACTATAGAATACTTATAACAATATTTTTTATTGTTATTTGTTTACTGTAATTTTAGAGCACTGTATGGTGGTATTTACTAAATCATTGTGTGGCATTAATATTTAGGTGGTAAAAAGTCGAACTAAAAAAAACCCAAAATCTGTACCTAGACATAATGGAAGCTCACTAGTGTCTAAAACTATGCTCCCATGTAGCATGAATGCTGCATTTTTTTCTGTAGCATTTTTCTGTGCAGAAAATCATTTGTGTCGAACATTTCAAGCAAGTGGATGTGATTGCAATTTCATGAAACCTCAAGTCTACTGTGTGATTCAAGATGCTGTGGGAATGTGCATTTCTTTATATCAGTCTGAGCAAATGGTTTTGCCTTAACTAGTCTGTTCCTGTATCTGTTTCTTTTCTTTATAGTTACGACGCCAATATAATATAGAGTTGGGTCCAGAAATATTTGTACAGTGACAAAAGTTTTGGCATTTTATCCGATTACCAAAACATTTCAAGATACAGTTCTATACTTAATATGAAGTCAAAGTGCAGACTCTCAGCTTTAATATGAGCAAGGTTTTACAAATTACAGCTCTTTAATAAGTAGCTGCCTCTGTTTCAAAGGACCAAAAGGTAATTGGACAATTATCTAAAAAGATCTTTAATGGGCTGCATGGGCTATTTCCTCATTAATTCCTCAACATTTAAGCTGGTAAAAGGTCTGGAGCTGATTCCAGGTATGTAATTTGCATTTAGAAGCTGTTGCTGTGAACCTATAACATGCAGTGGAAGGAAATTTCAATGAAAGAGAAACAGACCATTATCAGGCTGAAAAATAAAAAAATAATCAGAGAAATAGGAAAAATATTAGAAGTGACCAAATCAGCAATTTGATAGTCTGGAAAAATAAAGTGCTCTGGTGAACTTGGGAACTCAAAATGTCCTGGACGTCCAAGGGCGATGGACTGCGGCAAGAGTCCCGGATCCGGCTGCCAATCAAGCCACAGCCGCGATCCCGGATCCAAACGTCTCGAGTAGCTCCCCACTGTCTGTGGCCTGCGCCCCTGCCCGCGACAATTGCACATGACAGGTTCGCTTTAAGTGCCAACATAAAAGGGTTTAATTATTTGTTGGACTTTTAGGCCCTGCCCCTTTTTGATGGGGCCTGAGATTAAACATTTATAATTAAGTGCAGCCACAAATTCTCAATTGGATAAAAGCCTGGATTCCATATTGGTCACTTAAGGACACTACCATTTTTGTTTTAAAACCATTCTTTGGAGCTATATTAAGGATTGTTGTCTTCCTGGAAAATAAATCTCTCAAGTTGCAGTTCTCTTGTAGAAATCAATAGCGTTAAATTCTGAATTCTCCTTTATTCATTTTACCCTCAACCATTATAAGTCTTCCAGGGATTAATGTAAAAAGGCATGCCCACTATATGGAGCGGCCACCAACATGTTTTATGGGACACTTTTGGCAGCAGGAATCATTTGGCTTACTCCCTCTCAGAATTTTATGGCCAAAATGTTCAGTTTTGAGAGTTTTAATCAGTGGAAGCTTGTAATTCTTTCAAACTCGTCATATGTCTCTTGGTGCCTCTGCCACCCATGCCCCCCTTGGTTACCAAGATTAGTATTAGATTACGTTAGAAAAAAATGTTGTGGCTAACTTTTCCTTCTATAATTGAGGTAAATGGGCTCTGTCTAACATTGAACTGCAGAGCTCTTCTGTGCGTGCTCTGACTAATAAGCTGCCTTCTAGTGCCCTCCATAGCAGGGAAACTAACACAATGTTCTCCTCTCTAAGGGCCATTTACACAGACTAGCATCACTAAAGGACTAACGATTAGTCATTGAGTACTCTGTTTAGGCAAGTGGAGTATACACTGGCGGCCAAAGACAGAAAAGAGCCCCAGTACAAGTACAATACATGGGCCCCTTGCAGTCCAATAACTCATCAATATGCAAAATTCTAACTGATTTGGAAGTGGAAATGGGCCCCCTTATCTCTTGAGCCCATTCGGTTGAACAGGCTACACCAATGATATGTCCGCCGCTGGGACCATGGTAAGGGATGATTCTGCACAATTTTATTTTGTGCAAAAGAACATTTCACCCAATAAGCAAGCATTTTGCTCATTTATCATGTTATTGGAAGCCTGTAAACACTGAAAGTTTATTGTGAAGCGAGTGTTCTTAAGAATACTTATCCATGATAATCTTTCAGGGTAAATACAGTTTTACTTTTTTTTGCCCAGTGTTTTCAGTCACCAAGGGGTGGTTTTTACTGGCTGAACAAGTTTCTGAACATGTCACTAGAGAACAGTTAAAGGGGTTGTCCACTACTAGGACAACCCCCTTCTGATTCCATATTTTCCCCAGGTAAAATAAAAAAGCCTACATTCACCTTTACGTCCATCACTGTTCCAGGGGTGCTGGGGGATCACTTAACGTTGTGACATCTCGCGAGCCTCATGTGCAGTCAGTGCTGGCTTCGTTCTTCCCGCCTATGGGCAAATGAGTTTTTCAACAGAAAGTGAGCATTGTGGCTCCTGCTCACTACCTGTTGATTGCTCCTGTGTCCAAAGGCAGGGAGACTAAAGCTGGTGCTGATTAGACTCGTGGCTTGCGCGATGTCACAACATCATGTGAGCCCAGGCATTGTGGGTCCCGGTACGCTAGAACAGCGCTGGTCGCAGAGGTGAGTATAGGCTTTTTGATTTTACATGGGTGAAACATGTGGAATTAAAAGGGTTTGTTCTAGTAGTGGACAACCCATTTAACTACAAGGTACTTGGTGAGAAAAACTCCACTTTTCACTAACAAGATTTAACAAAAATAACTTTAAAACAGTTAGCGTTTCTTTTTCATATGCGCCCCTCCATTCCAATTTTATAACCCTCCCCAACTCTAATAATAAACATGTACATTTTTACTTTTGCTCTATTGGGTGTAAACTACATAACTTCTCTCCTCATAACTTCTGTTTTTTTCTTCTCTATGAGAGAAGTTCTGTGGTATATGTCAAGTGGATTTGAAGGAAAATTGACTTCTTTACTACTTAGGGTAAGTTCACACTTCCGTTGTTTTGCATCAGTCACAATCCGTCGCCTTGAGCAATTACGGTATCCTGCAAAACACTTTGCAGGAATCAGTTTTTTCCCCATAGAGTTCTATTAGTGATGGATTGTGACTGATGGCCCTGCATTGCATCCGCTGCGTGACTGATCAGTCATTTACTGACTGACTGTCAGGCGGGAGCAACCCAGAATGTAACGTTTTTTGTGTGCGGCGGATCGTTTTTTTACTGTGAGCATGCGCACAGTAAAAAACCATGATGGACTGTAAATTCAGTTTCAGTTCCAGCGGCCTGAACGATCAGCTGATCACACAGCGGCTGGCTATTGTGAACGATAAGCTGATCGCCCGGCGGCCGGCTTTTGTGAATGATCAGCTGATTATTCACAATAGCCGGCCTATCAGCTGATCGTTCACAATAGCCGGCCCCCGGTAAAACAAAGAAACAAACAAACAACATAACGGATCGTTTTTTCATAGCATCAGTCACATCAGTTGTGCCACTATCTGCAATGTATCCGTTGCATCAGTCACACAACTGACTGATGCAAAACAATGGAAGTGGGAACTTACCCTTAGGGGCATAATTTTGGAATGGAGGGACACAAAAAAAAGAAGCAATTGGAGGAGGTACTTAGATAAAATTTAAAAAAATACAGTGAAAGTCATGTTTAAAGGTATGTGCACACATTGAGTTTTTCTACTTCATATTTTTGTCATGAAAAATGAAGCATTTTACTGTCCCAACAAAGTGAATCAGATTTCTGAAATCTCATGCGCATAGTGGTTATTTTTTCCTTGCACATTTGCAACAGTTTCAAATCCCTAGCGTGTCAATGCTTTCTGCTGTTCTGCATCTTATTTTCCTCCCATTCTAATGAAGGGAAAAATGTATAAATAAATAAAAATAAAAAACGCAGTTTTTATGCAGTGGGACATGTTTTTGATGCAGAAATGTCCGCAACAAATGCTTAACATGTGAACATGTCTAAACCGCTTCTTGGCGAGAGCATAATTTTATTGTACTAATAACATGCAAAAATAAATATTGCCTTTCAGAGAAGTCACCTCTGTATAATCCGTGGTGACAGTATAGTGGACAAGATTCGCATTGCGAAAAATCACTTGGTACATAAAAATCATGGCAATTTGCCGTACATCATTTGCACTTATGCTTCATTAATGTCAAAGAGCAATCAATTATTGCCCAAACACTAACATCTGGTTTAATTCTATTTATAAACGATAACTAATTTATTAGGTTTCACTTTTTAGGCATCATGGGGCAGATTCATCATTAATTTCTCACCTTTTTTTGTCTCGTTTTGTGTATTTAATGCTGGTTTCTCATTTATGACTTTTAAAAGCACTTTATGTGCTCATCTGTTTTTGTTTTAGCTCTCCAATGTGGGCATCATCTTTGCAGTTGTTTTCGCCTGATTTATTATTTGCGACTTTTGGAAAAATGCCTAAATTTTTGCCCAAATGTAAACAGTTCTCTCCCTAGTGTTTTCAGGTATGCCAGAAATTTTTGTAACATTTTGCAAGAAGGTAAAGACAAAAACAAAGACAAATTTTTAACTTTTCATGAATTGCTTGCACCATTTTCAAGAATGGCAATGAATACCGCAAGATAAAAATAACAGTGACTCACAAACAAACAAACCCACAAATGATAAATCAGGGTCCTAATTTCTAGTAGGCTGTGTAGGTCAGATGATTTGTGAATTCTATAGTACAAGCTGTAAATTCTCATTCCTTAGAATACAGTATATTCAGAAAGATTGAGAAAG
Organism: Anomaloglossus baeobatrachus; assembly: GCF_048569485.1. Taxonomy (NCBI): domain Eukaryota; kingdom Metazoa; phylum Chordata; class Amphibia; order Anura; family Aromobatidae; genus Anomaloglossus; species Anomaloglossus baeobatrachus. The sequence continues at coordinate 308,581,782 of NC_134358.1, forward strand.
ATTGACAGATGTCATAAGTATAATAACTATCTCTAAGATCAATAAAATGTAATTATTTTTTACAGTTTAAAAATACAAAAAATACGTCCTTACATACATTTCTTGCGTCTTCCACAGTAATGTTGTCTGACACTTCTTCCATGTCTTTTGCCCATGTGTCGACGATCTTGATGAGATGGTCTTGGATGGGAATGGTAAATCCCATTTTGATGTTCCAGTTCTTGCTGTCGCTCAACTAGAGATATCATATTTTCTTTATACATCTTTTTGTCTGTCGATCTCTTGTATAGAACATGGGGCTGGTGGCCATTTGAGGTGGAGTAATTGTGCTTAAGTGCAATATGTTCAGGCAGTGGTTTCAAGAAATAATCAGCTTCTTGTGTCCTTATTAAACCAGACTGGAAACAGAAAACATAGTAATCAGAAAAAATGTAGAGGACAAGTAAAAAATGGACAAGAAAAATAAAATAACATTTCCTTTTTTTTTATTAAGCCATTTTATATTGTGTCAAATGGACCTGGTAAAATCACGTTATTTGAGTTTCCAGTTTTTTAGACCCATCTAATCTAAGTGTTCTTCCAGGTATAAATGAAAAAATATTTGCTACGTTACTTATTATTATAAGCTTTAGCATTTTTCTCCTTTTTGTATTCCAATCCATGTTGCAACCTTTTTGCCACTGACTGTAAACTTCCTACAGGAGACACAGCTTTGAATAATTATAGTTTTTACTATTTAAATCCACATAATTAAACATAGTATTTTTCTAATTTGTTTGTATTTTCTGTTATATATTTTTGAATGTTATTGTTTTATAGGGTCATTCTGCCATTACTATGATTGGCATTCACCATAACGTAAAATACATCTTTATTTCAATCCATGCATAAAAGGCAGTGGGTTGTCGGCCGGATGCAGGCACCACAGAGGATGACGGCCATTTCGCAATAGCGGCACTTCCACAGGACCTTAGGTCAACCGTGAAAACGCCGCTCGCGCTAGGACCCATGGACGTGCCACTGGCGTGAATTGGCCATCATCCTCTGTGGTGCCTGCATCCAGCAACCGACCCGCTGGCTTTTACTTTTACTCATTTTAATAAAGATGGATTTCACATTATGGTGAGTGTCACTATTTTTTTTCTATGTTTTGGACTTATATTTGGACTTTTTCCTATTAGAATGAGCACCACCATATAGCGAGTTTTAGGAGTATCCAACTTCACCTACTCACCCACAGGTACAGGAATAGTTAATACCAGTGGTGCAACACCACATCCTTTTTTCTTACATTATACAGTAGATAAAAATACCATAAGAACCTAAAACCTTGAGATGTTTGATGTGATGGGCATGCTTGTGCTCAACGCCTATACAGCTATGAACTTTCTTCATAATCCAGTCTGTATTGATAATGAGATGACTGCTATAAAATAACCTTAACAGAATAAAAGCCTTAGTTTATTATCTGGCTCAGTGGTCATAATAAAAATTGCAAGAATCAGGATTTTAATCTTAAAATTTAACTTAAACAATTTCATTTTCAGATTACACATACAGTGTGTCCACCCATTTCCTGTCCACCGCCATTAACTTGAGAACAGCGGTGGCTATAGGCAAAAAAGTGGTGTCTAGGTATAGTAAAGTAGCCATGCGCTACGCAATGAAACCACCTATTGCGCCACCTGGTGGAAAACAACAGAGTTAGCAAAAGAATGAGATAGAGAAAAATAGTGAAATAAAAAATTGTAGGGCATCGTCAATTCAATACGAATCGACACCTTGCATACAGAAATGCTATGATATGAAACCCCTGAACCCCTCAAAGCATTGAATGCTGGTCACGCATATGGTGCACATTTAACTTTGATGCTCAAAGTGGCCACCGTCAGCAATGCACATCTGGACCCTGGACAGCATACTGTATCTTGCTGCATGTTGTGCAATATGGTAGGTGACACGTTTGCACAAGCATCTGTGATACGTCGTCGTAGGTCCTGCAATGTTGGTGGAGGGGTCGCATACACCTGGTTTTTGATGTCACGTCACAGAAAGAAGTCCAATCGGGTCAGGTCAGTTGAGCGTGGAGGCCACTGCAGTAAAATAATTTTTGGACCACCATATCTGTTTCTTTCTCGTTTGGGTGTACCAGAGTTACGCTTTTCAGTATTTTGTTCATGCAGACCTAATTTTTTGATTTTGTTTATGCAGACCTAATTTTTTGAATTTTGTTTATGCAGACCTAATTTTTTGATTTTGTTTATGCAGACCTAATTTTTTGATAAAGGGTATTTAATGCCGAAAACGTTCATGAAATGAATGAAGGTTACAACTCGATATTTTGCAAATGAGTGAAGAATTATAATAATAATAAAAATAATAATAAAAATAATTTTCGGACCACCATATCTGTTTTCTTTCTCGTTTGGGTGTGCCAGAGTTACGCTTTTCAGCATCAGCGGCCACTGCACGCAGCCACCATACCCAATGACTTGTAGGAAGGTCTCCATGAGGTATTGCTTCACATCCGCAGCCTTATAAGTTTTACACGTTCTAATCATAGCCTTTCTGTATGCAAGTTGTCGATTCGTATTGAATTGATGATGCCCTACAACTTTGTAATTCACTTTTTCTCTATCTCATTATGTTTTCGAGATAAAAATGCTAACTCCGTTGTTTTCCACCAGGTGGCGCAATAGGTGATTTCATTGCGTAGCGCATAGCTACTTTACTATATACCTAGACTTCATTTCTATGCCTATAGCTGCCGCCGTTCTCAAGTTAATGGAGGTGGACAGGATATGGGTTGACACACTGTATATTGAAAAGGAACCTGTTGTGCCTCCAAACATTATTAGCCAACATATACAGACTTAATCTACATGTTAAAAACAAAATATATATCTGTGGGGGCTATTACACATAAATCATCAAAGAAAAACCTCTAAAATTGAATAACTTTATTATTAATATATTAAAATGGACATACAAGAAATAAATAATACTAAATAAATGACACAGATAGGATCCAAGGGTGATATGGTGGAGTAGGATATGGGGGGCTGTCTGAGCCCTAATAAATATATACCTACCTGACCGGAGCTTTGCACCCTTATAAAATGACATGGCACCCCTACTCCTCATGGACTGTCTCTAAATGACCCTAATCTAAAAAACTTTCTTTAGCCAAAAGGGCCAAAAGACAAAACAAGATCCCAGTTTAACATAAATGGCTGCACAGGGAAGGAAGGTCAGAAATCCATTCCAGACGTGAGACCCTAAAAACACTGCAAATATCAAATACACACACCAACCCAATATATAATCCAAGCGATTCTCTTCTCCCACTCTTGACACATTGAGAGCAATACTGCAGAAGAAATGCTACCACAGGCCTCCTGTATCCGTTGTTTCAGATGCCCCACATCCTGGATCCTGGATCTGCGGTATTGCTCTTGGTGTGTCAAGAGTGGGAGAAGAGAATCACGTTGACATTTCAACACAATGGGCAGCACTTTGAGCACATCCTTTAGTGGGTTACTGTTGTTGCTCCATGTCACAAACGCGTCAATAATTCAATAATAAATAAAGTTACGTTAAAAATGGTCAAACCATTGTTTTTCTTGTGCAATTCTCTATGTGTTTGATGTGTCACATGAACTCCTTCCCATTGAAAAAAGTAAAGTTGAATTCAAAATGGCGGCTTTGCAGATGGTCACCATGGGCGTCACCCGATCTCAAATGTTTGTGCCATCCCATGTACTATTATGCTGCAAATGGTAAGGTGATATCAGCAACCACTTCCATTTTATGAGGGTGTAGCTATACTTATGGCCCACCCTGTATAACAAAAAGGAATAAAGGCCCCCTGTATAGCCAAAAGTGGCAAATAGACAAAAATGCTCAGCTTGATAGATATAACATATTTCCTTGTTCATGCATGTAGATAATGAATCATTTGTTTTATAGTAAATATACAAAAAACCTTGTGTAGACAACGTTGGCCATTAGCAAATAATACTTCACCTTACAGTTGACGCATTTTCCCAATGCGTTTTCTCCTTCTTAGGATGTCCAGGAGTTCATCTGGGGAAATCCCACAATCAGAAAATATGGAAGAGCAGCGCCCCACCAGCCAAACAACTCCCCTGGCCACAGATAGAATAGTAAATCATCAGGTTCATATAGTAGGAGGTGCATCCATCAGATATAGCGATATGGAGGCGCTCCCCTGTGACGTGTCCTAAATATACACACTAATGTCACGATGAAGCATCCAGCCCAGTTCGCACTCTGATCAATACTCTAAGTGTAAAATATTCAAGGAAGCCGGCGAAGGATCGCTGTGGGATATAGCAATATATGCGATATCCCACAGTGATCCTTCGTAATACCCAGGTATCCCAATATCCTCATCAGCTCAGCAGCGATCCCCATATGCTGCACCTTTCCCAGCCTTACAGGTTGTCCACCACAAGCACTACTGACAGTGTATATTTGAAAAAGGTCGGTGAGACCGAAACGTCAAAATTTAATTCGTACACTACCCATGGTTCCTCCTATTAAAGGGATCTTTTGTTGCATTTTAGAACAACGGGATTCTTTGAATTTAGTACTATGGGGTTGGACTTTATCCGAGTACCAGACATAACTCCAGGAGTGCTGTAGTTTCAGTCATATCACAATACCCTAAGTGTATCACCAGAAGTATTGGAAATGCTGAATTGGAAGGCAATATGCGCTCCATTTTGAAAAAAGGAAGTGCCTCACCGGAAGTAATGATAATGAAGGGCTGGAGCGCAATAGATATGACAGGCATCAATTGTAAGGCTGTTTTATAAGCCATTAATCACTCTATAGGGGCGCCAACAAAACACGCTCATACGAATACATAGCTATAAGGACATCACTCAGGATCAAACCAACTAAATACGAATGCATTGTATCTTGTTACGCATTATAAGTGTTTACATACAAATCTGGTATAGTAACAAAGTGATGATTTTCAGTTCGCTATTCAATAAAGAGGCACAGACAAAACAGCCTGTACGCAACATGGTGGTATTCTATTTTTAGGGCTATACCGTACACACTACTCAAATATAATTTGCAAAGCTAAGTTGTTTGTTACTTCCATCTTGGCTTACCTGATTGCATCCAAAACATCCCCCTCAAATCACTTTGAATTATTCATTTGTTGCAGTCACTTCAATAACACTAGAAGAAATTGCCTCTGTCACCACCATGTTTTTGGGTCACATGGTGGGTCAGTGTGGTGTCCATATTTTTCATGATACCATCTAGATGTTCACTAGTCCTCAACTGTCTTTTTAGTTTTCCTACATGATTCAAAAAGGGCAAGTGTATGAGCAAAGATATATTATTTCAGATGTCCTACAGTTGCTGTAGCGCCCCTGAACCCATCAGGAGCTACAAGGTACTGCATCTTGTCAAAGATGCAGGGCCTACCTCCAGGGACCCAGAAGACCAGTGCCAGTAACAGCAACACATTCAATTCAATCCCTGTTTTTCCCCATTCCCAAAGACTGGTGACAGGCTAGGGTTGTACCCAGTGGATGGCCACTTTGGGGTGGAATCGATCCAGTCTACTAGATGACAACTAGGGGGGAGGGGTAAGACAGTCAGTAAGTGGAAGTGAGAGGAGACGGACTTAACCGCACTGAAAGGAGAGTGTAACGGTGAGCTGAGGGCCCAGGCATGTGGTTACCGGTGGTGTACGGTGGAGTATTTCCGGAACCATAGCACCGATGGGGTGCAGAGCCCTAGGTCAGGCAAATGCTCCATGCAAATATTTCAAAAAACTGACCCGCACATCCTACAAGTGTGTATAGGTGCCAGCTGAAAAAACCTAGCAAATACAAAATGGATACAACCACACACTAAATGCCATCAATGTATAAGGGAACTCTGGTACTGCATTACTGCTATATGAAAAAATGAGATTTTTAGTTTATGAATTGGCCAATGCATGTAAGCCCGGAAACCAACGGCAAGGTAAATCTCAATATTCCGGGTCACTAACTAAAATGCCACTATCTAGGTTAAAAACATCCATGTCTGGGCAGCTAGAATAAAAATCTAACTTGAAATGCCACTATCTGGACTAGCCTCCATGTCTGGGCAGCTAGGACTCCTGGTATAAGGATTATGAACACAGCCTGGTTTATAGGGCGGAGTGCTCAGTCAGAAAAAAAACCTCACTGCAAATATTTCAAAAAACTGACCCGCACATCCTACAAGTGTGTATAGGTGCCAGCTGAAAAAACCTAGCAAATACAAAATGGATACAGCCGCACACTAAATGCCATCAATGTATAAGGGAACTCTGGTACTGCATTACTGCTATATGAAAAAATGAGATTTTTAGTTTATGAATTGGCCAATGCATGTAAGCCCGGAAACCAACGGCAAGGTAAATCTCAATTTTCCGGGTCACTAACTAAAATGCCACTATCTAGGTTAAAAACATCCATGTCTGGGCAGCTAGAATAAAAATCTAACTTGAAATGCCACTATCTGGACTAACCTCCATGTCTGGGCAGCTAGGACTCCTGGTATAAGGATTATGAACACAGCCTGGTTTATAGGGCGGAGTGCTCAGTCAGAAAAAAACTTCACTGCAAATATTTAAAAAAACTGACCCGCACATCCTACAAGTGTGTATAGGTGCCAGCTGAAAAAACCTAGCAAATACAAAATGGATACAGCCGCACACTAAATGCCATCAATGTATAAGGGAACTCTGGCAAGGCAAGGTAAATCTCAATATTCCGGGTCCATTTTGTATTTGCTAAGTTTTTTCAGCTGGCACCTATACACACCTATACACAGATTTTTATTCTAGCTGCCCAGACATGGATGTTTTTAACCTAGATAGTGGCATTTTAGTTAGTGACCCGGAATATTGAGATTTACCTTGCCATTGGTTTCCGGGCTTACATGCATTGGCCAATTCATAAACTAAAAATCTCATTTTTTCATATAGCAGTAATGCAGTACCAGAGTTCCCTTATACATTGATGGCATTTAGTGTGCGGCTGTATCCATTTTGTATTTGCTAGGTTTTTTCAGCTGGCACCTATACACACTTGTAGGATGTGCGGGTCAGTTTTTTGAAATATTTGCAGTGAGTTTTTTTTCTGACTGAGCACTCTGCCCTATAAACCAGGCTGTGTTCATAATCCTTATACCAGGAGTCCTAGCTGCCCAGACATGGAGGTTAGTCCTAGATAGTGGCATTTTAGTTAGTGACCCGGAATATTGAGATTTACCTTGCCGTTGGTTTCCGGGCTTACATGCATTGGCCAATTCATAAACTAAAAATCTCATTTTTTCATATAGCAGTAATGCAGTACCAGAGTTCCCTTATACATTGATGGCATTTAGTGTGCGGCTGCAGGCAAATGCTCCAGGCAGACCTGATAAAATCTGCACAGTGAGGGGACCATCCAGGACCTCACTGACCATAAAGTCCGGGGGTACCAGCAGTGACGGGAGAACCAGGGACCGGAAAGGAACACTGACCCCACAGGGTTCAAACTACCCACCGTATAGACTAAAGACTGAAATACTACCAGGAGGGACCCCTAGACGCTCCAAGCCATGGGGACCCACTAACCAGCAACAGGTGCAGGGGAAAGAAGCCAGCAGGTTACCACACTGGCACTGGGACTAAGGGGACCAGTGGTGATGACCAGCCTTCTTTGGGTTGCCAGCCATAACAATGCTGTGAGTAAAAGGTACCAGTTACACTGCAATCCCTTGTGTGGTCTACATTTTTTCCGCGCCCAAGAAAATCATTTATCTCCTGGGGCCTGGCCCTACTTGCGGAGGGCCCAACATCCAGGCTACCACTAACACCAGCCCCAGTAGTGAGAACTGTGCAGCGGCGGCTGCACTAAAATAGCCGCAACCCGCAAGTAGCGTAACGATAAAAACCTTTATTACAATTCCCCTGTAAATAACCCCCCTTTTAAAGCGACCCCCAGGGTCACGGAACCGGGTAATGGCCACCCAGTGAACTGTCCCAATGTAACCAGGCCCGGGACCGAGTACCCCATAGCCCTGGGGCGAGTCATTGGCTTATTGTCTATTTGAATGTACCCTTCCCATGACTACACTTATGAACGTTATGGAGGGGTTGATACACCAACAAACTGTATGAGCTACATCTAAAAGTACCAAAGGGGAGAAAGAGAACTGCACAAAGTGGGGAGTAAAGACCAATTATCATTATAAAAGGCAATTTTATTGTAGCAAAAAATACATAAAAACATTTAAAAATACAAGAAAAACACACTCAATATCACGGTATGAGACTCCCCAACAGCTCACAATAATATGAATGGTATATCACAGTTATATATAATAACCAAGAAAAGAGATTTCCCCCAGGGATTAAACACAATAGAAGTATTGCATGTACATAGATAACAATGCATCACAGACAGAACACAGCTAATAATACCTATGAAAAAGCATATAAGGAGTTATGTGTCAATGTCACAGTTTGCATGTAAATCAATCAAAAAGGCATCCCACAAGATATGATAAGGGAACATGCAGGGGTGTAGAGTATATAGAAAATGCAAACCCAAAAAATGACAAGGAAGCACCCAGTATAGATTAATTGGAGCCCTGTAGTTCCTGGCCAGGAGCAATGAAAGTGGAAATAACATACCAAGGGTTTCAGAACAGGAGCCGTCCACAGTGCAAAAATCCCAAGCAGAGGGCAAGGTAAAGAGGGGGAATCAAAAATCAGCAATATAAATGAAGAGCAGGGGGAGAGTGAAAAGGATCCCGTGGGCAGGGATCTAAAAGTACCCACCGCCTTATGGCCAAGCAATGTCCAAGATGGTTTGGGGGGTACAGAAGCTGCAAACCAATTGGTCATGTATCTCCTAAATGTAACCGCCGAATTTAGTGTATTAAGATTACATATATCAGGGTCAATTCTGAGGATCCCTCTTTGTCTCCTCAGAATATTAGTATAGGTTCAAATTAGACGTGTTATTGACTTATCCTCCTTTTTTGGTTTAAACATGAGTAACTCCATTCTATTGCTCTTTAAAGCATGTTTATCCAATGAGTTAATGTTTCCAGATGGGTAATCGCTTTGTAAAAATCTCTTTTTAAAAACATTTACTTGGATTTAAAATCTGTCAGTGTAGAGCAGTTTCTTTGACGTCTTAGAGACTGCCCTTTAGGGATGCTTTTTTAGATTGTGAGGACAATAGCTTTCCCATCTCAGCAGGCTACTAGTAGCTGTGAGTTTTTGAGAAATGGATGTTCTAAAGGAGCCATCAATTTCTCTTGTTATAAGTAAATCCAGAAAAGAAATCCCTTCTCCACCCATCTCAAGGGCACGGCTACGGGGAGTCCTCTGCCCCCACATATGCTAATATGTCCCTGGGCTGTTGGGAAAATTCAGTAGTGTTCTAGGATGGGGATGTCTCTGTGGTCCTCTGTGTCATTTGTGGTCCTTATATCAAACTTTGGATGATATCCTTGTTTCAGGTCGATAGATATCAGGGAAAAATTTTCATTTTCCACGTTGCTGATAATCCAAAAGAATGTCAGCCGAACTGATTTATAAGTGATGTGTTAATTCAGGGTTATAAGCAGGGCTGTGGAGTCGGAGTTGTGGAATCAGAGACAATGTTTTGGTGGAGTCGGAGATGGTGTTGTAGTTGGTATAAAATGGACTGACTGACTTCTAAAATATATAATTAATTGGGTACAGGAGTTCAATGGAGTACCGTGTTCCCCGAAAATAAGACCTCTCTCAAAAATAAGGCCTAGTAGGAGTTTTAAGCAAGGCCTAAATATAAGACATCCCCCGAAAATAAGACTTAGTCGTAGTTCAATAATGAAGTGTCCATGCAGCTAAAAAAGTTAAAGAATACTGCAGTACACTTCATTAAAGACAGCAGGCACCCCAAAACAAAGAAGAGAGAAGAGAGAAGACTCACCAGGAGCAGTGGAAGCATCAGGGATCTGCAGCGAAACGGACACCCACACCCATCTGATCACATACACACACACACACACACACACACACATATGAGATTGCACACGCATACACAATCACACATTAGATTACACACACACACTCACCACATCCAGCGATATCAATACCTGTGACACTGTGCAGTGGATCTTCCAGGACCTGCGGGTGGAACACAAGGAGGACCCAGCGGTGGGATGCATCATAGAGATGAGAGAGCAGAGTCTCCTGCTGGCCGGAAGCAAGTAGTATCCCCAAATGTGGTGAATGTGTGCGGGCACAAATGTATGTGTGATCTTGTGTGTATATGTGTGTGTGTGTGTTTGTGTGTGTGTATATAACAGAGAGAGATAGTGGAGAGGGGCTTTAGAAAACCGCGCCAGAAATCCCAGATGTAAGCTTGAATCAATGTATTTTTATTTCAGCATAGGTCTACGCGTTTCAGGAGTCTCAGCTCCCTTCCTCAGGACCAGCAAGCACAAGATACATCAAATCCTTTGTGTGTGTGTATAGATATATATATATGCGCTCTGATCTGATGTATGTGTGTATGGGATCTGATGTGTGAGTGGGATCTGATGTATGTGAGTGTGTCGGACAGAAGCAGGGGAGGGCAATGTACAGCATACCTGCTGAGAGCAACAGCCGAAGATCACAGGGAGGACCTGGGAGCCACACAGACGCCTGGGGTCTGGAAAGTATGAGTCTCCTGGGAAGGGAGAATCTGCATTTTTTGGGGAGTAAACTTACCCCAAACCATGTCTCCCCAAAAATAAGCCCTCTCTTGAAAATACCGCTTTTTTGGGGGCAAAAAAAAAATAAGATAGTGTTTTATTTTTGGGGAAACAGGGTATGTGCTGAATATTTTTTCATAACAATTTGGTAAAGTTTTGAAATGTCCTATAAATGTTTGTTCTATTTCTGATCAAAGGATCTAGGCTTTCAGCTGGGATGAATCTGTGCTGTACTTGTACCGCCCCGCGCTCGGCCGCAGCCGAGCCGCTCAGATCCGGGCTCGTTGGTGGGTGGCTCGAACGTCTCCGGACCCGGGGTCACTTCGCTCTGAAAGGGGATGCTGGCGCTTTTGGTGGGGGGTTAGGTAGGTGCACGGCCGGAGCCGCGCTTGAGTTCGAGACGCCACCCACAGGACGTGGTGAAGCTAGACACCACCGCTGCGGTTACGGGGTACCCGGGGGAGATGGTAGTGCAGCCAGATGTTAACCCCTCCGTGGGCAGGGATGATGGCCCCGGGACCCGTTGGGGATAGCTGGGCAGTGCAGGGCGATGTGCGCAGCTGAGGGCACTGTTGTACTCACTGTTATTGACACCCACAAGTCACTGGTAAACCAAGTTGATGGTGGTCGGTGCCCGCAGCCAGCTGCGGTCGGGTCCCCCACCCGGATGGTGGTCTCTGCTTTTCTCCTGCACCGTGTTGTGTAGCTGTAGACTGCCTCCTGCGCTTCAGCGACGGGAGTCGGCTCCCTGGCTTTGTGTATGTCGAGAGAGCCCGTTTGCCCACAGATGCTGGCCCATGGGATCTCTCTGCCTGTGCAGTGGCTTTCTATCCCCCTCGGTGGGCTGTTGTCTTCAGTTGGGACTTGGGTGGGAAAGGACCTATAGTCCAGACTGCAATCAGTTAATTAACTCAGTCCAGTGGATTCTGGACCTCATTTCAGGCTCTGAGTACCCCCTGTGTGCTCCGGTTTCCGAGTCGGTTCCCCGGGTCGGTACCGGCAGGCCACTACCCTGTCCTGGTCCACCATGGTTCCACCGAGCCGTCTTCCCGGCTCCTGCAGGCTGAGGCCACTGCTTGCCTCCTAGCCAAGGTGTTCGGACTACGACCCTCACACCTGTCAGACTGTCACCGGCCTGTCTCACAGACCTCCCCTCCTCCACTGCTCGACACCAAAACTGAACTGTGTTTCCTGCCTCAGGCCCTCTGAACTCCTCAGTGGGCGTGCCAACTGCCTGGCTCCGCCCCCCTGGTGTGTCCAAGCACCGAGGGAGGTGACTAGGGTTTTTGTGGTTGGCTGAGGACTCCTTTTTAAGGGACAGGTGTTGTGCGGGGGTCTAACTGTGACTACCTGGCTAGTCCAGGGTGTCACATACTTTATGTACATAAGTAGTGAAGCTCCTCTTGTACAGATAAGGGTAAAAACACACTAGGAAAGAAGGAATGCCTGCACTCATCTCAGAACTGCTGGAACAGGTTCTTGTTATTGTAACTGGCAATGCTTCAAACATGATAAGGTATAAAGTTTTACCACACTCAAGGGTTTGGATGCAAAACAGTGACATTTATTGTACAGCGTGTATAATCATACAGGCGAGGACAAGTGCATTGGAAAATGCAATGTAGTTGATGTTTCAACCGACTCACAATATCACTGTATATGTACGAAGCACAAAATAAATATATAGCCAATGAACATGGTGTGTTATTTACAGATATTCAAAATGTCTCTTTAGGGAGGAAAGAGATGAACTCAAGTGTCACCTATTGGAACTAGCAATCTTAAAAGTCAAAAGTAACCCTTTTACGAGCCTTTTCATATGGCAGGATTTATGCCAGATCAGAACCTCAATTTGCAGACACGGTGTTTCAGGGTGATTGCCCCTCGTCAGTGCAAAGTATGAGATCTGATCTGTCTGTATGAGAAGCTATAGTGGGGTCTAAGAGGAAAACTTTTCTCATTTCGGAGACCTGACAAACTAATCTGGCTGCCAGTAAGTTGTCTTATAGCTGCAATGCTCCACAAAGAGAAAAGTATCCCCCTTAGACTCCACTATAGCTTCTCATATACCCAATCATATAATCCATCATAATGCTGCCATATCTTCAGCCTTATCAGATGAGGAGTTTAATTTTGAAAAGTATTTGGGTAATTTTGAAAAGTATTTCGGCAACATGGAGCAGACAAAGCATTGCCGCAGAGAAAAAGATTCCTCTCCCATAGCAAACAGATTGACCTTATTTCAGCAAAATTTTTCACTTGCACTCAAAGAGGAAAAAGAGTTCAACCAATCATCAAAATTGATTGTGCATGAGGCAATTTCTTTATACCCTGAAATTGTTAGAGATGTTGCCTGTGTGGTTACTGCATTGCCACAAACCCAAGTTACCGTAGAGAGTTGTTCTCCGGTATTAAAATAATTAGATCAGTTTTGAGGTCATCTATGAAGGATTTGACAGGGGCGTAACTACCGCGGTCGCAGGGGTCACCATTGCGACCAGGCCCGGCAGGTTTGGGGCCCACGGCCGCCATCTGTGAGAGAGGAGCTGCTCTGTTCTGTTGCAGACCAAACTCCCGCTATATGACCCGGTGCCGCCACTGACACCGGGCCCCCCTTCCCGGTGTCAGCAGCGGCGGAACCGGACTCCCTTCCCCCGTCATTGCATACAGCAATGATGAAGCATGGAGCGGCCCGCGCCGCACCATGCATAATTATTCTCCCCCTGTGCCTGCGCGCTGACGTCACTCCTGTGCGATTGCTGTGCTGAGAGCACAGAGCACAGGACAGGAGGATGCTGACTGGAGCAGGAGGGGAACAAGGAGAGAGGTGAGGATTGAGGAGCAGGGGAACTGATAAGAGAGGTAAGCACAGACCAGCGGTGGAACGAGGAGAGAGGGATAAGTACTTGTTGTTTTTATTTTTTTTATAAATCAGTCAGTACACGGTGGCCAGAGGCCTGGGGTGCTGCATGATACATGGAGGCCTGGGGGGCTGGCTGTATGATACATGGAGTCCTGGGGGGCTGGATGCATGATACATGGAGGCTTGGGGGGCTGGCTGCATGATACATGGAGGCATGGGGGGCTGGCTGCATAATAAACATGAAGAACACCTTATACATGCACTATAGGGGTGCATTATATATGGAAGTCTATGTGACTGCATTATACATGGAGGTCTATGGGGGTGCATTATACAACATGAAGGACACTTTATACATGGACTATAGGGGTGCATTATACATGGAGGAGTATGGGGCTGCATAATACAATATGAAGGTTTATGGGTCTGCATTATAATACATATAGGACTATGGGGGCTACATTATAATATATAGAGGACTATGGAGCCTACCTTATACATGGACTATGGGGGTGCATTATAAAATATGGAGGACTGTGGTGTAGTATAATATATGGAGAACTATGGGGTGAATTATAATATATGGAGAACTATGAGAAATTCATTATAATAATTGGAGGGCTATGAGGTCTACTTTATACATGGAGGACTATGGGAGGTGCATTATAATATATGGAGGACTATGTGGTGCAGTATAATATATGGAGTACTATGGGGTGAATTATAATACATGGAGAACTATAGGAAATGCATTATTACATGGAGGACTATGGAGATGCATTCTAATATATGAAGGGTTATGTGGGAACCTTTATACTATATATATGGAAGGCTATGTGGGGGCCATTATAGTATTTGGAGAACTATATACGAGGGGGGACAAAGATAAAGGCAGGGGATGGGAACGTTTTGTGCTGAGGGAAAAAGGCTCTTTCCCTCAGCACCCAGCTTTCCCATGCTCTGCTATACATCTTCTCTCAGCACCCAGCTTTCCCATGCTCTGCTATACATCTTCTCTCAGCACCCAGCTTTCCCATGCTCTGCTATACATCTCTCAGCACCCAGCTTTCCCATGCTCTGATAATGTAAAACTGGGTACTGAGGGAAAGATGTATAGCAGAGCATGGGGAAGCTGGGTGCCGAGGACAAGATAGATACCAGAACATAGGAAAGCTGGGTGCTGATAGAGGGATTTCAGATCATGGGAAACCTGGGTGCTGTGGGTAAGAGCTAAGTGTCAGCGTCACTATCCTGTACCCCGAATGTCAGTGTCATTATCCCGTACTCCAAGTGTCAGTGTATGTGGGGGGGCCCAGGTCGAAATATTGCACCGGGGCCCATCAAACTCTAGTTATGCCACTGGGATCTGATGAAGGTGATTCTATTTCTCAGAACAAATTCATATACTGCACAAATGTTATTCAGTACGTTTTTGTTGAAAACGTTTTTTTCCCACTTACTGCATAGTGTATGGTATATTTACAGTTTATTAAAGTTTTATATTCTAAATTCTAAGTTATTCCAATAAATATATTTTATATTCTATATACATAGCTTGATTATTGTATCATAATAATGATTAAAAGCCTGATATTCCCATTTTACTACAGTAGATTTATCACTTAAACATGAGCCATGTACGAGGGAGTCGGAGTCTTGGAGTTGGAGACAGCGAAATTGAGGAGTTGAAGTTGGAGGTTTGGCTTACCGACTCCGCAGCCCTTGTTATAAGTGAGCAGGAAGTTTGTTCTCCATCAAGTTCATTGCATGATAGCCCTGAATTACCACATCTCTTGTAAATTAGTTTGGCTGGAAGAAAACTCTTCTCTGCACTAATCTTATTTTAATCTTTTCACTTTTCATGTTTCAGTTTTTTCTTTCTTCTTTTCCTTCC
Organism: Anomaloglossus baeobatrachus; assembly: GCF_048569485.1. Lineage (NCBI taxonomy): Eukaryota > Metazoa > Chordata > Amphibia > Anura > Aromobatidae > Anomaloglossus > Anomaloglossus baeobatrachus. The sequence goes on from NC_134358.1 coordinate 308,597,300, forward strand.
TTTTTTCTTTTCGCTCCAGGTAGCATTCTTTTGCACAACTCTCTATTCTATCTACCTCTGTCCAATTTCATGCTGTGGTTACATTGCAGATTAAAACACTGCTTCTTAAGCCTGCTTTACACGTTGCAATTAGTTGTACAATCGCATTTGCGATGTGACATGCCCAGGTTGCATACGGGATCTTATGAGATTGCACGTAGGTCGTTCATTTGCTGTCACACGAGCGTTAGTAGTCTATGTAAAATTGATCAATTTTGTGTGCGATCCTTTAGATCATGTGTTCTGTGACGTATGCATTGGGCACCTTTTTTTTTTTTACTTATTGACTTGACAAGCGTGTGTAATGTGTAGGGATGCGTTTTTACTATGTCATCTGCCATTCAGCTCTGCTACATGGCCGCTGACAGCAGACACAGACAGCCATGTAGCAGCGGTGAATGGCACATGACAGCAGACACAGACAGAGCCGCACTGTCAGAATGAACTCGGGTGAACTTCACCCGACTTCATTGTGATGCTGCTGCTCTGTCTGTGTCGCGTCCTGATTAGCGGTCACCTGTGAAGGACTCACAGGTGACCGCTAAACTCTTGAGTAACTGAATTGAGCAGCCCTCTCTCATACTCACCGATCCCCGATCTCCGGCGCTGCGCTGCACGGCATTCACACTGCTCCGGTGGCTTTTACTATTTTGAAAAAGCCGGCCGCCCATTAAACAATCTCGTATTCCCTGCTTACCCCGCCCACAGGCGCCTATGATTGGTTGCAGAGAGACACGCCCCCACGCTGAGTGACAGGTGTCACACTGCACCCAATCAAAGAAGCCGGTGGGCTGTCACTGAGGTTACCCGCGGCCACCGCTGGATCCAGTGACAGGGGGTAACCTCAGTGACAGCTCAGCCGATCGCGCGGCTGTCTTCAGTTGCTGTGTGGAGGTGACAGGAGCGGCTGTGTCTGCTGCAGCTCCGGTCACCTCCATGCAGCAGCGCTGGAAGCGACGCTGGACTATCCTGGATTACGCCGGACATGGAGGGCTTTTTTGGGCTGATTAAAGTGGTTAACCAGGGTATATGTTTGTGTTTTTTATTTCTAATAAAGGATTTTTTCGGGTGTGTGTGTTTATTTACTGTAATTTACAGATTAATCATGGAAGGTATCTCGGGGAGACGCCTGACATATTTAATCTAGGACTTATTGGCAGCTATTGGCTGCCAATAACTCCTTATTACCCCGATTTGCCAACGCACCAGGGCAAATCGGGAAGAGCCGGATACAGTCCCAGAACTGTTGCATCTAATGTATGCGGCAATTCTGGGCTGCTGTTGGCTGATATTGTTAGGCTGGGGGGCTCCCCATAACGTGGAGCTCCCCATCCTGAGAATACCAGCCTTCAGCCGTATGGCTTTATCTGGCTGGTTTTAAAATTGGGGGGGACCGCACGCCGTTTTTTTTAATTATTTAATTATTTATTTCACTGCACAGTATAGACACGCCCACCGGCTTCTGTGATTGGGTGCAGTGTGACACCAGTCACTCAGCGTGGGGGCGTGTCTCACTGTAACCAATCATAGGCGCCGGTGGGCTGGGAAAGCAGGGAATACGAGATTGTTTAATGGGCGGACGGCTTTTTCAAAACAGTAAAAGCCGCCGGAGCAGTGTGAACGCCGTGCAGCGCTGGAGATCGGGGATCGGTGAGTATGAGAGAGGGGGATAGACTGACATGGACAGAGAGTGAGGGACAGAGATAGTGACCGACAGACAGAGATTACTGAATGACAGACATTGTGAGGCGCTTCAGAACGCAGCTTTTCAGCTGCGCTCTGAAGCGGACCTTTTTTAAGCTGCGGTGCAGAGCGCACACCTGCGCACATAGCCTCAGACATCAAAATCGTATGAGGGATGTCACACGTTACAATTGACTAGGTTCGTGCAACAAAACGCTCAATTCTAGACAAAGATACGATGTGTTTGCGATCAACGGTTTTGCGTTCAATCCTGATCGCACGTAGATGTCACACGCAGATACCTCACAAACGATGCCGGATGTGCGTCACTTACAACTTGACCCCAACGACGGATTGTGAGATATATTGAAGCGTGTGTTGGGGGCTTAACTCACACCACAACGTGTGACATTACTTTTTTATCTTTGGTCAAGGTCATTACATTTTTTGCGCTACACACCACAACCTAAAACATTGCCCATCTTTCGAACATCAGCCACAACACCACTTTCCTTTTTCTGCAGCTACCAAATTGAAGCAGGCCCTTTTAATATATTTTATCTAAATTATTTTTAGGCTTATCCATTTTTTTTAACAGAGTTTATTTCTAAATTAATTTAAATATACCGTATCTACGGTACATAATATCTACGCCAGTGAGTCATGTTTTTTATACGTAGTGTAAGATGGCGACTGGATACATTATAAATGGGCGGTATGTATCACGAAAGAAGTGTGAACCTGAAGCTTCTTTCTGGTGCATGTAGTACCACATCTTTATTATAGTGTTCAAAGGGCAGGTTTGCAGGTGGCCAGAGAGATGGGTGGGTCTGGTCACCTACATACCCCTCCTCCCATGGGTGTGTCACATGACAAGTCACATGATGAATAATGGAATCAATTTGTTTGTGGAGACGAGGAGCAGTGTGTGGAACAGCACTTCATGAGCAGCAGCCTCTGACAGGTAAAAGAAGTTGCTATCCTCATAGAGATTGGCCTCTGGAAGGAACTTACATGGGGAAGTGTGGGTTGCCTTCAACCATCTGGAACTGAGTGAGTGGAGGCTGTGGGAGCTCTACTCTGACACTGGTAGTGTCCATTCCTGAACGGGCGTGCCGCGATCTATACAGACTAGACACCCAGGTATCTGAGGTGCAGCCTCTGAGTGAGGAAAGAGGCTGCTAGACTCAGCAAAGAGGCCTAGAACCCTCTCTAGGCATAACGGACTGGTATCTGTATGTGTTTTTGTTTGAAGATTATCTGGCAGCAATAAACCATTTTGGACTTTTATTAAGCTGTGTTCCTGTTGCTAGCTCGGAAGTGCAGCAAAGTGAGTGCCCCCTATCAAGTGAGCAGGCGAACACTCACAGTAATAGAATAATGATGCTTCTAAATACATATTTTACACATTATTTTATTTTTATTCCTTTTGAAACAATATTTTTATATTTTATCCATTATAGATATATTTCAAATGAATGCCTTTTACACAACATTTGATAGCAATAATATGCATTTCTATTTAATTAAATAAAAAAAGTTTTTTTTCTCTTCAACAACTTATTAAAATGTACAAACATGGTGGCAACTGAGTTTCTTGTGCACTGTCCTGGCGCACATTTTTAAATAAGTTATTTATTTAATGCTTGTACTCTGCCTATCTCAATATGGTGTTGTCCTGATGAAGGATCCAGACGTTTTGAAAAACGCAGACTGTAAATAAATATGTCCCTTTTTTCCTGATATCTATTGACTTGCACTTCACAACCCACGGCAGGTGTTTGATGCTTTTAAAGGAATTGTGGCCACCCTCTTCAAGGTGAGCTTTTTTGCCCTTATCTTTTAACATTTCCACCGGGATAAGAATCTATTACACTTTCCTGTGTTTCCAGCCCTTCTGCTTACAATCTTTGTGTCAAGGACAAGTTAAGTTATCTTTTGAAGCTTTTGTGGCATATTTGAATAGTAGCAACTTAAGGTACCGTCACACTTAAGCGACGCTCCAGCGATCCCACCAGCAACCTGACCTGGCAGAGATCGCTGGAGCGTCGCTACACGGGTTGCTGGTGAGTTGTCAAACAGGCAGATCTCACCAGCAACCAGTGACCAGCCCCCAGCCAGCAGCACGCGTGGAAGCGATGCTGTGCTTGGTAACTAAGGTAAATATCGGGTAACCAACACGATATTTACCTTGGTTACCAGCGCACACCGCTTAGCACTGGCTCCCTGCACTCCTAGCCAGAGCACACATTGGGTTCATTACCCGATGTGTACTCTGGCTATGTGTGCAGGGAGCAGGGAGCCGGTACTGACAGCGTGAGAGCGGCGGACGCTGGTAACGAAGGTAAATATCGGGTACCCAAGAAAAGGGCTTCTTGGTTACCCGATATTTACATTGATTACCAGCGTCTGCAGAAGCCGGCTCCCTGCTCACTGCACATTCAGTTGTTGCTCTCTCGCTGTCACACACAGCGATGTGTGCTTCACAGCGGGAGAGCAACAACTAAAAAATGGTCCAGGACATTCAGCAACAACCAGCGACCTCACAGCAGGGGCCAGGTTGTTGCTGGATGTCACACACAGCAACATCGCTAGCAATATTGCTGTTGCGTCATAAAAGTCGTGTCTCAGCAGCGATGTTGCTAGCGATGTTGCTTAGTGAGACATGGCCTTTAAGTCTCACATTCACTAGTGAGGTGGACAGAGATTCCCGTTTTGGATTTACTTATAATAAGAAAACTGATGGCTCTCTTGTCTGTGTGACGCCCTGGCCTAGCCAGGTGGTCACAGATACAACATCATACACACCCCTTCCCTGGACAGGTCACACCAGTCACACATTAAACCCTTGTTGCCACCCTCCAGGGTTGATGTCCACACCAGGTGGGGCGGAGCCAGGTGGTTGGCCCCGCCCACCAAGGAGTTCACAGGCTGGAGGCGGGAAAAACACAGTAGTCAGTCCAGTTGTGGTCAGGAGTGAGTGAGGAGTGAAAACTGTCGGTTTCTGGGTCGGAACCCAGGCACTTCCAGCAAGGTCGGCAGATGGTGGTGGCAGTCTGCAGGAGTTGGCGAAGGTCAGCGGAACTGAAGAACCGGGGTCGGGCGGTGGCCCGCCGGTACCGAACCGGGGAGCAGATTGGAGCCAAGCACCAGGCAGGGTACTCAGACCCCGACTAGGCTTAAAGCCAACCTATAGTCAAATTTTCTGATTGCGGTCTGGACCTCAGGGGTTCATTCCCACCCAAGTCCAGATTGAAGGCAACAGCCCAACCGTTTCGGATAAGTGCCACCGCCAAGGGCCAGAGATCCAAAGGGCCAGTGTCTGCAGGCAAACGGGCTCCTGCGGCACGTATACGTCGGGGAGCGGACTCCCGGTGCCCAGGCATTGGAGTCAAGACACAAAACACAGGTGCAGGGAACGACAGCCACCATCAACCCGTCCAGGGAGAACACCGCAGCCGGCTGCGGGCCCCGTCCATCCAGCCGTTTGGTTTACCAGAGACTCTGTCCATCTGTGTCTGAGTGAGTACACCAGTGGCATCCGGCACCCCGCTGCGCTGCACCGCAACCCTGCACCCTGCCAAAACCCATCCTGCGGTAACCCAACCTCCTACCGGGCCCCGGGACCAACAGCCCCTACCCACAGAGGGGTCAACACTTAGGTGCTCCACGCCATCGCTCCCGGGAACCCCGTCACCAGCAGCGGTGGTGCCCACCGTCACCACAACCCGTGGGTGGCGTCACAAACACTCTATCCATCCCAAAAATCCAACTCCCGTCCCTTTTCACTCATGGGCGAGGAGCACTGCTCGAACCCCGGGTCCGGCCCGCTCGAGCCACCAAGGAGAAGGTACCGGATCCGAGCGTGATCTCCCCGAGCAGCCCCCGCGACGGGGAAGCCGGCCCCCGCCCCCGACATCTGTTTATCAGAAACCCACAGCTACTACTAGCCTGCTCAGTTGGGAAAGCCATCATCTTCATAATGTAAAAAGAGGCATCCCTAAAGAGCAGTCTGATATGTAGCAGAAACTGCTCTACACTGACAGACTTTAATATCCAAGCAAATGGTCATAAAAAGATATTTGCACAAAGGTTACCCACCTAGCACAATTAACTCATTCTATAAACATGCTTTAGAAACCAACAGATTAGAATTAGTCATGCCAAAACCGAAAAAAGAGGATGAGTCAATAAGATATGTAACTGCTATGTATGATGCCGAAACAAACAAAGTCATGAATATTCTGAGGAGACATTGGGGGAACCTCAAAACTAACCCAGTTACATTTAAAAGAGGAAGGTCAATACATGACTCATTAGTTCTCAGCTTTTATACCCCTTAACACTAGAAGTCCCAGAGAGGGGTCATTTCACATTTCTACCTTTGGAACCTAGAGACGGGTTGAATGACCTGAAGGATTTTAGCTAACATCCTATAATCACCGTCTTTTGTTCTGTAATTAAGGCCATTACTGTCGCACCACAGGAGGTTGTTGTTTTCCATTGAGTTTAGCCATTTAAGGTACCGTCACACTAAAGGCCCCGTCACATTAAGCAACATCGCTAGCAACATCGCTGCTAACGAACAACTTTTGTGACGTTGCTAGCGATGTTGCTGTGTGTGACATCCAGCAACAACCTGGCCCCTGCTGTGAGGTCGTTGGTTGTTGCTGAATGTCCTGGGCCATTTTTTAGTTGTTGCTGTCCTGCTGTGAAGCACAGATCGCTGTGTGTGACAGCGAGACAGCAACAACTAAATGTGCAGGCAGCAGGAGCCGGCTTCTGCGGAGGCTGGTAACCAATGTAAACATCGGGTAACCAAGAAGCCCTGTCCTTGGTTACCCGATATTTACCTTTGTTACCAGCCTCCGCCGCTCTCACTGTCAGTGCCGGCTCCTGCTCTGTGCATATTTAGCTGCAGCACACATCGGGTAATTAACCCGATGTGTGCTGTAACTAGGAGAGCAGGGAGCCAGCGCTAAGCAGTGTGCGCGGCTCCCTGCTCTGTGCACATTTAGCTGCAGCACACATCAGGTAATTAACCCGATGTGTGCTGTAACTAGGAGAGCAGGGAGCCAGCGCTAAGCAGTGTGCGCGTCTCCCTGCTCTGTGCACATTTAGCTGCAGCACACATCGGGTAATTAACCCGATGTGTGCTGTAACTAGGAGAGCAGGGAGCCAGCGCTAAGCAGTGTGCGCGGCTCCTGCTCTGTGCACATTTAGCTGCAGCACACATCGGGTAATTAACCCGATGTGTGCTGTAACTAGGAAAGCAGGGAGCCAGCGCTAAGCAGTGTGCGCGGCTCCCTGCTCTGTACACATTTAGCTGCAGCACACATCGGGTAATTAACCTGATGTGTGCTGTAACTAGGAGAGCAGGGAGCCAGCGCTAAGCAGTGTGCTCTGCTCCCTGTTCTCTGCACGTGTAGCTCCGTGCACTGGTAACCAAGGTAAATATCGGGTTGGTTACCCAATATTTACCTTAGTTACCAAGAGCAGCATCTTCCACGCGGCGCTGGGGGCTGGTCACTGGTTGCTGGTGAGCTCACCAGCAACTCGTGTAGCCATGCTCCAGCGATCCCTGCCAGGTCAGGTTGCTGGTGGGATTGCTGGAGCGTCGCAGTGTGACATCTCACCAGCAACCTCCTAGCAACTTACCAGCGATCCCTATCGTTGTTGGGATCGCTGGTAAGTTGCTTAGTGTGACTGGACCTTAAGCAACATCGCTGCTGAGGCACAACTTGCTAGCGATGTTGCTTAGTGTGACATCCAGCAACAACCTGGCCCCTGCTGTGAGGTCGTTAGTTGTTGCTGAATGTCCTGGACCATTTTTTAGTTGTTGCTCTCCCGCTGTGAAGCACACATCGCTGTGTGTGACAGTGACAGAGCAACAACTAAATGCGCAGGCAGCAGTAACCGGCTTCTGCGGACGCTGGTAACCACAGTAAACATCGGGTAACCAAGAAGCCCTTCCCTTGGTTACCCGATATTTACCTTCGTTACCAGCGTCCGCCGCTCTCAGCTGTCAGTGCCGGCTCCCTGCTCTCTGCACACATAGCCAGACTACCCATCGGGTAATTAACCCGATGTGTACTGTGGCTAGGAGAGCAGGGAACAGGGAGCCGGCACTGGCAGTGTGAGAGCGGCAGACGCTGGTAACGAAGGTAAATATCGGGTAACCAAGGTAAGGGCTTCTTGGTTACCCGATGTTTACCGTGGTTACCAGCGTCCGCAGAAGCCGGCTCCCTGCTGCCTGCACACGTAGCAGAGTATACATCGGGTAATTAACCCGATATGTACTGTGGCTAGGTGTGCAGGGAGCCAGCGCTAAGCGGTGTGCGCTGGTAACCAAGGTAAATATCGGGTTGGTTACCCGATATTTACCTTAGTTACCAAGGGCAGCATGCTTCCACGTGTAGCGACGCTCCAGCGATCCCTGCCAGGTCAGGTTGCTGGTGGGATCGCTGGAGAGTCTCTTAGTGTGACATCTCACCAGCGACTTCCTAGCAACTTACCAGCGATCCCTATCAGGTTGTATCGTTGTTGGGATTGCTGGTAAGTTGTTTAGTGTGACTGGGCCTTTAGTTTCTAGTTAGTTCTATTCAGTTTATTGTTTTTCTATTGACCATCTTTCGGGACTTCATGGGAGAGCTCGAAATTTATGGGACTTCTAGTGCTAAACCATCTGGGACATGGCTTTACCATAGGGCAGTGGGGACTTTTAGATGTGGCTTCTGCATTTTTTGTCGGTATATCAAGTCCTTCAAAATTTTAACAAGTGTAGTCATGCGAAAGGTATATTCAAATAGACAATTTGCCAACTGTAGGACATTTGGAGTAATCTATCTTTGTACATGTACCTGCCCTTTGAATTATGTAGAAAAAATGAAGAGACAATAGAAGATCAGGATTAGTGAACATCTAGGTGATATCAGGAAAGAGACACCTCCCTTGCCCACCATGTGATCCAAAAACATGATGGTGACAGAGGCGATTTTTTTTTTTAGCGTTATTGAAGAAGTTACACTGGGTGATTGGGAGTAGGGGGTCATTTAAAGGGAGATGAGGTGGACCTTTAGGATGATCTCAGTAAGTTCAGGTGAAGGTAATGAACAACTTAGCTTTGCAAGTTATATTTGAGTAGTGTGTACACGGTATAGCCCTAAATGTAGATTATTTATCACCCGTTGGTGTATATGCCATTTTGGCTGCATCTTTATTGAACAGCAAAGTAAAACTCATCACTTTGTTCATACTTTCAATTAGAATATATACTGTAACAATGGGTAGAAAGATACAATGCCTTCGTAGTTGGTATGGTCCTGAGTGAAGTCCTTTTAGATATGAACTAGTATGCGCGTGTTTTGTTGTTGCTCCTCTAGAGTGCTTATAAGCTTAAAAACAGTCTTACAATTGGTGCCTGTCATATCTAGGGAATGCACCATTACTTCCAGTGATGCACTTTCGGCTTTCCAAACAGAGCACTTTAAAGTTCCAACTCGGCATTTAAATAAGTTCGTGGTGACATGCTTTTGGTACTGATTGGAATGCAAATCGGGCTGGATGCTTCAGCGTGATATTAGCATCTCTGCTTGGGACACATCACAGGGAAGCACCTCTATATCACTATCTATTAGGGATTCACCTCCCTCTATATGCGCGCAACACTTTACTATTCGATCTGGGGCTGTGGGGAGTTATTTGACTGATTGGGGCACTGCTCTTACACATTTTCTGATTATGGAATTTCCCCTGATGAACCCCTGAACAACATAAGAAGGGGGAAAGGTGTTGGGGATATGCTACAGCTATTAAGTAAAAGTATTTTTGCTAATGGCCACTCTTGGCTCCACAGGGGTTTTTGTATAATTACTACAAAACAAATGATTCATTATGAACATTCATTAACAATGTTATAACTATCAAGCTGAGCATTGTTAGCTATCTGCCACTTTTGGCTCCACAGGAGGCCTTTATGCATTTATTATAGAATATAAATGGACAAGCAAAAGGGTAACAATGTTTGTAAAAATGTTTTGAACTTTTGACTTTCAGGCTCTGTATCTCATCATCCACTACAGTTCTAAGTGTGAGACTTCCTTCATTTTATAGTCAATCATCTTTGTTATCTCACACATAAATTTTACTTGCAACTATTTAGCATATGATTAGATATCCAGATTCTTGTCATATCACTGCATTATTACTAATTTGCTGCTAAAAATCTAAATTTATATTTTTATTATTGTGTTATTAATGTGTAAATTAAACTTTGGCTTTTAATACTGCCTGAACCCTTCTGGGCATGCTCTCAATCACATTTAAGCATTTCTAAGTCGAAATCTGATCCCAGGTCGCTTCTACATGGTTCCAAAGTTGGTGCATACTTTTCAACTCACTGGCGTATGTATACAGCATTTTCTTCAACTCTACCCATAAGTGTTTTTTCATTCCATTGAGGGCCGGGGATTGTAGGGGCCAATCCAGCACCTCTACTGCATTATAGTTGAACCATTTCTTCGCCAATCTTGACATATGCTTTGTGTCGTTGTCCTGCTGGAACACTATATTATTGCTTTCATATTTATAGCACTTCAGTGTATGAAGCAACACATCTAGTAGGATACTAACATATACAGTGCCTACAAGTAGTATTCAACCCCCTGCAGATTTAGCAGGTTTACACATTCGGAATTAACTTGGCATTGTGACATTTGGACTGTAGATCAGCCTGGAAGTGTGAAATGCACTGCAGCAAAAAAGAATGTTATTTCTTTTTTTATTTTTTTTTTTTAAATTGTGAAAAGTTTATTCAGAGGGTCATTTATTATTCAACCCCTCAAACCACAAGAATTCTGTTTGGTTCCCCTAATGTATTAAGAAGTATTTCAGGCACAAAGAACAATGAGCTTCACATGTTTGGATTAATTATCTCTTTTTCCAGCCTTTTCTGACTAATTAAGACCCTCCCCAAACTTGTGAACAGCACTCATACTTGGTCAACATGGGAAAGACAAAGGAGCATTCCAAGGCCATCAGAGACAAGATCGTGGAGGGTCACAAGGCTGGCAAGGGGTACAAAACCCTTTCCAAGGAGTTGGGCCTACCTGGAACTACTGTTAGCCTTCCACGGCCTGGACAGCCTTTGAAAGTTTCCACCCGTGCCGAGGCCAGGCTTGTCCGAAGAGTCAAGGCTAACCCAAGGACAACAAGGAAGGAGCTCCGGGAAGATCTCATGGCAGTGGGGACATTGGTTTCAGTCAATACCATAAGTAACGTACTCCACCGCAATGGTCTCCGTTCCAGACAAGCCCGTAAGGTACCTTGACTTTCAAAGCGTCATGTCAAGGCTCGTCTACAGTTTGCTCATGATCACTTGGAGGGCTCTGAGACAGACTGGTTCAAGGTTCTCTGGTCTGATGAGACCAAGATCGAGATCTTTGGTGCCAACCACACACGTGACGTTTGGAGACTGGATGGCACTGCATACGACCCCAAGAATACCATCCCTACAGTCAAGCATGGTGGTGGCAGCATCATTCTGTGGGGCTGTTTCTCAGCCAAGGGGCCTGGCTATCTGGTCCGCATCCATGGGAAGATGGATAGCACGGCCTACCTGGAGATTTTGGCCAAGAACCTCCGCTCCTCCATCAAGGATCTTAAGATGGGTCGTCATTTCATCTTCCAACAAGACAACGACCCAAAGCACACAGCCAAGAAAACCAAGGCCTGGTTCAAGAGGGAAAAAATCAAGGTGTTGCAGTGGCCTAGTCAGTCTCCTGACCTTAACCCAATTGAAAACTTGTGGAAGGAGCTCAAGATTAAAGTCCACATGAGACACTCAAAGAACCTAGATAACTTGGAGAAGATCTGCATGGAGGAGTGGGCCAAGATAACTCCAGAGACCTGTGCCGGCCTGATCAGGTCTTATAAAAGACGATTATTAGCTGTAATTGCAAACAAGGGTTATTCCACAAAATATTAAACCTAGGGGTTGAATAATAATTGACCCACACTTTTATGTTGAAAATTTATTAAAATTTAACTGAGCAACATAACTTGTTGGTTTGTAAGATTTATGCATCTGTTAATAAATCCTGCTCTTGTTTGAAGTTTGCAGGCTCTAAAGCTGGGGTCACACTAAACGACAGCGACAACGACGTCGCTGTTACGTCACCATTTTCTGTGACGTAGCAGTGACCTTGTAAGTCGCTGTTATGATCGCTGCTTAGCTGTCAAACACAGCAGCCGAAGCAGCGATCATAACGATACGCGTCGCTGTGCTGCAACATATGCAGAGAGCAGGGAGCCGCGCACACTGCTTAGCGCTGGCTCCTTGCTCTCCTAGCTACAGTACACATCGGGTTAATTAACCCGATGTGTACTGCAGCTACATGTCACAGTGCAGAGAGCAGGGAGCCACGCACACTGCTTAGCGCTGGCTCCTTGCTCCCCTAGCTACAGTACACATCGGGTTAATTACACGATGTGTACTGCAGCTACATGTGCAGAGAGCAGGAGCCGGCACTGGCAGCAAGAGCGGCGGAGGCTGGTAACGAAGGTAAATATCGGGTAACCACCTTGGTTACCCGATGTTTACCTTGGTTACAGCTTACCGCAGCTGCCAGATGCCGGCTCCTGCTCCCTGCTCGCTTCATTTCGTCGCTCTCTCGCTGTCACACACAGCGATCTGTGCGTCACAGCGGGAGAGCGACGACCAAAAAATGAAGCTGGACATTCAGCAACGAGCGGCGACCTCCCAGCAGGGGCCAGCTCGTTGCTGGATGTCACACACAGCGACAGCGACGGGACGTCGCTGCAACGTCACAGAAAATGGTGACGTAGCAGCGACATCGTTGTCGTTGTCGCTGTGTGTGACACCACCTTAACTTATTTGCATCTTATCAAACCTGCTAAATCTGCAGGGGGTTGAAGACTACTTGTAGGCACTGTAGCTCAGCATTAAGACCACCATTGAATCTGGTCAAGAATTCAATGCCTTTGGCTGAGTAACACTCCCATATCATCAGGCTTCATCCACCGATCTTGACACTTCCTTCAATTTTTAGATCCGTTAGCCTCTTTTTCTCTTATTTCTTTCAGACCCATTTGCACTTATTATCAGAGCTTAGTCTTTTGACTTTTGTCTCATCACTCCAAATCAACTGTTTCCAATCTTCTAATGTACACTTTTTGTAATTATTTGCAAAATTTGAGCCGACACTTCTTATCACAATATTGAAGTTGAGGCTTCTTCATCTTTTTTCAAGTCACCATTCCAGACTTGTGTAATGCACATCGCATAGTGTTTGCATGGACATCTGTGATCTCACTATTATGAACCATCTGAGCCATCTCCACTGCTGTGTTTGTTGCCCCAGAACCGATAGACATTATGATGAGCCAACTTGTTGACTTCGATATTTTGCCTGGACGTCCACCTCTTGGCTTTTGAATGGCTTGGCTTCATTCCATATTCTTCCAACTATCATGACACTCAAATGATGCAGTTTGGCAATTTTCTTGGCGTAGAAACCACTATTGATGAGATAGATGATGCTGTTTCTCTTTTCTTTGGAAACCTTCTACATGGTTGCTCCTTAATTCGAACCAGTGACCTTTTGCGTGGGAATTCCCCTAAAAACACACTGAGCTATTAGGGAATGTGAGAACAGGTTGTAATTTGTAGTATACAGGAAGATTTTTTTTTTTCAAAACAGTAACTGTGTCGCCCCCGTGTCTGCAGCTGGGCTGCTCGGATCCGGATCCGCGGTGGCTCGAGAGGGCTCCGGACCCGGCGGTCGCACGGCACCTCAAACCAAGGGGGGATATGTACAGGGGATGATGTGGAAAGTTCGTGATGCCACCCGTGGTGCGTGGTAAGATGGAGTACCACCACTGCGATTGGGAGTACCCGGTGGTGATGGTGTGGGCAGCTAGGTGTTTAACCCCTCCATAGGTAGGGGGAATGCCCCGGGGACTCGGTGATGATGATGGGGTGTGCCGTTGGGACGGTAAGGGTCACTTGCGTACTCAGTCCAATAACGCTGACATCGGCAACTGTAGTAAACCAAAGTTCTTGACACCACTGCCGCTGAGAGGTAACACGCCTGGGTCCCGTGCCCGTTGGTGTTGCCTGTTGGCCTATGACCTTTTCCCATGGCACCTTGTCTTCTAGTTGGTCCCTTTAGCCTGAAATTAATCGGGTCCCGCTCCCCAGTATGGTTAACTGTGTGAGCTTGCTTTCAGAGTTCACGCTTGGGATTTTCTGGACTGTGTAGTGGGAAAGTCCTATCCCCCTCGTTGCACTAGTACCTCGATTTTGCAGCGGGTGGAGAACGGATCTTGAAGGCTCCGTTATCGTCGGGTAAATTGTCAGGTTGCCTGAAGCTACTCCCTGACCTAGGTTCCATGTACCCCGTCGTGCCCTGGTCCCAGGCCGGTGATGGTGCAAGGCTGCCGGTTCTCCTCCTCGACAGTCCGTGCCCCTTGTCACGATCCCCTGCGACCGGGGTCCAGCTCCTACCAGGCCCAGACCAATGTCTGCCACCTAGTAGTTCACGGAGCCCAGCTCCTGACCTCTCCTCTTGATAGTCACTGCTTAACTAACTAACTCCTAACACTCCTGACCCCCCTTAGCAACCACCTCAAGTGGGCGACCCGATTCCACTCAGGCCGTCCACTGGTGTGACTGGTGGTTGTAGTGCAGAGTGTTCCTAGGATTTTGATTAGCCTGTTCTTGGCAACACCAAAGGTGAGGGACGCGTAACCAAGGAGGAGATGGATATTGCACAGAAGGGCAGATTGCACAATACCCTGTGACGACCTGATAGGCCAGGGGGTCACATAACAATGCCGTAATATGAGAAGAATCTGCATAACTAATCATATGCTAAATAGTTGAAAGTCATATATATATGTATGAGATAGCGAAGATGATTGTCTATAAAATGAAGACAGTCTCATGATTAAAGTTGTAGTGGATGATGAGATATGGAGCCTGAAAATCAAAACTTCAAAACATTGTTACCCTTTTGCTAATTATTGCATAATTTATGGTGGGCATGTACATAAAAAAAAATCACTGATGTTGTGCATATATACACAACATGTATGTCTGACCCACTGACATGGAGTAGACTCAGATGTGTATATCTATGAAGCATGTATTGCATATTTGGTGGGTGTGTGTATTTGATTTTTGCAGTGTTTCTAGGGATCCACGTCTGGGTTTCTGGCCCTCCTTTTCCCCTGTGCATCCATTTATGTCAAACTGGCATCTTGTTTTGTATTTTGTCCCTTTGGCTAAAGTTATTTTTAGATTAGGGTCATTTAGGGACAGTCCACAAGGGGCGGAGCCACCATGTCTTTTTATTAGTGTGAAAACCTCCATGAGCAGGGAGGGAAAAAAATGTAGGGCTCAGAATGCCCCAATACCATACTCTATCCTATCACTCTTGGACCCTATCTGTGTCATTTATTTCATTTTACCCATTTCTTGTATATCCTTTTTAAATATATTAATGATAATTTCTTTTTAGGTGGTTTTCTTTGATGGTGTAATCTTCCAGTTAACAGCATTCCAATGGTGCCTGGCTGCTGCCACCTTACTGAAAGTTTGGCATCTGGAAGAAAATAAACTGAATTCCTCTTTGGAGCCACGAGCTCTCACTTTTAGAGGTGTGCCCAGATCGGCTGCAGTCATTGCTCAGTTAATATAATTTTTTCCCAGAAGCTGCACTTTTAGTAAAAAGAGATCCTACGTGCAATAGCTAAGTTCTGTCTCTATTTATACACACACACACACACACACACAGTCATATGAAAAAGCTTGGGCACCCCTATTAATGTTAACCTTTTTTCTTTATAACAATTTGGGTTTTTGCAACAGCTATTTCAGTTTCATATATCTAATAACTGATGGACTCAGTATTATTTCTGGATTGAAAGGATGTTTATTGTACTAACAGAAAATGTGCAATCCGCATTTAAACAAAATTTGACCGTTGCAAAAGTATGGGCACCTCAACATAAAAGTGACATTAATATTTTGTAGATCCTCCTTTTGCAAAAATAACAGCCTCTAGTTGCTTCCTGTAGCTTTTAATGAGTTCCTGGATACTGGATGAAGGTATATTTGACCATTCCTGTTTACAAAACAATTCCAGTTCAGTTAAGTTTGATGGTCGTCGAGCATGGACAGCACGCTTCAAATCATCCCACAGATGTTCAATGATGTTCAGGTCTGGGGACTGGGATGGCCAGTCCAGAACATTGTAATTGTTCCTCTGCATGAATGCCTGAGTAGATTTGGAGCGGTGTTTTGGATCATTGTCTTGCTGAAATATCCATCCCCTGCGTAACTTCAACTTCGTCACTGATTCTTGCACATTATTGTCAAGAATCTGCTGATACTGAGTTGAATCCATGCGACCCTCAACTTTAACAAGATTTCTGGTGCCGGCATTGGCCACACAGCCCCAAAGCATGATGGAACCTCCACCAAATTTTTCTGTGGGTAGCAAGTGCTTTTCTTGGAATGCCGTGTTTTTTTACCTCCATGCATAACACCTTTTTGTATGACCAAACAACTCAATCTTTGTTTCATCAGTCCACAGGACCTTCTTCCAAAATGTAACTGGCTTGTCCAAATGTGCTTTTGCATACCTCAGGCGACTCTGTTTATGGCGTGCTTGCAGAAACGGTTTCTTTCGCATCACTCTCACATACAGCTTCTCCTTGTGCAACGTGCGCTGCATTGTTGACCGATGCACATTGACACCATCTGCAGCTAGATGATGCTGCAGGTGTTTGGCAGTGGTCTGTGGTTTTGTCCTTGACTGTTCTCACCATTCTTCTTCTCTGCCTTTCTGATATTTTTCTTGGCCTGCCACTTCTGGGCTTAACAAGAACTGTACCTGTGTTCTTCCATTTCCTTACTATGTTCCTCACAGTGGAAACTGACAGTTTAAATCTCTGAGACAACTTTTTGTATCCTTCCCCTGAACAACTATGTTGAATAATCTTTGTTTTCAGATCATTTGAGAGTTGTTTTGAGGAGCCCATGATGCCACTCTTCATAGGAGATTCAAATAGGAGAACAACTTGCAAGTGGCCACCTTAAATACCTTTTCTCATGATTGGATACACCTGCCTATGAAGTTCAAAGCTCAATGAGGTTACAAAACCAATTTAGTGCTTTAGTAAGTCAGTAAAAAGTAGTTAGGAGTGTTCAAATCAAGAAATTGATACGGGTGCCCATACTTTTGCACCGGTCAAATTTTGTTTAAATGCGGATTGCACATTTTCTGTTAGTACAATAAACCTCCTTTCAATCCAGAAATAATACTGAGTCCATCAGTTATTAGATATATGAAACTGAAATAGCTGTTGCAAAAACCCAAATTGTTATAAAGAAAAAAGGTTAACATTAATAGGGGTGCCCAAACTTTTTCATATGACTGTATATATACACATTGTATATATACTCTACTCATGAATTTTATTTTAATGTACAGTGATGAGGCGATTGTTGGTTTTTAATTTCCAGTGAACCACATAGAACACAAATAATTTCCCAGAAACTATTTTAGTAGGTATTAAATATGCACAATAGACAGAAATATATGTTTTTTCAATGAATCATCCATCTAACCCCCTTGAAGCTATTTAAATTGTCAATGCGTTCTACATGGTTAAGATACAATCATTAATCTATGAGTATTCAGGAGCTTTTCACTCTATAAGAAATTATATGAAGACTTTATCCCAACAGTTTACAAAAGCATATATTGGTATTTAATTAGGAAGGTGACTTGTGTTAGCACCGTTGTTCTGTAAGCATTCATACATGTACCGGTAAAATGAGTATCGCTGTGATTTATATGTTTCCCTTTGTGAAGAACTAATACCTTCACAATGTCCTGTTTACCATACCTACAATGATCTAATTCTTACATTAAAAGGAAAACTCCACTTTTTATTTAACACATTTGCAATATTTTAAAACTATATATTTGGTGCTAAGAAACCAAAGATGTGCGTACATGATGGCCCTGCCCTGAAGACCTATGATTATGGATAAAAGTTTATAAAAACTGATCAAAGTAGTCATAATAACACAACCCAATATAATAAGACCCACAAATTCACTATATTACTTGAAAGAGAAAACATTATAAACCTTTTGCTAGAACTTTTCTAAATCTGGAAACATTAGCTACATCTTAGAAATGAAGCATCGGGTCACTTGGTTTATCAGACATGGAAACCTGAAAGTAATATTACAGATTGTCAACATTTATTTCTTCATTAAGCTCTTCTCCCCATTGAGAACATGTATATGTGCGGGATGAAAGAAATAGATGTTGGCCAAACAAGCTATCCAATGTGATGTGTTTTGGCTCTGTTATCCACCTGACTTAGCATAAAAACCAAACCAAATTCTCTATTTACAGACATATGTTTGAGAGTGTTGCCCCCAATGAATGTAAAGCAAAAGATCTGATTTGGCTGTATGAGAGGCCTTTGACTGGAGTCTAAAGGGTAACACCTCTCCTTGTGGAGAGCCAAATCAGAACAGCCCAAAACAAATCTCTGCAGATAGAGATTCTGGTTTGGTTTTTATACTAAGTCATATGGCAAGGCTCATTAAAGAGTCACTATTGACTTTTATGATTGTTACTTTTAATAGGTAAAAATACTGAGGAAAGAATGGGTTAATTCCTGCACTGCCAATATGTAGAGCCATGGAAATATAGAGCTCAATATGCAATGAATTCCAATGTAGTTTATTAGTCAACTCATTTAAAAGCCATATATAAACTTCTTCAGGACAAACTAATTTAAACTATGTGGTCTGACTGTATACAACTTTCAGAAACTTTATTGTGACCACTATGACCATTGGATTGGCCTTAGAAACGGACAAATGGTACCAACAACCACCTTGTATCATCATGCACACTGGCTTCATCAGACTACCTGATGAAGCCATTTTGCAAGGTGATACGTGGATGTTATTGCTCCCACTTGGAAGCTTCTGAGGCCAGTTGGGTGGTCATTGCGGTCACAATGAATTTTCTTGGATCTACAAATTTAAAACACTGACCACATGGTTTAAAAGAGTTTGTCCTGAAAAAAAGTTTATATATGATTTTGAAACATGTTGACTAATAAACTGCATTGGAATTAATAAAATATCAAACTCTATCTTTCCACAGCACTACATATTGGCAGCCCAGGGATTAATCCATTCTATCTCCAATATAGTGCGTCTGAAGCATCATCCTTACAGTGACATCTGTGGTAGTAGGTGCACAAACGAATACAGGTGAGCAATTTTCTGATCCCCTCCATTCTATTTTTGCGGATAAGACCCTATTTGCTCCTTATTACTTCCAATACGTGGTAATAAAGTTTACGCTCCTTGCTTAGAAGACAAGCCATCTCTAGCAGACTGCCGTATAGTCTGGTAACCTGGCAGACAGTATTTAACAATAAAATAGGAAATCCTTTCATTCTTGAGAACAGAGAGGATTTTCCTAAAAGGTAAACTGCAGAGTTGCTTGTTTTTGTAAGTGCTTTACAATTATAGACATTTATAATGTTGTTAAAACCCCTTAAATGTTAGATGACATTATTTTCATTATTCTTATTCCACAATATACAAGTCAATAGCTTAGCCACCAGCATCAGTTGTAATATAGTGAATTATCTTAATAACATATTTAGTTTTGATTTACATTGATACAATGTTGTTACAAGAGGGATCTTTATTATGATAGCTATTACTCAATATACTTATTGAAAAACTATTTTCATAACTAGGTGGTAAAAGGTGTATCCAATCTAATATAGCAATAAAAGGTATTGTTATTAAAAATATGAGACAATGATGTAAGCTGCTGAATCTGCTCTGAAAATACCTAGATTTTGTGGTTTTTATGTCTTAAGCCTATTTGGCAATGGGACACACTGTACATTATGCACTTCAAAGCCTAAAGATGCCTCCCTTAAAGAACATAGGACAATGCAGTTAATTTATCTAACATACGGGTTACTCCTAGACGAGTGATGTAACTGGAAAAAGATATCACCTAAGGTGATAGAACAAAAAGCCATTGTTATATGAAATATATGTTTATTGAGACATCTTATAACATAACTTAAAGGGGTTTATGTAGAGAATTTGATTCTGTATTTCAGAATCCTAGCAGTGCACAAAGTTCTCATGATTTCCACCGTCCACACATAACAGTTTCATATCAGATTTGCATACTTAAGTACAACCACTAAATGCTCTCTTTTGCTTTTCTCAATGGTCTCAACTGAGAGAAGTACAAGAGAAAGCAGTCAGTACATAATCGCAGGCATGTACAGTACAGACCAAAAGTTTGGACACATCTTCTCATTCAAGAGTTTTCTTTATTTTCATGACTCTGAAAATTGTAGATTCACATTGAAGGCATCAAAACTATGAATTAACACATGTGGAATGAAATACTTAACAAAAAAGTTTGAAGCAACTGAAAATATGTCTTATATTCTAGGTTTTTCAAAGTAGCCACCTTTTGCTTTGATTACTGCTTTGCACACTCTTGGCATTCTCTTGATGAGCTTCAAGAGGTAGTCACCGGAAATGGTTTTCACTTCACAGGTGTGCCCTGTCAGGTTTAATAAGTGGGATTTATTGCCTTATAAATGGGGTTGGGACCATCAGTTGTATTGTGCAGAAGTCTGGTGGATACACAGCTGATAGTCCTACTGAATAGACTGTTAGAATTTGTATTATGGCAAGAAAAAAGCAGTCAAGTAAAGAAAAACGAGTAGCCATCATTACTTTGAGAAATGAAGGTCAGTCAGTCCGAAAAAATTGGGAAACTTTGAAAGTGTCTCCAAGTGCAGTGGCAAAAACCATCAAACTCTAGAGAGAAACTGGCTCATATGAGGACCACCCCAGGAAAGGAAGACCAAGAGTCATCTCTGCTGCAGAGGATAAGTTTATCCGAGTCACCAGCCTCAGAAATCGCAGGTTAATAGCAGCTCAGATTAGAGACCAGGTCAATGCCACACAGAGTTCTAGCAGCAGACACATCTCTAGAACAACTGTTAAGAGGAGATTTTGTGCAGCAGGCCTTCATGGTAAAATAGCTGCTTGGAAACCACTGCTAACGACAGGCAACAAGCAGAAGAGACTTGTTTGGGCTAAAGAACACAAGGAAGGGACATTAGACCAGTGGAAATCTGTGCCAGACCTGAACCCAATCGAGATGGTTTGGGGGTGAGCTGGACCGCAGAGTGAAGACAAAAGGGCCAACAAGTGCAAAACATCTGTGGGAACTCCTTCAATGCTGTTGGAAGACCATTTTCGGTGACTACCTCTTGAAGCTCATCAAGAGAATGCCAAGAGTGTACAAAGCAATAATCAAAGCAAAAGGTGGCTACTTTGAAGAACCTAGAATATAAGACATATTTTCCCTTGTTTCACACTTTTTTGTTAAGTATGTGTTAATTCATAGTTTTGATGCCTTCAATATGAATCTAAAATTTTCAGAGTCATGAAAATAAAGTAAACTCTTTGAATGAGGTGTGTCCAAACTTTTGGTCTGTACTGTATATGGCATATGAAGCTCTCATGTATGCGCGGGAAGGATGAAAAGGATGGAATCCTAACAGTAGGAACATTACACACTGTTAAGATTTTGCAAGTTAGACTCAACATTTAATTCTATAAATATCTGAGACAACTCCTTTAAGGCTCCGTTTCATTACGGTAAACTTGTAAAGTGATGATGTAGTTTCTGCAACAGAGTCCACAGCAAGAACAAGAAGTGTATATATTCATGCTGTCTGCTCTTTATTCTTTTTTTGCTTTTCCAATAAACTATTTCAACATTTTGAAAATTTCAGCTAATTAATCCACATGATAATGCAACTTCAGGATAGTATTTTCCTGTTTTTTTAAAGAGATTTCTCAAAATATATTACATACAGTTATGTCCAGAAATATTTGGAAAGTGACCCATGTTTTGGCATTTTAGCTGTTTACCAAAACACCAAAACATATTGAAGATACAGTTACATAATTAATATGATCTTAAAGTGGCGGCTATAAGCTTTAGTTTGAGGGTATTCACATCCTAATTGGTATTAGAACAGTTTTCATGAAAAAAGGGGAGTTATAGTGAACCATATTACAACTTCATGTTCTCATGTAATACTCTCCCAATTATACCAAATGTATGCATACTCCTCAATATTTTTAAACAATGTGATTCCACACAACGGAGTCAAATTATGCTCACTTTATTGAAAATTAGTTAAAACAATCACCAACACACAAAGTGAAATGCTAATACAATATAAAGGCTAAAAAAGTAGTCCTACTGTGTGGTGATCCAGATACAACATAGATAATATACCTGCATTACTTTTCACAATGTACTCACTCATAGCAGAGGTAAATAGTCAGGGATAAACCCATATGATGCAGGAAAACTACAATACAGCCCCCCCAGGGGTCTGACAATCAGGTACACCGTAATAAGGTAAGGTAACAACCACTGTCAAGAATCATTCAAGTAAATAGAGTAAAAGGCAACACTTGCAGTGATCAGTTGTATCAGAAACGTACCGGATAGATCAGACGGCTGGGGGTGTATCCAGGATCACGAGCCCGAAGCGCTTTTCGGCAACCTTTCTCAAGGGCCGTTACACATTGTCTGTAAGCCGCCACCTTGTGCCCATAAATACCTCCAGGATCCATCCCCGTCCGCCCTCCTGTGACGTTTGAATAGCGCTCACCTGCGGCGAGGCTCAGGTATTAATCACATACACCCGGCGGCTCGACACGGCAGTCCGCGCATGCGCCGGAGCAAAAAGCTCCGTGACGTCATTCACGCATGCGCAGGGCCGCAAAAGGAGCCGCCGGGTATATGCAGATGAAGATCTGAATCGGAATAATATGAACATTCGGTTAACCTATAAGGCTGACCAGAAAAAAATGGAATTCTTGGACGTTATGATGGAGGTTGGTGAAGGAGGTTTGATTGAGACAGATCTCTTTAGAAAGGCTACATCGGTTAATGCTTTTTTACATGCATCATCGGCTCACCAGAGATCCACAATTAGGGCCATCCCTACGGGACAATTTCTGAGGGCAAAACGAATCTGCTCGACATCTCAGAAATTTGAATGCCAGGCCAGAGACCTTAGTGCACGATTCAGGGACCGGGGATATGGCGCCCGCGGTGTCAGACAGGGTTACTTAAGGGCTAAACAAAGCCCAAGAGAACATCTGCTATATGGTTCAAATAGGGTAACCAAGGATGAAGGTGGGAACCAAACCAGGTTCATTTCCACATTTAATGGACAATGGGGGCGTGTCAGGGATGCCCTGGTGAGACACTGGTCAGTGCTGCAAACTGATGCGGTCCTGGCCACTGACTTACCTGAGGCCCCTTTGGTCACGTCTAGAAGAGGTAGGAGCTTACGGGATCTGCTTGTGGATAGCCACTATGTGGCTAAGACACAGGTTGGCATATATGGACACAATACCCCCAGGGTGGGTTGTTTCACGTGTGGGGCATGTTTAGCTTGTGGATCCGGGAACATTATTAGAGGTAAAGAATTTTTTTCAGCGGACAAAAAACGACATTTTCAAATTAAGAAGTACATTTCATGCAGTAGTACTTATGTCGTTTACTACGCAAAGTGCCCAGGCGATTTGGTTTACGTAGGGCTTACCTCTAGACAGTTACGGGTCCGCATCCGTGAACATGTCCGAGATATTCAAAAAGCTCCAACCGTGACGGACCTCTCCCTTCTCAGGTCTCTCCCCAGACACTTCAAGGTCCACCATAACTGTGATCCAACTGGATTGAAGGTGGTGGGGATCGACCTGATTAAGGGCGGTATTAGAGGGGGTAATTTGAAACTTGCCCTAGCCAGACTGGAAGCTAGGTGGATCTTCACCCTTGGGACCCTTTCACCTATGGGCCTAAATGAACAATTGAGCTTTGCCCCCTTCCTGATTGCATGAGGGACTCCCCCCCTATAGTTGATTTTCCTCTATATTAGTGTCCATCTGGGAATGGAGGTTGGTTTCACCTCTGTTTGTATATATTGCATACTGTAGCAGTCTAATCACTGTGCTTCTTTTAATTGTTGATTTTAATTACATGTTGTTTGTCCTTTATAGTAATACCTCTGTGGTTGAAGATCTGCCATATATCCCCTTGTTGCTCTGTATCTTCGAATGCCCGGCGGGATTTGGAATTAGAATTGGACGGCCTCCTCTGATTCAGGAAGACAGCATACGATGTTTACGTATCCATCAATTTTGTATTCAATATGGACGCAGTTGTTTGATGGCAATATGCCCATAGTTCCCTTTTAACTTAGGAAGACAGTACACTGTGTTTATGTATACATCCATTTTGTATTTAATAGGGACGCAGGTGTATGATCATAATATGCCCTTGATGTTATTTCTACAATGGATTGGATTTCATCTGTACTTTTGTTTCCCCTTCTATGTATATTATTCTCCCATGGGACCTGTCCCCTATCTTAATATATATATATCCACGAGTAATAGATTATATTTTACATAGAGTCATATCTGGGTGGGTCTGAGTACATGGGATTTTGCGGAATGATGTACATAGCATGTTAGGCTGTCATAAGTCTCTGCCAGCAAATGTATATAATATGCCTCTGTTTGATCCTTTTTGTCCTGCTCTCCGATCAGTCCCCCTGTAGTGACGTATTTGCGCTCAGGCTGCGGGCGTGACGCTTGGGTGCATATACCCGGCGGCTCCTTTTGCGGCCCTGCGCATGCGTGAATGACGTCACGGAGCTTTTTGCTCCGGCGCATGCGCGGACTGCCGTGTCGAGCCGCCGGGTGTATGTGATTAATACCTGAGCCTCGCCGCAGGTGAGCGCTATTCAAACGTCACAGGAGGGCGGACGGGGATGGATCCTGGAGGTATTTATGGGCACAAGGTGGCGGCTTACAGACAATGTGTAACGGCCCTTGAGAAAGGTTGCCGAAAAGCGCTTCGGGCTCGTGATCCTGGATACACCCCCAGCCGTCTGATCTATCCGGTACGTTTCTGATACAACTGATCACTGCAAGTGTTGCCTTTTACTCTATTTACTTGAATGATTCTTGACAGTGGTTGTTACCTTACCTTATTACGGTGTACCTGATTGTCAGACCCCTGGGGGGGCTGTATTGTAGTTTTCCTGCATCATATGGGTTTATCCCTGACTATTTACCTCTGCTATGAGTGAGTACATTGTGAAAAGTAATGCAGGTATATTATCTATGTTGTATCTGGATCACCACACAGTAGGACTACTTTTTTAGCCTTTATATTGTATTAGCATTTCACTTTGTGTGTTGGTGATTGTTTTAACTAATTTTCAATAAAGTGAGCATAATTTAACTCCGTTGTGTGGAATCACATTGTTTAAAAACATCCTAATTGGTGTAAGAGGTTAGGAATTACAACTCTTTAATATAGAGATCTCTTTTTTTTTTCAAAGGAGCAAAGGTAATGCACAATTATCTTAAAAGCAATTCAATGGGCTACATGGGCTATTCCCTTGTTAATCCAAAATCAATTAAGCAGGTAAAAGATCTGGATATTGCACGATTGTTTTGAGGGTATTTTATTGACCCTGCTCACTATAAGGTGTCCATATGATGCCTCAGGTCGGTATAAGTTCATAGATACCAAATATGTATACTTTTACTGTTATCTAAGTGGTTAAAAAAAATAAAAAAATGTGTCCACAAAAAGAATTGTGCTTTTGTCGCCTTTTTCTGAGACCCATAGTGGTCTCATTTTTCAGTATCTGGGACTCAGTGACAGCTTATTTTTTGCATCTTAAGTTGACATTTTTAATGTTACCATTTTTTGCAGATGCTACATTTAGGTCGCCTGTTATTGCATTTTGAATAATTTTTGTGGCATTGCTCTGATCAGCAGAAATGTTCCGGTGCTCTGTCGGCTCTCATGGGAAATATGTCATGCTAGTGTCAGGGGTTATCAGCTGACTCTGCACTACCATGGCAACCCATTGGTGCCCCGTGATCAAGTCACGGAGCCACCGATTGCGGCGGGAAATGTTGCGGTCCCTGCCGTGGCCATTTAAATCGCGTTGTCAGTATTTGACAGCGTGATCTAAGGGGTAAGCAGGCTATGGTGGATCTCCAATCCACCGGTACCTATTAGCCACACATATCTGCTGATTGGATCAAAAGACATGGGCAGGGATTACAGCGGGCTCACCGCCGAGGCCCACAGTTGTCGGGAGGACACAACCTAGGATGTATATATACGTCTAAGGTCGTGAAGGGGTTAAGCCAAAGAAGTGGAATATTCAGCCAATCCTATCTAGCATGCATTTCAAATGCTTAAGACAAAACGTAAGACAGAAAGACCCACAAACAAGCAACAACTTAAGTCACTGCAGTAAAGACCTGGCAAAGCATCATAAAGGAGGAAACTCAGGGTTTGGTGATGCCCATGGCTTCCAGACTTCAGATAGTTATTGCCTGCAAAGGATTCTCTACAAAGTACTAAAAATTAACATTTAATTTATGGTAAAATTGATTTGTTCAATTACTTTTGAGTAGAGATGAGCGAACCGGTCGTGGTTCGGCTCGAGTTCGGTTCGCCGAACGGACGTCTCGTTCGAGTTCGGTTCGGCGAACCACTCGAACCGCGTAGGAAACAATGGGAGGCAATCACAAACACATAAAAACACCTAGAAAACACCCTCAAATGTGTCCAAAAGGTGACAGACAACTCACAACACAACACAAACACATGGGAAAGTGACAAGGACATATACTCATGCGAAAACAAAATAGCTAGACAAGGAAAAAGAGGAGGAGACACAGATATAGGCATGGCATGCCCTTCTAAAATCATGTAAAACACCGCAAGGTTACTCCAAGCGGAGTCTCCCTTTTTTCCAAAAATTGGGCCACACAGACACCACTTCAGTGGCAGCACTTGTGCCCCAGTTGTACACTTCACAGGTAGATTTGCATCAAGAACATTCAAAATTACGCCATCCTTAACTGTCCCCAGGATGACACCGGGGTAGGTAGCAAAGTCTTTGCTGAACCATGACTTGTTCATCTTTGCTCCTTTTAAAATACACAACAAGCAAGGATTACTCCAAGCGGAGTCTCCTTTTTTCCAAAAATTGGGCCACACACACACCCACCCTTTTAGTGGCAGCACTTGTGCCCCAGTTGAAAATCTAGTTGTGAAGTGTACAACTGGGGCACAAGTGCTGTCACTGAAGGGGTGGGTGAGTGTGTGGCCCAATTTTTGGAAAAAAGGGAGACTCCGCTTGGAGTAACCCTTGTTTGCTGTGTTTTTAAAAAGGAGCCAAGATGAACAGTCATGGTTCAGCAAAGACTTTGCTACCTACCCTGGGGTCATCCTGGGGACGGTTAAGGATGGCGTATTTTTGAATGTGCTTGATGCAAATCTAGCTGTGAAGTGTAAATCAAGCACATTCAAAAATACGCCATCCTTAACCGTCCCCAGGATGACACCGGGGTAGGTAGCTAAGTCTTTCCTGATCCCAGCTCTGTTCATCTTGGATCATTTTTAAAAACAATGTAAGCAAGGGTTACTCCAAGCGGAGTCTCCTTTTTTTCCAAAAATTGGGCCACACACACACCCACCCATTCAGTGGCAGCACTTGTGCCCCAGTTGTACATTTCACAGGTAGATTTGCATCAAGCGTGCGCTTATCTGTCACCACACACCCAGCAGCACTGAAGACACGTTCAGAGACAACGCTGGCAGCTGGACACGACAAAATCTCCAAGGCGTAAGTGGAGAGCTCTGGCCATTTTTCAAGATTTGAAGCCCAAAATGAGCAAGGCTCCATTTGCAAAGTAATGGCATCGATGTTCATTTGGAGATACTCCTGTATCATCCTCTCCAGCCGTTGGCTATGTGTCAGACTTGTTGTCTCTGGTGGCCTTGCAAAGGATGGTGTAAAAAAATTATGAAAAGATTCAATAAAATTGCTGTTACCAGCACCAGACACGGTGCTACTGGTATGGGTAGACTGTTGAAGATGACGAGACCGTCCCATGTTTGTCAAGTTACAACTGGGAGATTCACTTCCTGCACCATGGTTGTTTGGTGGAAAAGCCGAGCTAAGATCGAGTAACAGCTTCTGCTGATACTCCTGCATACGTGCGTCCCTTTCTATGGCTGGAATTATGTCACAAAATTTGGACTTGTACCGGGGATCTAATAGTGTGGCAAGCCAGTAGTCATCATCACTTCTAATTTTGACAATACGAGGGTCATGTTGGAGGTAGTGCAGCAAGAAGGCGCTCATGTGTCTTGTGCAGCCATGCGGACCAAGTCCACGCTGTATTTGTGGCATAGAGGTGCTAACCGTTCTTTCTTCCTCTGACATCTCCCCCCAACCTCTTTCAACAGAAATTTGACCAAGGTCTCCCTCATCCGCTGAGTCTTCCATGTCCATGGACAGTTCGTCCTCCATTTCTTCATGTTCTCCTGCACCTTCCTCAACATTTCGCCTGCTACTATGCGCCCTTGTTGATCCCTGTCCCCCATAGTCCCATGCCTGCCGCGTTGGTGATGTTGTTGTGTCTTGCGCATATGAATCCTCCTGTAGTTCCTCCCCTTCCTGTTGTCCCACCCCCTGACTCAGAATAGTGTTTAGCGTGTGCTCCAGCATGTAAATGACTGGAATTGTCATGCTGATAATGGCATTGTCAGCGCTAAACATATTCGTCGCCATGTCGAAACTGTGCAGAAGGGTGCATAGGTCCTTGATCTGAGACCACTCCATCAGGGTGATCTGCCCCACCTCTGCATCTCGTTGGCCCAGGCAATACGTCATGACGTATTGCACCAGGGCTCGACGGTGCTGCCACAGTCGCTGTAACATGTGGAGAGTCGAATTCCAGCGTGTCGGCACATCGCATTTCAGGCGATGAACCGGCAGGCCAAAAGACTTCTGGAGCGATGCAAGTCGCTCAGCAGCGGTGGTTGAACGGCGGAAGTGAGCAGACAGTTTTCGTGCCCTGTTCAGAAGGCCATCTAGGATAGTGTTAAAAATTGCTGGACAACAAGGTTCAACACGTGAGTTATACAAGGCACGTTTGTCACCTTGCCCAGGCGAAGGGCCGCACCCAGGTTTGCAGCATTGTCGCACATGGCCTTACCAGGCTGCAGGTTGAGTGGAGACAACCATTTATTAAACTCAGTCTCCAGAGCTGCCCACAACTCAGCCGCTGTGTGACTCTTATTTCCAAGACATTTCAAGCTAAAGACCGCCTGATGCCGTTGCGCTCTATTGTCAAAAAATTGTTCTATGTCAAAAAAGGTCCAGGCTAGACAAGGTTTAGAGGGCATGCGACCTGCTGAGCCCCCCCGACTAGTGCTCAGAGGCAGAGTGGTGGCTGAGGATGCAGTTGTAGACAAGCTACCAGTACTACTCCTCTGTCCAGGAAGGCGCAAGGTAACTTCGTCGTCAGTAGCATCCTCCTCCACCGCCTCTGTTGACCTCCTCGAGTGCCTGACTGTGGGTTGACAGTAGGTGGGATCTAGAACTTCCTCATCAATTGTTGTGTTTGCACTCCCCTCACCCTCAGACTGAGCCTCTTCTTGCCCTGACCGAATATTTAAGTTGTCATTCCAATCTGGTATCTGCGTCTCATCGTTATCAGTATGTTCCTCATTGTCTATAACAACAGGTGTTACAGTTTGTGAAAAAGGGTCAACATTATGCTCAGAAACTTGGTCCTCACGGCCTGAATCAGAGTCACAAAGGTTCTGGGCATCACTGCAGACCATTTCCTGGTCTGTACTCACTGTAGCTTGGGAGCACACCTCTGATTCCCAGGCTATAGTGTGACTGAAAAGCTCTGCAGACTCAGCCATCTCAGTTCCACCATACTGTGCAGGGCGGATGGAGACTTCAGAGAAAGCAAGTGTGATTGGGATGACATTTCAGAGGACTGGTGTTTTTTGGAAGCGGTAGTTGAGGTGGCGCAGAGGGCACTTGTTGGACCACTTGAGATCCATTCAAGCATTTTCTTTTTTTGGCCATCATCTACCTTTGTTCCAGTTGTTCATGTCCGTAAAAAAGGGAGCACATCGGATTGTCCACGGTAAGTAGTAGATATCTTACTTTTGGTAAGTGATTGGTAAGTGATTTGTTAAGTGATAGACTGATGGTCTATCTTCAGCAGATGTTAATGGAGCTTTACCACCTACCCCACGGACAAACCCTTTTTTTCCTTTTCCAACACGCCTCTTCCCCTTTCCACCAGCATCTGTCATTTTGCCACTCATTTTTATTGCGACAAGATTGTGCACTTAAAATGTATTAGTAAAAATTGAGAGGTGGTGTAGATTGCAGCGGTGGTCTATCTTTATTAACAGCAGAATAAACAACAATATCTATCTCTGACAATGCAACTACGGCCCTTAAACTGGCAGCATAGTTTGCTAGTATAATGGCTTAGTAACAATAAGCTTGAGTGTGCAATGCAGTGGTGCTGCAAATAGATTTGCACTAGTGGGACAATAATGGAAGTCCAACAGCCACTTTTAGGATGCCATTAAGTTTACTCAGTGTTTGCTAGTATAATGGCTTAGTAACAATGAGCTTGAGTGTGCAATGCAGAGGTGCTGCAAATAGATTTGCACCAGTGGGACACTAATGGAAGTCCAACAGCCACTTTTAGGATGCCACTAAGTTTACTCAGTGTTTGCAAGTATAATGGCTTAGTAACAATGAGCTTGAGTGTGCAAAGGGTAGGAGGGTACAGTGGCAGGTTTGTGGGTCAGTGTACAGGAAAGGAAGCATCACTTTCTATCCCTCCTAATGGAAAAATGCAGCGAGGAAGTCCCTGACCTTAGCTACACAGACGCTGTTATCTTCTGTAATTGTTAAAATCTGTTTCCACGGACCTGACTGTCACCTATGGCTCTGAGCCTGCTGTTATTCGCCCTTACAAGAGCTAATAGAAACTTCTATCCCTATTCTGTATAGCGCTGTGTGTAGAGCGTACACAGCAGTATCGGAGACAGGAGCTACGGCAGCGGTGACTGACACCCAGACGCAGAAGGTAGATAATGGCGTCCGGACGGGCAGATACCCGTTTTTATAATGCAGGGACATGTGACATGGACATCCTATCACACATGCCATTGCTTCTCTGGCTAAAAGTCCACTTAGCTGTGTGTGTGTCTGGGACTGGCTGACATGCTGGCCCGCCCCAGTACACACGCACGCTTAGGGAAGGAAGACAAGGAAAAAAAAAAAAATGTCGATCGCCATTATCCCAGCAGCAGTGATCTGAATGCGCTGTTCCCGCATACTATACGCTGAAATTTCATAATAGTGTGAGTCACAGAGTGACTTACACTATTACAGCGGAAAGCCAGCTAGTAATTAGCTTGGCTTTTTGCTGCTAGAACCGTTCTCGAACGTAACTAGAACTATCAAGCTTTAGCAAAAAGCTCGAGTTCTAGTTCGATCTAGAACAGCCCCCAAAATAACTCGAACCGCGAACTGGAGAACCACGAACCACGCTCAACTCTACTTTTGAGCCCCTGAAATGAGGAGGCTTTGTAGAAAAATGGTTGAAATTCTTAAACGTTTCACAGTATAGTTTTGTTCAATACCTGTAATTAAACATGAAAGTCTGCACTTCAATTGTATCGCAGTTGTTTAACTTTAATAAAAAATAGTCTCATGCACAGCCCAAGTCACAAATGTTTCATTTCTGTCCAAATATTTCTGGGACCAACCTTATTTACAGTATCCGCTGCAAATCATAGATTGTTGGAGGACCTAGTTCTTGTACCAACAAATAACTTTAGCTGATGGGCTCTGAGTTCACCATTTCTAACCGTTAGCTACTAATCCATACAGTTTTATGGGTGATATGAAAGCAGGCAACTCTATTGCCTATTCTAATTGGCTATTTCCATATAGTCACTTAAAGGGAGTCTGTCACCAGGTTTTTGCTATGGAATCTGTTAGCAGCATAATGTAGAGACAGCCTGATTCTATGAATGGTTTAACTACTGGACTTCATGAAGTAGGTTTGCTAGAATCTCTGTTTAGTCTGATTTAGATGTAGCAGAGCTAAGACTTCTGTGCTGTGTATAATACCACAAACAACCCTGATGACTGTCAGCTTCCTATGTACACTGTGAATTGTCAACAAACTGCTAATCAGTGGAAGGGGTGTTGGTTACACTCATTAGCCTGACTGGCCTGCAAGTGACACCTAGTCCTGTAGTGATAATCTCCTGTTAGCAATACATATTTGTGAGTTATTATTAATATGGCTCATCTATAAGTTTATATAATTATTATCTTAATGACCCTTCACATAAGTGCAATGATTTGGTATTGTTTTCCTCCGGTCTGGTACAGAATCCCAGGATGAAAACTAACGCCAGAACTAATCCTATTATTTCATACATCAGTAGTGTTGGTATCTGATATATCAGCAGTAATGTTAAGACTGGGCAGAAAAAGGTTGCATGCAGTATTTTTTCTTCTGGCTATAGACGCTTGACCAGTGCTGAAGATATATAGCAAACATCTCGCCAAATGCAATAATGTCAATAGGTCAGACTGGCCAGACTCGCATAGCATTACATCATGTGAGTCTGAGTGTAGTTGAATTCAGTTCACGCTTTTGTTGTGTCTTTTACCGGAAACTGCAAAAAACTAATTAGTATTATTCAATAAATTCTTAAAATTTGAGCTTATATAATGTTCCTGACTAATCCTAATTAAAAGTAACAAAAAACCAAAGCATCAACATGAGCACAGGTGGAATCTAATAGGAGTCACTTGACTGCAATTATATTGGTTCAGTCAAATTTCTTAGATAAACTATTTTGTGAAAAGAATATATGACCACGTTTGCCTCATGAAACCAACATCTGAATGTGGCATGGACAAAAAATAACCTGGTTCATTGACTGTGTGATTGGATGGATGCTTTTAAATCTGTGGTTGCTGGTTGTCATCGTAATACTTTACTCTTAAATCTAGGAGCACACTACCAACATCTCCTAGACTTAAACTAGTACAGGTATGGACTTAACTACTACATCAAGATGTCACAACTTTCTAGTGAAGCGCAGGAGACATCAACTTTGCAGTTTTTTTTGTTTTTTTCCACTATTTCTTGAAGAGGGTAATTATGTAGAGTATTGTAAAGTCACAACCCCAGAGAATAGTGTGAGCACCACCCCTTTGGAAAATATCATAAAAATGATCACTAAATAAAAGGGAACATATCATTGGAACTATGTGATGGATAAAAAAAAAAAAAGAAATGGAATAAACACAGGTAGAATGGGGGAAAAACAATAGTAATAAATAATGGACACCTTTAACCTGATGACTGGACTATCTAATCTCTTAATGACATGATATACTTGGTACATCATATACTGGCTCTAAGATTTTGATGCAGGCTCAGCTTGTGAACCCGCATCCTTGCTGCCAGATTATAGCTGTCAGTACAGTAGTTCTGCCCTCGGCTGTTAATCTGTTAAATGCCGCTGTCAATCTGTGACAGCGACATTAACAGTGTGCTGACAACCGCTCATTGAAGATGCAATCACGTGCCGCCAATAGGTTGCTCTGACAGCCAGGGATCTGCTGAAGAGCCCTGTACCTGTCCTGGCGGTACTCCTGTAAAAGATAGCCTATAGCTGGCATTTATAGGAGACTGTGATTTTTGCTATGTAAAGAAATACTGTGGCGTTACTATTTACAGTACAAGCAACTGTGAGTAAGGGGACTAAAAAACATAGTGAAAAGTAAAAGCATTTTTTTTAAAAAAATTATACGTTCAAATCAACCCCTATTTTCCCTATTAAAAATTAAGGAATAAAAAAAGTACAGTTAATATTGCTGCATTCGTAATAGTCCAATCAAAATATAAAAAAAAAAGAATCCAAAAAAAAATTGAATATAACAAAAAAAATAGAATTAGGCTTAAAAGGTAATTCGGTTTCTAAGAACCCTCCATGGCAGCACCACAAGAGGTTGCCTCCCCATCCTAAATAGGGACAGGAAATATAAAAAGAGGTCCTCTTCTCTCCCCATCCTCAGTGTTTTCAAAAGGACCACATCGGTATAAATGCTTCCAATATTTATTTAATTCTAAGGAATCAAAGAACCATAAAAAACAAAAATGTGGAGGGATTTTAGAAAACTAAGTATTAGTAAGTCTAATTCTATTTTTATAATCCCTTCCACAATAGCACTACAGTACAAATACAAAAGAATAATGGTAGTGAGGGACAATTGCCTGGAGGACTTTCCTTCCAAACCTATATCTTTCATTGACATCAAATCTAATCTAGAGTGCTTGGTAAAGATATGGATCGAGGACCAGGTGACAGTTTTGCAGATCTGCTCAATCGATGCACTATCCCTTTCAGCTCAGGAGACCGACAGAGCTCTTGTATAATAAACTTTTAGCGATACTAAAAGGAGACTGTTCTTCATTTCTATATGATTCCACGATTACTTTCTTGATCCAATTTGCCAGAGTGCTCCTTGAAGCTTTCTTCCCTTTATTCGGTCCCCAGTACTGAACAAAAAGGTTCTGATCCTCTCTCCAAGACTAAGTTTGTGACAGACAGTATAGAATAGTCCTCCGGACATCCAATTAATTAAATTCCTCTTCTCTACTGCCAGTTGGGTCTTGACAAAAGGAAGAGAGGATTACTTCTTGGGACATATGGAATTTTGTTGCTACTTTGGGCAGAAAGGATGGGACTAGGCAGAGTACCATCTTATCTTCTAGGATTCTCAGATAGGGCATGGATTTTACTGACTCTTCTCACTGTTATATCTACCTAGAAAGCTGTTTTTCAGGATAATTTGTCAATCTGAATTTGAAATATTGGTTCAAAAGGTAGCATAGTCAAAAGGTCAAAGGATAGAACTACATTAGACATTCTAGGGCGCATTTTAAAGGCTGTCATGAATCTTTTTATACATCAGTGATCTACCAAATTTTGGTCAATAATAGAACTTAAGGCAGACACCTGGACCGTAACGGTACTGGGTTGTAACCTTTTTGACAGACTATCTTGTAAAAAGTCCAATATCCTGGCTACATCTGGATGAAATGGATTTAACAAAA
Source organism: Anomaloglossus baeobatrachus (assembly GCF_048569485.1). Classification (NCBI taxonomy): domain Eukaryota; kingdom Metazoa; phylum Chordata; class Amphibia; order Anura; family Aromobatidae; genus Anomaloglossus; species Anomaloglossus baeobatrachus. The sequence goes on from NC_134358.1 coordinate 308,632,239, forward strand.
CAGATCCACACCATAAATTGAAAGTTTTCCATTTTTTTCATTAAAGGCATTTGTAATCTGTTTTCCGCAGGGTACGTATGATGCTATCTCAGAGGCCTCTAGTTTTCAGAATTGAGGCTTCAGAAGCCAGATACGGACTCTGGGGGGCCAGATATATCGGACCTTGATTTAGAAGGTAGTGGTCTGGAGGAAAGATAAGAAGATCCTCCACTTTCAAAGCATTCAAAGTTCCAAACCTTTTTGGCCACAGAGGTGCCAACAGAATTGTTTACACTTTCTCCGTTCTGATTTTTTTGTAATGTTTTTGATAGTAAGGAAATTGGAAGAAATGCATAGGTCAGTCTGATCTTCCAAGGGTAGACAAAAGTGTCTACTATCGCTGAGGAATCATTTGGATTCAGGGAGAAATATAGATCTACTTTCATGTGTTCATGACCCGCAGAAAGGTCTGTTTCTGGATAGCCCCATTTTTTGGTTAGCATCTGGAAGATTTCAGTATTTATGCTCCAGTCTTCTGGATGAAAATCTTTTATGCTTAGTCTGTTTGAATATTGTTGGAACCATTATGGGGTGGGCTGACAAAGACAGGAGGTAATGTTCCGCCCAACAAAAGATCCTTGCTGACACTTCCCGTAGGTTCCCACATCTTGTGCTCCTTTGATGTTTTAATTAGGGAACTGTGCTCATATTGTCTGATTAGATCCTGATATACGAGTTCCTCCCAGTTAATATTTTGCTGATTTACGGGCTTCCTCTACTACTTTTAACTGAAGATTGCCCATTCATGTCTTCTGGCCAGACACTTTGAAAGAAGATCTGAGAGATAACATCTTCCCAATCCCTCTTACTGACATCTATTTTAACTGATGATAGGCGCTGTTGAATCCAAGATTTTCCTTTTGCCAGGCTCTTGTATGGCCAAGGAACTGCATGGATGTATGATGACATGGACCCCAGGACTGACATTACTAATCTTATAGAGACAGTCTTCTGGTTACTTAGAGTATATGTTTTGGCTCTTAACTGTATGTGCTTGTGTACTGGAAGAGAAGAGGTCTGTTTGAGAATTTAGGAGAATCCTTAAATAGACCTTCTTGGTAGAAGTTAAGTCTAGTTTTCTTGATTTACTAACCAACTCAACAATTTTAGAATATCAAGAATCGACTAGAGACAATCAGATGTGTAAAAGAGGGAGCTGTAATGAAAAAAATTGTCCAAATGAGGGAAGATGCAAATATCTGGCTATCTCGGCCATGATTTTCTGAAATATTCGAGGCGCTGAAGAGATCTCGAAAGGAAGAAAATTGAATGAAAACTGTCATGTCACCATCAAAGTCTGCAGCTGTCATTTCTGCTCCAGTCACTAGGCTTCGCCGCATTTCCATGGTGGGTGGTGGTGATGATAGAGACGGAGTCAGTACCAGTAGCTCTGGTGAGCGCAGTCTCTGCCCACACACCAAGCTTCGTAGGCCTGGGACTTGCAGTACCACTGGCTGACTGTAGTGGTGTGTGCTTCTAGGGGAAGTTATCAACTTCCAGCTCCAGCCTATTGGCAGACACCACACCCTTCTTATACCTTCTGCTGCTCACTGTCATATATAACTTGGTTATCACTGCTTGTCTCTGGTTCACACCCTGCTCTGTATTTTTGATTCCGGTAGTTTGACCTCTGCCTGCTCTCTGACGACTCTCCTGCCTGCCGTTTTTGTATTTTGCTGCCATCTCTGGTTTGACCTTAGCCTGATTTCCCGACTACGCTCTTGCCTGCCAATTTTGTACCATTCAGCACTGCCCTCAGATGCAGGGGAATTGTATAGTCCTGCTCCAGGAGGAATGGAAGCAGCATACACGGGAGGAAGACAACGCAATCAACTCCTTGCTGATCAGCTATTGAAAGGTAAAACTGAAGGAACCCTGTGAACTTTTCCACATTTTTTCATTTTACATCAAGAAATTTAAATATATTTTATTGAAATTTTATGTGATATAGCAATAATAAGTAACACCTATTTGTCAAGTTTTAAAACATACCCCAAAAGACTTGCAGCACTAATAACAGTTTCAAATGAGAAGGAATGGCGGTAACTCACTGGTGAACATTAACGGCAATTTTTATTGCACAATCTGCAGCATTGTTACAATGTAACCAGGGAGGGGGGAGTGCAGGGGCCCCTGCACTCCCCCCTCCCTGGTTACATTGTAACAATGCTGCAGATTGTGCAATAAAAATTGCCGTTAATGTTCACCAGTGAGTTGCCGCCATTCCTTCTCATTTGAAGCTCATATTGGATTTCTATACCTCGGCTGAGCACCACAGGGATCGGCTGGAGATCTGTGATCCAAGGAAAAACCACAGCCTCGTGAGTACACACCTGGGCTTGCAGTGCCTAGCCTTTTCTCTTTTTTATTACTGCACTAATAACAGTGAAAGGTGGCCTAACAAATTTTGACTCAGGAAGCTGAATACAAATTCAAATCACAATTTCAAGTTATATATTTTTAAATAGTTATTTTAGTATTATTTCCTTTAGACTTAACAAATACTTGCTACTTGGTGTTGGTATATTCCATAAAATACTAATAAAATACATTTCAGCTTGTGGGTGTGAAAAAAATGTGGAAAAGTTCACGGTTTATCAAGTCACTGTCCATGTAAATATTTTAGATTGCTTATACATTAATAATGAAACATTAAAACAAGTAATTTTTTAAATAGGCTTTAGCACTATTGTGATAACTACTACTTTCATATTTTTCAAGGAGAAAATTGGCAATATCAGAGATTGCTTTGCCCTATAGTCCCTACAGCCCCCTTCTCCAAAATACTCAGCCCTCTTCCTACAAGACCAGCTTCTCCACCATTACAGAAAATAATTTTTCCTCTCTACTCTCCAGATCACATGTCACCATCTGTGCATTTAAGCCAATCCCATCCCACCTCAACCCCAATCTGTCCACAGTCTTCATCCCAACCCTAATAGATCTCTTCAGCTTATCACTGGTGTCTTCCCCTCATGCTTTAAACATGCCTCGATCACGCCCATTTTCAAAAAAGCCCTCTTTTCAACCAACCTCTGTGTCTAGCTATCACCCCATATCACTTCTCCCCTATACCTCAAAACTGCTGGAACAGCATGTCCATCTTGAACTGTCCATCTACTTCTCTTCCTGCTTCCTCTTTGAGTTGTTGCAATCTGCTGTCTGACCACATTATTCAACTGAAACTGCCCTAACCAAAGTCATCAATGACCCACTACCCGCCAAAGCCAAGCGACACTAGTCTGTCCTCCTCCTCCTGGACCTGTTCTTTCTCCCTTCGACACAGTGGACCATTTCCTCTTATTACAAATTCTCTCATCTCTTAGCATCACAGACTTGGCCCTAACTTGGATCTCTTGATACCTAACCGACTGGACATTCAGCACCTCCAACTCTCACACTACCTCTTCACCACGTCCCCTATCTGTCGGTATCCCCATGGGCCAGTTCTTGGACCCCTCTTCTTCTTCATCTATATCTCCGGTCTGAGAAAGCTCATAGAGTCCTACAGCTTTCAGTATCATCTTTATGCTGATGAGACTCAGATCTACCTCTCTGGATCAGATATCACCTTATTACTAACCAGAATCCCATAATGTCTGTCTGCAATTTCATCCTTTTTCTCCTCTCGATTTCTAAAACTTAACGTGGAAAAACAGAATTCATCATCTTTCTCCCCATCTCATTTAACCCCCCGAACAAACCTATTCATCACAGTCAATGGCTGCTCACTCTCCCCAGTCCTGCAAGCTCGTTGCCTCTGGGTAACCTTTGACTCTGCTCTCTCCTTCAAGCCACATCTATATCCAAGCTCTTTGTACCTCCTGCTGACTCCAACTCAAAAATATTTCCCAGACCTATACATTGTGCAAAAACACTAGTGCATGCCCTCATCATCTCCTGCTTGACCACTTCAACCTCTTACTCTGTGGCCTCCCTTCTAAAAGTTTTGCACCCCTCCAATCTATCCTAAACTCTGCTGCCTGATTAATCCACCTCTCCCCTTGCTATTCCCTGGCCTCTCCACTTTGCTAATCCCTTCACTAACTTCCCATTGCCCAAAGACTCCAGTTCAAAACCCTATCCATGATGTACAAAGCAAACCACAAACTGTCTCCTCCATACAGCTGTGACCTAGTCTCCGGGAACCTTCTTATCTCCTCTTCCCACAATTGCATACAAGATTTCTCCCGTGCCTCCCCAATACTCTGGAACTCTCTACCCCAGCATATCAGACTCTTGCCTACCGTGGAAATCTTCAAAAGTAACATGAAGACCTACCTCTTCCAATAAGTCTACAATCTGCAAGAACCTTCCATCCACTATATCGCTGCACAACCAGCTCTACCCTCTCCTACTGTATTCTCAGCCATCCCCTGTAGACTGTGAGCCCTCATGGACAGCATTGTTTCTTCTTCTGTACCAGTCTGTGCCTTGTATTGTTAATGATTTGCCTGCTGCCGCCCCACCTACACCCCACCTACTGTCTCCTCCCCAAAATCCTTTAGGATGTAAGCCCGCAAGGGCAGGGCCCTCTTCCCCCTGTGCTAGTCTGTCTACTGTAACGTGTACATGTATTCTGTATGTAACCCCCTCATGTACAGCACCATGGAATCAATGGTGCTCTATAAATAAACAATAATAATAATAATAATAATAATACTTGTTTTTATTATGAATACCCCATTTCACTTGTAAAGCGCCATGGAATAAATGGAGCTAGAATAAATAATAATAATAAAAAATGTACACAATAGCATGAAATGGACAGTACTGTCTAAATGCACATACATTGGTTGACTGAGAACAACATATTATATTAAGAAGTCATTTGTAATACCTGCAATTTACACACAATACAAATACACTGGTATTTTATAAGCTGTGTGACAAATACTCTGTCTGGGCGCCAGTAAAGGTGTTCATCCAAATAGATCTGTACATCAATTCAGAAGGAGCAAGATGTTATTTGAGGATAATGAACAGACAATTCACTACAAGTCATGTGTGCTTAATAGGGAATAATGACATAAAGTTTCTAAGTAACTTGTAGGTTTGGTTCAAATTTTCCTTTACAACACTTATTTCACTGTCTAGGGCTAGAATAACAACTGAAAACAGGAAATTAATAGTTAAATTGCTTCTAAAGCCCACAAACTCTCAAATGAAAATGTATTTGGCAACTGGAGAACAGAGATGTTACATTCCTCAGCAGGTAGCTGGGCGATAACTTCAACAGCTGTTTTTACTAAATACACAAAAAATCTTAAAATATGTCATGGAGAAAAAAATGAATTCTGTCATGAGGGTGTAACAAAGGAGCAAAAATATTCTGCATATTGCATCATATTCCAGCAATGCAAAATAGTATTCTATATATTACCATGAAAATTTGCTATGCACTAGAAAAAGATACATAGTCATTAATACAGTGGGTAAAAAAAGAATTGAGCATGTCACCATGTCAACATATTTTGAAAATAAAAATATTTCTAAAGGTGTTATTGACATTAATTTCTCACTAGATGTCAGTAACAACCCATCCAATCCACACAGGCAAAGAAGTCAAACAATAGCTGTCCATAAATTATGTTATGAGAAATAATGAGCAATGACACAGGGAAAAAGTATTGAACACATGAAGAAAGAGAGGTGTAAAAATCTATGGAAATCTATTAGTAATTATAAAGCAAGCCTGCCACTTAGTGAAAAATAATATCAGCTGTTTCAACTGATGGTCTGTAAAAAGGTGTCACATTACTAAGGTGCCACACAAGAAACATCTCATGATGGGCAAAACCAGTGCGCTGTCTCTCAAGAATTTCTAAACTACTGAAGGTGACAGGGAGCACCACTGAGGTCATAATCCAGAAGTTTAAAAAACATAATTTCTCCATAAACCAGCCATGCCCAGGTGATCTTCGCAAGATTTCATATAGATTAATGAAAAGAATTATCAGAAGAGTTGTCAAAGAGCCAAGAACCACCTCTGGAAATGTCGCGGGCGGAGGAGGGGACGCCGCGCTCTCCCACTGCTCGGGTCCGGCTGCCGTGGCTGCTGCGGCCTGCTGCTGCTCGGTGGCTCGAGCGATGGGCCGGATCCCGGGGACTCGAGCGGCGCTCCTCGCCCGTGAGTGAAAGGGGATTGGTTTTTGGGATAGTTTATTGTCGGTGACGCCACCCACGGTTGTGGTGATTAAGTGGATACCACCGCTGCTCTGTCTGGGGAGCCCGGGAGTGATGGTATGGAGCAGTCAGTTGTTGATTTGCCCCTCCGTGGGTAGGGGGTTTGGTGGTCCCGGGGCCCAGTGATGGGGTTGGTATGGTGGACAGGCGGGTATGGGGCCTGTGGAGGTGCAGGGGGCGCAGGGGCAGCGCTGTGCCGCACGGCACGAAGGTACTCACTCAGCCAGTAAACACGCCACAGTTCTCGGTAAACAAACGGCTGGTTGGACGGGTCCCTCAGACGGTTACGGTGCTGATGTTCCCTGCAGTTAGCGGTGACAGTCTCTTCCCTGCACCTATGTATAGTCTTTTTGGTAGCGATGGATTCCCACCGGTTACCCGCTCCCCGACCTGGATATGAGCCGGAGGAGCCCCTCTCTTGCCCGCAGGCGCTGGCCCTGGGAAACTGGTGCCTTGGCGGTGGCGGTGTCTCCCCTTAACGGTCGGACTGTTGCCTTCAATCAGGACTTGGTTGTTAGGAGACAGAGGTCCCCTTCACTGACGGATTTGGCAAATTATGGCGACTCCTAGCCTTGCCGGGATCCGAAAGGCCCCTGCCCTGGTGCTGACTGTTCTTTGTATACCGCTCCGGTACCGCCGGGTCACCACCCGTCCACGGTCCTTTCGGCAACCTCCGAGCAATCTTTCCTGCAGACGGTCACCGCCGTCTGCCAACCTTGCTGTCTCAGTCCAGGGCACACACCCGGACCAACTTCTGGCTTCTAGCTGTCACTTTTCTCTGTCACTTCTTCTTTCTCTCACTACAACTCCACTGTTTACTCCTCCACGTCCCTAGCTTAACTGCTTCTCAGACTCTAGTCTGACTTCAACTGCCTGGTTCTCCCGCCTCCAGGGCTGTGAACTCCTCGGTGGGTGGAGCCAACCGCCTGGCCCACCCCCTGGTGTGGACATCAGCCCCTGGAGGAAGGCAACAAAGATTTAAGTTTTGACATAGGTGTACCTGCCGGGAATGTGGGGTGCATGTGATGTTGTGACCTGTGACCCCTGGCTTGCCCAGGGCGTCACAGAAAGCTACAGAATTACATGGAATCAGAAGGTAGAATTGTTTCAAAGAAAACAATAAGTAATGCAGTCAACCTATGTGGCCTACATGCAAGCTCACCAAACAAGACTCCATTACTGGAAAAAAAGCATGTTCGAGTGTGTTAAAAGTTTGCTCAACAACATTTAGATGATCCTATGAAATATTGGGAGAATATAGTCTGGTCAGATGAGACCAACATTGAACTCTTTGGATGCCGTAATACACATCCTCTTTGGAGGTCAAAAGCTGCTGCATATCACCTCAAAAACACCACACCAACAGAGAAGTTTGGATGTGGTAACATCATGGTTTGGGGCTGGTCTTCAGCGTATGCCACTGGCAACTTTTTAGAATTGAAGGACTGATGAATGCAGAAATGTACCAAGACGTTCTTGATAAAAATCTGCGGCCATCTCACAGGATGATGAAGATAAAATGAGGGTGGACATTTCAGCAAGACACACAGCCAAGGAAACTCTCAATTCCTTTCAGAGAAACAAAATATAGCTGCTAGAATGGCCCACGCAATCACCTAACCTAAATTCAATAGAACATTTATGAAAGGAACTAAAGCTCAGAGTTCATAGAAGGAGCCCTGGAACCTTCAGGACTTCATGAGTGTTTGTGTATAAGAGTGGTCCAAAAAAAAAAAAAAAAAAATCACACCTGAGCAATGCATGCAACTACTTTCTCCATGCAGGATGTGTCTTCAAGCTGGCATCATTATCAAAGTCTTTTGTATGAAGTATTAAATTTATTTCAGTAAACACGTTTAATATTTTTTACCTGTGTCATTGTGTTCTTATTACACAGCACTTAATTTATGTACATCCATAGTTTGGTTTCTTTGCCTGTGTGGATTAGATGTGTTGTTACTGACATCTGGTGAGAAATTCATGTCAATAACATCTTTAGAAATAAATTTACTCAGAAAATTGTTGACGTGTTCAATACTTATTTCACGTGCTGTATATGGAACATTGATTACAGTGCAGTGAGTAATGCATGCGTTATAAGGTGGCTACTTGTAAAATACAAGTAAATTTTGTAGCAATGTCATTACCCAGCATTGGTCCTGATCTATAACTAAATGCATCAAATTAAAGCAGGTTGCTCCAGATCACTGGGAGTCTTACTGCTAGGAACCCCCACCAATCCACCAAGACCAAGGGCTCTATGTAGGAATGGTGAAACATGAAAATACCCTTTTGTAAAAAGGTGACTTTATATAGAACCCTGATTCATCATCAGACTGTTTTGCCAGAATTCTGTCATGCTGTTTGATATGCTGTACATACATTTTCATGCCAGTCTCGGCTAGCTCTTTCAACTTTCTGAAAGTAGATACATTTAAGTGTTGTGGCCGCATATCAGAGTCATCAAAATTTATGTCCCAAAGATTCCATAAATTTTTAAGCTGTCATATGCCAGCTGAAATATGTGCCAATTTCATTAAAATGAATCTGTCAGCAGGATTTTGCTATTTCATTTGAAACCAAAGCGTGAAAGTCTGTCTAGGAGGCTGTGTGCTGTAGTTTCAATTCAATGTTTTATCAGCAAGAGATTATCACTGCAGGTCTAGGTGTCTCCTGCCTCTAAAGGCCCAGTCACACTAAACAACTTACCAGCGATCCCAACAACGATACAACCTGATAGGGATCGCTGTTAAGTTGCTAGGAGATCGCTGGTGAGATGTCACACTAAGAGACGCTCCAGCGATCCCACCAGCAACCTGACCTGGCAGGGATCGCTGGAGCGTCGCTACACGTGGAAGTATGCTGCGCTTGGTAACTGAGGTAAATATCAGGTAACCAACCCGATATTTACCTTGGTTACCAGCGCACACCGCTTAGCGCTGGCCCCTGCACACCTAGCCACAGTACACATCGGGTTAATTACCCAATGTGTACTCTACTACAGGTGCAGGCAGCTGGGAGCCGGCTTCTGCGGACGCTGGTAACCACGGTAAACATCGGGTAACCAAGAAGCCCTTCCCTTGGTTACCCGATATTTACCTTCGTTACCAGCGTCCACCGCTCTCACACTGCAGGGCCGGCTCCCTGTTCCCTGCTCTCCTAGCCACAGTACACATCGGGTTAATTACCCGATGTGTACTTCGGCTATGTGTGCAGAGAGCAGGGAGCCGGCCCTGACAGCTGAGAGCGGCGGACGCTGGTAACGAAGGTAAATATCGGGTAACCAAGGTAAGGGCTTCTTGGTTACGCGATGTTTACCGTGGTTACCAGCGTCCGCAGAAGCTGGCTTCCTGCTCACTGCACATTTAGTTGTTGCTCTCTCGCTGTCACACATGTGTGCTTCACAGCAGGAGAGCAACAACTAAAAAATGGTCCAGGACATTCAGCAACAACCAACGACCTCACAGCAGGGGCCAAGTTGTTGCTGGATGTCACACACAGCAACATCACTAGCAACATTGCTGCTACATCACAAAAGTTGTGCCTCAGCAGCGATGTTGCTAGCGATGTTGCTTAGTGTGACGGTACCTTTAGTCCTCCTACTTTGTGTAACGCTGCCTCCACCACTGATTGGCAGCTTGCTGACAATGCCCAGTGTACAATTGAAGCCACCAACCAAGGGTGTGGGTGGAGTTATACACTGTGTGCAGAATTATTAGGCAAATGAGTATTTTGATCACATGATATTTTTTATACATGTTGTCCTACTCCAAGCTGTACAGGCTTCAGAGCCAACTACCAATTAAGATAATCACGTGATGTGCATCTCTGTAATGAGGAGGGGTGTGGTGTAATGACATCAACACCCTATATAAGGTGTGCTTAATTATTAGGCAACTTCCTTTCCTTTGGCAAAATGGGTCAGCAGAGAGATTTGACAGGCTCTGAAAAGTCCAAAATTTTGAGATGTCTTGCAGAGGGATGCAGCAGTCTTGAAATTGCCAAACCTTTGAAGCGTGATCACCGAACAATCAAGCGTTTCATGGCAAATAGCCAACAGGTCGCAAGAAGCGTGTTGGGCAAAAAAGGCGCAAAATAACTGCCCACGAATTGAGGAAAATCAAGTGTGAAGCTGCCAAGATGCCATTTGCCACCAGTTTGGCCATATTTCAGAGCTGTAATGTTACTTGAGCATCAAAAAGCACAAGGTGTGCCATACTCAGGGACATGGCCAAGGTAAGGAAGGCTGAAAAACAACCACCTTTGAACAAAAAACATAAGATAAAACGTCAAGACTGGGCCAAGAAATATCTTAAGACTGGTTTTTCAAAGGTTCAAATGACTGATGAAATGATAGTGAATCTTGATGGGCCAGATGGATGGGCCAGAGGCTGGATCAGTAAGGGCAGAGAGCTCCACTCCGACTCAGACACCAGCAAGGGGGAGGTGGGGTACTGGTATGGGCTGGTATTATCAAAGATGAACTTGTGGGACCTTTTCGGGTTGAGGGTAGAGTGAAGCTCAACTCCCAGACCTACTGCCAGTTTCTGCAAGACAACTTCTTCAAGCAGTGGTACAGGAAGAAGTCAGTATCGTTCAAGAAAAACATGATTTTCATGCAGGACAATACTCCATCACATGCAGCAAACTACTCCACACTGTGGCTGGCCAGTAAAGGTCTAAAAAATGAAAAAAATAATGACATGGCCCCTTGTTCACCTGATTTGAACCTCATAGAGAACCTGTGGTCCCTCATAAAATGTGAAATCTACAGGGAGGGAAAACAGTACACCTCTCGGAGCAGTGTCTGGGAAGCTGTGGTGGCTGCTGCACGCAATGTTGATCATAAACAGATCAAGCAACTGACAGAATCTATGGATGGTAGGCTGTTGAGAGTCATCATAAAGAAAGTAGGCTATATTGGTCACTAATTTTTTGGGGTTTTGTTTTTGTATGTCAGAAGTGTTTATTTCTAAATTGTGTGCAGTTATATTGGTTTACCTGGTGAAAATAAACAAGTGAGATGGGAATATATTTGGTTTTTATTAAGTTGCCTAATAATTCTGCACAGTAATAGTTACCTGCACAAACAGATATCCACCTAAGATAGCCAAATCTAAAAAAAAACACTCCAACTTCCAAAAATATTAAGCTTTGACATTTATGAGTCTTTTGGGTTGATTGAGAACATACTGTAGTTGTTGATCAATAATAAAAATAATCCTCTAAATTACAACTAGCCTAATAATTCCGCACACGGTGTACACAGATCAGCATTGTGACCACTGCCACATGTACAGCACAAATAACAGGGATTCTATCAAAACTGTCCAGAAAGTGCCACATTACTGGAATCAGGCTCTCTGCCCTACATCATGCTGATCTCAGATTACATAGCAAAATCCTGATGACAGATTCCCTTTAAGAGGAGTATGCTGTGCATATTACTCCAATGGTGCACAACAAAGTAGCTTTTTGTATAAGACATTTGTAAAATAGGTGGAGGACAGGTATTGGTAACCTACCACCAGTGGTAAAGCGAGTACAAATAGAAGTTATTTTATTTTTAAAAAATTAATTTGAAAACAAAATATCTGATGGAAAAGTCTTGTGAGGTGGACAATGGACGCTAGTGAAAATGTACACGGTAAAGATTTAAGAGGATTAGAGGTCTCTATATGGCTATAGGAATTACGTGGGTGGTCCTTTAGATTACAATATAGCTTTATTTGCATTTTTCCCACTTTTAAACTATAGGCAATTACATGTGAAGCCAGCAGTGATCTCCGTGTTAGTGCTGGTTGGTTAAGATAATTTAATTGTTATAAAAACAGAATAAGTCTGCTATTTCTAAGAATATATTGTGAAGCGCATCAATACTAATAGCACTAACAATACCACAGCCCAGCAATTCAAACATTTGTTAACAAGTTTAGACACTCTTTGAAGTTAATATGGCTAGTATAATGCGGTTCACTTATTAAGGTCATAACATAATTATCTGCAGAATGTTAACTAAGAATGTTCATCCACTTAAGTGGTCGAGGTCAGATTGGAAACCCTTTGTAGAAAATGTAGTGGGTATTTTTAGAAATTTTTATTAATTACTTGCCAGGCTATTGGCAGAATGGTATAAACTAGTCCTTTCTAGAACACAATGTAGATAAGTTAATGGACAAGAACAGCACATTTTCTATGTTCATTTGATAAGACAAAATACTGCCTTGGTCAGCAACAGAAAAATGTGATTTCAGAACACAGTGATACTGCACAATAAAATAGTCATTGTTCATTCATTGCTGCCTACAAGAATTTCACAAAAAAACAGTGATTAACAGAGATCAATGCAAAGAATTCTTAAGTGTACCGTAAATGAGAAGGCACATTCCATGGTATAGCTCCAGTCCATATAATTTCACTATATTAAAAGCAAACTCATGTTCAGATTGTGTATTCATAGATCAAATATCCTTCTTCATTGAAATTATACTCGTAGGAGTAGAAAAAGCCAGACTACAGTGCCTTTATAAAAGTATTCATATCCTTTGAACTTTTCCACAAGTTTTCACATTACACATACAAATTTAAATGTCTTTTATTGGGATTTGATATGATATACCAACAAAAAGGGGCAAATACTTGTGAAGTGCAGAAAAATTGATATGGTTTTTCTAAATATTTCAAAAATATAAACTTAAAAATTGTACATATATTGTATTCTGCCCCCATGTCAATACTTTGTAGGCCCTCCTTTCACTGCAATTAAAATCTTTGGGTACGTCTCTATCAGCTAAGCAAATCTAGAGGCTGACATTTTTGCTTATTCTTCTTTGCAAAATATCTCTAATTCAGTGAGATTGGATGGTGGCATCTGTGAACAGAAATTTTAAACTCTAGAGATTCTCAATGGTACTGTATTTAGGTCTGGACTGTGACTGGGCCATTCACACACATGAATATGCTTTCATCTAAACCATTCCATTGTAGCTCTGGCAGTATGTTTAGGGTTTCTATCATGCTGGAAGGTGAACCTATGCCCCAGTCTCAAGACTTTTTCAGCGTCTAAAGGCCCCTTTACACACTGAAACTTTCTAGCGATCCCACCAGCGATCCCAACCTGGCTGGGATCGCTACAAAGTCTCTGGTGAGCTGTCAAACAGGCAGACCTGGCCAACGACACAACAGCGATCCGGACCTGCAGAACGACCTAGCTAGTCATTGGGGACGTTGTAAAGCAGCTTTTTGAAAGGGAAGTCGCTGTAAAGTCCCCTTTACACACTGAGACTTTCTAGGGATGCATGCTGCACAGCAGGAAACAAAGGACCAAAGAATGGTCCTGAAGGATTTGTAGCGATCAGCAACTTCACAGCAGGGGCCAGGTCGCTGATGTGTTTCACACACTGCAATGTCGCTGGGGAGGTCGCTATAACGTCACAAAACCGGTGACGTTACAGCGATGTCGTTTGCGATGTTGCAGTGTGTAAAGCCACCTTAACAGGTTTTCCTCCAGGATTACCCTCTATTTAGCTTCATCCATCGTCCCATCAACTCTGATCAGCTTCCCTGTCCCTGCTAATGAAAAGTTTCCCCACAGCATGATGCCACCATATTTGACGTTGAGGATGGTGTTTACAAAGTGATGTGCAGTGTTAGTTTTCAACCACACATAGTGTTTTGCATTTAGACCAAAAAGGTCTACTTGGGTCTCATCTGACCAGAGCACCTTCTTCAACATGTCATGTAGGGGACATAACGGTCATGTGGCAGAAGGCTGGGTAACTGCTCAAAAAGATCTCTGAACAACTTTCTTTTGAACCTTCCCATTGACTTGCATTATAAAGGCTAGAATGTCTTATGAGCAGAAGATGCATTAGGAATGGTCAGGTCACTTATTTTTGTAACAATATTTTTTGAAACCTAAAGTGGTTAAAAGGCCCTAAGAAGCTTAAAATCAAACTGCAATTGTTTTTTTCACATAAAATTACTTGTTCATTCTTTTGATCATTTTATGTATGCTTTTCAAATGGGTTTTGGGGTGGAATTGCTGGAAAAAGCTGTGGTCAGCAATGCTCCATATCTCCGGGAGACAACATAATCAGCAACCTCTAATCGGACATGCTGGATTGATAATGCCCCTGACAATAAATTATCAGGGCCTCCCATACATGTGGGACTGTTTCTTGAACATGTCACTATGGGATATATATGTGTGTGTGTGTGTGTGTGTGTGTGTTTGTGTGTGTTAGTACTTAATAGTTGTCCAAAGAATGTCACACAATCCCATCATCCTGAAGGATTCTGGAAGCATCTTTCACATTTGCAGGATTGCTGTCCCTGTTCTGGAAATTCAGATGAAAGGAGAGCAGCCTTTATTTCAATTTTCCAGCCCACCTTAAAAATTATTATATTAAGGAAGTCAAGGTTTTATTTTGTGAGCGACTTCTGAGTATATATTAGAGGCATCCTAATACTTGTGAAATCAATAAAAGCCATAAAAATCTGGCATACCATGAATGGTGTAAACTGCTTGTGTCCTGGATGTTTCACATAGATTTCATACACTGCATAGAGCAAAAATCTCCAAATTGTAACTTCCCAGCTGTTGTCTCCAGCTGCGCATAGAATTACAGTGTATCCAATATCTTTCTGTAAAGAATCTGGCTTTCTGTTCACCCAACATGATTCTACCCTCAGATTATGCATCATCATGCATATATCCAGTGCATGTATGGTAGCGATCCACTAAAACAGATCAATCCAAAAAGGTATAAAAAGAAATAATTTTGCCCAGTGTGCCAAACAGCATATTACATTGTTAAATTTACAGTGAAGCAGAAACATATTATTCCTCACAACCAGACCCTCGCTGACTGTCTTATTCCTCTAACATCAAAGTCATCTAGCAGGCATTAATTACACAAGGCATCAATTAGAGGACATCATCTGATTCTGGGCTGAGAGGAACACTGGGCAACCTCCAAGATTAATCCTCTTCTCAAAGAAATGACAACAGAACATTTGAGTTCATGGTTTCATTGTTAGAAAAGTAAATAAAACTGAAGAGATTTCCTTTGACAACTTCACAGGAATGGTCTTTGCCTATGGTGTTCCCATGGATCAGACTCTGTTTACACAGTGAGAACACAAAATAGAAAGTGTTACATGGACAAAACTTTACAAATCTATAGCAACAGAAGAAAACTGTATGCTACTACTAACTAATACAACATCTTGCTAAAAAGGTCTGTGTATGAAAATTGTAGTATTTGTAAAAAAATCTTCAATAAGACAGAAAATTACACATTTCAAAAAAGGTTTTTTATTTTATTCAGTGAGCTTACCCATTTTTGGCTTCATGAACTGCCCCCATAGCTATATAAGTCGTGTGACCTGCACCCCTATGTTTCTCTAAAGCTAAATTCTGTAATGCACAATTAAAGAAAAACACTTAGCGACCTGTTCTATAATGAAGCACTCCCATTAATATATTTTTTCTATTAATTGTGTGCATAAATGCATGTAGTATAGTGTAAGTGACACGCCCATCCCAGGGCCCTAGGTGATATTCGGAACCAGACCGGACTGGTCTGGGGATGTCAGCGGTGGCGGGGCCCAACTCCGTGACCCTGGAGGTGTCTTGAATAAAGGGGATGGTGATTAAATTTATACTGGAATAAAGTTTGTGACAACCGTTGAATTATCAAAAGTCTATGATGATAGGGGGAGACGCAGGAGGAATGGAGACGACATCAGGGGCTTTGCAACAACAGTCCTTTTTTCACTGCACCAGTTCCAAATTGATAGCCAGCTTAGTCCTCCCACTGTATGCTGGGATTCCTGGTGATGGGCCTCCGCCAATCCCGGGCAGGTCAGAGGTCAATACCGATGCACCACTCAGATGTGCCTTTTTTGGTCGCCTCTACTGCGCTGACTCTCATCCTCCTGTCCCATGCCTCCGCACACAGTGCCAGGGGCCATGGACCTTTAATGGGTTTTCTGCCTGCTTGGCTCCCTGATCCTCTGTGGCCCCCTTCCAGCAGATTCGTGTGCTGTTTGTGGAACGAAGGTGCGTACAGCCACCCTGGCCTCCAGTGTTACTAAAAAGTACTGAAGTCTTTTCCTAGTCTAGGGACCGGGACCTCGTTTGCGACCAGATCCTTCCACACGGTGTTCTGTGGAGCTTCCCGTACTCCTGTGTTTCTAGAATCCCTTCTTCTGTGTCATCTGGGGCAAGTAGGACCCCCCGGGCCTGTACACTCCGGTTGCCTCCTCACCACCAACTCTCTGACTGCCTCTCTCAACTGTCAGTTTCAAACATAACTCCGCCCACTCACCTCAGAAACCTGACCTACAAAGCTCCACCCCAAGTCTGGCTTCGGGGACAGTACTAGCCACTATAGAAGTCCAGCTAGGCCCTAACCACGGTTTAGTGGAATGTTGTGATGAGTCTGTCTGTGTGAGTGTCATGTGAACCGGTGGATGACTCCCTTCTTACCCTCGGATGGGATACCACACCTCTGTATGAAGTGCAGTACCTCTGTGGTGATGGAAGCCTCAGGGAAGCCACACTAGTGTATTAATACGCTCACCTACTACTGCTTTATCAGTATCCAGTGCTGCTCTGCTTCTCTTCCAGTGACATCACTGCACTGCCCCTCTTCTCAGTGACATCACTGCTCTGCCCCTCTTCTCAGTAACATCACAGCTCTGCTCCTCTTCTCAGTAACATCACTGCTCTGCTCCTCTTCTCAGTAACATCACTGCTCTGCTCCTCTTCTCAGTAACATCACTGCTCTGCTCCTCTTCTCAGTAACATCACTGCTCTGCTCCTCTTCTCAGTAACATCACTGCTCTGCTCCTCATCCCAGTGACATCACTGCTCTGCTACTCTTTCAGTGACATCACTGCTCTGCGCCTCTTTTCAGTGACATCACTGTTCTGCTCCTCTTCTCAGTAACATCACTGCTCTGCTCCTCATCCCAGTGACATCACTGCTCTGCCCCTCTTCCAGTGTCATTACTGCTCTGCTCCTCTTTCAGTGACAACACTGCTGCTGTTCCCAGTGAAATCGGCAGATTCTCTGTGGGATCCAGAAGTGGTTTTTGCTGTGTAGGTCTCTGGAGTGTCAGAACAAGGATCGATAGGCACATTGTAAAAGAGACATCTGGCTCACAAATAGAGCATAGAGTGAGCTAGATTGTCTTAAGGACAGTGACGTCACTGAGAAGAGGAGCAGAGCAGTGGCTTATGCCATAAAACACTTTGAATAGTTACAAAATATTTGCACAATATAGAGGTGCACAAATATTTTGCAACTTTCAGCATGTTCATTCCAGTTTTATGCAGCTCTGTCAAAATGGGCAGAGCTAAGGAGTCGAAGCATGGATAAGACTGCCTTCAATTCCTTGGAAATTGTCAGCGTTTATTTCATCAGAAATGTAAGTCCAGTCCCTGAAGTCAAAAAGTCTGATCAATTCATCACTGTTTACCCTCTTCACCTTCTGGTAGGGGCTGGGGATGAATGGAGTGAGTGCATTTGTGGTGCCCCAGCGGTCTGGTTGCCACAGTAGTGTTGCCCCACAAAAGGTCAATACTATGCCTGGAAGCAAGAGGGGGGGTCCCTTAATCAGTAATTACCTACAAACAATACAGTTCCTATTCGGGTCAGCAGGGGAGCTCTAACCTAGTAGTCTGGGGAGCTCTGCCCTGGGGGAGGAATTAGAAAAGTGACAGTTGAAAGCTGACCGTTGAAGAGAGAGGAGTGGGAGTGAGGAGCTTGAGTAGGGCGGACATGTGAGCTGGGGTCTGGGGCTAAGATAGCTCAGCCCAGTAAAGCAAGGTCTGCAGAGAGGCACAGGAGGAAAAGTTTGGGGAGCGGGGCTGAACCGGCTTGCATCAGAAGAAAAACGCCAAAAACCGGAAATCGGAGTCCGTGGTTGCCAGGGTGCTTGAGTCCCTGTAACCGAATCCAAAGGGCAGAAGGACTGCAGGTCTCCTGACCCCAAAACAACCCGAAGGTACAGCCGCATATCAGGGACCCGGAGTCATTGCCAGCAGAGCGGCACCAGTGAAGACCTGCGCAACCTACCATACGGGTAACGGGTAGTACCACAAGTCCCAGCAAAGAGGGCCTCCTTTGGACTAATGCAGCGGGGTCCTGTAGAAGAGAATAAGGGCACTCACCTGGCCAGGGAGATAACCCCAACTGCTTCCAAGCTAACTGGATCGCAACCAACCATCTGTACTGGTCTCCCAGGACTTCACCGATTGTTGAAGAGTAAAATGAAGGAGGTAAAGAAACTGCTGTTAGGCTGTTATTATCCGTATCCCGACCCTGCACCCTGAAGTTCACTGGGTTCCCAAAATAGACTTTCCAACCGTGCCCCCAGGTCTTGCTTCACTTGTGGCAAGCAAGAGATCACCTCACCTGCACCATTACCAACTGCCCTGGGGAACCCGCAGCGCAGAGGTGGCCAACATAGCCGCAAAACCACAGATGGCGTCACGAGCTTCATCTTATCCAAAACTACAACTCCCATCATCATCCTCCCCTTTTTTTGTTGAGACACCGCCAGGGTCACGGAGCCGGACCCCCGCTACCGCTGACATCTCCGGACTAGTCCGGCCTGGTTCTGAGTGCCCCCAACGCTGGGGCAGGCGTGTCACATTCACAGAATGCAGAAAGCCTATCAACACTAGCAACTTCCAGAGCGTGGCAATTAAGCTGGAGCTAGACAATCATTTTCACTACATATTGCTAGAGATCCAGCTGTCAATGTGCATGCACAAGATTGCAGCGTGACCTCAATCCAATCCTTTTGGGTATGACCACAAGCTCAGGAGAGTGACTAATCTGATATCTAGCACCTCCAGCTTGAATGAAAGTCAGTCAGTTATATAACAGGTGACAAGAGATTTAAAAAAGGTTTTTTAGTTTTATGCTGGAGCATTTAGCTTTACAGAAACAGGTAAAGAATGCAAATTACATGACTTACATGCATGGACAAAATTGGTGACACCCTTCTGGTGAAGTAAGTAAACCCCACAATGGCCACTGAAATAACTAGAAACTGACAAAAGTAATTTTCAGTTCAACATTACAGAATAGCAACTAATGAAAATCAGACATTGCATTAGAACTTTAGAATGTTGCAAAGCAGCCCCAAAACATAAAGAAGCCTCTTCCATGTTTTACAGAAAGTTTAATGAGCCCGATTCCTCAAGACCAGTGTGTTCATGCCAGTCTTGATGAGGAGGCAAGCTGGAGTCAGACTCTCCTGATTCATAAAGAGGTGCATGCCTCACTAATAATCTTGAGCTGGGAGAAACTGTTGTGAAAACACCAAAAGTCACAAAATTTAAGTACAACTCAAAGCTATGCCTGAATTTTGCAACTTTTCAAAGTTTTTATGTCAGAATTCTGGCGTATAGGCTTTAATGAATTGTGCCCAATTTTATTTTCTTTGTATTTGTCATTTTTACACCTATAAACAATAGAGCTGATATGATTTGCCAAAAAGCTTCAATTTTGTCTTATCTGTCCAAAGGACATTCTCCCAGAAGCTTTATGGCTTGTCAATATGCATTTTGTAATATTTCTAGTCCTGCTTTTTAATTGCTTGCTCCTCTTTCGTCTTCAATAAAGTTCACTTTGGCTAAGAAAGTGATGGATGGTGCGATCTGACACTGAAATACCTTGGCTTTGTGTCACAATAGTGATGAAGTGACTGGGAATCGGGACTTCTAAACTGGCCCCCAGGCTAGGGGAGCTCCTAACTGTCCCTTATCCCAGAGGTACGCCTGATGGTGGCAAGGTCAGGACCATCAGCATAACCCTAAATCCTGAGAAGCCCTGTTATGATACCCTCTCACCCCTATCCAGGGAGGGGCCAGAACTGGAGTGATAAATCCCCACACAAATAGACAGACAGGGAGGAATGAAAACTCTAACTCACAGCAAACACTCATGGAGGTAAAGACAATATGTGTATAGGTAGGAATTAAAGAAAAGTAAAGAAATACACAATGACAAGTGAATCTCCACAACACACCAAGATAGCATACAGCAGCGCTCCAGAAGCTGAATCATCATGCACCAAGACCAGAATCGCTTTCACTAAATTTTGGCATTTAGGAACATCTTTTAAAGAGTGGCGCCTGTGATAGGTCTTCAGTAATACGTGACCCCAGCAGCAACTCACAGGCCAGCAGGAATTAACTCCTGCTAGACAGATCACTATCAAGCACAAAACTGGTCAAAGCCCAGTTCTGACTTAAGCCAGCTACACACGCTTCAATATATCTCACAATCCGTCGTTGGGGTCAAGTTGTAAGTGATGCACATCCGGCATCGTTTGTGAGGTATCTGCGTGTGACATCTACGTGCGATCAGGATTGAACGCAAAACCGTTGATCACAAACACATCGTATCTTTGTCTAGAATTGAGCATTTTGTTGCAGGAACCTAGTCAATTGTAACGTGTGACATCCCTCATACGATTTTGGTGTCTGATGCTATGTGCGCAGGTGTGCGCTCTGCACCGCAGCTTAAAAAAGGTCCTCTTCAGAGCGCAGCTGAAAAGCTGCGTTCTGAAGCGCCTCACAATGTCTGTCATTCACTAATCTCTGTCAGTCGGTCACTATCTCTGTCCCTCACTCTCTGTCTATGTCAGTCTATCCCCCTCTCTCATATACTCACTGATCCCCGATGCTGCACGGCGTTCACACTGCTCCGGCGGCTTTTACTGTTTTGAAAAAGCCGGCCGCCCATTAAACAATCTCGTATTCCCTGCTTTCCCCGCCCACCGGCGCCTATGATTGGTTACAGTGAGACACGCCCCCACGCTGAGTGACAGGTGTCACACTGCACCCAATCACAGCAGCCGGTGGGCGTGACTATACTGTGTAGTGAAATAAATAATTAAATAATTAAAAAAAACGGCGTGCGGTCCCCCCCAATTTTAAAACCAGCCAGATAAAGCCATACGGCTGAAGGCTGGTATTCTCAGGATGGGGAGCTCCACGTTATGGGGAGCCCCCCAGCCTAACAATATCAGCCAACAGCCGCCCAGAATTGCCGCATACATTATATGCGACAGTTCTGGGACTGTACCCGGCTCTTCCCGATTTGCCCTGGTGCGTTGGCAAATCGGGGTAAGAAGGAGTTATTGGCAGCCCATAGCTGCCAATAAGTCCTTGATTAATCATGTCAGGCGTCTATGAGACACCTTCCATGATTAATCTGTAAATTACAGTAAATAAACACACACACCTGAAAAATCCTTTATTAGAAATAAAAAACACAAACATATACCCTGGTTAACCACTTTAATCAGCCCAAAAAAGCCCTCCATGTCCGGCGTAATCCAGGATGCTCCAGCGTCGCTTCCAGCGCTGCTGCATGGAGGTGACTGGAGCTGCAGAATACACCGCCGCTCCGGTCACCTCCACGCAGCTAATGAAGACAGCCGTGCGATCAGCTGAGCTGTCACTGAGGTTACCCGCTGTCACTGGATCCAGCGGTGGCCGCGGACAGTCACTTAGGAGATTATCGGTCACCGGTGAGTCCTTCACAGGTGACCGCTAATCAGGGCGCGACACAGACAGAGCCGCAGCATGACCGTGAAGTCGGGTGAAGTTCACCCGAGTTCATTCTGACAGTGCGGCTCTGTCTGTGTCTGCTGTCATCTGCCATTCAGCTCTGCTACATGGCTGTCTGTGTCTGCTGTCAGCGGCCATGTAGCAGAGCTGAATGGCAGATGACATAGTAAAAACGCATCCCTACACATTACACACGCTTGGCAAGTCAATAAATAAAAAAAAAAAAAAGGTGCCCAATGCATACGTCACAGAACACATGATCTAAAGGATCGCACACAAAATTGATCAATTTAACATAGACTACTAACGCTCGTGTGACAGCAAATGAACGACCTACGTGCAATCTCATAAGATCCCGTATGCAACCTGGGCGTGTCACATCGCAAATGCGATTGTACAACTAATTGCAACGTGTAAAGTGGGCTTAAGGAATATACAAAAGCACCAGATGTTATGTCAGACTCTGCAGTGTGAACAGGGTCAGAAAATGCCATGATACCTGTTGCGTATAGAGCAGCACACCGCATGACTCTTTGGAGTTCACATTTAATCTTTTTGGAAGTTGTTCTGGGCTCTTTTGTTACCATTTATATTATTGTCTCTCTAATTTGTCATCAATTTTCCTCTTGTGGCCACTTCCAGGGAGGTTGCTACAGTCCCATAGATCTTAAACTTCTGAATAATATGTGCAACTGTAGTAGCAGGAACATTAAGTTATTTGGTGATAGTCTTATGGCCTTTACATTTAACATGTTTTTTTTATTTTTTTTTCTTTTCTCCTGGCATCTCTATCCTTAGCTTTCTTTGGTCTATGTTCCGTGAGATACACACCATGATACCAAACAGCACAGTGACTACATTTCACCCTCTAAATAGACAGACTTAAGGCCGCTTTGCACGCAACGACATCGCTAACGAGAGGTCGTTGGGGGTCACGGAATTCGTGACACACATCTGCCTTGTTAGCGACTTTGTTGCGTGTGAAACGCAGGAATGACCATTAACGATCAAAATTACTCACCTTATCGTTGATTGTTGACGCGTCGTTCCTTTCCCGAATATCATTGCTGTTGCAGGACGCAGGTTGTTCATCGTTCCTATGGCAGCACACATCGCTATGTGTGACACCGCAGGAACGAGGAACTACATTGTACCTGCAGCCGCCGACAATGAGGAAGGAAGGAGGTGGGCGGGATATTCCGCCTGCTCATCTCCGCCCCTCCGCTTCTATTGGATGGCTGCTGTGTGACGTCGCTGTGATGTCGCACGAACCGCCCTCTTAGATAAGAGGTGGTTCGCCGGCCACAGCGACGTCGCAGGGAGGGTAAGTCCATGTGACGGGTCCTAGCGATGTTGTGCGCCACAGGCAGCGACGGGGGCGGGTACGCTCGCTAGCGATATCGATACAGATATCGCAGCGTGTAAAGTGGCCTTAACTGATTACAAGTTTCTAGACACCGGTAATGCTAATTACAGGGCACACCTTAGTTTAACATGTTTGTATGATAAAATGATTTTTAATCTTTTCTATGGGCACCATCATTTTTTGCCCACAGTGTTTTCATTCATTTCTTTTTGCTTGTTTATTTTTCTGTTGAGCCATAATGCAAAAGCAGTGTCTGAATTTCGTTAGTTGATATTCAGTAAATTTAAATTGAAAATTAATTTTATGAGTTTTGTTATTTCAGTGACCATTGTGAGTTTTTTTTTTACTTTAATAGAAGGGTACCAACAGTTTTATCCATGTGTACATATGGTAATGAGGCAGTTTAGGGAGCCAAAATGACAGGATATTTAATTGAAGACCTCCTGCACCTATGTGACGCCCCTGGACTATCAGGTCGTCACAGGGTACTGCACAAACTGCCCTTCCGTGCAGTATTCCAAGTCCCTCGTGGTTTTGGGTCCCTATCTTACGGTGTTGCCTCCAACAGCAAGTCAAATCCTAGATACACACTGCACTACACACACCAGTGGATGGCTTCAGTGGAATACAGTCGCCCACCTAGGGGGTCAGGGAGGGGAGGTGAGTAGTGTAGTCAGTGAAGTGAGAGTAGTCAGTGAGTGAGGGAGTGAGAGGAGGTTGGGAGTGGTGGCTCCAAAGAGAAGCTGTCTAGGTTGCAGACGGTTGGTCTGGACCTAAAGTAGTCGGACTCCCAGTCGTAGGGGATTGCAGCTATGTGCCTGGACCTGTCAAGGAGGACGGTCAGCAGCCTGGCACTGTCACCAGTCCGGGACCAAAGGCATGGCGGGGTACACGAACACTAGGTTGGGGAGAAGCTTCAGGCAACCCGACAACGGAGAACGGAGCCTTTATGATCTGTTCCCACCCACTCCAGAATCGGGGCACTAGCGCAACAAGGAGGATAGGGCCTTCCAAACAAACGGTCCAAGAAAATCCCAAGCATGAGCCCTAAGAGCAGGCTCCCACACTTAGCCACAGTGGGGAGCTGGGCCCGGCAAGTTTCAGACTACTGGGCCACTACGTTGAAGTTAAACTTGTGCCAGGAGGCAGGTCACAGATCACCAGGCAACACTATAGGGGACGGGACCCGGATGAGCTCCCCTCAAGCGGCAGCGTTACTCCGATTTGGTTTACCCGGTTGTCAGCGTCTGCTTATTGACTGAGTGAGTACCTGAGTGATCTCTGCACCCTACAGCATTCCACCGAGTCCCGGGGCCTCCCCCTACCCGTGGAGGGCCACAACACCTTGCTGCTCTACTCCATCACCCCGGGTACTACCATCGGCAACGGTGGTATCCCTTCATTACCGTACACCACGGGTGGCATCACGAACTATACCTCCCCTGTAAATACCCCCCCTTTTTACGTTTAGAAGTGGCCCCAAGCCCCCGGGTCCGGAGACCCTCGAGCCACAAGTCATCACACGGATTCGAGCGGTTCGATCCGCTGCAGGGGCGGCACACCTACAAAAGCTACTCTTGAATCTGTTGCTGAACTGATAGAATATAAAGTATTTTCACATATTATAACAGTTTAGATGAGCTACTCCATTCCTTTAACAAAGCAATAACGATTTATAATAAATAAAAAAGAAGAAGAAGAATAGGTCTGACATTTCTAGCGCCTGGTAATAAGCTATTGAAAGGAATCTGTCAGCAAATTTTTGCTGTTAATCTGAAGGCAGCATAAGGTAGTGGCTGATTTCAGTGATGTGTGACGCCCTGGCAAAACCAGGTTGTCACAGAGACTGCACAAATCTTCCAGGTGCAGGACTCCATCCTCCTTGGCATACCAACACAAACCCACACCCAGGTACACAACATCAGCCAGCAAAGCCTAGTCACCCCCCATGACAGTAGGGACACACCAGTGGGCAGGACCAAGCGTATGGTGACGCCCACCTAGGGGTCCTCAGGTGTTCTGGGAGGGAACAAGACAGTCAGAGTTCAGTGCGGAGAGAGGAAGTGAGAGGAGTGTGGAGTGACAGCGGAGTCAGAGGTTGGAGCCCCTGGACTACTGACTAGATGGCAGTCGGCAGACAGGGCCACAGGCGACGGAGATCCTGTCATGGGAGACCTTAAGTGGACCGGGGCAGGGTTGTAGCCCGCCGGTGCCGACAGCGGGAATCCGGTCCAGAGGTCGTGCACAGTCGGGGTGCCTGGACCCTAGGGCGAGGACTGCTTCAAGCTCCTTGTCAATTAGCCAGCCGGGGACAAGATTCCATGTTTTGTCCCACCAGCAAGCTCAGAGAGCGAGACGGAAGCCCAACGAGGGGGACAGGGCTCCGCAATTGCCTGCTAAGATCCCACGGGTCAGTTTTCGCGGGCCACAGCTCCCAACACATAGAAACACTGGGAGTGGATTTCCCCGTTTCAAGTGGAATAGTCAAACTAAGGTTACAAACACTAAGTGCAGGAGGAAGGGACCCCTGTTTGCTGTACCAGGGTGTGGGACCCGAATACACCCGCCGGAGGTCACTGGTCACTGGCAATTTGGTTTACCATTGGACTCTGTGTGAATTTCTCTGGAACTGTGAGTACACCATTACCACCCGGTCCAGCCCTGCAGAACACGCTTTGCAGCATTCCTTCCCGTACACCTGGACCCCGGGACAATACCTCCCCTACCCGTGGAGGGGATACCATCCTGCTGCCCCGCTCCATCAGCTCCGGGTGTCCCATACCAAGGCAGCGGCGGTGTCACCATCCGTCACCGCAACCCACGGGTGGCGTTACTGACAAACTCTTCCCCTGTAAATACCCCCTTTTTATTGTTGTGGGCCACAGGCCGCTGCAAGACCCCCGGATCCGGCTGCCACTCGAGCCCCAGCCACGATCCCGGATCCGAGCGCCTCAGGTAGCCTTCCCTGACGTGGTCAGTCACCCTCTGCCCGCAACAGATGTATCACTTATTAGGCTGTATGCTTTAATTTCAATGCAATCACTGTTTTATCATCAGGAGATTATGACTGCCCACATGTCTTCTGGTTCAAGCACACCTTCAGCACTAATTAACGGCTTACTGTCAATATAAAATATATACAGAAAGCTGTGATGTGGGTGGGGTCAGCTTTCTGAGCTCTGCTACATGTACAGGAGAGAAACTGATTGTATTATAGCTGCTACATCCAGTAAACTAAGTGACACATCGCAGGAATCAGGGTCTTATTTCCTACATAACACTGATCTTAGATAAGGTTGATACAAGCTGCTGACAGATTCTCTTGGAAGCCACACATTTACACTCTGGATTTTAAATTAAAATTATGTAAATGAATAGAGGTCCATGTAATGCGCAAGATGTCAGGTTAGCTGAGAGGTAGCTGCTCTTATAGAGTTAAGAGGGCTTTACACGCAACAACATCGCTAACGATATGTCGTTGGGGTCATGGAAATCGTGACGCACATCCGGCCTCGTTAGCGACGTCGTTGCGTGTGAAACGTACGAATGATCACTAACGATCAAAAATACTCACCTAATCGTTGATATGTCATTCTAATCCCAAATATCGTTGCTGTTGCAGGACGTTCGTCGTTCCTGAGGCAGCAGACATCGCTACGTGTGACACCCCAGGAATGAGGAACAACACCTTACCTGTGTCCTCCGGCAACGAGGTGGGCCTCATTTTCTTTCGGCTGCTCTCCGCCCCTCCGCTTTAATTGGATGGCTGCCGTGTGACAACGCTGTGATGCCGCACAAGAAAGGAGGCAGTTTGCCGGCCACAGCAATGTCACTAGGCAGGTAAGTCCGTGTGACGGGTCCTAGCGATGTTGTGCACCACGGGCAGCGATTTGCCCGTGACGCACAATCGACGGGGGCGGGTGCTTTCACCAGCGACATTGAAAGCGATGTCGCTGCGTAGCCTTTATGACATTCTGTAGTAAAGAAGACAGAATTATGACTGCCACAAAAAAAAAAAAAGAATATTACGTTATGACATCTGCTCCAATCTCTACTTCCCTTTAAGGCTGTGCGGTTTTTATTATGCGTTTTTGACCTGTTTTGGTGCAGTTTAGAGCACTAAACTGCATGTTTCTCCTTCTCCCAGCAAAGTCTATGAGAATTGAAAAATGCTCTGCACACATTGCTTTCTTCATTGCAGTTTTGGATGCAGAAAAAAGAATCAGCATGTCAATTATTTGTGTATTTTTGTTCTGCATTTCTTCTGCAATCCTTCCAGCCACTGAATACACTAAAAAAAACATGCATAGCATGAAAACGCTCCAGAAAACACACCAAAAAATGCATGCGTTTTTTGGTGTTTTTTTGCTGAAACAAAAGGTGTTTCGGCCACAAGCTGCAGTTTTTAGGTTCCGGAAATTTTCTGCAGCATGCACGTGATACGCCGCCCCAAGGCCGGGGGCACACGGAACCGAGCCGGACTAGTCCAGGGATGCCAGCGGTGGCGGGGGTCTGGCTCCGTGACCCTGGCGGTGTCTTAACAATAAAGGGGAGGATGATGATGGGAGTTGTATTTTTGGATAAGATGAAGTTCATGACGCCACCTGGGCAGTTGGTAATGGTGCAGCTGAGGTGATCTCTTGCTCCCCACAGGTGGAGCGGGCCCACGGGGCACTGTTGGAAAGTCTATTTTGAGAACCTGGTGAACTTCAGGATGCAGGGTCGGGATACGGATAATAATGGAGCAACACAGCAGTTTCTTTACCTCCTTCCTTTTACTCTGCAACAATCGGTGAAGTCCTGGGAGACCGGTACAGATGGTGGTAGCGATCCGGTTGGCCTGGAAGCAGTTGGGCGTTGGGCGTTATCTCCCTGGCCAGTTGAGTATTGAGGCCTTCTCCCTATACCCCTCTTCTCTTCTACAGGACACCGCTGCATTAGTCCAACGGAGGATCTCTCTGCTGAGACTTGTGGTACTACCCGTTACCCGTATGGTAGGCTGCACGGGCCTTCACTGGTGCCTCTGCTGGCAACGACTCCGGGTCCCTGATGTGCGGCTGTACCTTCGGGTTGTTTTGAGGCCATGAGACCTGCAGTCCTCCTGCCCTTTGGATTGGGTTATCGGGACTCAACACCCTGGCAACCACGGACTCCGGTGTCCTTTTTTTGTCATTTTCTTATGAGGCGAGCCGGTTCAGCTCCACTCTACCCAGAATCTTCCTCCTGTGCCTCTCTGCTGACCTTGCTTGTCTGGGTTGAGCTATCTTAGCCCCAGACTCCAGCTCCTCACTCAAGCTCCTCTCTCAACGGTCAGCTTTCAACTGTCGCTTTTCTAACTCCTCCCCCAGGTCAGAGCTCCCCAGACTACTAGGTTAGAGCTCCCCCTGCTGACCCGAGTAGGAACTGTATTGTTTGTAGGTAATTACTGACTAAGGGAGTTGGCTTCCAGGCATAGTATTGACCTTTGTGGGGCAACACTACTGTGGCGCCACACACACATACCTTAACTGATCATACATAACTTTTTTTTACTAAAAGAGAAAATTGGAGCATGCTGGCTTGGGAGTGAACACAGGACACTATGACTTGGGTCATTAAAGGGTTATTCCTAATATTATAATTTATCACCCATCATTAGAATAGAGAAGGTGTAAGGTGAGTTAATCTGCTCCCTTCACAGTGTGTTTGTGCTGTGTGGCGGCCATTGTTGCAGTGATTTTGTGTCTGTGGGGCGGTGTGGCCTGGAGTCGTGGGGATTCAGCCTGGCGGCATGAGTGCTCTGAGGCACCAGGTCACCTGCTCTGCTGGTGCATTGTCGCTGTGGTGGAAGTTGGCACACGGTTCCACACCATTAAAGCATCAGAGTTAGGGACCCACTCAGAGGTTCGCCATGACGTGGCAGTGGGCTTCATACAGTCTGATCTGATCAGGATGTTAAACCAAGACCCTAATGTTCAGGCATTTCATTTTTTGCCTAGCGGCATTAGATCAACTTATGAATTTTGGATGTGCAGCCATTTCTTTTTTTTTACCACATTGTTGATTAGGATAGAGAACAACTTATTGATTAGTGGGGGTCTAACTACTGAGACCCCTGTGATCCAAGGAACAGAGCTCTGGACTCGGCAGTTTCCCATTTTGTATACAACAGAGGTGGACATTATCGACCTTTACTTCATTCATTGTCTATGGGACTGCAGGAAATAGATGAGCACTGTATTCAGACTTTTTCAGCAGTTTTATAGATAATTGTGCAGAAGTCAAGATGGGGCTTCGCAGAACTTCTTTCTTGGGTAATAGGACTTTATTTTCCTGAGGTTTATTTTCTTACATTTTGTAAATCATTCTTCGTGTGTAACATTTGTTTCCTCTTTTGATACAATTCATGGGAAATATTTTGTGTTTTTGTTACAATCCAAGTAATCTTCCTTACTGATAATACATGAAAACCCACACCGTTTTTGTTGGATTTTTGAAGGTCACATATACAGTAAGTAAATATTTTACTATGGAAAGGTATTCTGAGGTGCCCAGGTGTCTATTGAAAGTAAACCCCTACTTTCCTGAATTTGTACTGCTTTCTAAAGAGCAATACAGATGTGCATCATTTATAGTATATGCTAGCTTGCTGTAAAGAGCAATACAGATGTGCATCATTTATAGTATATGCTAGCTTGCTGTAAAGGGCAATACAGATGTGCATCATTTATAGTATATGCTAGCTTGCTGTAAAGGGCAATACAGATGTGCATCATTTATAGTATATGCTAGCTTGCTGTAAAGAGCAATACAGATGTGCATCATTTATAGTATATGCTAGCTTGCTGTAAAGAGCAATACAGATGTGCATCATTTATAGTATATGCTAGCTTGCTGTAAAGGGCAATACAGATGTGCATCATTTATAGTGTATGCTAGCTTGCTGTAAAGAGCAATACAGATGTGCATCATTTATAGTATATGCTAGCTTGCTGTAAAGAGCAATACAGATGTACATCATTTATAGTATATGCTAGCTTGCTGTAAAGGGCAATACAGATGTGCATCATATAGTATATGCTAGCTTGCTGTAAAGAGCAATACAGATGTGCATCATTTATAGTATATGCTAGCTTGCTGTAAAGAGCAATACAGATGTGCATCATTTATAGTGTATGCTAGCTTGCTGTAAAGAGCAATACAGATGTGCATCATTTATAGTATATGCTAGCTTGCTGTAAAGAGCAATACAGATGTACATCATTTATAGTATATGCTAGCTTGCTGTAAAGGGCAATACAGATGTGCATCATATAGTATATGCTAGCTTGCTGTAAAGAGCAATACAGATGTGCATCATTTATAGTATATGCTAGCTTGCTGTAAAGAGCAATACAGATGTGCATCATTTATAGTATATGCTAGCTTGCTGTAAAGGGCAATACAGATGTGCATCATTTATAGTATATGCTAGCTTGCTGTAAAGGGCAATACAGATGTGCATCATTTATAGTATATGCTAGCTTGCTGTAAAGAGCAATACAGATGTGCATCATTTATAGTATATGCTAGCTTGCTGTAAAGGGCAATACAGATGTGCATCATTTATAGTATATGCTAGCTTGCTGTAAAGGGCAATACAGATGTGCATCATTTATAGTATATGCTAGCTTGCTGTAAAGGGCAATACAGATGTGCATCATTTATAGTATATGCTAGCTTGCTGTAAAGAGCAATACAGATGTGTATCATTTATAGTATATGCTAGCTTGCTGTAAAGAGCAATACAGATGTGTATCATTTATAGTATATGCTAGCTTGCTGTAAAGAGCAATACAGATGTGTATCATTTATAGTATATGCTAGCTTGCTGTAAAGAGCAATACAGATGTGCATCATTTATAGTATATGCTAGCTTGCTGTAAAGAGCAATACAGATGTGCATCATTTATAGTATATGCTAGCTTGCTGTAAAGAGCAATACAGATGTGCATCATTTATAGTATATGCTAGCTTGCTGTAAAGAGCAATACAGATGTGCATCATTTATAGTATATGCTAGCTTGCTGTAAAGAGCAATACAGATGTGCATCATTTATAGTATATGCTAGCTTGCTGTAAAGAGCAATACAGATGTGCATCATTTATAGTGTATGCTAGCTTGCTGTAAAGGGCAATACAGATGTGCATCATTTATAGTATATGCTAGCTTGCTGTAAAGGGCAATACAGATGTGCATCATTTATAGTATATGCTAGCTTGCTGTAAAGAGCAATACAGATGTGCATCATTTATAGTATATGCTAGCTTGCTGTAAAGAGCAATACAGATGTGCATCATTTATAGTATATGCTAGCTTGCTGTAAAGGGCAATACAGATGTGCATCATTTATAGTATATGCTAGCTTGCTGTAAAGAGCAATACAGATGTGCATCATTTATAGTATATGCTAGCTTGCTGTAAAGAGCTATACAGATCTGCATCATTTATAGTATATGCTAGCTTGCTGTAAAGAGCAATGCAGATGTGCATCATTTATAGTATATGCTAGCTTGCTGTAAAGAGCAATACAGATGTGCATCATTTATAGTATATGCTAGCTTGCTGTAAAGAGCTATACAGATCTGCATCATTTATAGTATATGCTAGCTTGCTGTAAAGAGCTATACAGATCTGCATCATTTATAGTATATGCTAGCTTGCTGTAAAGGGCAATACAGATGTGCATCATTTATAGTATATGCTAGCTTGCTGTAAAGAGCAATACAGATGTGTATCATTTATAGTATATGCTAGCTTGCTGTAAAGAGCAATGCAGATGTGCATCATTTATAGTATATGCTAGCTTGCTGTAAAGAGCAATACAGATGTGCATCATTTATAGTGTATGCTAGCTTGCTGTAAAGGGCAATACAGATGTGCATCATTTATAGTATATGCTGGCTTGCTGTAAAGAGCAATACAGATGTGCATCATTTATAGTATATGCTAGCTTGCTGTAAAGGGCAATACAGATGTGCATCATTTATAGTATATGCTAGCTTGCTGTAAAGAGCAATACAGATGTGCATCATTTATAGTATATGCTAGCTTGCTGTAAAGAGCAATACAGATGTGCATCATTTATAGTATATGCTGGCTTGCTGTAAAGGGCAATACAGATGTGCATCATTTATAGTATATGCTAGCTTGCTGTAAAGAGCAATACAGATGTGCATCATTTATAGTATATGCTAGCTTGCTGTAAAGAGCTATACAGATGTGCATCATTTATAGTATATGCTAGCTTGCTGTAAAGAGCAATACAGATGTGCATCATTTATAGTATATGCTAGCTTGGTGTAAAGAGCAATGCAGATGTGCATCATTTATAGTATATGCTAGCTTGGTGTAAAGAGCAATACAGATGTGCATCATTTATAGTATATGCTAGCTTGCTGTAAAGAGCAATACAGATGTGCATCATTTATAGTATATGCTAGCTTGCTGTAAAGGGCAATACAGATGTGCATCATTTATAGTATATGCTAGCTTGCTGTAAAGGGCAATACAGATGTGCATCATTTATAGTATATGCTAGCTTGCTGTAAAGGGCAATACAGATGTGCATCATTTATAGTATATGCTAGCTTGCTGTAAAGAGCAATACAGATGTGCATCATTTATAGTATATGCTAGCTTGCTGTAAAGGGCAATACAGATGTGCATCATTTATAGTATATGCTAGCTTGCTGTAAAGAGCAATACAGATGTGCATCATTTATAGTATATGCTAGCTTGCTGTAAAGAGCAATACAGATGTGCATCATTTATAGTGTATGCTAGCTTGCTGTAAAGAGCAATACAGATGTACATCATTTATAGTATATGCTAGCTTGCTGTAAAGGGCAATACAGATGTGCATCATTTATAGTATATGCTAGCTTGCTACCAAGCTTGTATGCTTTACCCGAAAAAGGGGAATTGTAAACTTCTTTTCACATATGTAATAAATGTGATAGTGCAGTCTAGTTCTAGAAAGCTGAAAAGTGCTTTTAGTTGAGTGTTAAAATCACAGTAAACTGGAAATCCTTCTTAAAGGGGTATTCTCAAGTTTGGACGTTGCACAGGAACCAGGAGGATAGCATGGATGTCGCTGCGCTGTGGGAAATTGATGAGAAAAGCCAATACCCTGGATGTAGCTGAAAGGTGATTTATTTCTCCACTCATTCCCCTTTCTTCAGGAAAGCTACCTAATTTTTCTGAAATGGGGGATCCACTTTGAAACGCGTTGAGAAATAAACCACCTTTCAGCTACATCCAGGGTATTGGCTTTTATCATCTATTCCAGCAACACAGCGATATCCACGCTATCCTCCTGTTCCTGTGCACTATACCTGGCCTTATGCCCCATGGCTTCTGCAGCAGCTGTATCTTGCGTTGAAAACTGTAAGACCAAAACATTTTCACATACTGGATTTTCTGATGAATCTTAAATTGCAATGTCACTGTATTGGAGTGCCTGGTCATAATTTCATTAGAATTACGGGGTCGGATCTTACCTGAGCGCCCATACCCAGGAGTGCCATGCTTATATATATATATATATATATATATATATATACACATACATACACAGTATTCTATACTATTATTAATTAATCAACAATTCTACATCTCTTTCGGAGAATGCACGGTGTTAACCCCTTCTCCTCTTCTGCTTTGAAGACTTTCTATACAGTAGTGAGAGGTAACTGCAAAAACTAGCAGATTGTTTCAGGACTGTATAGGGATTATAGAGCACAACATGCATATTATATAACATATTTCTAATAGTTTGCATACAAGACAATACATTGTTGGAATCATATGTGTCCATTTAAAAGTCTGTATTAGATTACCCACGCAAAATAAAGGTATTGGTTGTTTCAAAAGATTGGTCTATGTTAATAAAAATATATTCAATTCTCAAAAATAAAACTTTCTATGAGCAAAAATATAAAGTGCACTTTATTTTATGTAATTTGGGTCTAGATGGAGACCTCTTCAGTCACTTGCTAACAAAAAACATTGAGCTACTACATAATCCTCAGTTAACCTACCAGCAGCGGTAATGACAAATATCCCTTTCCCAATAGATGACTCACTTACCAGGCCATTGCACGTGGATAGTGCTACTGTAGAGTGCTTCTGGGACAGCAGAGTTCCTTGATAAAAACAGAAGTCTTGGGATGAGTATACTTCAGTGGACTTGGTCCTTCCATCTCTAAATGTTTGTACTGTAAATCCTGAAGCCATTAAATTACTTGCATGTTTTAATTCCATATGCAGATCACTTCCAAATCCATGAATCTTGAGGTGCACAGCGCCGCTATCTGCTGATCTCTTGCGTCTGTGACTGTGGCTGATGTCATGTGAGACGTAATTCCCATCTTTGTCCACTTCATAAGCCTCAACAATATCATATTCTGTCAGTAACAAAAAGTACAGGAATATGTCAGGGCACAACTTAAACCTTAATATTTGTGGTGCAAGATATATAGTTATGAGAGAAGGGTAAACTGATCAAAATTATCTGTCTCACTGTAGGAATTGTGTGTAACATTATGTATCACATCTTTATGTCATTGTCATAAATAACAGACAATGTTAACAAACAAGCACACAAGTACAATGTGGGTTTTTTTACTAATAAATTCTTTAAACTAAAACTAGTAAGTACGGTATATATCCCTCACATTGGAGCTTCACATTTAGTGATTCACTGCATATACAGTAACTATAGTTGCCCCATATTGTTGGTGATGCGTTATGTGAGTGAAGTAGATGTTCGGAATGTACTAGGCTGGCAGGAATGATCTGTAATAGATTGGAGCAAAGCAGCAATCACAATTTACTCTGAATTTATAAAAAGTAACATGTGATTTCCCAGAATCCAATTATTTTCTGATTCATAGTATCATATTATCATAGTATCATAGTTTTTAAGGTTGAAGGGAGACTCTTAAGTCCATCTAGTTCAACCCGTAGATTCAATTCACTTGAATTCAGCAAAATGGGGGCTAGCGGCGGCAGGATGATGCATGTTATGACATCAAAGGACAAGGTAAGGAGTAGCTCCGGGGATACAGGAATGCACTGAAGGGTGACCGGATCCAGAGGCAGTTGCATTTTGGGACAGGTGAGGGCTGGGGAGAGAAGTATACAGTATATAATATACAAAAGTAGAGACACCACAAACCATAATAAATGTATTTAAATAAATGATTCTGTGGACAGAATTTCCAAGCCAAATTCAAGCTAATTTGCCAAATAAGAATTTTGTCAGATTCACTAATTTCGGTTTGTACTGTATTTTCTGTAACGGGAATGTGTCATCAGAAAATGACCTAGTTGTGTAAAGGGAATCTGGCTTCAGTTTTTACATCTAAAAGTAGTTTCCACCCTTTTGCTCTACCCTTTACAAGCTCCATGTATCATCCAGACAGCACCGCATACACTGTGTGCAGAATTATTAGGCAAATGAGTATTTTGACTACATGATAATTTTTATACATGTTGTCCTACTCCATGCTGTATAGGCTTGAGAGCCAACTACCAATTAAGTAAATCAGGTGATGTGCATCTCTGTAATGACGAGGGGTGTGGTGTAATGACAGCAATACCCTATATAAGGTGTGCTTAATTATTAAGCAACTTCCTTTCCTTTGGCAAAATGGGTCAGAAGAGAGATTGTGAGATGTCTTGCAGATGGATGCAGCAGTCTTGAAATTACCAAACGTTTGAAGCATGATCACCGAACAATCAAGAGTTTCATGGCAAATAGCCAACATGGTCGCAAGAAGCGTGTTGGGCAAAAAAGGTGCAAAATAACTGCCCATGAATTGAGGAAAATCAAGCATGAAGCTGCCAAGATGCCATTTGCTACCAGTTTGGCCATATTTCAGAGCTGCAACTTTACTGGAGTATTAAAAAGCACAAGGTGTGCCATACTCAGGGACATGGCCAAGGTAAGGAAGGCTGAAAAACGACCACCTTTGAACAAGAAACATAAGATAAAACGTCAAGAATGGGCCAAGAAATATCTTAAGACTGATTTTTCAAAGGTTTTATGGAGTGATGAAATGAGAGTGACTCTTGATGGGCCAGGTGGATGGGCCAGATGCTAGATCAGTAAAGCGCAGAGAGCTGCACTCTGACTCAGACGCCAGCAAGGTGGAGGTAGGGTATTGGTATGGACTGGTATCATCAAAGATGAACTTGTAGGACCTGTTCGGGTTGAGGATGGAGTGAAGCTCAACTGCCAGACCTACTGCCAGTTTCTGGAAGACCTTTGTTCACCTGATCTGAACCCCATAGAGAACCTGTGGTCCGTAATAAAATGTAAGATCTACAGGGAGGGAAAACATACACCTCTTGGAACAGTGTCTGGGAGGCTGTGGTGGCTGCTGACCGCAATGTTGATCGTAAACAGATCAAGCAACTGACAGAATCTATGGATGGTAGGCTGTTGAGTGTCATCATAAACAAAAAGGTGGCTATATTGGTCACTAATTTTTTGGTGTTTTGTTTTTGCATGTCAGAAATGTTTATTTGTAAATTTTGTGCAGTTATATTAGTTTACCTGGTGAAAATAAACAAGTGAGATGGGAATATATTTGGTTTTTATTAAGTTGCCTAATAATTCTGCACAGTAATAGTTACCTGCACAAACAGATATCCTCCTAAGATAGCCAAATCTAAAAAAAAAACACTCTAATTTCCAAAATTATTAAGCTTTAATATAATAATAGTCTTTTGGGTTGATTGAGAACATAGTTGTTGATCAATAATAAAAAAAAAATCTTCTAAAATACAACTTGCCTAATAATTCTGCACACAATGTATATTATAAATAAACTCTGATGTTGTTCTATGCCATATTCTAATGAGTATTGGTTGGTCTAAATGGCATGTCACAACCCTGATTGGTGCCCCCCCCCCCTCTTGAAACTCCACCCTTACAGCTCTGGTGGTCAAGGATGATGTCTTCAATTTAGTCATCACTTCATGACACCATCCATGTCAATCGTAGGTTTTGGAGCATCAGCTCAAGTCACAGAGGGAGCATGGAGCATGGTCCAGAGATGCCCAGTGGATTGATGGTTCCCACTAGAGTAGAGCATGGAACGTTTTATTTTTATAAGGTATGTATTGTTGCCAGAGTGACATACAGTGCTTATTAGGAACTAGCTGTACTACCCGACTTCGCCCGGGTTAATAAATGTTGTTAAAATAGAATGTATTAACAAAAATGTATTCTGCACACAAAAACCACAAAACAAATAGATAGAAATGTAATTATTAAAAGGCAAAAACTAAGCTAATAGAAGCATTTCACAACATATATTTCAACACCACAGATATTCCACACTAACCACTTCCACTTTAACTAAATTGGCCAAGTAATGTGCTCCGTCTGTCTCTTTCCCCATCTGCCTGTCTCTGACTGTCTCTTTTTTTGTCTGTCTCTATCTCTCTGTTTCTTTCTCCATCTGTCTCTTTCCCAAGTCTGTCTCTTTCCCGGTCTGTCTCCCTGTCTCTTTGTCTGTGTCTTTTGTGGCGCCCCTGAGGCTTCCGTCGCCAGAGGGATATTGCACCTCAGCCAGAGGTGTGATGTCCCATCCTAGGTAAGAATGGGGTCACATGCCGGTCCACAGACTAAACCTGCACACACCAATTGGTAGGCATACACTGGGTTAGGGATAGTGGCAGCCACCCCCATAGATGTATTCATGGGGCCATAAGTCCCATTCCTGGTCCCAATGGTGTGGGTCCTAGTAGGTGGGTGTGTGGGAGGAGTCAGAAAGTGTGAGTAGAAAGGGAACCAGGAAGTTCAAGTTCAGTCTAGTCTGGAAGAGGAGAGTGTGAGAGGGAGGTAGTTACCTCAGGAGAGAGTGAAAGAAAGACGTCCCTGGTGGAGATCCTGGGGTCTGGTTAGGTTCAGGTGACACCTAAAGAAGGAAAGAAGGGATTCCAGGGCCACGGAAGGGCATATTGGCTCGTGGCCTGTTCCACAGGAAGATCGGGTGGAGGGATCTGGCTGCATTCAGGGACGGTCCCCAGACAGAGGGAATAAAGACATTTCCTCATAAAGTAACACCGAAGGCCCGGAATGGTTGCAAGCGCCCAGGGCCACAACCTGCCACAGCCCCCCTGGGAAGAGGGCAAAAAAACAGTGAGGCAAGCCCCTTGTTCAGGTCTTGTAGTGAAGGCCAAGACCAGTTCAACTAATAGAGTCAAGGCTAAGAAGTCAGTCTGGAGAGAGAATACATAAGGAGGGGTGCACCGGCATTGGCTCTTGAACTACCTGGGATCGGCGGAAGTCCCTGACAGTGGATTCCAGTATACTGCCGGGCAACTGGTTTGTTGACACCTGGACTCAGAAACAGTGAGTAAACATCTTAGCTGCAAGCCCTGTGTCATCTGATTCATTCTGCACCGCATCATTCACCAACCCCATAGACTCTAACATGCACCAAAGGTTGCCCCGGGGTATCTGCTCTACCTGTGGAGACTCACAGCAAGTTGGGCTGCAGTGTGTACATCGCCCTGGCCAAAAACTGATGCTCTAGCAGGATACAGCTAAACCCCCACTAAGTGGAGGCATCACAGGTGCAGGAGAAGCAGATCACACACACACCTTCATGGAATGGAGGGGAGGTGACTGCTAGATGATAAAACTGCACACAAGTGGCTTGCATAGAGCGCTGTTCACATGCAGATGACACAGTCACAAACCCGCAGCCTATTAGGTAACGCCCTTCTATTAGATCAGGCGGGCTGCCAAGCCGTACTCCACTGTATATCATGCACGGACAGACACTCTACAAGGCAAGGCCCAACAGAAAGGGGCCTGGCTGTATCCTGTACAAACAAAAAAATATGAGGTTTTTGTTGGTATTTATGGCCATAAAACGTAAGCCTACACCCTCGTCAAGGGACCTCATGTCTGTAGGTCCCTACACTAAATATAAAAAAAGCAACAATAAGAGGATAATGTCCTCCAAAAATCAAGTATTACTCACAGCAAGTTGGGCTGCAGTGTGTACATCGCCCTGGCCAAAAACTGATGCTCTAGCAGGATACAGCTAAACCCCCACTAAGTGGAGGCATCACAGGTGCAGGAGAAGCAGATCACACACACACCTTCATGGAATGGAGGGGAGGTGACTGCTAGATGATAAAACTGCACACAAGTGGCTTGCATAGAGCGCTGTTCACATGCAGATGACACAGTCACAAACCCGCAGCCTATTAGGTAACGCCCTTCTATTAGATCAGGCGGGCTGCCAAGCCGTACTCCACTGTATATCATGCACGGACAGACACTCTACAAGGCAAGGCCCAACAGAAAGGGGCCTGGCTGTATCCTGTACAAACAAAAAAATATGAGGTTTTTGTTGGTATTTATGGCCATAAAACGTAAGCCTACACCCTCGTCAAGGGACCTCATGTCTGTAGGTCCCTACACTAAATATAAAAAAAGCAACAATAAGAGGATAATGTCCTCCAAAAATCAAGTATTACTCACAGCAAGTTGGGCTGCAGTGTGTACATCGCCCTGGCCAAAAACTGATGCTCTAGCAGGATACAGCTAAACCCCCACTAAGTGGAGGCATCACAGGTGCAGGAGAAGCAGATCACACACACACCTTCATGGAATGGAGGGGAGGTGACTGCTAGATGATAAAACTGCACACAAGTGGCTTGCATAGAGCGCTGTTCACATGCAGATGACACAGTCACAAACCCGCAGCCTATTAGGTAACGCCCTTCTATTAGATCAGGCGGGCTGCCAAGCCGTACTCCACTGTATATCATGCACGGACAGACACTCTACAAGGCAAGGCCCAACAGAAAGGGGCCTGGCTGTATCCTGTACAAACAAAAAAATATGAGGTTTTTGTTGGTATTTATGGCCATAAAACGTAAGCCTACACCCTCGTCAAGGGACCTCATGTCTGTAGGTCCCTACACTACACTACCCTACACCTCAGCTGCTGCCCTAATATCAGCCCCGGAGGTCCCTTCCAGCAGCTGCGGCCCTAAAGCTGCAATTTACCACAGGTGGCGTCACGAATATATATTATAAACTTTAACATCACCATCTCCCCCATCCATACCGCCACTTTAATTGACTCCACCAGGGTGCCGGAGTCAGGCCCCGCCTCGGCTGACTACCCTGGACTAGTGCGGCCCGACACCGAGTCACCTAAGGCCCTGTGGTGAGCGAGTCATTTCTGGAGTCACGAACAGGATTTGAACAAGACCCGCTGATACGGGTGACGTGTGCCTTACAGAACTGTGCTTAATAGACAGCCCCCTCCTCCACTGTACAACCCCGATGTGGAGGTGGAAGAAGAGTTCCCCACTGCAGAGTAAGATGGTAGCCCATAGGCTATAAAAGGACCCGTCCCCGTTGGGACATGTGTTTGACCCCTGTTTTAATCCCCAGTTGCGTGAGTGACTGCTCATGGGCAAGGCCGTGGACTTGCTGGCCACCCAAAAACTATTGGGCTTGTAAATATTGCCCCATCCTGCCCCCTTTTAACATGCCTTCCCATTCTGTTAGCCTCCGGAGAGGCAGATTGGAGGTAGGACCCGCAGCAGAGCAGGCTGGGGTCCGGTCACCACCGGGACCGGTGACCATCCTCCGGGGAGCCCTTTGGCAACTGCCGGGTGCGCCACACCGTACCCGTTCCTGCCTGGGTGATCTGGCCATGTTCCTGTTTCCG
This sequence comes from Anomaloglossus baeobatrachus, assembly GCF_048569485.1. NCBI lineage: Eukaryota > Metazoa > Chordata > Amphibia > Anura > Aromobatidae > Anomaloglossus > Anomaloglossus baeobatrachus. The sequence continues at coordinate 308,673,166 of NC_134358.1, forward strand.
GACTGGGGAAAAGGGGTGCTGCCCATTTCTTAGGGGCAGCATCAAGGCTAGGTTGTTTGGGTGGGAAAGACGGAAGGACATGAACCCGTTCTGTTAATAAAGTTATGCAAAGTTAAAGTAAAATGCCTCCCATTATGGGAAGACCTTCAGTACCCTTGTGTTTGTAAGAATGTTATTACAATTGTAAATGTTTCCCATTTTTTTTCCAGTTAAAAGAAAACAAAAATAAACCGGAGTTGGTCGGGCAGCCCGCAGACGGTCTGCATTAAACCAAGGGGGAATGTGACGCCCTGGACCCCAGGGGTCACAGGTAACAACACCTACCACATTACACACACACACCCCCATCCCTTGTGAGGACACACCCGTCACCCAAAAGGGAGACCTGATGCCTCCCTCAGGGCAAGTAGGGCACACCAAGTGGGTGGAGTCAGGTGGAAAGGCACTCCCACCGAGGAGACTACTATCCTGAGGCAGGAAATACAAACAGATTGAGTTGTAGAGTGACAGGAGGTGTAGAGGAGCAGAGCTGTCAGGCACCCGGGTTGGAGCCTGGGATCCCCATAACGTCAGGCAGGCAGACGGTGGTGGCCGCCTGCAGGAGTATTGATGTACGACCGGCAGAACTGTAGGGACCGGGCCAGGGTTGGAGCCCGCCGGCCCTGAACCGGGGAGTCGACCGTTTACCGGAGCACCAGAAACCGGGTACTCAGACCCCGTCCTAGCTTAGAAGCCACTGAGTGTAGGCAAATTAACTGATTGCAGTCTGGACCTCACGGGTTCATCCTCACCCAAAGTCCCGAAAGAAGGCAACAGCCCACCGATACCGGGTGAGAGCCACCGCCAAGGGGCAAACATCCGGTGGGCTAGTGCCTGCGGGCAACCGATTGCTCTACCAGCAGCTAAACGCCGGGGAGCGGGCTACCACTGCCCAGGTAGGGGAGCCGAAAACCACAACAAGAGGTGCAAGGGAAAGGGGCCACCATCAGCCTCACAAGGGACACAAGCAGCCGGCTGCGGGACCCGACCATACCCGAACTTTGGTTTAGCAGTGACTCTGAGTGTGAATTAATAGTGAGTACACCAGTGCCATCCGGGCACACCACCACACCGCAGTACGGCACCTTACACCCCGACAACATCATCGCCCGTCCCACCGGGCCCCGGGACACACCGCCCCTACCCACGGAGGGGCTAACATCCAGGCTGCGCCTTCAACACCGATCCCGGGAGCCCCCTTCACTCCAGCCGCAGCGGTGGTGCATCCCGTCACCACAACTCGTGGGTGGCGTCACGACCCGTACAATGACAACGCGGCCCCCGGCTGCGAATCTCGTCCCACACCACCACCCCACTGCCTCCCCTTAACAGAGCGACGTGGTCCCCGGTCCGGAGGCGCTCGAGCCACCGACAACTCGAGCCCGGATCTCGAGCGGCTCGGCATGGCGAAGGGAGCGGCCGAGCCCCTCTCAGGGCGGTACAAAAGCACAATAGTTTTTATAGAAAACAAAATCTGAAATCAGTGTGATGACGTCCATGCTTGTTGGCCTGCCGCTATATTTTGCTTTCTATTAATGCATTGGCCTTTCAGGCTATTAGTAGTCCACAACTACCCTCTTTTGGCTCGAGAAAGTGCATTAGTGGGGATGAAATAGAGGGCAATATAGGATGTATGCCATATTACTCATCTCAGCACCGCAGGATATGTTACCTCTCACAGTGACACTGTCTGTTTAAATCAGTGTAAAAAACAAACAGGGGTGATATGGGGCTGTGTGCTGGGGGGCTGTGCATGAAATGGGGTTGTCGCGGGCGGAGGAGGGGACGCCGTGCTCTCCCACTGCTCGGGTCCGGCTGCCGCGGCTGCTGCGGCCCGCTGCTGCTCGGTGGCTCGAGCGATGGGCCGGATCCCGGGGACTCTAGCGGCGCTCCTCGCCCGTGAGTGAAAGGGGGGTTTGGGTGTGGGGATTGTTTATTGTCCGTGACGCCACCCACGGTTGTGGTGATTGAGTGTACACCACCGCTGCTCTGGCTGGGGATCCCGGGAGTGATGGTGTGGAGCAGCCAGTTGTTGTGTTGCCCCTCCGTGGGTAGGGGTTGGTGATCCCGGGGCCCAGTGATGGAGTTGGGATGGTGGACAGGCGGGCTAGGGGGCCTGTGGAGGTGCAGGGGCGCAGGGGCAGCGCTGTGCCGCACGGTACGGAGGTACTCACTCAGCCAGTAAACACGACACAGTTCTCGGTAAACAAACGGCTGGTTGGACGGGTCCCTCGGACGGTTGCAGTTATTGTTTCTCCCCTGAACCAGTTTGGTGGGATAAGTCCTTTCTTTCGCCTGCGTGCACACTCCTCCTGCGTTCCGGCTTCCAGCTGGCTCCCCGGTTCAGTACCGGTGGGCCACCGCCCAGCCCCGGCTACCTACGGTTCCACCAGCTGTCTCCCCGGCTCCCTGCAGACGGCCACTACCGTCTGCCGGACTCTCTGTACGAGGCCCTAGGCTCCAACCTAGGCCCCTGGCTATGTCTGCCTCTCTGCAGACCTTCTCTCTTCCTCTCCTAGGACTTGACTGGGCTGGTTTCCTGCCTCAGGCCAGCTCACTCCTGGGTGGGCGTCTCCATCTCCTGACTCCGCCCACCTGGTGTGTCAGTCTGAGCCCGAGGCAGAAAGCAGGTCACTTTGGGGATGTCTGCTGTGAACTGCTGGGGGTGGGGGTGTGTGTGTGTTGTTACCTGTGTCCCCTGGCTTGTCCAGGGCGACACAGGGTAATGTCCCTCCCTTGGGGAAACAGGGGGTGTGTTACAATTGTGGGGCTGTATGCTAGGGGGCTGAGTGAGGAAGGGTTAGGTTTACTTGCGTGGGGCTGGAAGCTGGGGGGCTGCATATTGAAGGTGGCTATGTTATGTTTGGGGGATGGTTATGGTTACTTGTTTTGGACTGAGTGGGAAAGTGGGTGATGTTACATATACTGTATGGGTGTAGGGTGATGTTATGTATGTGGGGGAGAGGATGATGTTACATATGTGGGGAAGTAGGTTATTTTACGTATGTGGGGGAGGGAATGATGTTATGTATGTGGCACATAGCCTTAAAATTAATTGGGGGAAGTCACAGAGACTGATTTTATGTTTATTGGGCAGCAGAGATTATACTTAATGGGGGGCACAGTGCCAGCTTACTTATCACTTTAAATTGTGAACACTGCACGGCTAATTGTATATTAATGATGGAGTACATATTTATATTAAGGGGCGCAGGGTGGGGGATTTTTTTTTTCAGGAGGCAACTGTACTGTATTTCTACAATATATGTGGCCTTGTTATTTTCGGGGCTGTGGTGATCAGTGTGACAAGACGAGCCGTGGCTGGAAGATGGCGTCATGAATGTCTGATCAGATGGAGAAGAGACGACAGAAAACTAATTAGATATGTCAGCGGTAAGTCACTAGATGGAAATGTTTTTTCTGTACTGTATGACTTGGAGTATTGCTGGTATTTGTTAAATCCTTTAGGCCACATTCTCACATTGGTGTGACATGCCGTGTATTGTCAAATTATTTGATTGGATGTCTCAGAGTTTCATAGATTCATTCACACATCTGTGAAAATCACAGACCCGAGAATGAGATCTGCAAGACTCGGAGCATGTGCTGTTCTGATCTGATTATGAGGAATAGGACATACTCAATGAGTCTGTATGCTGTCCGAGAAAAAAAAAAAATCAGGCTTCACATTGACACTGCACACAGATGCAGGGATGTAGCCTTATTATGTATAACACCGTCCATTAGTATTTAGTGTACTAACTCATTATGTAAAGTACCGTTCTTAATTACATAGTTTCCTCTTTTATGTGTAACACTGTCCCTTATTACCATTCTCTCTAGTTATGTGTGGTGCTGTCCCTTATTATATAACATCCTCAATTGTTATGTATAACAGCTTCTGTTATATAGCGTATTCTTGTTGTTTTTGTTATTCACAGTACCCTCTCTTCATTATATAATCCTCTCTTGTTAGATATTAAATGACTGCTGATGGAACAGCATGTGACCAGAAGACCAGCCCATCAGAAAAGAAGCCTTACCATGTTCAATCCATTATATCTAAGAAGAGAGGACACTATGGAAAAAAGGCAGGGTGCTATAAATAACAAAAATAACAAGGGAATCCAATATGTAAGGGATGGTGCTGTACATAACAAGCGAGGACACTATATAATATTATATATATATATATATATATATATATATATATATATATATACACACACACACACATATATATATACACACATATGTACATATATATATATCTATATTTGTAGCTTTGTCACCATAAAAGGTGGGGTTCCATGCACAATTTCTGCACAGGGGCTCCAAGCTGTCAGTGACCGCCCCTTGGTGTAATAATAATTATATTTACAAATATCTCCAATTAGAAATGTAGTATAGTTATTCTTATTTACTATGTTGCTTACCTCATGTTCAGGGCATTGCAGGACCTTAGGTATCCATGGTTACATCCAAACGCAACTAAGTACCGTATTTTTCATTTTATAAAACGCACTGGATTATAACACGCACCCCAAATTTAGAGATAAAAAAAAAAAGGTAAAAAAAATAAAAATGGGGTCCCTCTTATACTCCGGGGTTGTCTTACCGGATGGGGGCAGCAGTGGTGGTGAAGCGGGTCACAGCAGGCAGCGGTTGTGCTGGCAGCAGCAGCGGGTCTGTGGCGGTGGCGGGTCTCTGGCAGCAGCAGCGGCGGTCAGTGACGGCAGCAGTGGCGTTAGTCAGTGGCAGCAGCAGCGATGGCGGCAGTCAGGGGTGGCACCAGTGGCGGTGGCACCAGCGGCGGGTCCGTGGTGTCAGTGGCGGCAGCAGCGGTGGGTCCATGGTGTCAGTGACTGCTCCAGCGGCAGGTCAGTAGTGGAGCAGGCTGGTGCGGTGAGTGTCCCAGTGTCCGCGGTCCCAGTTCAAATGATGGCGCCTGAAGCGGCACATGCGCAGATGGAGCTCTCATCCAAGGGCTCCATCTGCGCATGCGCTGACTAAAGGCGCCATCATTTGAACTAGGACACTCACCGCACAGCCACCGCAGTCCGCACAGCCACCAGAGTGGCAGCCAGCAGGCCACCCGCCTACACAGAGAGACAGCTAGCCTCCAGGACAGAGAGGGAGCCGACACCAACAGGCACCCGGTCACCCGCACACAGCCACAGGAACCCGGCCGCCCGAACGCACCCGGTTGCCGCACAGATAGCCCCCCCGGTAAGATATATTTGGTTTTTAAAACAGACCCCTCATTTTCCTCCCAAATTTTTGGGAGGAAAACTGCGTCTTATAATCCAAAAAATATGGTAACTAACTGTGACTATATGCGTAGTCATAACCATGGATACCTAAAATCCTACATTGCCCTGAACATGAGGTAAAGGCCCTGTCACACGCTCCGATATATCGTGCGATCACATGAGCGCTCGCACCCGCCCCCGTTGTTTGTGCGTCACGGGAAATTCATTGCCCTTGGCGCACAATGTCGTTATCCCCCGTCACATGTACTTACCTCCCTAGCGACATCACTGTGGGCGGCGAACATCCTCTTCCTGAAGGGGGAGGGACGTTCGGCGTCACAGTGACGTCACACAGTGGCCTCCCAATAGAAGCGGAGGGGCGAAGATGAGTGGCCGGAACATCCCGCCCACCTCCTTCCTTCCTCATTTCCGGTGGGACGCAGGTAAGCGGTGTTCATCGTTCCCAGGGTGTCACACGTAGCGATTTGTGCTGCCTCGGGAACGACGAACAACCGGTGCACAGAAGGAGGAATGACATTATGAAAATGAACAACGTGTCAACGAGCAACGATAAGGTGAGTATTTTTGCTCATTAACAGTCGTTCGGAGCTGTCATACGCTACGACATCTCTAACGATGCCGGATGTGCGTCACGAATTCCGTGACCCCGACGACATATCGTGAGATATATCGTAGCGTGTGATGGGGCCTTTAGAGACAAAGTGAATCACAAGAATTGTACTACATTTCTAACTGGAGGTACTTTCAAATATTATTATTGCACCTACTACATATTAGGATAGGATCTTGGAGATGGGAATACCCCTTTAAATACAAAAAAAAAAAATATGATTTGTCTATCATTGCCACCTCTAAATGCTCCATGTATTTATACTACATGTTCAAAGACATTTTTAACCTAAGCAAATCCACAGCTACTTGTAATAATTGATCAGATAAACATAAAGTGCAGCCACCATGAAGCAAAAGTTACTAATTAAATGGAAAATCAGACCAACTAGATCAGTGGCAGAAACTTTCATCTTTAGCTGATGAGGGATTTTAGGTCATGAAACCTGATAAAAATGTAATAAATTACCAAGTATTTAAATAACACATGAAAGATGTAATAAATCACCCGGTAAACCATTACCATACAAAATATATTCTAATCTTAGGTTTACAAAATCAGCTAGAAGAAATTAGGTAATGCACACTGACTATATGGCTGAACAGCATGATCTAATATCTAATTACGGTAATCAGGTATTAATTCAGTATACACAGCCACATTAGCTGACTACAGCATCTGGATCATTAACCGGTATAGTCCTATTAATCAGAGCAATAGGTTTTAATTTCCACGCATGCCCATTTCAGAGCATGATCTTTTCCATGAAAAAACAAGATCTCATTATAAAATAAAGAGAAGCTATAGATTTCCTCTATATTTTTTCTTTTTAGGATCTGTCCTTAGTTGTGAACTATTTTTAGTCCTTAGAAATCATAAAGCGTAAATGATGAGCCTAAAGTAGCTTTATATGATAAATATATGAATGCATATTCTAGTTCACTGAGCGCCCCCTAGTGTTGTTAACAAATGACTGCTATGCTTGAGTACATAGTAAATATAGGCTATTGTCACACACATTTATTCAAAACAATAGTCTTTCTTGAGTCTAAATATAGTTTTATGCTAAATATAAACATGGCGTACAATTCATAATAAACAATATTTGTCATAATACACACTGAATATATACTGATTTTTTCTAAATATACACATATGTACTTTATATAGACCACAACATACTAACAGAATTGGAGAGAGAATTGCAAATTTTCACTTAAAATCAATTCCCTCGGAATATTGTCAGCATCAGATCGAATCCTAGGTGACATCTTCAGAACTGCAGACACATGACAGACAGATACATCATTTTGCTAAAATAAATGTCGCCTTGGCAGAATTCCCAGAATGTTCCTAGAGCAACCACTGTCAGGAGTCAATCAAGGAGTCACAAAAGCCAGACTGTCCTCAAATAATTGACAAGTCATATTTTTAGAAAAGTACTAAGTATTTTCTACAAAAGAATTCCCTTACTTTTATCTTGGCCACCAACTGGTATAAATTACAGCCTGCTTAAAAATATGGCAGCTGGTGTCCATGTAAAATGTATCACATAGCAAACATATTTGTAATTATATGGGCCATAGACATTACAATTTGCCTTGTATCAGCAATGTTTGTCATTACATCCAAGGTACTGAAACAACTGAAAAATCCTTTTAGAGGGGAAGATTTGATAGGCATGTTTAATAATATGATAACCACATAATAGATACCCAATCAATGATACTAATTGTTATAATTAAAGGTAACTCATCAGGAACAGTTTATTACTGGAACTAGTAGTATGCCTGTATAGGTCATAGCTAGTGATGAGCAAGCACTACCATGCTCGGGTGCTCAGTACTGGTATCTAGTGATGAGCGAGCACTACCATGCTTAGGTACTCTGTACTTGTAACTAGTGATGAGTGAGCACTACCATTCTTCGGTGCTCTGTACTTGTAATGTGTATTGATGAGCAAGCACTACCATGCTTGGGTGCCAGGTACTTGTAATGAGTAGTTATGAGCGAGCACTACCATGCCCGGGTACTCAGCCCTCGATACGAGTAGTGATGAGCAAGTACTACCATGCTTGGATGCTCTGTACTAGTAACGAGTAGTGATGAGCGGACACTACAATGCTCTGGTGCTTACTACTGGTAATGAGTAGTGGTAAGAAAGCAGTATCTTGCTCGAGTGATTGGTACTTGTAACGAGTAGTGATGAACAGTCACTGTCATATTTGGGTGTTTGGTACTCATAACAAGTAGGGATGAGTCAACACTACCATGCACGGGTGTTCAGTACTTGTAACCACCAGTGATGAGTGAGCACTACCATGCTTGGGTGCTCTGTACTTGTAATGAGTAGTGATGAGCGAGCTCTACCCTCCTTGAGTGCTTGCTACTCGTAATGAGTAGTGATGATCAAGCACTACCATGTTCAGGTGCTCAGCACTGATAATGAGTAGTGATAAGCAAGTAGTATCTTGCTTGAGTGATTGGTACTTGTAACGAGTGGTGATGAACGGGTACTGTCATGTTCGGGTGCTCGGTACTTGTAACGAGTAGTGATGAGCGAACACTACCATACTTGGCTGCTTTGTACTCATAACAACTAGTGACAAGTGAGCACTGCTATGCTTGGGTACTCTGTACTCGTAACGAGTAGTGATGAGCGGACACTTCCATGCCCGGGTGTTCGTTGCTTGTAACCACTAGTGATGAGTGGACACTACCACATTTGGGTGCTGTGTACTCGTAACCACTAGTGACAAGTGAGCCCTACAATGTTTGGGTGATCTGTTCTCGTAATGAGTAGTGATGAACGAGCACTACCATGCTCGGGTGTTTGGTACTTATAACACGCAATTGGACTGTCAGATAAGCTTGACTTGTGTACTGAGTATAATGGAAGTGAATGGGAAACTCTAGCACATTTCCGGAACATCTTCACTCATTACGAGCATGAGAATAAAATTTATATCTGTCCTGTAGTGATCTAATAAGCCTGTGAGAAATACAGTTTGGAAGTCACATGCAAAGTAGCCTGGAAGTGCATTAGGGGCACATCTTACAGTTCCACAGCATCATCACACTACCAGTGTACTTACAGGCTAATTTACATCCGGTTCTAAATCTGGATTTCTTAGCGCTGGCTGTAAGTTTGTCGTAAGTTTAGACTACGACCTATACATGCATTAGATGGTAGGCTGATACTCACCAGCATGAGCTGTAAAATCCAATAGGTGGTTGTGCAGAGAACTAAATTTTCCCTCCATCAGAGACGTCCTATGTGCAGCGTATACAGGTGCATTCTGGGTGTGTGTCACAGGACCATTATGGGAAAAAAAGAATACAATACTCAGTTATCTAGATGGCATTAGGGCATGCAATAAGAAGGAAAATACACAGGACTCACCTTCCATAAAGCAAGTGCCAGCAGCAGGGAACATATGCCACCTCTCATGGCCATGTCTACTCTTCATGCAGAGCTGTCCCAATCAGTAGCCAGGCTGCTCCTGTATCTCCACTGGAAGCCTCATCAATTCATTACAGGTATCAGAGGTAGAGCTCAGCAGAAACCACAAGAGCTTACACAATTCATTATGTGCCAATACCTTCAGGGCTCTTAGTAGGATAAGCTATGCATAGTTGGATGCTAGAATTGTAGCTAGGTGCTATTTATTATAAGGATCCAGCAAGGTGTGAAGCATGCTCCTGGCTCCTGGGCTCCTGGCTCCTGGGCTCCTGGGCTCCTGGCTCCTGGGCTCCTGGGCTCCTGGCTCCTGGGCTCCTGGGCTCCTGGCTCCTGGCTCCTGGGCAGGGGGTAAATTACAGCTGGTGCTGGTGTCTGTCCTGATCTGTCTGGGTCCAGGATTCCTCTGTCTTCCTATTCCCTGTCCAGGTCCCCATGTGTGTCAGTCAGTGCTGCAGCTTTTCACTGCTCTTGCTTTACTAATTGTGGCCAGCCGGCTTCTGTTCCTGACTGACAGTGCCCCCAAACCAATCCCTGCCGGCAATGTGCAGTGGGCTGTGCAGCTCCTTGCTCTGTAGTACTACATTAATTAACTCTTTGTCTGCCCTTGGCTCCTACAGTGCACAGGTACAGAGAACAGCACATAAGAAACAGTCAAGAACTATTTGCATAGACTATTTCTGATATAGGAGAACAATAACACTGGTCTTAAGGCTTGGATCGTAAATTATTATACATATCCACATCGCAGTCCAAATACATATAATGTAATGTGTACTCAGATATATAGATGTATAGAAAGAAATGTCCTGTTGTGTATAAATATGTGACTCTTCAGAGTTTGTATTATATTGAGCCTGAAGAAGAGACCTGAATAATCTCGAAAGCTGCTATATTACCATCTTTTCAGTTAGCCATTAAAAGGTATCAACCACTGAGGACTTCAATTCTTTTAAACAATTTTTTAGAAAGAAATAAACGTTCTTGTCAATAAAATGTTTAATACGGAATTGCAGCAATGACTGATCATTTGTATTAGTTTCAGGTTACATATCTAAGGGCTCATTCACATTAGCGTTTAAATCGGACAAGTGCAATGCGAGAAAACCTCACACTGCACTCAGACCAATGGTATTCAATGTTGCAGGTCAGATCTGCAAGTTTTTTTTCAGCTCTAACTGGACTGAGAAAAAATTGCAGCATGCTGCCATTGGCACCATGCCTTGAATCATGTGCACCCATACAAGTGTATAGGTGCAGGTGTCATTACAGTGCGGAGACAGGCAGTGGAGAAGATGGAGAGATTAATCTCTCCGTATTCTCTGCATCTGTGATCTGATTCTTGCAGAAGAGAGAATCGGAGCACAGTAGATGACACTCGGTTCTACGCTCGAAGCAGAGTATGAGCCGAGTATCATTATCATATTGGATCCGATTCTCTCACATCGGACTCCATACGCTAATGTGTCCAGCCTAATAATAAACTCCTCAATGTTTGAGGAAAGGTGTACCTACAATCTAAAGATGTTTCTGAAGTAAAATCTGCCATCACTGCTATTACTTAGTAACCATATAATATAATATTAGCTATATTATTTTGGAAATAAAGTAAGAAGATAAAACGGTGACAATATCTGTATGGGGTGTGCAGAAGAAGCAAATAAAAGAGTTTGGATGTGATTGACAGGAATGCAAAAATAAAGCTGAACCACCCAAAAGTATAAGCAGTAACAATATTTATACACTGCAAATGTACATGACTGGACTGTGAATGTAAACTGTTGGGATATTGTTGGGGATATATACATATGAAAATAAGAGAGTTTACAACTGTTTGCAATACATAGATACATATATGAAACATTTATATAATTACAGGAATTTCTTTGTTAACAGCATCCACATGCATTCTTGCTTAGCATACTTGTTGCAATCAGTTATTTAATTAATTTACTTACAAATCCCCCAAAATATCATGACTAGAGATGAGCGAACCGGCCGTGGTTCGGCTCGAGGTCAGTTTGCCGAACGGAGGTCTCGTTCGAGTTCGGTTCGGCGAACCACTCGAACCGCATAGGAAACAATGGGAGGCAATCACAAACACATAAAAACACCTAGAAAACACCCTCAAAGGTGTCCAAAAGGTGACAAACAACTCACAACACAACACAAAAACATGGGAAAGTGACAAGAACAAATTCTCATGCGAAAACAAAACAGCGTTACAAGGAAAAGAGGATGAGACACAGATATAGGCATGGCATGCCCTTCTAAAATCATGTAAAACACCGCAAGGTTACTCCAAGCGGAGTCTCCCTTTTTTCCAAAAATTGGGCCACACACACACCCAGCCCTTCAGTGGCAGCACTTGTGCCCCACTTGTTCACTTCACAGCTAGATTAGCATCAAACACATTCACAAATACGCCATACTTAACTGTCCCCAGGATGACACCGGGGTAGGTAGCAAAGTCTTTGCTGAACCATGACTTGTTTATCTTGGCTCCTTTTAAAAAACACAGCAAGCTAGGGTTACTCCATGCGGAGTCTCCCTTTTTTCCAAAAATTGGGCCCCACACAAACCCACCCCTTCAGTGGCAGCAGTTGTGCCCCAGTTGTACACTTCACAGGTAGATTTGCATCAAGAAAATTCCAAATCCACAAGCATTTACTCTCCCCAGGATGACACAGGGGTAGAAAATTCCTTGTGGATCCATGACTTGTTCATTTTGATGAACGTTAGTCTGTCCACATTGTCACTGGACAGACACGTGCGCTTATCTGTCAGCACACACCCTGCAGCACTGAAAACACGTTCAGAGACAACGCTGGCAGCTGGACACGACAAAATCTCCAAGGCGTAAGTAGAGAGCTCTGGCCATTTTTCAAGATTTGAAGCCCAAAAGGAGCAAGGCTCCATTTGCAAAGTCATGGCATCGATGTTCATTTGGAGATACTCCTGTATCATCCTCTCCAGCCATTGACTATGCGTCAGACTTGTTGTCTCTGGTGGCATTGCAAAGGATGGTCTAAAAAAATTATGAAAAGATTCAATAAAATTGCTGTTACCAGCACCAGATACGGTGCTGCTGGTACGGGTAGACTGTTGAAGATGACGAGACCGTCCCATGTTTGTCAAGTTACAACTGGGAGATTCACTCCCTGCACCAGGGTTTTTTGGTGGAAAAGCCGAGCTAAGATCGAGTAACAGCTTTTGCTGATACTCCTGCATACGTGCGTCCCTTTCTATGGCTGGAATTATGTCACAAAATTTGGACTTGTACCGGGGATCTAATAGTGTGGCAAGCCAGTAGTCATCATCACTTCTAATTTTGACGATACGAGGGTCATGTTGGAGGTAGTGCAGCAAGAAGGCGCCCATGTGTCTTGCGCAGCCATGCGGTCCAAGTCCACGCTGTGTTTGTGGCATAGAGGTGCTAACCGTTCTTTCTTCCTCTGACATCTCCCCCCAACCTCTTTCAACTGAAATTTGACCAAAGTCTCCCTCATCCGCTGAGTCTTCCATGTCCATGGACAGTTCATCCTCCATTTCTTCATGTTCTCCTGCACCTTCCTCAACATTTCGCCTGCTACCATGCGCCCTTGTTGATCCCTGTCACCCATGGTCCCATGCCTGCCGCGTTGGTGATGATGAACGTCTGGAACTTGGTGATGTTGTTGTCTCTTGCGCATATGAATCCTCCTGTAGTTCCTCCCCTTCCTGTTGTCCCACCCCCTGACTCCGAATAGTGTTTAGCGTGTGCTCCAGCATGTAAATGACTGGAATTGTCATGCTGATAATGGCATTGTCAGCGCTAAACATATTTGTCGCCATGTCGAAACTGTGCAGAAGGGTGCATAGGTCCTTGATCTGAGACCACTCCATCAGGGTGATCTTCCCCACCTCTGAATCTCGTTGGCCCAGGCTATACGTCATGACGTATTGCACCAGGACTCGACGGTGCTGCCACAGTCGCTGTAACATGTGGAGAGTCGAATTACAGCGTGTCGGCACATCGCATTTCAGGCGATGAACCGGCAGGCCGAAAGACTTCTGGAGCGATGCAAGTCGCTCAGCAGCGGTGGTTGAATGGCGGAAGTGAGCAGACAGTTTTCGTGCCCTGTTCAGAAGGCCATCTAGGCCGGGATAGTGTGTTAAAAATTGCTGGACAACAAGGTTCAACACATGAGCCATACAAGGCACGTGTGTCACCTTGCCCAGGCGAAGGGCCACACCCAGGTTTGCAGCATTGTCGTGGGACTTTCACAATGGATTACAGCAGGGACCCGATTTTTTTTTTCTTTTCAATAAATTGGCCAAAGAGGGAATGTTTTTGGGGAGTTTTTTTTCAAATAATTTTTTTTTTTTGTTGTCAATTTTTTTTTATTATTACTGTCAATTAGTTATGTCTGATATCAAATAGACGCTGTGACATAACTAATTGCTGGGCTTGATGTCAGGTGATATTATACATCTGGTATCAACCCCATTTATTACCCCGTTTGCCACCGCACCAGGGCGCGGGATGAGTTGGGGCGAAGCGCCAGGATTGGCGCATCTAATGGATGCGCTACTTCTGGGGCGGTTGCGGCCTGCTATTTTTAGGCTGGGAAGAGTCCAATAACCATGGCTGTTCCCACCCTGAGAATACCAGACCCCAGCTGTCAGCTTCACCTTGGCTGGTGATCTAATTTGGGGGGACCCTACGTTTGTTTGTTTTTTTAATTATTTATTTATAAATAATTAAAAAAAAAACAGCTTGGGGAGCCCTCCAAAATGATCACCAGCCAAGGTGAAGCTGTCAGCTGTGGTTTGCAGGCTACAGCTGTCTGCTTTACCCTAGCTGGCTATCAAAAATAGGGGGGACCCCACGTCATTTATTTTAATTCTTTTTTTTTTTTCTTTTTGGGCTAAATACAAGGCTAGGCACCCTTTAGTGCCACATGAAAGTCACTGAAGGGCGCCAGCTTAGGATATGCAGGGGGTGGGACGTTATATATGTTTGACATCTATCCATTCATCCATTGTAGCATTTTAGGCTATTTGCCCACAATCAGGGTTTGCAGCGTTTTGGTCGCAGAGTGTTTTCCCTGAATCCATAACGCTACGTTGTGCAGTAGAAGCACAGTGGAAGGATTTTTAGAAATCTCATGCCCACTGTGCTTCTTTTCTCCGCAGCATAAACCGACCTGTGGCGCAGCTTCCCGAGCCTCAGCATGTCAATTTATGCTGCGGAGATGAGTTTTCTCTGCAGGTAGAATAGAGCTAAAGTCCACAGCAGCCTGAACCCAAATCGTGGGCATGGGCAGCTGCGTTCTCCCGTGGACAACACTCACATCTCTGCAGGAAGGCTGACACTGTGTACTAGACGCCGTGTCGCTGGATCATGGCCACATAGCCTAAAGCCTGGTTTACACGCTTCAATAGATCTTTCAATCCGTCGTTGGGGTCAAGTTGTAAGTGACGCACATCCGGCATCGTTCGTGACGTATTTGCGTGTGAAACCTACGTGCAATCAAGATTGAACGAAAATACGGTGATCGCATACACGTCGTTTATTCCTCATACATTGGACGTTTTGTTGTATGAACCTAGTCAATTGTAACGTGTGACATCCCTCATACGATTTGGATGTCTGAGGCATGTGCGCAGGTGTGCGCTCTGCACTGCAGCTTAAAAAAGGTCTGCTTCAGAGTGCAGCTGAAAAGCTGCGTTCTGAAGCGCCTCACAATGTCTGTCATTCACTAATCTCTGTCAGTCCGTCACTATCTCTGTCCCTCTCTCTCTGTCCATGTAAGTCTATCCCTCTTACCCCCTCTCTCATATACTCACCGATCCCCGATCACCGGCGCGGCGCTGCACGGCATTCACACTGCTCTGGCGGCTTTTACTGTTTTGAAAAAGCCGGCCGCCCATTAAACAATCTCGTATTCCCTGCTTTCCCCGCCCACCGGCGCCTATGATTGGTTACAGTGAGACACGCCCCCACGCTGAGTGACAGGTGTCACACTGCACCCAATCACAGCAGCCGGTGGGCGTGTCTATACTGTGCAGTGAAATAAATAATTAAATAATTAAAAAAACCGGCGTGCGGTCCCCCTCAATTTTAATACCAGCCAGATAAAGCCATACGGCTGAAGGCTGGTATTCTCAGGATGGGGAGCTCCACGTTATGGGGAGCCCCCCAGCCTAATAATATCAGCCAGCTTTATCTGGCTGGTTTTAAAATTGGGGGGGACCGCACGCCGGTTTTTTAAATTATTTAATTATTTATTTCCCTACACAGTATAGACACGCCCACCGGCTGCTGTGATTGGGTGCAATGTGACACCTGTCACTCACTGTAACCAATCATAGGTGCCGGTGGGCGGGGAAAGCAGGGAATACGAGATTGTTTAATGAGCGGCCGGCTTTTTCAAAATAGTAAAAGCCGCCGGAGCAGTGTGAACGCCGTGCAGCGCCGGGGATCGGGGATCGGTGAGTATATGAGAGAGGGCTGCTCAATTCAGTTACTCAGGGGATTAGCGGTCACCGGTGAGTCCTTCACTGGTGACCGCTAATCGGGACGCGACACAGACAGAGCCGCAGCATGACCATGAAGTCGGGTGAGGTTCACCCGAGTTCATTCTGACAGTGCGGCTCTGTCTGTGTCTGCTGTGAACTACCATTCACCGCTGCTACACGGCTGTCTGTGTCTGCTGTCAGCGGCCATGTAGCAGAGCTGAATGGCAGATGACATAGTAAAAACGCATCTCTACACATTACACACGCTTGTCAAGTCAATAAATAAAAAAAAAAAAAGGTGCCCAAAGCATACGTCACGGAACACATGATCTAAAGGATCGCACATAAAATTGATCAATTTAACATAGACTACTAACGCACGTGTGACAGCAAATGAACGACCTACGTGCAATCTCATTCAATCGCATATGCGACCTGGGCGTGTCACATCGCATACGAGATCGCATACCTAATTGTAAGGTGTAAAGCTGGCTTTAGAGTGAGAAATTTGTTGCTACAGCAACATTTTTGTGAAGTACCTGTGGATTCAAAATGCTTACTATACTCCTGAATAAAATCCTTAAGGGGTCCAGTTTCCAAAATGGAGTCACTTGTGGGGGGTTTCTGCTGTATAGGTACCCAAGAGGCCCTGCTAATGTGACATGGTGCGCGCAATTTATTTCAACTTTTCCAAAATTCAAATGGTGCTCCTTCCATTCCAAGCCCTCCCATTTATCCAAACAGAGGTTTTTGGCCACATATGGGGTATCCCTGCGCTCACAAGAAATTGTATAACAACTTGTGGGGTTCACATTTTGTTGTTGCCTCTTTAAAAAGTGAGAAATGTGATGCTAAAGAAACATTTTTGTGAAAAAAATGAAAATTTTCAATATGGCAACCTAAGCTTATCAAATTCTGGGAAGTATTTGTGGATTCAAAATGCTCAATATACACCTAGATAAAAGCCTTGAGGTGTCTTGTTTCCAGAATGGTGTCACTTGTGGGGGGCCTCCACTGTTTAGGCACTTTAGGGGCTTTCCAAATGCGACATAGCGTCCACTAATTATTCCAGCCAAATGTTCAGTCAAATGGCACTTTTTCCCTTCCGAGCCCTGCTGTGCACCCAAACAGTTGATTTCCACCACACATAAGGTATCTGCATACTCAGGAGAAATTGCACAATAATTTTTATGCTGCTTTTTTTCCTTTTACTCGTGTTAAAAAAAAAAAGCTATGTGGTTGAAGTAACAATTTTGTGGTAAAAATGTATTTTTTTGTTTTCACAGCTCAACATTATAAACTTCTGTGAAGCACCTGGGGGTTCAGGGTACTCACCACACATCTAGATAAATTCCTTGAGGGGTCTATTTTCCAGAATGGGGTCACTTGTGAGGGACCGCCACTACTTAGGCACCTCAGGGGCTCTCCTAATGCAACATGGTGTCCGCTATTGATTCCAGCCAATTTTGCAGTCAAATTGCACTCCTTCCCTTCCAAGACCTGCCGTGTGCCCAAACAGTTGATTTCCACCACATATAAGATATCACCAAACTCAGGAGAAATTGCACAATAAATTTCATGGTTATTTTTTTCCTGTTACCCTTGTGAAAAAAAAAGCTACCTGGTTGAAGTAACAATTTTGTGGTAAAATTTTATTTTTTTATTTTCATGGCTCAACGTTATAAACTTCTGTGAAGCACCTGGGGGTTCAAGGTACTCACCAAACATCTAGATAAATTCCTTGAGAGGCCTAGTTTCCAATATGGGGTCACTTGTGGTGTTTTTTTGCTGTTTACGTACCTTAGGGATCCTCCAAATGCAACATGGTGCCCGCAATCTTTTTCAGCCAAATTTCCTTTCCAAAATTCAAATATTGCTCCTTTCGTTCCAAGCCCTCCCATTTGTCCATACAAAGGTTTCAGACCACATGTGAGGTATCACCGCGCTCATAAAAAAGTGGGTAACAAACATTTGGGTCAAATTTTTGGAATTACCTCTTGAAAAAGTGAGAGAATTGATGCTAAAGCAACATTTTTGAGAAAAAAATGACAATTTTCAATATGAAAACGTAACGTTATCAAAATCTGTGAAGTACCTGTGGGTCCAAAATGCTCAGTATACCCCTCGATAGAAGCCTTAAGGGGTCTAGATTCCAAAATGGGGTCACTTGAGGGGGGTTCCTGCTGTTTAGGTACCTTAGGGGATCTGTAAATGCAACATGGTGCCCGCAATCTGTTTCAGCCAACTTTGCTTTCCAAAATTCAAATATTGCTCTTTTCGTTCCGAGCCCTCCAATTTACCCAAACAAAGGTTTCTGACCACATGTGGGGTATCGGCACGCTCATAAGAAAGTGGGCAACAAAGTCTGAGGTCCAATTTTTGGTGTTATCTCTTGAAAAAGTAAGAAAATTAGTGCTAAAGTAACATTTTTAGGTAAAATGTTATTTTTTATTTTTTTTCATTCCACATTACTTTAGTTACTGTGAAGCACCTGAAGGGTTAATAAACTTCTTGAATGTGGTTTTGAGTACATTGAGGGGTGCAGGTTTTAGAATGGTGTCACTTTTGGGTATTTTCTGTCACCCAGGCCTCTCAAAGTCACTTCAAATGTGATGTGGTCCCTAAAAAAATGGTTTTGTAAATTTTGTTGAAAAAATGGGAAATTGCTGATGAACTTTGAACCCTTCTAACTTCCTAACCCCAAAAAATTTTGTTTCAAAAATTGCGCTGATCTAAAGTAGACAAGTGGGAAATGTTATTTATTAACTATTTTGTGTGACATAACTCTCTGGTTTATGGGCATAAAAATTAAAAGTTTGAAAATTGCAAATTTTTTAATTTTTTTGTCAAATTTCAGATTTTTTCACAAATAAAATAAAAAAATATCATCCTAAATTTACCTCTAACATGAAGCCCAATATGTCACGAAAAATCAGTCTCCGAATCACCGGGATCCATTGAAGCGTTCCAGAGTTATAACCTTAAAAAGTGACACTGGTCAAAATTGCAAAAAATGGCCTGGGCATTAAGTACAAAACTGGCTTCGTGCTTAAGGGGTTAAACTGGCAGCATAGTTTGCTATTAGAATGGCTTAGTAACAATGAGTTTCGGTGTGCAATGCAGAGGTGCCGCAAATAGCTTTGCACCAGTGGGACAATAATGAAGTCCAACAGCCACTTTTAGGATGGCACTAAGTTTACTCACTGTTTTCTAGTATAATGGCTTAGTAACAATGAGTTTGAGTGTGCAATGCAGTGGTGCCGCAATAGCTTTGCACCAGTGGGACAATAATGGAAGTCCAACAGCCACTTTTAGGATGCCACTAAGTTTACTCAGTGTTTGCTAGTATAATGGCTTAGTAACAATGAGTTTGAGTCTGCAATGCAGTGGTGCTGCAAATAGCTTGGCACCAGTAGGGCACAAATGGAGTCCAACAGGCACTTTTAGGATGCAGTAAGTTTCCTCAGTGTTTGCTAGTATAATGGCTTAGTAAAAATGAGTTTGAGTTTGCAATGCAGTGGTGCTGCAAATAGCTTGGCACCAGTAGGGCACAAATGGAGTCCAACAGGCACTTTTAGGATGCCACTAAGTTTACTCACTGTTTGCTAGTATAATGGCTTAGTAACAATGAGTTTGAGTGTGCAATACAGTGGTGCCGCAAATAGCTTTGCACCAGTGGGACAATAATGGAAGTCCAACAGCCACTTTTAGGATGCCACTAAGTTTCCTCAGTGTTTGCTAGTATAAAGGCTTAGTAACAATGAGCTTGAGTGTGCAAAGGGCTGGGGGGTACAGTGGCAGGGTTGTGGGTCTGTGTAGAGGAAAGAAGCCTCACTTTATATCCCTTCTAATGGTGAAATGCAGCGAGGAAGTCCCTGACCTTAGCTACACAGACGCTCTTATCTGTAGCTGTTAAAATCTGTTTCCACGGACCTGACTGTCACCTATGGCTCTGAGCCTGCTGTTATTAGCCCATACAAGGGCTAAAAGAAACTTCTATCCCTATTCTGTATAGCACTGTGTGTAGAGCGTACACAGCAGTATTGGATACAGGAGCTGCACCTGCGGTGACTGACACCCAGATGCAGAAGGCAGATAATGGCGTCCTGACGGGCAGATACTCGTTTTTATAATGCAGGGACATGTGACATGGACATCCTATCACACATGCTGTTGCTTCTTTGGCTAAAAGTCCACTTAGCTGTGTGTGTGTCTGGGATTGGCTGACATGCTGGCCCACCCCACTACACGCGCGCGCTTAGGGAAGGAAGACAAGGGAAAAAAAAAAATCGCGATCGCCATTATCCCAGCAGCAGTGATCTGAATGCGCTGTTCCCGCACACTGTACTCTGAAATTTCATAATAGTGTGAGTCACAGACACATGACATCTTACAGTCACAGTCTAACGACGTACATTACCAGTGTGTTCAGATCAGCTGTATAGGTTCCCATGAGGTCCCACTTCCAGCTGCAAAGCTGCAAGCAACTTTTGTGACATACACAAAGTGTGGCCCACATACTGTTCTTGTACAGGGGATCTCTTATGTTTGTCTCCACCCCGAAGAGAATATATATATTAGATATGACTTGTTGGACTCTGGTCAAACAGCCATGCCAGTGGTCTCTGGCCACCAGATGGGAGCCCAGTGTATCTGTTACCTGCCAGAAATATGTATCACTATATGACCTGTCAAAATCCCTGCCTCTTCGTATTTGAAGGATAAGAGTGATGTCACCCTTGTGGCGCGATGTAGACGTGGCTTCACGCCAGGACTGCTGATCAGAAGAAGAGTAGGGGATGCCGTCAGGTAGGAGGCGGTTCTCATTGATCCCATCCGGCTATCACAAACCATTGATGTATCTATTGGACAAGGTTCCTGCTAATCCATTTTCTCTACTCACACACATATACACAATGCCATAAGAAAGTATTCATATCCCGTGAACTTTTTCACATTTTGTCATGTTGCACCAAGAAACTTAAATGTAATTGATTGGGATTTTATGTGATATACCAACACAAAGTAGCAAGTGTTTGTGACATATAAAGGAAATGATACATAGTTTTCTAAATATTTAAATATATAAATCTGAAATTTGTTATGTGCGTTTGTATTCAGCCCCCTATAGACTGATGCCCATATATAGAATTCTGAGTGACCAATTGCCTCCAGATGTCACAGAATTAGTTGGGTCCACATATGTGTAATATAGTCTCAGTAAACCTACCGCTGTTCTGTGAAGGCCTCTGAGGCTTGTTTGAGAACCTTAGGTATGAAACAGCATTATGAAAACCAAGGAACACCACTAAACAGGACAGGGATCAATTTGTGGAGAAGAGTAAAGCAAGGTTAAGTTATAAAAAAATAGCCTAAGTTCTGAGCATCTCTTGAAGCACTGTTCAATCCATTATCCAAAAATGGAAAGAGTATGGCACAACTGCAAACGAACAAGGAAAAAATGAGCCCTGCACCACTTGTATGCTTCTATTACCGTTCGGCAAACACACTTGTATGCACATATAGCACCAGCAGAGTATATAATCAGGTAGCAACGTGCTGGTCACAGAAGTAAGTGTCCCATTGTTGGACCCGTGGAAGCCTAATTACAGGCGAAACGGCCGTCGTCCCCTGTAAGGAGCTGGCATGCAGGTCTCCTCCCGCTAATGATTTTATCCTGCACTGAAATTTTGAAATAAAGAACTTCGGACACAGCAACGGTAATTGCGGTCAATTTCTTCTGCTACATATTGAATGGCACAACTGCAAACCTACCAAGATATGGAAGTCCACCTAAACTAATATCTCAAGAAAGGAGAGCACTAATTAGGGAAGCAGCCAAGAGGTCCATGATCACTCTGGAGAAGTTTCAGGGCTCAACAGTTCTGGTGCTAGAATCTGTTCAGAGGACAACTGTTAGTCAAATATGGCACAAATCTAGTGTTTATGGAAGAGTGGCAAGAAGAAGTCCATGTTTGAAGGCAAGTGATAAGAAATCCTGTTTGCAGTTTGCAAAAAGCCATATAGAGGACACATGTAGCAAGTGGGAGAATGTGCTCTGTTATAATGAGACCAAAGTAAAACGTTTTGCATTAAATGCAAAATGCGTTGCATAGCAGAAAAGTAACGCTGCACATCATCTGAAAACACTGTCGTCAATGTCAAACATCATGGTGGCAGCATCATGCTGTATAAAGGTTTTTTTTTTAGCAGGGACAAGGAAGCTGGTCAGAGTTGATGGGAAGATGGATGGAGCTCAATAAAGGGTAATTCTGGTGGAAAACCTGTCAGAGGATGCAAAAGTCTTGAGACTTGGACATAGTTTCACCTGCCAACAGGACAACGACCCTAAATATACTGCAAGAACTGTAACAAGACTTGAAAATTGTTGTGCACAGACATTCTTCATCCAATCTCACTGAGCTACAGCTATTTTGTAATGAAAAAAAAGCAAACATTACAGCCTCTAGATGTGTAAAGCTGTCAGAGACATACCCAAAAGACTTGTAGCCGTAATTGCAGTGAAAGGTGGTCCTACAAAAGACTGACTTAGAGGGGGCTGAATATAAATGCACATCACAGTTTTCAGATATATACGAGTATTTTTAAAATATTTAAAAAAGATATTACTTCATTTACACTTTGCAAAATCTTGTTACTTTTTGTTGGTATATCGCATAAAATACCGCAAAAATACATTTATGTTTGTGAGCGTAACGTAAAAAATGTGGAAAAGGTCACACGGCATGATCACTTATTCAAGGAAATGTATCTGTCTATCTATCTAGATATATGTCCTGTATATAGGTTTTTTACTGGCACAACGTTCAGCCTTTACCGTTACTGCTAATCGTCAAAAGTGAAGCTTTGAGCCTACAGCTCAACTGGCTTTTAAAATAATTCTTTTCCTGAGAAATGGATTTCATTGAAGTGTATACCCATTCATCATCAAGTAAATTGATACTTGTATTACATTACAAGGAGCATGTTGGGACAAGCATGAAATTGCCAAGTGTGAATTGAGGATGAGGCAATTTCTTTCCATTTGTCCACATTACAAAGATTGAATTGTGACTGTTTCTTCTAAAGGAATCCCCATGAATGAGAATTTTCCAGATATGTCAACTCCCCTAGCTCTCGCAAACATATACATCTCATACCATAAGTGCCATTATGTCTGAGGATATATTTCCTATGTGCAGTAAATTGTATGGGTGTTTTAATATATGGGGACAATAATGTTTTACTATAATGTATCCTTAATATTCGCACTATATTAGAGCAATGCTTCAATAACAATAGGGCATTGCTTAGGGGTATTTGTGTTCATCTCATCATGTAATATAGAATAGATTTTGTAAGCTGATTCTGCATAAAAGAAAAATAAAATGCCTGAAAACAAAAGTAGAGCTAGATATGGGGCATGGTGGTTAGTGTTGCCTACAACAAATACACATTAGCCAGTGTATGCTTACAAGTTGCAAACAAAATAATTCATGACAATTGGTGAGGTCGCAGCAGCTGGGACTGACCGTCGCTGATTTTAGAGGGGGGTTTTCTTCTTTCAACTATTTTTTTTAAATTTGCACTTTTCATGATAAAAATAGCAAAAATAGCAAAAATCGTCACACTCTGCCCATGTCCATCAAGGTGTCTCTAGTTCTTTTTTAGTAACTGGGTATAAAGTGCAGCAGTGCTGTTACATCTAGAACCAGGGCCAGGATTAGGTTTAGGCATAGTAGGCACCTGCCTAGGGCACTACCTTCTGCCTACCCAAGGGAGGCACATTTTGAAGTAAAACCCCCCTGATATTGCTGAATGCCTTCGGACACCCGTCGCCTTACTTCGACCCTTAGGCATTCAGCATACTGAAGGCCGGAGTATAGGTGTGGCGCCCCTGAGGCTTCAGTCGAAACTGAGCATTGCACCTAAAATTGGGTGTAATGCTAAACCCGGCTCCTGAGGAGGTCAGTCCCGGTTTCACCACATTACACACTCAAATACACATCAGGTTGCCCTTATTCCCACTGGGGACTGGGCTAGGGTAGGGTAATAAAGGGGTTACCTACAGAGTGGCATTTACAGGATGCCCTCACACAGGGGCCCCAGACCCACTAGCTTAGAACCTGGGAGAGGGAGGTGCATCCAGCAGGGGGAGTCAGGAGCCAACACAACAGTTAGAGAGTTCTCCAGCAGGAGAGGAACGGAGCAGTCACATCTTACAAGTGCTCCGGTGTGAGAGAGGAGAAGTTCACACGGTTGCTGTGGGGAGAGGGAGTCTGCTCCCCACGGAACTGGCACCACACAGGGCGGCAGGACACTAGGGAAGATCATACTCCACATTGGTTTTCCAGAATCTGCCTGGATGGGGAAAGTTTCAAGCTTCCCTGGCCACAAAGTGCCCTAGAGCACAGTGCCATATAGGATCCGGGGCCTTGGATGACTTCAGACTAGTGATCAGCGAGTATGCTTGTTACTACTCGGTACTCGCACGAGTATCACTGTACTCGGGCTACTCGGCGGGTACCGAGTAATTTCGCGATACTCGTGCTGTACTCGTGGTCTTCATCTTTGTATGTTGGCGCTCTTTTGAGAGCCAGCCCTCATGCAGGGATTGGCTGGCAGACCACTGCAATGCCACAGCCCTGTTAGTTGTGGAATTGCAGTGATTGGCCGGCCTGCACAGCGTGACCGAGCCTTTATACCGGCGGGCGCGCTGTGCTCTGCACACAGCCATCTCATATTCCCTGCTTTCCACGCCCACAGGCGCCTATGATTGGTTGCAGTGAGACACGCCCCCACGCTGAGTGACAGGTGTCTCACTGCACCCAATCACAGCAGCCGGTGGGCGTGTCTATACTGTGCAGTAAAATAAAATAAATAATTAAAAAAACCGGCGTGCGGTCCCCCCAATTTTAATACCAGCCAGATAAAGCCATACAGCTGAAGGCTGGTATTCTCAGGATGGGGAGCCCCACGTTATGGGGAGCCCCCCACCCTAACAATATCAGTCAGCAGCCGCCCAGAATTGCCGCATACATTAGATGCGACAGTTCTGGGACTGTACCCGGCTCTTCCCGATTTACCCTAGTGCGTTGGCAAATCGGGGTAATAAGGAGTTAATGGCAGCCCATAGCTGCCACTAAATCCTAGATTAATCATGTCAGGTGTCTCCCCGAGATTCCTTCCATGATTAATCTGTAAATTACAGTTAAAAAACACACACACCCGAAAAATCCTTTATTAGAAATAAAAAACAATAACAAAGTCCCTCATCACCAATTTATTAACCCCGACAAACCCGCCATGTCCGGCGTACTTCACAGTCCTCCAGCGTCGCGTCCAGCTCTGCTACATTCAGGTGACAGGAGCTGCAGAATACACCGCCGCTTCTGTCAGCTTCACACAGCAACTGAGGTGAGTAGCGCGATCAGCTGCTGTCAGTCAGGTAACTCACGGCCACCGCTGGATCCAGCGGTGCCGCGATTAACCTCAGTGACAGCAGCTGATCGCTATACTCACCTCAGTTGCTGCATGGAGCTGACCGGAGCGGCGGTGAGTAGCGCGATCAGCTGAGCTGTCACTGAGGTTACCCGCGGCCACCGCTGCATCCACCGCTGGATCCAGGTAACCTCAGTGACAGCTCAACTGATTGCTATACTCACCTCAGTTGCTGTGTGAAGCTGACCGGAGCGGCGGTGAGTAGCGCGATCAGCTGAGCTGTCACTGAGGTTACCCGCGGCCACCGCTGCATCCACCGCTGGATCCAGGTAACCTCAGTGACAGCTCAGCTGATCGTTATACTCACCTCAGTTGCTGTGTGAAGCTGACCAGAGCGACGGTGTATTCTGCAGCTCCTGTCACCTTCATGCAGCACAGCTGGACGCGACGCTGGAGGTCCGTGGATTACGCCGGACATGGCGGGTTTGTCGGGGTTAATAAATTGGTGATGAGGGACTTTGTTATTGTTTTTTATTTCTAATAAAGGATTTTTCGTGTGTGTGTGTTTTTTAACTGTAATTTACAGATTAATCATGGAAGGAATCTCGGGGAGACACCTGACATGATTAATCTAGGATTTAGTGGCAGCTATGGGCTGCCATTAACTCCTTATTACCCCGATTTGCCAACGCACTAGGGTAAATCGGGAAGAGCCGGGTACAGTCCCAGAACTGTCGCATATAATGTATGCGGCAATTCTGGGCGGCTGCTGACTGATATTGTTAGGGTGGGGGGCTCCCCATAACATGGAGCTCCCCATCCTGAGAATACCAGCCTTCAGCCGTATGGCTTTATCTGGCTGGTATTAAAATTGGGGGGACCGCACGCCGTTTTTTTTAATTATTTAATTATTTATTTCACTGCACAGTATACACACACACCGGCTGCTGTGTTTGGGTGCAGTGAGACACCTGTCACTCAGCGTGGGGGCGTGTCTCACTGCAACCAATCATAGGCGTCGAAAAGCAGGAAAGCAGGGAATACGAGATTGTTTAATGAGCGGCCGGCTTTTTCAAAAGAGGAAAAGCCGCCGGAGTTTAGTGAACAGCTGTGCAGCGCCGCGGCAGTGATCGGGGAACGGTAAGTAAGAGAGAGGGGGAGAATGACCGACAGACTGTGAGAGGGGGACAGACAAGACAGAGAGAGACCGACAGAGCGAGACCGACCGACGGGAGATAGAATGAAAAAAAAAATGACCGACATCGCTAGTAAAAAGCACAAAGCGTGCGTTTTGGACATCGGAGTGCCACACAATGTTTTACGTAAAATCTTTCATGTATTAATCTCAAAAAGTAACATACACCAGCTCTATCTCACTATTGGGTATGTGCCCTTAACATTTCCGCCATGAAAATTCATTTGGTGTCATTTTGGAAGGTTTTCTGGTGAGTCCGTAAAAATGGCGTAAAACTCGGACAAAATTGTTCACAGCTGTGACTTTTGAGTGATAAATGCTTCAAGGGGTCTTCCCCATGCTGTTGCCATGTCATTTGAGCACTCTTCTGAGACTTTTGTGACATTTTTAGGGTTTCTACATGCTGCCGGGGGTCATTTCAGAAAAATACTCGGGTCTCCCATAGGATAACATTGGGCTCGGTGCTCTGGCCGAGTACACGAGTATCTTGGGATGCTCGGCCCGAGCCTCGAGCATCCGAGCTTTTTAGTACTCGCTCGTCACTATTTCAGACCCCACAGCGGAACTGTGGCACCTGCATATAGGGACAAGAGTTCTACTCATGAAACCCAGGGTCCCCTAGTAGCTTCAAGCCAGAGGAGCCACAGCACAGGCGCCACAAGGAGGTAACCAACTGAACACCAAACCGGACTGATCTCTCGGGTGAGCAGCACAGCACAAAGAGTGAGTAAACAACCTAGAACCGCAGCTATAGACTCTGCCTCTTGATTTCCGGTGCCGGCGCCCTGCGCCTTGGCGCCCGTCATTACTACTCCCCTCATCATCCTCCCTGGGGCCCGCTCCACCTGTGGAGAGCGATACCATCCCTAGCTGCTACCACCATCCGCCCCGGAGCACAGCGACGGCAGCGGCAGCTAATTCCCTGGCCGCATACCACAGGTGGCGTCACGACATTCACCTCACTACTACCCCCACCATCCTTCCCCAGCCTTCTTCTGTATGCCTAGGGGCAACGGAGACGGGCTAGGCCGCCAGTGACCACGACAGTTGACGGCCCGACAATGAGTAGGTTAACCGACTGCCCCATGGAATGCAAAATATTGGCACAGTGAGCAGTATCAGTCAGTGACACCGCTCGCCCCTCTCTCTGCCACTTCCCTGTGGTCGTCGTTCCTTCCTCATGCTCAATTGTATTGGTGTCTGTAAGACACAAATGCAATTGATGTCAGCGCCTCCCAGCACAAGAACAGAGCAGCTCCCTGCTCATTGCGTTGATGGGAACTCCGTTGCAAGCAGAGGACGTCGGACACAGTAATATTGAGCTGTCCACTGCTACACTAGATGGAAGAGAACACAAAGCTGTGGTGCACAGAGAGCCTGCATTTGGTGAGTATAAGCTTTCTTTAGGTGCTAGCTATAGGTACAAAAGGATCTGGCTATGGTGACATATTAAGAGGGGATGGCAATGGGGACAGAAGGTGCTGCTATGAGGAACATAAGGGGCTGGATATGGGGACAAAAGAGGCCGACTTTGGGGATAGTACAAGAGAGGCTGGCTATGTAGACATAAGGTGCTTTCTATGGGGACATTAAAATATGGAATGGCTATGAGGACGTTTCAACAGGGGCTGTGGGGAAATCACAAGAGGGGCTGGCTATGTGGACATAAAAGGCTGGCTATGGGGACACTACATGAGAGGCTGTCTATGAAGACATAAGGGGGCTGGCTATAGGGACATTACAAGAGGTGCTGTATAGGGAGACACAAGGGACTAAGGAGGAATTACAAGTTAGGGTTGCTATGGTGAGATAAGGAGGTGAGTATGGGGACATTACAAGAAGGCCTGGCAATGAGGACATAAGGGGCTGGCTATTGGTAGATAAGGTCCTGGCTATGGAGACATTACATGAAGGGCTGGCTATGGGGATATAAGGTGCTGACTATGGGAACATTACTAGAGGGGGATGGCTGTGGAGACTTATAAAAGAGGAAGATAGATGTGGGGGACATTACAAAAGGAGCTGACTATGGGGACATTCCAAGAGGGGCTGTGGGTACATAAAAAGAGATTGATCATACTGTATTAGATGTTGTTGGTACCTTATATTGAGGTCTGTGGTGACCATATTTTATAGGGGGCTATGTGGCACATACTGTATATTCAGGGGCTGTGGTGGATAGTGTGGTGCCCTGGACAAGCCAGGGGCCACAGAGAACATTACCAACACACCCCACACTCCCAGCAGGCACACCGAGGTCAGACATAAAACCCTTGTTGCCTTCCTCCAGGGGCTGATGTCCATAGCGACCGTGCGGAGAGGCGAGGAGGAAGTTGCGGAAGGGAGGGTGAGTGACCCACGCCCCGCTACCCCTAGTGGGTCGGTCATCGCGGCTGCGGGACCCGGTCTGAACCCCCTCGCCCTGCTGCCTCCCTTGCCACCCGTCCCAGCTGCCGTGACCCCGCCACTAGGCCCGCTACCCCCGCAACCGGTAGCGATACCCCACATGTCCGCCCAGGTGGACCGACCTGTAGCCGGAGCCCGTAGCCGACCGGAGGTGCTACCGTGGAAAGCCCAGAAGCCTGAGCCGGAGGCATCCCCCGAAAGATTCCTCGAGCCGGAGCCGACAGGCCGCTCCGTGCCGAAGGCCTAGTGGAGGAAAGCCCCTGTGCCCATCCCCCACACCTCGGCTGAGGTTGCGCCGGGTTGTCGCTGCAGGGCGACGTCCCAGGCCAAGTCACCGCGGGACCTTCCGCCCAGATCACCAGCAGTGGGCAGTGTCCAAAAGGTCTCGAGGGGCCCAACCCGTGCGCCGGAGCTCACAGCAGCACCGTACTAGGATAGGGAGCCGACACCGCTGGGCCCGGAGATTGCCGAACGGGAAAAGAAGAAGGCAGAGATGGTGGCTCGGACAATCCAGGAGAAGGAGAGCCTGAGGCAAGCGACCTTCCGTGTCCCCCTGTATGATGGGCAGGTGGGGCGGTTTGATGTCCGCCGGGGCTATGGCTTCATATTCATAGCCCGGCGGGATGTTAATGCCCACCTGCCGGAGGAGCACCCAGGCCGTAACCTGATGCCGGGCGACTTGGTACAGTACACCCGGCACTGTGGGGAGAGGGGGTAGTTTGCGCTGGATGCAAAGTTGAGGGGCAGCCAGGAGGCCCGTGTGTGCACCGCGCTCCCTCCCCCAAGTGATGCCGAGGACTTCGAGTAAGGGCAGCGGAATTCCGTTGTCATCGTCCCCTGTTGGGACCACCAGAGTGCTGTTTAAAGTTTTGGAAGATGAATGATAAGTAAATAATCTATCGATGAAGTTCACCTGATTTGCTGCTGATTTGAACCGGTCGTTGCCGGCAACTGGTCCCCGTTGGGACCCCCTTCACCATTTTGCATAAGGAACTCCTTATGAACAGGCCCAAGTACTAGCAGGGCAACCACAAACTAGTGGCATGTAAATAATGTTGTTGTGGCTTCCACCGTTACCGCCTCCGGAGAGGCAGATTGGAGGAAGGGCCCGCAGTGGAGCAGGCTGGGGCCCAGCCACCACCGGAACTGGTGGCGATCCTCTGGGGGTTTCAGGGGTCCCCTGGACGTGGGTCCCCTGAAAAGGACAGAACCCGCTCGGACAATTTGCGCTGGACTTGGGTCAAGGGGTGCTGCCTGTTTGCTTAGGGGCAGCATCAGGGCCAGGTTGCTTGGGTGGGAGAGAGCGGAAGCCGTAACCATTACGCAACGTTTAAGTAAGAGTACCTCCCGATGTGGGAAGATGTTATTATAAATGTATTCTGTTTTACCGTTTTTCTATTTTTCAGTTTGTGAAAATAAAACCGGTGATGGACGGGCAGCCCGCGGACGGTCTGCATTTAACTAAGGGGGAATGTGGCGCCCTGGACAAGCCAGGGGCCACAGAGAACAACACCAAACACCCCACACTCCCAGCAGGCACACCGAGGTCAGACATAAAACCCTTGTTGCCTTCCTCCAAGGGCTGATGTATACACCAGGGGGTGGGCCAGGCGGTTGGTCCCGCCCACCAAGGAGTTCACAGTCCTGGAGGCGGGAAAACAGACAGTTTAGTTTTGGAGGTGAAAGTGGAAGGAGGAGAAGTGGTAGTGGAGCAACTAACTGACAGCGTCGGGGTGTGTGGCCCGGGCGGGACAGCAAGGTTGGCAGACGGTGGTGACCGTCTGCAGGAGTGGCTGATTGGAGTCTACCGTAAGGACCGTGGACGGGCGGTGGCCCGGCGGTTCCGGACCGGTACGCAAAGAGAAGCCAGCACCATCTGGCATGGGCTTACGGACCCCGGCAAGGCTAGGAGTCGCCGTGAATTTGAGAAATTCGTTAGTGAAGGGAACCTCCTGAGTTTCCCAACAGCCAAGTCCCGACAGAAGGCAACAGTCCAACCAAGTGAGGGAGACACCGCCACCGCCAAGGCAACCGTTTCTCAGGGCCAGCGCCTGCGGGCAAAGGGGGCTCCTTCAGCCCATAGCCAAGCTGGGGAGCGGGTTACCAGTGGGAACCCATCGTAACCATCTACCGTACATAGGTGCAGGGAAAGGCAGTCACCATCAACCTGCCGGGAGAAACAACACCGCAGCCGCCTGTAGGACCCGTCCATCCAGCCGTGTGTTTTACTGAGAACTGTGTCCTCATCATTGGCTGAGTGAGTACCACCGTGCCGTGTGGCACAGCGCTGCCCCCACGACCCTGCACCTCACTAGGCCCCGTAACCTGCCTGCCATCCATCCCTACCCCATCACCGGGCCCCGGGACAACCAACCCCCCTACCCACGGAGGGGAGAACTAACAACAAAGCTGCTCCCTGTCACCGCTCCCAGGATCCCCGTCTAGAGCAGCGGTGGTGTCACCAATATCACCACAACCGTGGGTGGCGTCACGGCCAATAACCAAAACCCCCACAATCAAAATCCCCACCCTTTTCACTCACGGGCGAGGAACGCTGCTCGAGTCCCCGGGATCCGGCCCACCGACAATAGCATACTTTGTGGGGTGCTGTGGGGAATATTATACTGTTTATTGGGGCTATGTTGGACATCATACTTCATGGGGGGATATGATGAATATCATAGTGCATGATGGGGTTGTTCTGGATATTATACTGTATGGTCGGCTGTGGTGACCATCATAATGTGTAGGACAGTGTGAGAAGGGGGTATAGTTTGAAGCGGACATAGTGTAAAACAGGGGCACAGTATGAATATGGACCTTCACCAGACCTTCACCAGTGTGCGTACAGGGAATCCTCAGAAGGTATAGCAACTTGGCAACTGGCATAGTCAGGTATGATGTGGTGGAAACATTTGTTAAGGACGTACTGGGAGTTGTTGGTTAATGACATACACATATATATGGGCCTGAATAGACATTACAGTTGATTGCTGTACTAAACTTGGTGTTGTGTTCATTTACTGATAGTGGTTCTTGTGATACATCATGTACTAATAGAGATTGTGGTGATGTATTAAGGTACTGGTAGTGGTTTTGATGATGCATTTACCTTCTGATGTTTCTGGTGATGTATTCAGTGACTGATGGTGCTTTTAGTGGCCCATTAAGTTAATGATGATAATTCCAGTGCTATATTTACGTACTGTTGATGGTTCTGGTGATGTAGTTAAGTACTGATGATGACTGTGCTGAAGCATCATCACTATGTGAATACATTACCAGAGCCATTAATAGTACATGAATATAGCACCAGAACAACCATCCCTACATGAAGAAGTCACCACACCCTCCATCAGTACATGAATACATCACCAAAATCACTATCCTTACAGGAATATGGCACCAGAACCACTATCAGTTTTGTTGCAAACTGTATT
The DNA here is from genome assembly GCF_048569485.1 of Anomaloglossus baeobatrachus. NCBI lineage: Eukaryota > Metazoa > Chordata > Amphibia > Anura > Aromobatidae > Anomaloglossus > Anomaloglossus baeobatrachus. The sequence goes on from NC_134358.1 coordinate 308,705,534, forward strand.
TGTTGCATGACAGATATGAAACCCATCATACATATGCTTTTATAATGTGGTCTATTTAGCTGCCATTGGGGTGTCTGCCAAATGCTGCACACCTTAATTGAAACCAAATGGTCCCCATTAGAGTTAAATAATATTAGTTTCCATGACCATCATTGAGTTTGACATTTAAAATATAGGATGTCATATAGCCTATTAGGCGACGCCCATACTATTAGATCAGGCAGGCTGGCAAGCCGTACCCCATTGGTGTATCACGCATGGACAGACACTCTACAATGCAAGGCCCAACAGGAAGGGGCCTGGCTGTATCCTGTACAAACAAAAAAATATGAGGTTTTTGTTGGTATTTATGGCCATAAAACGTAAGCCTACAACCCTCGTCACGGGACCTCATGCTTGTAGGTCCCTACACTAAATATAAAAATAGCAACAAAAAGAGAATAATATCCTCCAAAAATTAAGTATTACTTACAGCAAGTTGGGCTGCAGTGTGTATATCGCCCAGGCCAAAAACTAATGCTCTACCAGGATACAGCTAAACCCCCACTAAAGTAGAAGCATCACAGGTGCAGGAGAAGCAAATCACACACACACCTCCATGGAATGGAGGGGGGCGAATGCTAGATGATAAAACTGCACACTAGTGGCTTGCATCGAGTGCTGTTCACACATGCAGATAACAAAGTCACAAACCCGCAGCCTATTAGGTGACGCCCATACTATTAGATCAAGCGGGCTGGCAAGCCGTACCCCACCTGTGTATCACGCATGGACAGACACTCTACAATGCAAGGCCCAACAGGAAGGGGCCTGGCTGTATTCTGTACAAACAAAAAAATATGAGGTTTGTGTTGGTATTTATGGCCATAAAATGTAAGCCTACAACCCTCGTCACGGGACCTCATGCTTGTAGGTCCCTACACTAAATATAAAAATAGCAACAAAAAGAGGATAATATCCTCCAAAAATTAAGTATTATCCTCTTTTTGTTGCTATTTTCATATCTAAGTATGGAAACAGACTCCCTGTTGAGCCTCATCTCTACAGTACCTCACTATTTTACTTTTTCTGATATTTTTCGGCAAAATGGGTAGCAATTTTAGCAGAAGTGGTCATCAGAGCTTGTTACTGACCCACTGGAAGGGGCGGTGGGGGTGGGGGTATGTTAGTGGACCTATTACATTAGTCTCTGACCGATTGTAACACACGGTTAAAGGCTCTTGTGAGGGAGTGGGGTGCCATTGGCTTCTTCTGCCCAGAAAACGAAAAATACTTTGTCCTAGCCCTGTCTGCAGCAGTACTGATAAGTCTGCAGCACTGCAGCCTACCACTGAGCTCAGAGCAGCTGAGCTCAAGAATTGTCTGCACCAATATAGATGTGATATCACTACTGCATCCTATACACAATCACTGGAGAAATGGCAGACGTGTTCCCCTTTAAAGAGAATCTATCACCAGGTTTTTGCTGCCTCAGCTGAGAGCAGCACAAAGTAGGTCAGAGAAACTGATTCCAGTGAAGAGTCACTTACTGGGCTTCTTGCTGTAATTTTGATAAAATCACTTTTATCTCCTGCAGCTTTTCTGGTACTCTCAGTGATAAGCACCTGTTTATAGTATTCTTATTCATGAGATGAGCTCTGGCTATCCCTGCTCTAGAGTAGCATACCTACAGGACCTGATTCATCAAGACCGGTGTTGCTGATGAGGAGGCGTAATGGAGTCAGACGCGCCTGATTAATGAAGAGGTCAATTCCACGCCATGCCACAAATCTTACTCCTGTCAGGAAATGGAGGGAGATTTTTGGCATACAGAATGGTATGAATTAGACAATCTATGGCCTATCGCATCCATGGAAAAAATAATCCCATGAAAGTTCATAAAAATCAAGTACTGTACACAAATGCTATCTATGTGCAATTTGTTTCCTGTGTATTTTTAACATTATGATGGGCATAAGTTTTGCAATTTTTTTTTACATAGAAGAAAATCACTGTAAAGTCCAAGACTCTAAACTAACTAGACAAAAATATGATCCCGCAAAGTAATGAAAATTGGAATGTTTTTTTCACCCTTAAGTGAAAATGTTCAAATTGTGCCAAAAATGTCAATATTTTTTGTGGCCATCATTATTCTCAAGCACTGCCTTAACTCTCTTGGGCCTGAAGTTCAGTAGAGCTTCACAGGAGCCACTGGAATCCTCGTAAATGCCTCCATACTGACATCTCAGAGCTGGAGGATGGGATTTTCTTCAGTGCTGGTGTGCCGCTTTAAATGTAAATCCCCTGCCCACTGTCTTATTCTCACCCTCTGCTGTTTTCACGCTTTTCTAGCGCCATTCTGATCCCGCAGCACCACCTCCTGACTGTAAGGCCCCTTTCACACATCAGTTTTTTTCCATCAGTCACAATCCATTGTGTGACTGATGCGATGGATCCGTCGCAGATTGTGGTAAAACTAATGCGACAGATCCCTGTAAAAAAATGGATCCGTCGTACAGAGAGAGATTTTTTTCTGACCAGAATAGGAATTTACACCCTATCTGAGCATGCTTGGTTATAAAAATAACGGATCAATCACCGGAGTCCATCATTTGATGGATTATAACGAATCCTGCCCCATAGGCTTCCATTACAACAAACGGAAGACAAACGGATCCGTCGCTGTCCGATTTTTCGACGCACACAAAAAACGTTACTATTGACATTGTCTCCATCCGACGGACACTCATTTTGATCCTTCGTATGATGGATGTAATGTCATGCCATCCGTTGCCATCCATCGCTAATACAAGTCAATGAAAGAAAAACTGATCTAGCACTGGTCCGTTTTTTGCAAAATTCGACGGATTGTGACTGATGCCAAAAAACGGATGTGTGAAAGGGCCAAACTTCTGATTGGCCAACAAATAGAAGTTACATCACAAGCTGGCTTCCATCAGCTTGTTTTGATGGTGAGGAACCAAGGGGTTACCATAGCAGTCATGGGCTTGCTGAAAGACGCCGCTGGAAAATCGTAGTTTTCTTTTGTAATGTATACTATTATTGTACAGTATTAAGCAATCGAATGATTGAGGTTCAAGTCCCCTTAAGGGACTAAAGAAAAAAGGAAATTGTTTTTTGATAATATAAAAGGTAACAATAATACATTTTCAAATCATCCCCTTTTCCCCAATTTAAAATAAAGAAATTATAAAAAATATAAAAAAAGAACATATTTGGTATCATTGTGTTCCAAATAGCCAAATCTATAAAAATATTAAATTATTCCATGCACTAAACATAGCAATGAAAAAAGAAATGAAATGCCTGAATTGAGGTTTTTCGCTTGCCGCACTTCCAAAAAAACAATAAAATCAATCAAATCATCATATGTACTACAAAATGTTATCAATAGAAACATCATCCTGCATAAAGCAAGAATTCATGTAGCTCTATGAATGGAATTTTAAATTGTTATGGGTCTCAGAAAAGTGTAAATTTTTTTTCTACGAAGTGCAGATTTTTCTTCCCACAAAAATAACTCCCCAAAAACTAACTTTCCTTAGTTAAACTAACCTGAAGAATGATCTTACCAAGCCATTTTACCACACAATGAATGGTGTAAAAACAATACCCAAAAAGCAATGTCAGGAAAGCATTTTTTTCGGCATAATTTCAAAACTACAACCCATCCCATATAAAACAAGCCTTCAAAGAAAGGAAATATGAAAGCACAGAAAATAAAATTTCCAGAGTCATTACATGATTGAAATATTTGAATAACATTTTCTACTCTATACTCAGTTCTGTGAAACAGGCCCTTACATTACAATTATTAATGTAAAAAGTTACCATATATGTGACTAAATTCAAAATGCCATATTTAAATAGAAACATGTTTTTCAGCCATTGTTACCAAGTAGTTGAATGGAGTGAGGGAAAACGTGAAGTCACTTCTGGTGCTACTTACGGTGAAAAATAAAATTGTTCTTGATGAACCAACAAAGCAGATATTTTTTTCCTCCCTTGCAATTGCTTTTATAGGGCATCTAGCAGGCCTCAGAGGGGTTAGTTCAAAGGTTGCAGTCAACAGGATCCACTCGACTTTCCAGCCTGAGCTCTTGCAAATGTGGCATTATTCCCTGGAGCAGTGCATGCACAGTAAGGTCCTGACTAGTGTTGGGCAAAAACGCACATATCCGGGATCAGTGGTTTCAACCGGATATAAAAAAAAAAAAACCCAGTTCAAGACTGGACATTATCACAGATATCTACCCAGACGCCGATCCCCATATAAGTCTGTGGGGACCCGAATATTGCTCTTTAAAATGGTGGAAGAAAGGGCTAGGGGGATTAGAGCAGGCGCATTATACTTACCAGTCTCCACATGGCTGTAACACTACTTCCAGGGCCGCTCATTACCGTCTTACATATTCACTGTTTCCCCCATACAACGGCAGTCGTGGCGTCTTTGATTGGTTGCAGTCAAACCGCGCCCCCATCCTGTGTGACAGTGTGTCTGACTGCTTGGAATTGCACAAGCTGTCTACTTATGTATAGTAGTGTAAAAATAAATAAATACAAAAATTGACATAGGTTCCCCATATTTTGATACCCAGCACAGATAAATTATACAGCTACAAGCTGCAGCCCCAAACCGTGTGCTTATCTTGGCTGTATATCAAAATAAGAGGGACCCCATGTAGCTTGATAAAGCCATAATAAAGCCTACAGCTGGGGTCTGGTATTCTCAGGCTGAGGAGGTTCAAGTAAATTGTCCCCCATCAGCCTAAAAATAGCAGCATGCAGTCACCCAGAATTGTTGCATTCATGCAATAATCTGAGCACTTCACCCTGCTCATCCTGATTGTCCTGGTGCAGTGGCAATCGGGGTAATATCAGAGGTTAATGACAGCACACAGCTGCCAGTAAGCCCTAGATTAGTAATAGGATACATCTATGAGACCCCCCTCCCATTACTAATCTGTAAATGAAAGTAAATAAACACAAACACTGAAAAAATCTTGACAGTGGGTGGGGGAAGCAGTGAATTTAAAAGAGGGTAATGAGTGGCACTGGAAGTAGTGTTACGACCATGCATAGACTGGTAAGTAGAATGTGCCTGCTTTATTCCTATTTCCTTTTTTATTCCTTGATTTTCTATTAATTATCCAGATGGGTGGATCTGGATAGTTACTTGGAGTTCCCTGAAAGCTCCGGACCTGGGGTCAGTGCACTAGGTATCCCATGCTGTCACGCTCCCCGGGTCCCCTGTGCTGCCCTCCGGCTCACCTGTCACGCTCCCCGGGTCCCCCGTCTCGCTTCCCGGTTCCTTGGTCCGGTCACCGCCGCTCCCCGCTCTCCAGCACCCCTTGCCAGCGCGTCCCCAGCGTCCTGGTCCCCGCACCCGGCGTCCGTCGGCTTCACAGCCCCATCCTGGCCCTGCTGCTTCCTCCTCACAGCTTCCTGCTCTGGCTTCTGGCACTCGGGCAGCGCGCATGCGCATTAGGGCGCGCGCGCGGTCATTGACCCTTTCTTAAAGGGCCAGCGTCCATTAACAGGAAATGATGCAAAACAGGTACAGGGTATAAAGGGGGTTTATGTCCAAGGGGGCGGGGCCTGATCTTCGTGTTTCTTAAGCTAGGAGTCAGGTCTCCTGGTGTATATGTGTATATACTCACCTATCTCTCTTGTAGAGCCGTGCCTGCCTCGCCATCCGGTCCAGACCGAATCCCGAACCCCGAACGCAGTCCATCTGCCATCCTGACAGTCCGTACCATCTCGGATCCCTGCGGTGACCTGTCATCTCGCTCCAAAGGTTCCGGACCCCGCCTGACATCTTCTCGGCTTCCGAACCTGAGCTGCGTCACCCGGACTACCACCAGTGACTCCGTAGTCCCAGGGACTTCTCCGTTATACTCCTGTGCACGGACTGTTCTGCTGCCTATAGTGCTCCAGCTACCGGACCCCTTACCACCATCTAGGAGTTCGGCCCAGTGGATCCACCTCCTGGGTCTGCCCGTCCACCTGGCCCTGACAGTAAGATCAGGCCATGGATCCCGCTGCAGCACTAGCAGCCGTACAGGAGGAACTCCAACGCCAGCGTGAGACTCAGACCCGCATGCTGCAATTTATGTCTTCTGTGGACGCCCGCCTGAACACGCTACAAGCGGCAGTCACGTCTTCAGCATCCCGGGCCTCCACTAGTCAAGCCACGGCTCCAGCTCCCGTGGCGACTTCTTCAGATACTTCCAGACTTCGTTTGGCCTCACCACCCCGGTACGCCGGAGACCCCAAGACCTGCAGGGGATTCTTAAACCAATGCTCCCTCCATTTCACGCAGCTGCCGCATTTGTTTGCCTCTGATCAAGCCAAGGTCGCCTTCATCATGTCCCATCTAGAGGGTGAGGCACTGGCGTGGATGAACCCCTTGTGGGAGAAGGGGGATACTGTGACCACGAACATCCAGGACTTCCTGCAGGCATTCCGTGGCACCTTTGATGAGCCCGGACGCGCCTCCGCGTCTGCTTCGTCTCTTCTCCGGCTGCGTCAGGGGACTCTGACGGTGGGCCAATACGCAATCCGGTTTCGCACCTTGGCTTCGGAACTCGGGTGGAATAACGAGGCCCTAACCGCCGCCTTCTGGGAAGGACTCTCGGGGCGAATTAAAGATGAGCTGGCGGGTCGTGACATACCGACCACCCTGGATGCCCTGATTACCCTAGCGACTCGAGTGGACATCCGCTTTCAGGAGCGATCCAAGGAAGTGTCCCGTGAGAGACGTCCGGTACGGCATTCCTCTCCTCCGCAGAAGCCCTCCGTACTTCAGTCATCAACAGCTGGGGCCCCCGTCCACGAGCCCATGCAGATCGACAGAGTGCGGCAGTCTGAACAACGTAGAGCTGAGCGGCTCGCCAAGGGCCTCTGCTTTTACTGTGGAGAGGACACACACCTGCTACGCTCCTGTCCTGAGAGGCCGGGAAACTCCAAAGCCTAGGGTTGGTAGGAGAGGCCACCCTAGGTGCTGGGACTCTCTCAGACCCGGTTACATGGACTGTGCAAGTGACAACGGGAGAGACGCGGTTCACGGCTGAGGCATACCTCGATTCCGGGGCAGCAGGCAATTTCATCCAGCAGGCCACGGTGGACAAGTACCAGGTGCCTGTTACTCCACTTGACAAGCCCCTCGTGATTGCCTCTGTGGATGGGAGACCCCTCTCTGACACCATCTCCTGGATCACCAAGCCGGTGGAACTGCGTATCGGTGCCCTGCACACCGAGAACATCGCTCTCTACGTCCTCCCACACATGTCCCATCAAATCCTGCTGGGACTTCCCTGGTTGCGGACACACGAACCATCAGTCAGCTGGGGCACTGGCGAAATCACCCGATGGGGCTCTTCGTGCCATGAGAAGTGCCTGAAGACCATACAACCCATCCGACGACCTCCGGTTCCAGAGAACCTACCGGGGCTGCCCTCGGCCTATTGGTCCTTTGCAGACGTCTTTGATAAAAAGGAATCCGAGGTACTTCCGCCACATCGTCCCTACGATTGTGCCATCGACCTGCTCCCTGGAACTACACCACCTCGAGGACGGATATATCCATTGTCTCCAGCCGAAACAAGGGCTATGTCTACTTACATCACAGAGAGCCTGGCAAGGGGATTCATCCGGAGATCCTCCTCTCCTGCTGGAGCAGGTTTCTTCTTTGTCAAGAAGAAAGAGGGCGACTTACGCCCATGCATAGACTACCGGGGTTTGAATCAAATCACCGTAAAAAACAAGTACCCTCTGCCGCTCATCCCTGAATTGTTTGACCGGCTTAGAGGAGCTCGTGTGTTCACCAAGCTGGATCTTCGGGGTGCTTACAATCTGGTCCGCATCCGCTCTGGGGACGAATGGAAGACCGCGTTCAACACTCGCGATGGGCACTATGAATACTGCGTGATGCCCTTCGGCCTGTGTAACGCCCCAGCCGTCTTTCAAGAACTGGTGAACGACGTCTTCCGGGACCTTCTTTACCTCTGTGTGGTAGTATATCTGGATGACATCCTTGTCTTCTCTCCGGACCTCCAGACCCACAGAGAGAACGTGCAGCTGGTTCTACAAAGACTGAGAGAGAATCGTCTGTACGCGAAGTATGAGAAGTGTGTCTTTGAGCAGTCTTCTCTTCCCTTCCTGGGGTACATCATCTCTGATACCGGACTGCAGATGGATCCAAAGAAGGTCTCCTCCATTCTCAACTGGCCTCCTCCTTCTGGACTGAAGGCAATCCAACGCTTCCTGGGATTCGCCAACTACTACCGCCAGTTCATCCCTCACTTCTCGGCTCTGACTGCCCCTCTCTCCGCCTTGACCAAGAAGGAGGCTAATCCAAAGGACTGGTCACCTGCGGCCGACGCCGCGTTTGGCTCGCTGAAGCGGGCATTTGCCTCCTCTCCTGTACTTCACCGTCCGGAGTTAAACCGCCAGTTCACCTTGGAGGTGGATGCCTCCTCCTCGGGAGCCGGAGCAGTGCTCATGCAGAAATCCTCCTCCGGGAAGATGGTGACTTGCGGATTCTTCTCCAAGAGCTTCTCAGCGCCTGAACGCAACTACACCATCGGTGACCGAGAGCTCTTGGCAGTCAAACTGGCTCTGGAGGAATGGCGCTACCTTCTGGAAGGAGCAGTGTACCCAGTTATCATTTACACGGACCACAAGAACCTGGAATACCTGCGGTCTGCTCAGCGACTGAACCCACGGCAAGCCAGGTGGTCCTTATTCTTTGCCAGGTTTGATTTCCAGCTCCATTTCCGACCCGCGGACAAGAATGTACGCGCTGATGCCTTGTCCAGGTCTTTCATGCCCATGGAGCAGGAGGAGGAGACTACCCAACCCATCATCTGTCCTAGCAAAATCATTCCGGTGGCCCCTGTCACCCTGGCCCAGATACCGCCCGGGAAGACCTATGTCTCTGAGACAGACAGGCAAAAAGTGTTACACTGGGGTCATGCCTCGAAAACAGCCGGTCATGCTGGTCAGAAGAGAACATGGGGTGCGATTGTACGCCATTACTGGTGGCCATCCCTTCGCACGGACGTCGCTGCTTTTGTCTCTGCCTGCTCCTCTTGTGCCAGGAACAAGACACCCAAACACCTGCCATATGGCCGTCTTCTGCCTCTGCCGATACCTTCAGTTCCGTGGCAACACATAGCGATGGACTTTATTACAGACTTGCCATTGTCCTCCGGACACACAGTCATATGGGTCGTGGTGGATCGATTCTCTAAAATGGCTCATTTCGTCCTTATGGCTGGATTGCCCTCTGCTCAGGAACTCGCGGACGCCTACATACATCACATCTTCCGCTTGCATGGCTTTCCATCTCACATCGTATCCGATAGAGGAACTCAGTTCACCTCCCGCTTCTGGAGGGCTCTCTGCAACCATCTGGGAGTAACTCTGGACTTTTCATCTGCATACCATCCTCAGTCTAATGGCCAAGTGGAGAGGGTCAATCAAATATTGACCTCTTTCTTACGTCACTATGTCAACGCCCATCACGACGACTGGTCCACGCTTCTTCCTTGGGCTGAATTCTCCCATAACCACCACATCAGTGAGTCGTCCTCCAGCTCTCCCTTCCATGTCGTTTACGGACTTCAGCCCTCCGTCCCATTGCCTGTATCCCCTTCTTCGGATGTCCCTGCTGCTGATACTGTAGCCCGTGACTTTACAGCCATTTGGGACTCTGTCAAGGCGTCCCTTGGGCGTGTTTCCCTGCGGATGAAAAGACACGCAGACAAGAGACGTCTGGATCCTCCGTGTTTCTCTCCTGGAGATCTAGTCTGGCTTGCATCTAAGTACGTCCGATTGAAGATACCATCCTACAAGCTGGGTCCTCGCTACATCGGGCCGTTTAAAGTCCTCAACAAGATCAATGAGGTCTCCTACAAGCTACAGCTCCCGGCCACGATGAGGATTCCCAACTCATTCCACGTCTCCCTGCTCAAGCCGGTTGTCCTGGGTCCCTTCTCCGCTGCTGCCAGTTCGGCTCCTCCACCTATTGCCGATGACGACATCTATGCGGTAAGGGATATCGTGGCCATGAAGACCGTACGGGGTCGACAGTTCTTCCTGGTGGACTGGGCAGGGTATGGTCCTGAGGATAGGTCCTGGGAGCCCCGGGAGAATGTGGGTACTCCGCTGATCCGTGCCTTCCTGTCCCGGTTGCGGGGAGGGGGCGTGGGGGGGGTACTGTCACGCTCCCCGGGTCCCCTGTGCTGCCCTCCGGCTCACCTGTCACGCTCCCCGGGTCCCCCGTCTCGCTTCCCGGTTCCTTGGTCCGGTCACCGCCGCTCCCCGCTCTCCAGCACCCCTTGCCAGCGCGTCCCCAGCGTCTTGGTCCCCGCACCCGGCGTCCGTCGGCTTCACATCCCCATCCTGGCCCTGCTGCTTCCTCCTCGCAGCTTCCTGCTCTGGCTTCTGGCACTCGGGCAGCGCGCATGCGCATTAGGGCGCGCGCGCGGTCATTGACCCTTTCTTAAAGGGCCAGCGTCCATTAACAGGAAATGATGCAAAACAGGTACAGGGTATAAAGGGGGTTTATGTCCAAGGGGGCGGGGCCTGATCTTCGTGTTTCTTAAGCTAGGAGTCAGGTCTCCTGGTGTATATGTGTATATACTCACCTATCTCTCTTGTAGAGCCGTGCCTGCCTCGCCATCCGGTCCAGACCGAATCCCGAACCCCGAACGCAGTCCATCTGCCATCCTGACAGTCCGTACCATCTCGGATCCCTGCGGTGACCTGTCATCTCGCTCCAAAGGTTCCGGACCCCGCCTGACATCTTCTCGGCTTCCGAACCTGAGCTGCGTCACCCGGACTACCACCAGTGACTCCGTAGTCCCAGGGACTTCTCCGTTATACTCCTGTGCACGGACTGTTCTGCTGCCTATAGTGCTCCAGCTACCGGACCCCTTACCACCATCTAGGAGTTCGGCCCAGTGGATCCACCTCCTGGGTCTGCCCGTCCACCTGGCCCTGACACATGCAGATCCAGACTTTTAGAGTCCAGGTTCGACCATCACTAGTCTTGACAGCATTGAGAGAGCTGGACTATCTACAAATGTGCCACCCCATGGAATGACAGCATCTGAACAAGATCTTGGGCAGGAGGGACAAGAATGACCTGATAGGCACGGACAGGAGGTAGGTGTTGAACACTGAAATATGGAGATAGGCCGAAGAGCTGTAAGTGCAGTGCCAATCCTGTGCACTTGTGGCTCATAAGCATAAAAAATGTCTCCACAATGGAAACAAGGATTTCTAGAGCAAAGGTATGGATTTAATCAACATTACAGAGACGTCAGATGACATTAGTTCAGGGTGTAAAAACTCATAAACAAGTTTGCTTTCATGTCTTTGAATAGGATAAAATGTGAATATCAGCAGACAATACCACTATTCATGGTCATGGACCCACTGAAAAAATGAACAGCATCTGCCAATTTTCTTAGGTATAAAATAGAGTATTTTAGTAGGAAGCACTGTAAGCTTACACCCCAAATGGCCCATAAATAGTCAAGGACAATAGCATGAAATGTTTGCTTCTCTTCATTAGTTCTGCTTCATTCAGATATCATCTAAAATATAATAATATCAGGGAGAAATCCAGAGGCGTCTGACCAGTGCTTATAATGAGAACATTACAATTATAATGAGTGACATTTCATTAAATGCTTCACAGACACTTAATATACAAAGTCATGAGAGGCTAAATAAAAAATTAAAGTGACAGCCCTTTCATTTATTAGTGTTATCGCTGCATAAGACTGTTGTGCCACTCAGAAGGGATTTACAGCATGTTCACTTTCTGTTCTTTTTCACTCTTTCACTGGCAGCTGGCTGTTGTGTCTATTTTACACTGCTCCTCTACTCCATGAATGTGCCTTCTTGTGTCTTTCAGCAGATCTGACCCATCATCAGAGTACATTCAAGAGACGACATAAAGAAAACTGATATAATAGTGCGGATTCAGCAAAGGTTTTTACTCCACTATTTGCTGAAAAGGCTTTTTGGCGCACACCACTGAGATGTTCTGGATTCATTAAATGGCTTGTGCCTCTTAATGAATTTGCCACAATGTACTCCAGCAAGCCTTTCATTAATTATGCTCAATGACAATCTTAATAAATCTGCCACAATGTAACAATATGATGTGTTACATAACTCAAAACTCTGTAACTCTCAGATATACAATCTTAGGCTCAACATGCTGGGTATGGGGACCATAAGCGGGGGGAGCCTGCCAATCTTAGGGTCTGCTTCAGCTGGATGTGCATCTGAGAATGTGCATCCAGTTGCAATGCATTGCAGCACAGAGACCTGTTGGGTCCCTGCACTACAAATGTGCCCACTGTGTAAGGAAATTAATTTTCACTGCTCCCCACACCCATAATCCAGCCCATCTAAGGGCCGTGAAGCCACTGCTGTAAGGTGAGTGGGATTTTGGGTATGGTAAGCAGTGAATATTCATTTTCTTTAACCCCTTCACCCCTGGGCGATTTTCCTTTTTCATTTTCGATTTTTGCTCCCCTTCTTCCGTGAGCCCTAACTTTTTTATTTTCCTGTCAATTTTGCCATATGAGGGCTTGTGTTTTAGTGGAACGAGTTGTACTTTTGAAATAAATCATTAGTTTTATCATATAGTGTACTGGAAAATGGGAAAAAATTCCAGGTGCGGTGAAATTTCAAAAAAAGTACAATTGTGCTATTGTTTTTGGCATATTTTATTCACCATCTTCACTATATGGTAAAATTGATGTGTCCATATGATGCCTCACCTTGTTATGAGTTCGTAGGTACCAAACATGCATACTTCTACTTTTAGCTAAGGAATTTAAAAAAATTCAGAAGATTGTCCAAAAATGTTTTGCCATTTTGGCGCCATTTTCCGAAAGCTGTTTCGGGATTCGGGGCTCAGTGATGGCTTATTTTTTGCATCTTGAGCTTACGTTTTAAATTATATCATTTTTGTGCAGATTTTACATTTTGATTGCCCATTATTCCATTTCTAAAAAATTTTGCGCCAACCAAAAAACATAATTTTCTCATTTGGAATTTTTTCTCGCCACGCCATGTACCAATCAGATTAATTGATTTTATATTTCGATAGATCGGGCATTTCTGAACATGGTGATATCAAATATGTGTATATTTTTTATTTTTTGTAACTGATTTATTGTCAAGGGGGTGGTTTGAACGTTTAGGTTTTTTTTATTTTTCCAAATTTTTAAAAACTTTTTCTTTTACTTCTTTTCTTTATTTTACAATCCCCTAGGGGACTTTATCACTGCAGTGTCTGATTGCCTGTACATTTCTGTTTATCATAGCTACACATCTCTGATCAGCTAAAATGCAGCATTGCTGTGTGAGCCTGCGCTCTGTCAGTCAGCTTGCACAGGATATATGCCATGATAGTGACAGGGGCCATTACATGAACCATCACTATCATGACAACCATCGGCTCCCCGTGATCGCATCATGGGGCACCTGATGGCAGCGGGGAACGGCATGTTCTCAACTGCGGCCATTTAAATTGCGCTGTCACATTGTGACAGAGCGATGTATGGGGTTAATAAGCGCGGGCGGATCATGGATCCACCTGTACTTCTAAGCCACACATGTCTGCTGTTAAAATCAGCAGACATGTGCAGGGATCACCAGCATCAGAGGAGGACACTGTGTGCCGAGGAAGTGGAGGCAGGGTGAGTAGAATAGTTTATTTTTTTTAATGTGTGCGGCATTTTGTGGATCATATGTACCAGAATGGGGACATATACCAGGATGGGGCCATGATGTGAACATATATCTAGATGGGACCATGATGTGCACATATACCAGGATGGGGGCATGAAGTAGCCATATACGAGAATGGGCCATGATGTGGACATATACCATGATGGGGACATATACCAGGATGGGGACATGATGTGGACATATACCAGGATGGGGCCATGATGTGGACATATACCATGATGTGGACATATACCAAGATGGGCCCAGGGAGTGGACATATACCAAGATGGACCTATAATGTAGACATACGGCATGAGCAGACCATGATGTGGACAAGTCCTTGTATTATCCCACTCTCTCTGCTCAATATGGATCCCCTCATTTGGTAAACCCAGCGCTTGCTGGTAATAACTGGGCTATTGTTTTCATCCCTTAGGGACCTCTTTACTTACTTATTTTTGGTATAGTATTTAGTTTGGGTATGCTATTATCAACTTGTGTATAAAATCTATATGAAAACAGATGAATATTGCTCTGTCTATCTAAATGGTGTTATACCTTTAAAAGTATACTGGATGCATATTATTGTATTTCTGTAACCATCAGAGAGATGTCTGTTATATGTTTATTTAATTGAAGCCCTTAATGACATCTATTTGTATATGTGGATGTTGTCAAATGTGAGGGGGGTATTTTGTTCCCTATAGGGATCAAAACAGAGAAGAAGGTTTTTTCATGCCTTTTAAATGTTTGTAATAGTGTGTATTGTTGTTTATCTCAATATTTAATAAAGACCGTTTTTGTATATTTTGAAATTATTCTATTATACACACCACTTTTTTCTTCTTTAAGTAAAGCGACCCACACACACACAGAAAGAGATGCACAATCAGAAAGAGACACACAGAAAGAGACACACAAAGAGACACAAAAAGACATACACACATAATGAGACACACACAAAGAGACACACAAAGAAACACACACAGGAAGAGACATACAAAAAGAGATGCATGCAAATAGAGACACACACAAAAAGAGACACATACATAAGGAGACACACAAACAAGCAAAATGAGACACACTAAAAGATACACACCCACAAAGGCAGACACATGCACACACACACACACACACACACACACACACATAAAGAAACACACAAAAAGAAGCACACAGAAAAAGACACACAGAAAGAGACACACAAAGAGACACAAAAAGACATACACACATAATGAGACACACACAAAGAGACACACAAAGAAACACACACAGGAAGAGACACATACAAAAAGAGATGCATGCAAATAGAGACACACACAAAAAGAGACACAAACATAAGAAGACACACAAACAAGCAAAATGAGACACACTAAAAGAGACACACCCACAAAGGCAGACACATGCACACACACGCACACACACACACACACACATAAAGAAACACACACAAAGAAGCACACACAAAAAGAGACACAAAAAAGAAAACACACAAAGATAGACACACACGGAGACACACACAAAAGGAGATTACACAAAAAGAGACACACAAAAAGAGACACCTGCAAAAAGAGACACACAAAAAGAGATCCACACAAAAAAGACACACATAAAGAGACATACACAGAAAGAAACACACTCACAGCTATGCTTCTATTTTGGTACTGGTCATTATTAGGAGCTCTGATTGGTTGCTATAGGCAACAAAGGACATTGTTGGTATGACCGCTTAAGTGTCATTTAATATGATTTTGGTGCAGAGAGGGATATAGAGAGACAGAGATAGACAGACAGACAGACACAAACAGAGATAGTTACAGAGAGAGACAGAGCGAAAAATAGAAAGAGACAGACAGAGGGGGAGAAAGAGACAGAGAGAGACAGACACAGAGACAGACAAAGGCAGAAAGAGAAACAGGCATAGAGAGACAGAGACAGTCAGAGACAGAGAGACCAACAGAGAGACAGAGAGAGCAACAGAGAGAAACAGACAGTGAGAGACAGAGAGAATATGAATATTTCCCAGGGGGCATTGCTCTAGAATCACTGCATTGAGAAACACGTGATGGTGTCTCTGCGGTGTTGGATGTTGATCTCCCTAAGGTCAACCATCCTTGCTTATGTAGTCTTCTACTTGGCATTGCTCCCACTAGCCAGTTTCCTACTCCACACTGATGAGGGGCAAATACCCCGAAACAACTGTCTGTGGATGGATACCATGTTTGGCATAGGTGGTCTCCTTGACTGGAGACTGCCCTTCCCGTGGTTGTTCCTTCCCAGTGAAAGACCTGGCTAGTTTCCTGCCAGCAGTGAGAAACATGTGATGGTGTCTCTGCAGGCTTTCTTGTTTTGAACAGAGACAGACAAAGGCAGAGAGAGAAACAGATAAACAGATATAGAGAGACAGACACAGTCAAAGACAGAGAGACAAACAGAGAGACAGAGAGAGCAACAGAGAGAGGCAGACAGGGAGAGAGACAGAGAGAAACAGACAGTGAGAGACAGAGAGAGAGAGACAGTGAGAGACAGAGAGAGAAGCAGAAAGGGATACAGAGACAGAAAGAGAGAGAAAGATGGATAGAGAGAGAGAGACAGACAGACAGAGAGAGACAGAGAGGCAGAGAGAGAAACAGAGTGATAAAGAGAAAGGTAGAGAGACTGACAGAGAGAGGCTGACAGAGGGGTAGGCAGACAGGGAGAGAGACAGAGACATACAGAGAGAGAGACACAGAGAGATGGATAGAGAGAGAGACAGAGAGAAATAGATTGAGAGAGGCACATGGAGAGAGACAGAGAGAATAAGAAAGACAGACAGAGAAACAGACAGACAGAGATAGAAAGAGAGAGAGACAGAGACAGACAGAGAGAAAGAGAGAGAGACAAAGAGGTGGATAGAGAGGCAGAGAGAGACAGATAGAGAGAGACAGAGTGAAAGACAGAGAGCGACAGACAGAGTGAGGCACAGAGAGAGACAGAGAGACACACAGAGAAAGACACAGAGAGACAGAGATAGACAGGCAGACAGGGATAGACAGCGAGAGAGAGACAGAGACAGACAGAGACAGAGAGACCAACAGAGAGACAGAGCGACTGACAGAGAGAATATGAATATTTCCCAGGGGGCATTGCTCTAGAATCACTGCGTTGAGAAACACGTGATGGTGTCTCCGCGGTGTTGAATGTTGATCTCCATAAGGTCAACCATCCTTGCTTATGTAGTCTTCTACTAGGCATTGCTCCCACTAGCCAGGTTCTTACTCCACAATGATGAGGGGCAAATACCCTGAAACAGCTGTCTGTGGATGGATACCATATTTGGCATAGGTGATCTCCTTGACTGGAGACTGCCCTTCCCGTGGTTTTTCCTTACCGGTGAAAGACCTGCCTAGTTTCCTGCTGCCAGTGTTGAGAAACATGTGATGGTGTCTCCGCATGCTTTTTTGTTTTGAATATTTCCCAGGGGGCATTGTTCTAGAATCACTGCGTTAAGAAACACGTGATGGTGTCTCCGTGGTGCTGAATGTTGATCTCCATAAGGTCAACCATCCTTGCTTATGTAGTCTTCTACTAGGCATTGCTCCCACTAGCCAGTTTCCTACTCCACACTGATGAGGGGCAAATACCCCGAAACAGCTGTCTGTGGATGGATACCATATTTGGCATAGGTGGTCTCCTTGACTGGAGACTGCCGATCCCGTGGTTGTTCCTTCCCAGTGAAAAACCTGGCTAGTTTCCTGCCAGCGGTGAGAAACATGTGATGGTGTCTCTGCAGGCTTTCTTGTTTTGAACAGAGACAGACAAAGGCAGAGAGAGAAACAGAGAACCAGACATAGAGAGACAGAGGCAGTCAGAGACAGAGAGATCAACAGAGAGACAGAGAGCAACAGAGAGAGGCAGACAGGGAGAGAGACAGAGAGAAACAGACAGTGAGAGACAGAGAGAGACAGACAGTGAGAGACAGAGAGAGAGAGAGAGAAGCAGAAAGGGATACAGAGACAGAAAGAGAGAGAAAGATGGATAGCGAGAGAGAGAGGCAGACAGAGAGAGACAGAGAGGCAGAGAGAGAAATAGAGTGATAAAGAGAAAGATAGAGAGACTGACAGAGAGAGGCTGACAGAGAGGTAGGCAGACAGGGAGAGAGACAGAGACATACAGAGAGAGAGACACACACAGAGAGATGGATAGAGAGAGAGAGAGACAGAGAGAAATAGATTGAGAGAGGCAAACGGAGAGAGACAGAGAGAATCAGAAAGACAGACAGAGAAAAAGACAGACAGAGATAGAAAGAGAGAGAGACAGAGACAGACAGAGAGAAAGAGAGAGAGACAAAGAGGTGGATAGAGAGGCAGAGAGACAGAGAGAGACAGAGTGAAAGACAGAGAGCAACAGACAGAGTGAGGCACAGAGAGAGACAGAGAGAGACAGAGAGACACACAGAGAAAGACACAGAGAGACAGAGATAGACAGGCAGACAGGGATAGACAGCGAGAGAGAGACAGACAGAGAGAGAGAGGGAGACAGAGAGGGAGACAGAGAGGGAAAGTGGGAGAGAGATAGAGACACTTAGTTACTATCCTGGGCAAACGTGGTCAAAATTGTTGGTACCCTTCGTTTAATGAAAGAAAAACCCACAATGGTCAAAGAAATAACTGACAAATCAAAGAGATAAATTGTGTGAATGGTGGCAAAATAGCCCAGAGAAACTGCTAAAGAGTTTAACCCCTTCAGCCCCCGGGCACTTTCCGTTTTTGCGTTTTTGTTTTTTGCTCCCCTTCTTCCGAGAGGCGTAAATTTTTTATTTTTCCATCAATCTTGCCATATAAGGGCTTGTTTTTTGCGAGAAGAGTTGTACTTTTAAATGAAACCATAAGTTTTACCATATAGTGTACTGGAAAACGGCAAAAAAATTCCAAGTGCGGAAAAATTGCAAATAAAAGTGTGATCGTACAATAGTTTTTGGGATATTTTATTCACCGTGTTCACTATATGGTAAAACTGAGGTATCTATGTGATGCCTCAGGTCAGTGCGAGTTTGTAGACACCAAACATGTATAGGTTCACTTGTATCTAAGGGGTTAAAAAAAATTCACAAGCTTGTCCAAAAAAAGTGGCGCACGTTTTGCGCCATTTTCCAAAACCTGTAGTGTTCTCATTTTTCGGGATCTGAGGCTCAGTGATGGCTTATTTTTTGCGTCTCGACCTGACGTTTTTAACGGTACCATTTTTGCTCAGATGCTACGTTTTGATCGCCTGTTATTGCATTTTGCGCAAAATTTGCGGCGACCAAAAAACGTAATTTTGGCGTTTGGAATTTTTTTGCCGCTACGCCGTTTACTGATCAGATTCATTGATTTTATATTTTGATAGATCGGGCATTTCTGAACGCGACGATACCAAATATGTGTGTATTTTTTATTTTTTTAACCCTTTAATTTTCAATGGGGTGAAAGGGGGGTGATTTGAAATTTTTTTTTACTTTTTTTATTTTTTTTAAAACTTTTTTTTTTACTTTTTTTTTTATTTTACTAGTCCCCCTAGGGGGCTATAGCGATCAGCAATCCGATTGCTATTATCTATCTGGAGATCTCAGCTACAGAGCTGAGAACTGCAGATTTGCTGCTTTACTTTCAATGCCGGTTATATTCCGGCATTGAGAGGAAGTGAGTCATGTTAGCTACAGGCGTCATCACATGACCCTGTGCTACCATGGCAACCACCGAAAGTCATGTGATCATGTCACGTGACTTCCGGTGGGGGCGGGGTAAGTTGACTGTCATGGCGGCGCCCATATACATATCGCTGCCAGATTTTGGCAGCGAAATGTAAGGGGTTAATGGCCGCGAGTGGAAGCGATTACACCCGCGGCTAGCAGGCACACATGTCAGCTGTTGATAACAGCTGATATGTGCGCGGATCGCCGCCGCCTGCCGGCGGCAGGGGGCGGAGCTTACCGGCACACGATCCATGACGTACCCAGTACGTCATGGGTCGTTAAGGGGTTAAAGGTGAACTTTAAGCTCAAGGAAATTAGTGTCAAATCGCACCATCCGTTGTTGTTTTAACCAAAGTGGACTTCATAACAGACGACCATGAAGGAAACCATTGTTGAAAAAAAATCATAAAAAGCCAGACTGGAATTTGCCAAACTACATGGTGACAAGCCAGAAAGCTTCTGGGAGAATGTCCTATGAACAGATGAAACAAAAATGGAACTTATTTGGCAAGGCACATCAGCTCTATGTTCACATATGGAAAATATCAAGAAGCATATCAAGAAAACAACACTGTCCCTACTGTGAAACATGGAGGAGGCTCTGTTATGTTCTGGGGCTGCTTTACTGCATCTGGCACAGGGTATCTTGAATCTGTGCAGGGTACAATGAAATCTCAAGACTATCAAGGGATTCTAGAGAGAAATGTGCTGCCCAGTGTTAGAAAGCTTGGTCTCAGTCACAGGTCATGGGTCTTGCAACAGGATGATTACCCAAAACACACAGCTAAAAACACCCAAGAATGGCTAAGAGGAAAACATTGGACTATTCTGAAGTGGCCTTTTATGAGCCCTGACCTAAATCCTATTGAGCATCTTTGGAAAGAGCTGAAACATGCCATCTGGAAAAGGCACCCTTCAAACACAAGACAAATGGAGCAGTTTTCTCTTGAAGAGTGGGTCAAAATACCTGTTGAGAGGTGCAGAAGTCTGACAGTTACAGGAATTGTTTGATTGCAGTGATTGCCTCAAAAAGTTGTGCAACAAAATATTAAGTTAACGGTACCATCATTTCTGTCCAGGGATATTTCAAGAGTTTTATTTTTTATAAAATTCTGTGGAAGCATGGTTGAAAAATAATGTTAGACTTTCATTTGTTTATTTTCATAGATTTTTTATTTATTATTACTTTTGTCAGATTCAAGGTATTTCTGTGACCGTTGTGGGTTTTTCTTTCATTAAACGAAGAGTACCAAAAATGTTGACCACGTGTGTACATTGTATTGACACATGAATGAAAGTAATATACCTCAAAATTAAGAGGGGAAAGACGTGTAGCTGCATATAGAGAGGAGACAAAATAACTCATCTCTAGTTCACCTCACTTTCCATCGGGATCTGCATTCTATACCCTCCTTGGCTCCTGGCTGAGCAGTGCGGAGGTGGGGGGGGATTCTCTCTGCACTGTTGGAATGTGGGTCATATAATGATCAATGGAGAGGTTGAGGTTGTAGGTAGAGGCCCTAGAAGAGTTGAGGAGGCAAAAGCAGTGGAAAAATGGTAGATGCATATATTTGTCCTGCAAGCCTTGGGGATTTCAAGACTTGAGGTCGTCTTTTGTCTTTCCTTATAATTTTCTGTTTTTATTTCTTTCAGACTAATTTTGGGCAATGCCGTGGGACATTGCTATGGAATATGGCGGTGTCAAGCTAACACTAGGGGGCGTAGGGACTCAGGTAGGAATAGAACTCCTGAGTGTAGTTAGAAAGAAGCCTACTAGAGGTCACTAACAAAAGCAGGGATAGTCGATCAGTAAGTGTCTAAGCTGGAATGTCACATCTGTAGCAAGGAGAAAACTATCCAAAGTCAAAGAAGAGACCCGAGGTCGGATACCAGGAGAGCAAATAAGCACAGGGGAAGACGTGGGGAACACAGGACAGGACAAGGGATCGGAGGACAGGAAGATAAGGAGGAAAAGACAGGTAGGAGGGGCAGAGATACGGACAGGGAGGAGGAATGGAGATAAGGACAAGACGGGGAAATGCAGGTCAGCTCAGGTTGGGGGGATGGAGGTCAGGTAAGGTCAGGCAAGAGGGAGGGAAGTCAGGTCGGCCAAGGGGAATGGAGGACAGGACAAATAGTTCCAGGGAACAGGACAAGAACCAGAGAACATTTCACAGGAATGGAGCACACAGCAGAGACAGAAATATCACTGGCGGCATCCCAGAGGCAGCAGCACCAAGATATGGTGGCGTGACCCCTGGAACAAGGCCAGAACAAACAGGCCCTTCCCGGAGGCAGGATCCATGCACCAGCTCATGAATCATGACAGGCGGACCTTTTTTTACAAAAAAAAATAGTGAATGAGGGCTGTAGTAATGGGGTGTTTGTTCTAGAACCTCATTGTCATCTTCTCTGTTGTCCCACTCCATGCCCAGAAAGTCATCCGCCTTGTCCTGGCCTGACAGCACAGTAGAGTACACAAGCACCTCAAGTATCTGAGTCTCGTTATGATGATTATGTTGATGAGGGTCTGGATTTTGCTTAAACCCCACTTTATCCAGCCCCGGATTCAACTGTCTAAGATTTTGGTGCAGATGCTTCTTGAGTCTGTGAATCTTTGAACCTGACCTCCAATGCCCATGGAATAGAATGTGTGAACAGCTCTGCAGACTTGCCCATCTGTGGCACCCTACAGTTAGTTGGGTGTTTGGAAAGTTGTGACGTTGGGAGAACAAGGGTACTGTACTGTGTGTGATGTTGAGGTGGAGGAAGAAGAGAAGAGGCTACTTGATGCAGTACTTTCCATCCACTGTAGCACATGCTCTTTCTGGCCCTCATCTACAAGTTGTGTGGCTATCAAAAAATGGGAATCGAGTATCCCTTCCAGGAAAAAAATTGTCAGTTGTCATTACAAACAGAGGGATCTATTTCAAGCGTTTATTTCTGTTAATGTTGATGATTATGGCTTGCAGCCAATGAAAACCCAGAAGTCTTTATCTCAGAAAATTAGAATATTATATAAGGCCAACTGAAAAAATGATTTTAAACTGTTGGCCTACTGAAAAACATACACAGTAAATGTACTCAATACTTGGTCGAGGCTCCTTTTTTATATGAATTACTGCATCAATGCAGCGTGGAATTAATTTCTCCTGATCAGAGCAGCATTGCCCTGATCAGGAAAACTGCTGCATTCTTGTTACAGCTGCTGCTCTGCCAGCTGTAACACGAACTGTGTCAGGATAGTTCTCATGGTAGCACAGGGTCATGTGATGACTCCTGTCACTATCAGCTCCCCGCATCACGGGGCCCCAATAAATTAGTTAATTTATTTCAGTAATTCTATGCAAAAAGGGAACACATATATTATATAGAGTCATTACAAACAGAGGGATCTATTTCAAGTGTTTATTTCTGTTAATGTTGATGATTATGGCTTGCAGCCAATGAAAACTCAAAATTCATTATCACAGAAAATTAGAATAATTACCACAAAACACCTGCAAAGGCTTCCTAAGTGTTTAAAATGGTCCCTTAGTCTGGATCTGTAGGCTACA
This sequence comes from Anomaloglossus baeobatrachus, assembly GCF_048569485.1. Classification (NCBI taxonomy): domain Eukaryota; kingdom Metazoa; phylum Chordata; class Amphibia; order Anura; family Aromobatidae; genus Anomaloglossus; species Anomaloglossus baeobatrachus. The sequence goes on from NC_134358.1 coordinate 308,728,565, forward strand.
CAATCATGGGAACGCTGCTGACTTGACACATGTCCAGAAGGCAGTCATTGACACACTCCACAAAGGTAAGCCACGAAAGGTCATTGCTAAAGAAGCTGGCTGTTCACAGAGTGCTATATCCAAGCATATTAATGGAAAGCTGAGTGGAAAGAAAGTATGGTAGAAAAAGGTGCACAAGCAACTGGGATAACCACAGCCTTGATAGGATTGTTAAGAAAAGGCCATTCAAAAATAATTTTTGTTTTAACATTGTAACAGTGTATAATATAGATAAGAAAGTGACAATTTTATAACACAGAAAATGAAAAGAATCCACCCTTGAGTGTGGAATATTAATTAAACCCTGGGTGTGGCTTCCTAACTAATTAAGAAGGAAATTCGAGCAAACTACCTTTTTGTCTATAAACCCCCCTGTTATGTTTATACTGTTACCTGAGGAAGGCTACTTGTTTGATATTGTAGCCGAAACACGTTGTGTTTTTATGTGGACCTACAGACGTATACCGTTTTATACCTTTTTGAATCTAATAAAATTCTGAAAACATAAGGATTCTGAAATAACTTTGGGAGCACCAGGCTAACAAATCGGGATTTCTCTATACTGGATTGATTGCTCTCGACAGACCGACCCTGTGTGATGTCTGATACTCTGAAGCCGAGCTGCAGACCAGATCTACACAGAAACAGGTTTCTATTTAGTCTTATAAAGACCTGAGAAAGGTGAGAAATACTTATTTTATTTTTGCAAGTGAACTCAAACATCTACACTGAGATCTGCGCTCGCACTTTCCCCCTTATCTCCCCTTATTTAGAGCCCAGCTGAAGGGCTCAGTATCTACACAGTCAAAGATGTGGGGGAGATTCACAAGGAGTGGACTGCTGCTGGAGTCAGTGCTTAAATAGCCACCACACACTGACATACAGTCATATGAAAAAGTTTGGGCAGCCCTATTAATGTTAACGTTTTTTCTTTATAACAATTTGGGTTTTTGCAACAGCTATTTCAGTTTCATATATCTAATAACTGATGGATTCAGTAATATTTCTGGATTGAAATGAGGTTTATTGTACTAACTGAAAATGTGCAATCCGCATTTAAACAAAATTTGACCAGTGCAAAAGTATGGGCACCTCAACATAAAAGTGACATTAATATTTTGTAGATCCTCCTTTTGCAAAAATCACAGCCTCTAGTCGCTTCCTGTAGCTTTTAACCCTCCGTCACATACAATAGGCCTGACAGGAACATCTCTTTTACTTTCATTTCTCCTTTCTCACCAGATTGTGAGGAAATCCCCTCCCTCCAGGTAGTCTCCTGTCTCTAGCAGCTCTGTGAAACCTCATACCACAGTTGGATTGCAGAGCTTCAGGAGGACAGATATAACTGCGCTAATCTCTCAGGCTCATTGTATGTGAACACGTCACACTCAATAAGGTTGGCATGTTATGTTTTTATTCATCACATGCTCTGCAAGTGGAATTTTTCTGGGGAAACTTCAGGATCTAATTCTGATTGAATATGTGTTTAATAATACTTAAGGTACCTTAAAATTAAGTTTGTTTCCATAAATTTTCTTTGTAGAGTTTTTTGACAGAGTCGAACTGGGGACTATTTGGCGGGAGTTTTGAAATGTTTGTATTTCAGAGTTATTAGTTTTATGTTAAGTAAATGTGTTTTTTTTTGCACCTGATTATGTGTAGTCTCTTTTATTACATCCCTATGAAGGTCACTGATCACTTTTAGAGCACTGAAATTGCAAACATTAGATATTATAGGTATTTTTCTAGCCTGCGCCTGACAGTCACATTGTATGTGAACTCGTTAGAACCGATATTGTAGGTGACGGAGGGTTAATGAGTTCCTGGATCCTGGATGAAGGTATATTTGACCATTCCTGTTTACAAAACAATTCCAGTTCAGTTAAGTTTGATGGTCGCCGAGCATGGACAGCACGCTTCAAATCACCCCACAGATGTTCAATGATAATCAAGTCTGGGGACTGGGATGACCATTTCAGAACATTGTAATTGTTCCTCTGCATGAATGCCTGAGTAGATTTGGAGGGTGTTTTGGATCATTGTCTTGCTTAAATATCCATCCCCTGCGTAACTTCAACTTCGGCACTGATTCTTGCACAATATTGTCAAGAATCTGCTGATACTGAGTTGAATCCATGCGACCCTCAACTTTAACAAGATTCCCAGTGCCGGCATTGGCCACACAGCCCCAAAGCATGATAGAACCTCCAAATTTTACTGTGGGTAGCAAGTGCTTTTTTTGGAATGCCGTGTTTTTTTGCCTCCATGCATAACGCCTTTTTGTATGACCAAACCACTCAATCTTTGTTTCATCAGTCCACAGGACCTTCTTCCAATATGTAACTGGCTTGTCCAAATGTGCTTTTGCATACCTCAGGCGACTCTGTTTGTGGCGCGCTTGCAGAAACGGCTTCTTTCGCATCACTCTCCCATACAGCTTCTCCTTGTGCAAAGTGCACTGTATTGTTGATATTGACACATTGACACCATCTGCAGCAAGATGATGCTGCAGGTCTTTGGAGGTGGTCTGTGGATTGTCCTTGACTGTTATCACCATTCTTCTTCCCTGACTTTATGATATTTTTCTTGGCCTGACACTTCTGGGCTTAACAAGAACAGTACCTGTGTTCTTCCATTTCCTTACTATGCTCCTCACAGTGGAAACTGACAGTTTAAATCTCTGAGACAACTTTTTGGATCCTTACCCTGAACAAATATGTTGAATAATCTTTGTTTTCAGATCATTTGAGAGTTGTTTTGAGGAGCCCATGATGCCACACTTCATAGGAGATTCAAATAGGAGAACAACTTGCAAGGGGCCACCTTAAATACCTTTTCTCATGATTGGATACACCTGCCTATGAAGTTCAAAGCTCAATGAGGTTACAAAACCAATTTAGTGCTTAAGTAAGTAAGTAAGTAAAAAGTAGTTAGGAGTGTTCAAATCAAGAACTTGATAAGGGTGACCATACTTTTGCATCGGTCAAATTTTGTTTAAATGCAGATTGCACATTTTCTGTTAGTACAATAAACCTCATTTCAATCCAGAAATATTACTCAGTCCATCAGTTATTAGATGTATGAAACTGAAATAGTTGTTGCAAAAACCCAAATTGTTATAAAAATAAAGGTTAACATTAATAGGGGTGCCCAAACTTTTTCATATGACTGTATTCCTGTCTTCACTCATTACTAATCCTGCACTACCTACAGTGGGAGAAAAAAAGTATTAGGTCAGCCACCAATTGTGCAAGTTCTACAATTTAAAAAGATGAGAGAGGCCTGTAATTGACATCATAGGTACACCACAACTATGAGAGACAAAATGAGAAAACAAATCCAGAAAATTACCTAATCTGATTTGGCAAGATTTTTTTTGCAAATTATGGTGGAAAATAAGTATTTAGTCACCTAAAAACATGCAAGATGTTTGGCTCTCACAAACCTGTAACTTCTTCTTTAAGAGGCTCCTCTGTCCTCCACTCAACTCCTGTAGTAATGGCACATGTTTGAACTTATCAGTATATTAGACACCTGTCCAAAACCTCAAACAGTCACACTCCAAACTCTACTATGGTGAAGACTAAATAGCTGTCGAAGGACACCAGAAACAAAATTGCAGCTTTGCACCAGGCTGGGAAGACTGAATCTGCAATAGGCAAGCAAGTTGATGTGATGAAATCAACTGTGGGAGCCATAATAAGAAAATGGAAGACATACAAGACCACTGATAATCTGCCTTGACCTGAATCTCATCCTGTGTGGTCAAAATGATCACAAGAATGGTGAGCGAAAATCCCAGAACCATACGGGGACCTAGTGAATGACCTGCATGGAGCTGGGAGCACCGTAACAAAGGCTACCATCAGTAACACACTACGCCACTAGGGACTCAGATCCTGCAGTGCCAGACATGTTCCCCTTCTTAAGCCAGTACATGTCCGGGTCCGTCTGAAGTTTGCTAGAGAGCATTTGGATTATCTATACTATACTTAGTAACTGCTCACTGCGCCTGCATGCAAAGCTAACTATTTTTAATCCCAGTACTTGAAAAGAAATTCACAATAAGTTAGAAAGAAAAACACCATAAATCCATTAACACGTAGCTTATCAAAATGTTCTTTGGTCAGTATGTCCATCTGTCCATGGTCCGCAGATTTCTGAAAGTACAAGAAATTATAATATGAAGGTCGACAATTGACCATGAAACTATTCATAGTAGTAGTAAGCAGATGTGCATAAGACTGTTCAGCATAATTCTTACTTAGTAGTCAAAGGGAATCTGTCACCAGGTTTTTCCTGCCTTGTCTGAAAGCAGCATAATCTAGAAAAAGAGACCCTGATTCAAACTACAATGAAGGAAATAATTTTTTGATCCCTTGCTGATTTTGTAAGTTTGCCCAGTGACAAACACATGAACAGTCTATAATTTTAAGGGTGGGTTAATTTTAACAGTGATAGAATATCCAAAATAAAATCCAGAAAATCACATTGTATAAATTATACAAATTTATTTGCATTTTGAAGAGAGAAATAAGTATTTGATCACTCTGGCAAACAAGACTTAATACTTGGTGTCAAAACCCTTGTTGGCAAGCACAGCTTCAGACTTTTTTTGTACTTGATGATGAGGTTTGCGCACATGTCAGGAGGAATTTTGGTCCACTCCTATTTGCAAATCATCTCATATTTTGAAGCTGTTGCTTGGCAACTCAGAGCTTCAGCTCCCTCTGTAAGTTTTCTATGGGATTAAGGTCTGGAGACGGGCTAGGCCACTCCATGGCCTTAATGTGCTTCTTCTTGAGCAGCTCCTTTGTTGCCTTGGCTGTATGTTTTGGATCATTGTTGTGCTGGAAGACCCAGCCATGACCCATTTATAATGTCCTGGCGGAGGGAAGGAGGTTGTCACTCAGGATTTTACGGTACATGGCTCCATCCATTGTACCATTGATTCGGTGAAGTACTCTTGTGCCCTTAGCAGAGAAATGCTCCCAAAACATGTTTCCACATCCATGTTTGACAGTGAGGATGGTGTTCTTTGGTTGATAGGCAACATTTCTCTTCCTCCAAACACGGCGAGTTGAGTTAAGGCCAAAGAGCTCAATTTTTGTCTCATTTGACCACAGCACTTTCTCCCAATCACTCTCAGAATCATCCAGGTGTTTATTAGCAAACTTCAGATGGGTCTGCATATATATCTTCTTGAGCTGTGGGACTTTGCAGGCACTGCAGTATTCTAAGCCATTATAGTGCCAGGTGCTACCAATGGTTTTCTTGGTGACAGTTGTCCCTGCTGCCTAGAGATCATTAACAAGTTCCCCCTGTGTAGTTTTAGGCTGATCTCTCACCTTCCTTATGATCCTGGAAACCCCACGAGGTGAGATTTTCCATGGTGCCTCTAATCGATGTCAATTGACACTTATTTTGTATTTCTTCCATTTTCTTACTATTGCACCAACATTTGTCTCCTTCTCACCCAGTGTCTTACTTATGGTTTTGTAGCCCATTCCAGCCTTGTGCAGGTCTATGATATTGTCCTGGACATCCTTAGAAAACTCTTTCGTCTTGCCCATGTTGTAGAGGTTAGACTCTGACTGATTACTTGAGTGTGTGGACAGGAGTCTTTTAAATATGTGACAATTTAAGATAACTGTCTATAATGCAGGTAACGAGTTGATTAGGAGCGTCTAAAGGTCCAGTCACACTAAGCAACTTACCAGCGATCCCAACAACGATAGAAATCGCTGGTAAGTTGCTAGGAGGTTGCTGGTGAGATGTCACACTGCGACGCTCCAGCGATCCCACCAGCAACCTGACCTGGCAGGGATCGCTGGAGCGTCGCTACACAAGTTGCTGGTGAGCTCACCAGCAACCAGTGACCAGCCCCCAGCGCCGCATGGAAGATGCTGCGCTTGGTAACTAAAGTAAATATCGGGTAACCAACCCGATATTTACCTTGGTTACCACCGCACGGAGCTACACGTGCAGAGAGCAGGGAGCAGCGCACACTGAGCGCTGGCTCCTTGCTCTCCTAGTTACAGCACACATCGGGTTAATTACCCGATGTGTGCTGCAGCTAAATGTGCACAGAGCAGGGAGCAGCGCACAATGCTTAGCGCTGGCTCCTTGCTCTCCTAGTTACAGCACACATCGGGTTAATTAACCCGATGTGTGCTGCAGCTAAATGTGCACAGAGCAGGGAGCAGCGCACAATGCTTAGCGCTGGCTCCTTGCTCTCCTAGTTACAGCACACATCGGGTTAATTAACCCGATGTGTGCTGCAGCTACATGTGCACAGAGCAGGAGCCGGCACTGACAGTGAGAGGGGCGGAGGCTGGTAACGAAGGTAAATATCGGGTAACCAAGGACAGGGCTTCTTGGTTACCCGATGTTTACATTGGTTACCAGCCTCCGCAGAAGCCGGCTCCTGCTGCCTGCACATTTAGTTGTTGCTGTCTCGCTGTCACACACAGCGATCTGTGCTTCACAGTGGGACAGCAACAACTAAAAAATGGCCCAGGACATTCAGCAACAACCAACGACCTCACAGCAGGGGCCAGGTTGTTGCTGGATGTCACACACCGCAACATCGCTAGCAACGTCACAAAAGTTGTTCGTTAGCAGCGATGTTGCTAGCGATGTTGCTAGCGATGTTGCTTAGTGTGACGGGGCCTTAAGTGGCCTGTAGGAGCCAGAACTCTTAATGGTTGTAAGAGGATCAAATACTTATTTCTCTCTGCAAAATGCAAATAAATTTATATGATTTACACAACATAATTTTCTGGATTTTATTTTGGATATTCCATCTCTCACTGTTAAACTTAACCTACCCTTAAAATCATAGACTGTTCATTAAAGATGAGCGAGTACTGTAATATTCGCAAACGCTATACTCGTAACGAGTAATTTGTAATACTCGCATATTCGTTCCGAATAGTTATTGCAATGCAAGTCAATGGGAAATGTGAGTACTTTTCTGCTGGACCCAACAAAGAGGTCTGGAGGCCTGAGGAAAATGCTGAAATGAATGCGAAAGTGATTAAACTGAATGTGGAGAACCTGGAGAATATGCCTGCATGCATTTCTGACTCAAATATGGTTTCTGGGATCCCCTGAAGCCTCACAGAAGAAGTCCCATGTGGCTTCAGTCTATCAGTGCCCCTGCAGTGTATGTCGCACTGCCCTGGCCAGCCATGCAGTGACTCACACGGAAGTGTGCAAGCAGCTGCAAGACGATGAGCGCCGACATCAGGAGGTTACCTCAGATCATTACCGGCTGTGATGATCTCCACTGAACTCGTGTTGTCAGCGCTCGACGTCAGTGCTCATCACTGACTTTCATGATGCTGTGTTCTCACATCAAGTCTTGTGGACAGCCCTAGAATGTGACAAGCGGTAACATCTTGGGCTTACGGGACAGTTTGCGTGTGAATGTGATGGCCATGGAACTCAGTGACAAGCGCTGACCTCACGAATTCATAATGTCGGCGCTCGTAATACCCTGCAGTGAACTGGCCTGACTTAATGATGTTAGCTCAGGTCACTACACTGCTCTCCCAGCCAACGGGGAATATTCTGTTCCTCATTGACTGGGACAGAGACTATGGTACAGATTGTCCTGGGACCCCCTTATTGGATTACGCCGGACCAAGATTTGTTTTTCTTTTCAATAAATTAGCGAAAGAGGGAATGTTTTGGAGAGTGTTTTTTTTAAAAGTTTTTTGTTGTTTATTTTTTTTATTACTGGGTTAGTGATGTCGGGTATCTGATGGATGCTGTTACTTTACTAATGCCAGGGCTTGATGCTAGGTGACATTACACAGCTGGTATCAACCTCATATATTACCCAGTTTGCCATCGCATCAGGGCAACGGGATGGGCTGGGGGTGAAGCACCAGGATTGGCACAGCTAATGGATGCACTACTTCTGGGGCGGCAGCTGCCTGCTATTTTTAGGCTAGGGAGGGTCCAATAACAATGAACCTCATTAGTCTGAGAATACCAGACCACAGCTGTCCGCTTTACCTTGGCTAGTGAGCCAATTTGGGGAGGACCCCACGTTTTTTGTTTTAAATTATTTATTTACTTTAAAATAACACCATGGGGTGTCCTCTGTTTTGGATTATCAGCCATGGTGAAGCTGCCAACTGTGGTCTGCAAGCTGCAGCCATCTGCTTTACCCAAGCTGGCTAAAAAAAACAGGAGGGAACGCGTTTTTTTTAAAAATTTTTTTGCTAAATACAAGGCTAATCACCCTTTAGTGCCACATGAAAGGCATTACAGGGTGCAAGATTACAAAATGCAGGGAAGTGGGACATTCTATCTATCTATCTATCTATCTATCTATCTACTGTATCTATCTATCTATCTATCTATCCATCCAGCTATCTATCTTTTTTGCTTTTGACTGTATGTAACCCTCCTTCCATTTTTTTACGGTCCACTAAAAAACAACAACACAAGGCACATGGATGTAAAATGGACTGTATACAGAACGGAAAGGTTGCGGCTGTCACACGGATGTGCACTGTTTGAAAAAAATTACCCCTATGGATTGAGTCATGGTTGATGCAGGACGTTCCCATCACAAGGCCTCCAATGACATACAGTAGTTAGGCTGGAGTACCATCCTGGTTTGTCTACTGCACAATGTGCATAGTGTTTACAAAAATTAGCACTATGGACTGAGCCATGGTTGATGCAGGGAGTCCCCATCACAAGGGCCTCCAATGACAAATAGTAGTCAGGCTGGACTAGGAGTACTGTCCTGATTTGTCTACTGCACAATATGCAAAATGTTTGTGCAGTGCCCCTGAAACCATCAGGGTGCTACAAGGTTCTGCATCCCCACAAGGATGCAGGGCCTACCCCCTTAGGGACCCAGAACCCCAGTGCCGGTATTAACAAAAACTGATGCAATCCCAATTTTCCCCAACAATCCCCCATACAATGGTACCCAGCTAGGGTGGGACCAATGGATGGCCGCCTAGAGGTGGAGCCAATCCAGTCCACTAGTTGCCCAGGTGGGAGGGGCAGACGGTGGACAGAGATAACACAGGAAGTCAGTAGGGAGAACTGAAGTGACTGTAGGAGTGTGAAGGTGTAAGCAAAGTGACATCCTGACTTTGGTTGACGGTGACCTGGTACCCAGGAGAAGTGGTTGCAGGTGGAGTATGGTAGAGTACTCCCAGAACTACACACTGACGGGGTACAGGACCCTAGGACAGGAAAGAGGTTCAAGCCGACCTGGTAACACCTGGACAGCAAGGGGACCATCAAGGACCTTGCTGAACCTAAAGAATCCGAAGACTCAGTAGCAAAGGGAGAACCAGTGACAGGACCAGAGACTCCAACCCAACAGGGTTCACGCTACCATCAGGTGGACAGAAGTGGCCAAACCACAGAACGGGGACCCCCAGTTGTTCTATACCACGGGGACCCACTTACCAGAGACACTTGCAGGGAGAGAAGGTACCAGAGAACCAGACTGGCACTGGTTTGTCTACTGCACAATGAGCATAGTGTTTACAAAAATTACCCTATGGCCTGAGTCATGGTTGACTCAGTAAAGAAACGGCTTTATATGAGAAGAGGTGGACATTAACGGTAGTTGCAAAATGAACAATTTGGGGTATTTAGTTTGGCTTACTCTCATCTGGATGGATTTCAAACTGAGGAGAAATCCAGTCCTTGTTGAATTTAATCAGACTAAGTATGTCTGCATTTTCTGTGGAGAGGCGTGAGCGCCTATCAGTGATGATTGCCCTAGCAGAACTGAAAACACGCTCTGACATCACACTATCAGCTGGGCAGGCCAGCACCTCCAAGGCGTATAAGGAGTGGGCGGGCCAAGTGTTCAGCTTGGACACCCAATAATTAAAGGTAACTGAAGCATCAAAAAAGACGCAGTTATGGTCACTTAAGTACCCTTTGACTATGTTGTGCAACTTCTCCCTCCTTGGCATTATTACAGGCACAGATAGCCCTTGCTGATGTCCTGGTTTATTGAAAATAATTGCCACCATTTTCCCCCCACCTCTGATGAACCTAGTGTTGGTGTCTCTCACCATTAATCCTTGGTGTTGAAAAGAGCTGGTAACTATGCCATCAGCGTTGCCTGAGCGTGATGTTTTCATCATCTGATCTACAATGACCCTCTTGAAGGATTCCATTGTGCCACCCTTTTATGACTCCAAAAGGAGTGAAGGAAATTTGTCCTTGTACCGTGGATCCAGAAAGGTGGACAACCAGTAAAGGTTGTTGGATAAAATGTGTGTTGCAGACAGGGGCCAGGCCGCTGCAGGGGCTGCTCGGATCCAGGTTCGTTACTGCGACCCGAGTGGTAGCTGTACCCGGGCTCGTACAGCTGTCGGTCCTCACAACCGTAGGAAGGGGGTATTTACAGGGGATTGATTTGTCAGTGATGCCCACCGTGGGTTGCGGTGAGAGTTGGTAGCACCACCACTGTCTGGTGATGGGATGCCCGTGGCTGATGGAGCGGGGCAGCAGGATGGAATCCCCTCCACGGGTAGGGGAGGTGTAGTCTCGGGGCCCAGGTGAACGGGAGCTGTGGTTGCAGAGAGGGTCATGCAGGGTTGGACCGGGGATAGATGGTGTACTCACAGTTCCAAAGAATTGCACACAAAGTCCAGTGGTAAACCAAATTGCAAGTGACCAGTTGCCTCCAGCGGTTGTATTCGATCTCACACCCGGGTGTAGCAAGCAGGGGTCCCTTCCTCCTGCACTCAGTGTTTGTGTCTTCACTGGGACAACTCCGCTTGGAATGGGGAAGTCCACTCCCGTTACTGTGTATGTTGGGAGCTGTGGCCCGTGAAATCTGACCCTTGGGATCTCTGTGGGTTCTGACGGACACCCTATCCGCCACATTGGGCTTCCATTTCGCTCTCTGGGCTTATGCAGAACAAGGCCTGAAACCTTGTCCCCAGCTGGTCAATTGACAAGGGGCTTGCAACCTTCCTCGCCCTAGGGTCCAGGTACCCCGTCTGTACATGGCCTCCGGACCAGATTCCCGCTGTCGGCACCGGCGGGCTACAATCCTGCCCTGGTCCACTTTAGGTCTCCCGCGACCGGATCTCCATCGTCTGTGGTCCCGCCTGCTGTTTGCCACCTAGTCCGGTAGTCCAGGGGCCCCCACCCCTGACTCTACTGCACTTCCCACTCCTCCACTGTCAACTGTCAGAACTCATCCACTCTGTTCCCACCCCTGACATCTCAGGACCCCTAGGCGGGTGCTCCCATCTGCCTGGTCCCGCCCACTGGTGTGTCCCTATTGTCATGGGGGGGTGACTAGGCTTTACTGGCTGATATTGTGCACCTGGGTGTGGGTTTTGTGTTGGACTGCCAAGGAGGATGGAGTTTTGTACCTGAGAGATTTGTACAACCTCTGTGACTACCTCGTTTTGCCAGGGCATCACATGTGTATCACGTGAGGGTCTTGCTACAGACACTTACATATGAACTGTGCCGTGTGGGCCAAGCTGCAAACAGGCAAATGTTCTGTATCCCCACCAGGAGGATCAATACCCATCCTCTCCTCATGCTGACTCACCTCCTTCTCTTCCACCTCCTCCTCTCCAACCCATCCATGCTGGACAGACATGAAGCTGGAGTTGAGAGTCCCCCATGTAGCATTAGGAGTCCCCTGGGTAGCACAGAAAAAAAGTCTTCTTCCTCCTCATCATCCCTATCCTCCTCATCATCATCCAATGTTGCCTTAGAATATTGGCTGGGTAGTATCACCCATGGGGAATTTTGGCTCCATAGCCACATGCTGGGCATTCAAAGCTTCCTCTTTGAGATCATGCAGTGATATGAACACTTCTTTTGAGAGTCTGTCGCGGGCGGGGAGGGGACGCTGCGCTCACCACGCTCGGGTCTGGCGCTGCTGCTTCGCTTGCTGCTCGGTGGTGGCTCGAGCGGTGGGCTGGATCCCGGGGACTCAAGCGGCGCTCCTCGCCCGTGAGTGAAAAGGGGAATGGTTTTGGGGATTTATTGTCCGTGACGCCACCCACGGTTGTGGTGAGGTTGTGACACCACTGCTGCTCTGGACGGGGATCCCGGGAGCGATGACAGGGAGCAGCTTGGATGTTGTTTTTCCCCTCTGTGGGTAGGGGGTTTGGTTGTCCCGGGGCCCGGTGAGGGAAGGATGGCAGGCGGGTTACGGGGCTTGGTGAGGTGCAGGGTCGCGGGGCAGCGCGGTGCCGCACGGCACAGTGGTACTCACTCAGCCAATGATGAATGCAAAGTCTCCGGTAAAACAAACGGCTGGATGGACGGGTCCCACAGACGGCTGCGGTGGTTCTTCTCCCGGTAGGTTGGCGGTGACGGCCTTTCCCTGCACCTGTGTTGTGTTCTCGGTTCTGGTGGCTTCCCACCGGTAACCCGCTCCCCAGCTTGGATGGAGGCTGAGGGAGCCCCTTTTGCCCGCAGGCTCTGGCCCTGGGAACTGTAGCCTTGGCGGTGACTGTATTTCCCTTCACGGTTTGAGCTGTTGCCTTCAATCGGGTCTTGACTGCTGGGAAACCCCAGAGGTTCCCTTCACTAACGGATTTGACCGGTTTTACGGCGACTCCAAGCCTGGTCGGGGTCCGTAGGCCCTGCCGAATGGTGCTGGCTTCTCTTCGCTCCCCGATCCGGTACCGGCGGGCCACCGTCCGTCCCCGGTCCTTACGGTTCACGTCAATCAGCCCCTCCTGCAGACGGTCACCACCGTCTGCCAACCTTGCTGTATGTGCCCAGGCCATGCACCCGGACACGGTCAGTCTCCTCCGCTACCACTTCACTCCTCAACTCCAGACTCAACTGAACTACTCTCCCTGACCTTCTTTTCCGCCTCCAGGACTGTGAACTCCTCAGTGGGTGGGGCCAACCGCCTGGCTCCACCCCCTGGTGTGGACATCAGCCCCTGGTAAGTAAGATCGGCAGCACTCTACGGTGTGAGAAGTTTTAATGTTGCTTCATGCAAACAGGTGAGACAACATAGGGGAGGTGAGGGGAGGGGGCTTTCACGGGTCCACACTGAAACGTGAATAATAGCCTCTTAAATAGGGTATGTTAGAATTCACGTGTTACGAATTAAAAACAATTAAAAATATTTACAGAGTGATAGCAAGTAGGACTTGTGTAAAAAAATAGTTTATCACAATGAAATTGCTAACCATTAATCCTCTATTATAATCAAGTCATTTTTGAGTCATTTTTCATGTTGCCACATAGACCATTAAACTTTGTTCTATGTTTGAAAAAAAATTTCTATAGAGTTTATGGCTTTAATAACCCTTTGCGGGAATATATTAGACTACAATGCCAGCCTTTTACATTAATTTAGTCACTGTGGCAAATCATAAAAAAATTACCAGATCGTTTTTGTCATTAAAACCAATTGGACCTAGAGCTTTTGTATCCTTAATCCAACGTGCCTCTCTTCTAAGTAGATGTTTGTGGGTGTCGCCTCCTGCTGGAGAGGGGGTGATTTTTTCTAAACCCGCAAACTGTAACAACCTCTGATTTCCATTTTGGACCTCCTGTATATGGGTAATAAGGCGGGTTGCACCTATACCTGAATCTATAGAATGAAGATGTTCTCTAAATCTGGTGAAAAGCGGTCGGATGGTTTTTCCTATATAAAAAAACCCACATGGGCAAAATAATGCATATACTACCCATTTAGTGCGGCAAGTGATTAAATCTTTAATAGTGTACCAACGTTCTCCAATTTTTAGGATTTTTCCTGTAACGTGTTGGTTGCAATATGCACAATTACCGCACCTATGATTCCCTGTGGGGGCCGCTTTTTCTAACCAGGTTTTTTTCTGGAACAAATCTTCTTTTTACTAGCATGTCATCCAAGTTTTTTAACCTCCTGTATGTAATTTGAGGTTTGTTTACTGCAATTGCTTGTAAATCTTTGTCACTTTCTATGACATGCCAGTGTCTATTAATAACCGATGAAAGCACCCCTAGAGGTGCGAAACGGTACTGTCGTCCTTTGTGCCCCCTCCCCTCACCTCCTCTATGTTATCTCACCTGTTTGCATGAAGCAACATTAAAACTTCTCACACTGTAGAGTGCTGCCGATCTTACTTTTTTGGATGGACACTTCCACTGCTTGGCAAAAGCACCACGGTGGCTGCTAGTCTCTCCTTAGCCGTGATTCTACAGGTGTAGGCTTAGAAAAATCCTGTTACAGGATAATACTAGCACAAGCAGCTCCCTACCAAGGACGTCTTGGATCAAGAAAACGCCGCCAGCAAGTACCATTTGATGGTAAGCAGTGCCCAGATTTTTTCCTTCTATCTGCAATTATAATTCGAATCGGTAGCTTGGTCGTCAGCTACCAGGGGATCAAAGACCTGGTCAGAGGCTTCTGCTCCTGGGGATGCTGGGCAGCTCGGTGGGATTTGAAGGGTGTCACTGGTGGCAGGGGCAACTAGAGTCTCTTCGACTGCAGACTCCTCTTCCTCCAAGAGTAGCGACTCCTGTTCTTCATAGGCCCGCATGGCTCCCACCGCTCCCATCATGGACACCTCCCATTCACAAATGGCGTCCAACTGCATTTTTTTTAGCATCTGGCTGGCCCGAGCCACCTCCGCCTCCATGTCCTGAGTGCTCTAGAACACCGGTCGCACCGGTGTCGCCCCATGACGGCCAGGGTATGCCATCGCTGACACCCTGCACCCCAGTTGGTCCCAGTATGTTTGACTCCTTTGCGCTTCAGGCTCTCACTCCATACGTTTCATTTGCACACTAGGAGGTTGGGCTTATTTTAGCTTAGCTGCCCCTCTCCTCATGTTAGTTTTGTTTTCCCCTTTTCCTGCGTCTGTGAGGGGGGATAGCCCTTGATTTTTCGCGCCACTGTCCTTGCCACCCCACGAAGGGCGGGAATCTTTTAACTCCTTCTTGCCCAATAATGGCTACTGGTCAGAATTAAACAGTCTTTCAAGCACTCAGTCCATAAAGCGCACAGTACCCAGGTTTTTAGGCTGGGCACGGTATCCTGTTAGTGACGCCAAATGTAGCACCACACGGGGCAGACGGTTAACCTACTCATCGCCGGGCTGTAAACTGTCGCGGTCACGGGTGGGCTAGCCCACCTCCATTGCCCCGAGGCATACAAAAGGAGGGATAATGGGGGTAGTAGTGAGGTGAATGTCGTGACACCACCTGTGGTATGCAGCCAGGGAAGTAGCCGCCGCTGCTGTCGCCGTCCTCCAGGGCAGATGGTGGTAGCAGCTATGGATGGTATCGCTCCCCACAGGTGGAACGGGCCCCAGGAAGGATGATGAGAGGAGTAGAAATGGCGGACGCCAAGGTGCCGGGTGGCAGCACTGGAAATTAAGAGACAGTCTATGGCTGAGGTTCCAGATTGTTTACTCACTCATTGTGTTGTGCTGCTCACCTGAGTAATACCAGTCATTAGCTGTGATGGGCTCCGTCGAGCCAAAATCCTTTTAGAGAACAGTCTGGTGTAGTGTTCGGTGGGTTCCCTCATTCTAGCGCCTGTGCAGTGGATCCCCTGGCTTGAAGCTACTTGGGGACCCGGGTTTTACGAGTAGTACCCTTGTCCCTATATGCAGGTGTAGCACCCCTGAAGCCATCAGGGAGCTACAAGGTACTGCATCCCCATCAGGATGCAGGGCATACCCCCTTAGAGACCCGGAAACCCAGTGCCGGGGCTACACAAACACTACACAATCCCAGTTTTCCCCAACAATTCCCCATACGATGGTACCCAGCTAGGGTCGGACCAATGTTTGGCTGCCTAGAGGTGGAGCCAGTCCAGTCCACTAGTTAACCACGTGGGAGAGGCGGACTGTATTGAAGGAGAAAGAGACAGTAATGGAGTAGGAGTAAGACTGTGAAGGTGTGGAGATGGACTGTCCTTTAGTGAGCAGTAACCTGGTGCCCAGGAGAGTAGTTGCCGGTGGAGTACGTGTGAAGCCCCACAGGTGTTGTGTCGGTGCATTACCTTCAGGGACTCCACTCGGCTGGATCTTGTCACAGGTAGGAGATCTTCTTCTTGTCGTGACGCCACTCTCAGAATTGCGGTCAGTGGGGACCGCCACTGCAGGTTAGGGGTGCCTGGGGCTGATGGTATGTGCAGTCAGGTGTAGTAGCCTCCTGAGAGTGAGGCATGCCCCAGGCTCCTGTGTAGATGTGTAGAACTACAAGGTGCAGAATAACTCCACACAAGCAGAATGTCTTTCAGGGGTTTTACTCACATAAGATGGCAGGGTGAGTAACCCGGGCGTAGCTGGGATGAACCAGGCTGGAACCAGGTATCCTTCAGGCTGACTTCTGATGGTGACTACCAACTCGCCTTCCTTAGCCCTTGGTGGTTTGGGGTAACCCCGACTTTTAGTCCCTATGGGGGTCACCCAGGGAAGTTGCTGAAGCCTCTCTCCCCTTCGTTTGCCGTTTGCTTGTTGCCTGGGCCAGATCACTCCAGCTGCTTGCCTCCTGTGAACTATGGGCCCTAACTGTGGCTACGTGGCTGCGGCTTTTAGGTGTTGTGGTGTGGGCTTTGAGGGCCCCACACCGGCAGGTTTAGCAGGGAAAGGTGGATCTATCCCCGCTCCGGGATCTGCCGCCCGTTTGGGCCTGGTACTCCCTAGCAGTCTCCTTACTTCCCACTCTGTGCTCTCTCTTTAGCTGGAGATGGGTTTCGGGTAGCACTCCTAGGTGACCGTTCTCCCCCGTCGGTAGCCACTGCGCGGACGCTGTCAGACTGCAACAGCCCCAGGGGTAGGGGTCAGCTCTCCTCGGAGCTCCCTGGACTCTGCACTGAACCGGCTCACTGCTCCTCCTCTCCTGTTCTTGCCTACGCCACCTAGCAACCAGGCTCTCTTACCACACCCCTTGAGAGGAGATTGAGGCTTTTGGCCCCCTCCACTATTCCAGTGGAGGTGAAGGCTTTGCCCCCTCCTGGGATCCCCAGGGGTCCTCTCAAAGGTACATGTGTGAGACCTGATCACTATGCGCCTGTGTAGTCACACCTCGGTCAGCCTTCTGGATTACCTGTATTGTACTGTCCCCAGCATGGGTGCAGTACTCAGTGGTGCCTGACCAGGTCAGGGGCGCCACATTCCCCCTTAGTTATCACCAGCACGTCCTCGGGCTGCAAGACAACATTTTAAAATGCATAAAACATTAAAACATGGTAAAACATTTAAAAGCACCAGGTACCATACATCACCACCCTCCACCCACAAGTCCGTTAACCCACCCAAAACCCTTTCACGTTGGCCGCGCCTTCAGCCACTTCTGGCAGGATGTAGAGGCGGCTTTCATGGGCTGGTGGTCTTCAGGGTATACCTGGCCTGGTGGAGCCGCGCCTTCAGCCACTTCTGGCAGGATGTAGAGGCGGCCTCCACAGTTGGTGCTGACCAGGTACCCTCTTTGTGGTGGAGAGCCAGGCCCCATAAACAGGCATGCTCTCTGGTTGCAGGTGAGCCAAGGCCCTATATACGGACGTGCTCCCTGGTTGCAGACGAGCCAAGCCCCTAAACAGGCTGACTCTGGTGGCGGTGGTGCCCTCTGGTGTAACTATTTACACTGCGAGAGTTTGTGGCTATAGCCAGTTCATAGCCTTAAGGTTCATTTCTCACATTAGTTTATGTGGGCACATACTTAAACTTTAAAACGTTGCAAAACTTCAAACTTGTCAAACTGGGAACTTCTATGCTTCTTTCTGTACTTTATGTGGATTCCTCCTCACCAGGGCTTGGGCCTGTAGGGCTGCGGCACCTGTTGCTTCCTTGACCTCTTTCCTCATCTGTGGTAGTCTCGTCAGTAGGTTCTTTCTCTGTTCTTTCTCTATCTTTCCTTTCTTCTTCTGTTTCTTTTGGACATGGCGTTACATCTAGCGCATACCAGCCTCTTTCTCCTTGATGCATGGTAAATTGCACTGTGTCTCCCATTCTCAGGTTTCTTCCTGGATGTCCTCGGGGCAGGTGGGCTCTGACGTCTCGTCGATTGACAAAAATGCCCTCTTTCATACCTGATGCAACGATAAAGCCGTATCCGCTCTTCAAGTTAAAGTCTTCCACAACTCCTCTACAAAGGGGTCCTCTGACCTGTGCTTTGGCTCTTCTCAGGAACCGTTTTTCTTCTAGGTCTCGGGCCGTGACTTCTCTCTGCTCTGGGGATGGCGGTGCAGGGGAAAACTGGGTTCTACTACGGCGCCGTGTCTTGCGGACTGGATTCTGCGAGGTACAGCTTACAAGCTCCCAGGTAAGGCTTTTAGGCAAATCTTCTTCAGCAGACGGTGTCAGGTCTTCTTCATCCCAGCGGGAATATGGCAACATCTCCGGCTCTGGGCATGGATCCACTGCTGGTATCTCCGAGGTCAGCTCCTCAGCCTCCTGGCCTCCTCTCCCCCTTAGTTCTTCTGAGCACTCCTTCGGTGGCAGTGCTGGGGATGGGCTTTCTTCAGCAGACCCAGACGGGGAACTCTTTGGCGTGGTTGCTGCAGGGGTTGCCGGAATCCTCTTGGGGGTGTGCGGAGGGAGCATGTACTGATCCACCATCTCCTGTGGGAACTTGGCCTCCATGTCAGCCTTCAGCTGCCAGTATGCAGGGTCCTCCCCCAGCGTGGGCTTCCTAGCAGGGACCTCCTTGGACTGGGGAGCGGTGTCTGCTCTGGCCTTGCAGGCCGGGGTAAATGATGATGCAATCTTGTCTTGGCGGGCCGCGCCTGACACGGCGGCGGCCTGGTCTTGGCGGGCCGCGCCTGACATGGCGGCGGCCTGGTCTTGGCGGGCCGCGCCTGACATGGCGGCGGCCTGGTCTTGGCGGGCCGCGCCCTGCATGGCGGCGGCCTGGATCGGCGTCGCTGTCGCGATGGGATCGGTGCAGGCTGGGCTGGGCGTCGCTGCAGCGATCGGAGCTTGGCGGGCCACACCTGGCGGGGCTGCGGCCTGGTTCAGCACCTCACTTGCGGCGCGGACGAGCGTTGCTGCTGCGGTGGGGTCTCGGCGGGCCGGGCCTAGCAAGGCGGCGGCCTGGGTCAGCGTCACACCTGCGGCGCGGATGAGGGTCGCGGTGGCAGCCGGTTCTCTGCGGACCGGACTGGGCGTTGCTGCAAGGACCGGGTCTTGGTGGGCCGAGCAGGGCATCGCTGCGGCGGCCTGAGCTTGGCGGGCTGCACCTGGCGTGGCTGCGGCCTGCTTCAGCGTCGCCGCGCCGGACGCCTCCTCAGGGACTGCGGACGTGGCAGCAGGGGTCGGGGCACTCGCGCTGACAGGGGCATCACTGGACTCACCCATCGGTGGCAGCATCGGGGTCTGAGTCGTCACCGCCCGGTCTGGCACTCGGCGCGCGGCTCTCCCCTCATAGGCCTGAACCGCCGCGGTCATCCACAGAAACTCCGTCCGTCCCTCTCTGATCAGCCTTCCGACCCTGGCCTCCAGTTGATCGCAGAACTCGGCGAGCTCCCGGCACCACCAGGCAGCGGAGCCTGGCTCTGGGTCTCTGCACTCAGACGCCATTGTCTCTAACAACAAGCTGCTGGCTTCTTTTCCGTTCCGCCGTCTCTGGACGCTTCCGCTCTCTTCACAAGCGAGGTCAGAACTCTGCAGGGGATCTCTGGGTAGCCACACCTCTTCGTGGGCGGTAACTTCTCCCAGCGCGGGCTGCTGTTGTTTTTCAGCGCGCTTTTCATGGTGGCAATATGGCGGCGCTTCCAATTTTCCAAGCGGACCGCCCAGGCACATAGTCACCTGTCTGAACAGGTCTAGTCCTTATCCTGTTCGTGACGCCAGATGTGAAGCCCCACAGGTGTTGTGTCGGTGCATTACCTTCAGGGACTCCACTCGGCTGGATCTTGTCACAGGTAGGAGATCTTCTTCTTGTCGTGACGCCACTCTCAGAATTGCGGTCAGTGGGGACCGCCACTGCAGGTTAGGGGTGCCTGGGGCTGATGGTATGTGCAGTCAGGTGTAGTAGCCTCCTGAGAGTGAGGCATGCCCCAGGGTCCTGTGTAGATGTGTAGAACTACAAGGCGCAGAATAACTCCACACAAGCAGAATGTCTTTCAGGGGTTTTACTCACATAAGATGGCAGGGTGAGTAACCCGGGCGTAGCTGGGATGAACCAGGCTGGAACCAGGTATCCTTCAGGCTGACTTCTGATGGTGACTACCAACTCGCCTTCCTTAGCCCTTGGTGGTTTGGGGTAACCCCGACTTTTAGTCCCTATGGGGGTCACCCAGGGAAGTTGCTGAAGCCTCTCTCCCCTTCGTTTGCCGTTTGCTTGTTGCCTGGGCCAGATCACTCCAGCTGCTTGCCTCCTGTGAACTATGGGCCCTAACTGTGGCTACGTGGCTGCGGCTTTTAGGTGTTGTGGTGTGGGCTTTGAGGGCCCCACACCGGCAGGTTTAGCAGGGAAAGGTGGATCTATCCCCGCTCCGGGATCTGCCGCCCGTTTGGGCCTGGTACTCCCTAGCAGTCTCCTTACTTCCCACTCTGTGCTCTCTCTTTAGCTGGAGATGGGTTTCGGGTAGCACTCCTAGGTGACCGTTCTCCCCCGTCGGTAGCCACTGCGCGGACGCTGTCAGACTGCAACAGCCCCAGGGGTAGGGGTCAGCTCTCCTCGGAGCTCCCTGGACTCTGCACTGAACCGGCTCACTGCTCCTCCTCTCCTGTTCTTGCCTACGCCACCTAGCAACCAGGCTCTCTTACCACACCCCTTGAGAGGAGATGGAGGCTTTTGGCCCCCTCCACTATTCCAGTGGAGGTGAAGGCTTTGCCCCCTCCTGGGATCCCCAGGGGTCCTCTCAAAGGTACATGTGTGAGACCTGATCACTATGCGCCTGTGTAGTCACACCTCGGTCAGCCTTCTGGATTACCTGTATTGTACTGTCCCCAGCATGGGTGCAGTACTCAGTGGTGCCTGACCAGGTCAGGGGCGCCACATACGCAGGAGAGGAGTACTCTGAGAACTACTCACCAATGGGGTACAGGACCCTAGGACCATCAGAAGCTCTAGGCAGGCTTGTTAACCCCTGCACAGCAAGGGGACCATCAAGGACCTTGCTGACCCTAAGAATCCGAAGACTCAGTAGCAAAGGGAGAACCAGGGACAGGACTAGAGACTCCAACCCCACAGGGTTCACGCTACTGTCAGGCGGACAGCAATGGAACAATATCACCAGACGGGGACCCCCAGTTGCTCTACACCATGGAGACCCACTAACCAGAGACAGGTGCAGAGGAAGAAGGCACCAGAATACTAACTGGCATTGGGCAAAAGGGAACCTTGAGGTGAAACCAGCTGGCCTCAAGTACCCAGTTACCATTACCGGACAGTGAGTAAAACCAGTTGCATTGAACTTTTGTTTTTGTGTGGACTCCCTTCTTCCAACATCTGTCACAACACCTACCCTCTGGGGCCCGGCCCTGCTTGCGCAGGGCTTACCATCCAGGCTGCCATTAACACCAGCCTCAGCAGTGGACATTGTGCAGTGGCGGCTCCATACACATAGCCGCACCATCGCAAGTGGCATCACATGTGAACATTATAATCCCCTGTAAATATACCCCCTTTACAAAAAGGGCCCAGGGCATGGAACTGGGCAACGGCCACCACCATGACACCCTCCAGACGTACACCGCCCTGGACCGAGCACCCCATATACCTGGGCCACACACAGGTGCTGTGGTTCCGCTGTGGGCTCTGGCATTATCCTAGGCCCCGGATCCTATCTGGCACTGTGCTCTAGGGCGCTTTGTGGCCAGGGAAGCTTGAAACTTTCCCCGTCCAGGCAGATTCTGGAAAACCAATGTGGAGTATAATCTTCCCTAGGGTCCTGCCGCCCAGTGTGGCACCAGTACCGAGGGGAATAGTTGCACTTTCCCGACGGCAATCGTGTGAACTCTCCTTTCTCCCACCTGAGCACCCGTGAGATACATCTGCTCCTTTCCTCTCCTGCTGGAGAACACCCTAACTGTTGTGTTGGCTCCTGACTCCCCCTGCTGGCTGCACCTCCCCCCCTCCCAGGTCCTAAGCTAGTGGGACTGGGGCCCCTGTGTGAGGTAATCCTGTAAAAGCCACTCTGTAGGCAACCCTTTTACTACCCTACCCTAGCCCAGTCCCCAGTTGGAACAGGGACAACCTAGTGTGTATTTGAGTGTGTGAGTGGTGAATCCGGAATTGACCTCCTCAGGATCCGTGTTTAGCATTACACGCAAATTTGGGTGCAATACTTTGTGGCGACTGAAGCCCCAGGGGCACCACACTACCACAATCCACCAAACACACAGTAAGTTGCCCTCCCACTGAGTCTGGGCTAGGGTCGGATGATGGGATGGCCACCACAAGGTATGGGATCTCCTGCCTACTAGTTCAGCAACCTAGGGGGTGGAGCTAGACAATGGGGTGTAAGGCAACACACACACACTTAGCCAGTGAGTGACGGGAAACAAGTGAGGAGTGGAGAGAAGACAGTAGCTGAGGAGAGAGCTGCGCCATAGCTCCCTCAGGACCGAGTTCACACAGCAGGGTGCGGAACCCTAGGCTGGGTGGGTACTGCACGTCTCACCAGAAGATTTCAAGTCTTCCGGCCCACACAAAGTGCCCGGGGCACAGCAGCATACTAGAGCAAGGAGTCGTGACCCAAGAGCGGCATCAGTGAAGTCTCGCACTGCCTGTCATACGGGACAGGAAGGGAACCAATACAAGGACTCGGGTCCTGGCATAGATTCAAGCTGCAGGGACTCACATGACACAGCGCAAGTAGGAAGGACTCACAGAAAGAAACACCGGTTCTGACCTCCAAACTATCTGGGATCAACTGGAGCTCATGACAGCGGAGCTCAGCACACAAAGGCGGTGATACTTTAGTGTGTTAAAGAACATTGACGGCAACGTCTGTGTCGTCCAATCCTTCTCGCATCCTACCCTCGCCTTAGCTGCACGGCAACAGGAGACTACTACTCCCAACTTCCCTGGGGCCTGAGATGTCTGTGGAGAGCTGCACCCAAGTTAGCCGCATACCACAGGTGGCGTCACAAATAACTACAATCCCCATCATTATCCAATTCCCCTCCATTTATTGACACTGCCGGGGTCACGGAAAGGGGCCTGGCCACAGCAGCGTCCTAGAAGCAGGACCGCGGCCTGGTAACGAGTAACCCCAGACCCCGTGGGTGAGTCACATATAATGCTGGCTCCAGATGCAATGTGCGCAAAATGGCGCCGGAAGGTCTTTTATAGACCCTATGATGCTGCGCAGCCAGCAAATCATAGTAATGCAACTACCAAGGTGGCTGTGGCATTATTGTGATTGGTTAAGAACCCCAACATGTTTAGTAGCATCAAATTAGCCGCCAAACATGCTGGGCGGGATATCCAAATATAACAAGGCAAATATACACCATTACTCGGTAAATAATGAATACCCCGAATACCGCACTATTCTGCGACTAGCAAATAGTGCTGAATACATTCGCTCATCACTATGTGTTACACATTTTCTCCTCAATGTGGCAATACCCCACATGTACAGTACTGTTTGGCTGCAACGCAGGGCTCAGGAGGTAAGGAGCGCTATTTGTTTTTTGGAGCACAGATTTTCCTAGAATAGTTTGCGGACTCCACTTGCAGAGCCCTTAAGTGCCAGAACAGAGGAAATCCCCCTCAAGTGACCAAATTTTGTAAATTACACCCCTCTGGGAATACATCTAAAGGTGTAGTGATGATCTCTGGAAAATAACCATGGTGTCAAACACAGTAAATGTTGCAGAATTAAAAATTGCAAATAAGTCCTTGTTGTACCCAGTACATTGCAGTGCCCGCCCATACATTGTGCACAGCTCATGATTCTGTAAACCTGCATCCCATACATTTAAGTGGGCTCTCCTCACTACAACAATGCCAAACATGTGGATGCTGTGGTTTAGGCACATTGTGGGGCTCAGAAGAGAGGGAGAGCATTTGGATTTGGGAGGCCAGATTTTGCTGGATTTATTTTTTGAGGGGGGAGCCATAGCTTTTTTTTTAGAGACTTTGTGCTACCAGTAATGTGGAAGCACCCTATATTTCCTTTAACTGATGATTAACCTGAGTGGGGACATGTGTTTTTGTGGGTTTAGTTGAATGCTATTTGTTGGCGATTTTGGATCAGTCCACATTTATCATCAGGGTTTCCATCTACATCTCCGCAATGTCACGATTCCTCTGTGCAGAACATCTTGTACTAGGAGATGCTCAGCTGTGTTTTTCTGGATTATTGGGCTGGCAGGTTGATGGACTACACAGGATTCCATGCTTGTTCTGGGAGGTGTATTGCTTAGGTGTTTCATCTTTCTGGTAATTGCTCTGCTTCTTTACTGAGCATGCTGCCTCCAGACCTTGGCAGTTGTACATTCTGGTTGGGTAGTTGTGCTTTGGCCTGTGTTCCTGCTTGTATTCTGATCTTTGTGTCTTGACCCCGGACTGTTGTCAGACTCCTCTCTGCCCGCTCCCTGTTCCGGTTGCGACTTCCTGGATTTTGAACCTGGGCCGTTACCTGATCATGTCTCAGTTTGCTCCATGAATCTATTATGTGCCTTCCTGAAATTCAGACCCTGGATTGTGACCTAACTGCGCCTCTGTGAACTCCCTGTAGCCATACGTGTCCTCCTTTTACCATACCCTGGCTTTCCTGACTACTCTTACCCATAAATACTGACTGGCATTAAACGAAACATGTGATTCAGGTGAAGCCCGTGGTGGATCCATTCACTAATGAGGCAGCAGAGTTAAGGCTACTTTACACACTGCGATATCAGTCCCGATATCGCTAGTGTGGGTACCCGCCCCCATCTGTTGCGTGACACGGGCAAATCGCTGCCCGTGTCGCACAACAGCCGTCACACATACTTACCTGTCCGGCGACGTCGCTGTGACGGGCGAACCGCCTCCTTTCTAAGGGGGCGGTCCGTGCGGTGTCACAGCGACGTCACTGAAGCGTCACTGAACCGCCGCCCAATAGCAGCGGAGGGGCGGAGATGAGCGGGACGTAACATCCCGCCCACCTCCTTCCTTCCACATAGCGGCCGGGAGGCAGGTAAGGGGAGCTTCCTCGTTCCTGCGGCGTCACACGCAGCGATGTGTGCTGCCGCAGGAACGAGGACAACAACCTCGTTACTGCTGCAGTAACGATTTTTAAGAATGGACCCCCATGTCGCCGATTAGCGATTTTGCACGTTTTTGCAACGATGCAAAATTGCTTATCGGTGTCACACGCAGCAACATCGCTAATGCGGCCGGATGTGCGTCACAAATTCCGTGACCCCAACGACTCCGCATTAGCGATGTCGCAGCGTGTAAAGCCCGCTTTAGACCCCTTCACAGTGATTCTGGTAGTAACTATAAAATGCATACAGCTGCACATTGAAAAAGCCAAAAATGTACAAGGGAAAATATGGCACTGCATTACTGCAAAAGAGAGATATTGAGTTTATGTATTGGCCAATGCATGTAAGCCCGGAAACCAACGGTAAGGTATATCTCTGTAATCCGGGAACCTAACTTAAATGCCACTATCTAGGTTAAAAACATCCGTGTCTGGGCAAAATGCCACTATTTGGACCACAAACCTCCATGTGTGGGCGGTTAGGCTTCTGCTACAATGGTTATTAACACAGCCAGGTCTTAGGGCGGAGTGCTCAGTCAGAAAGAGACTCACTAGAAATATCTAAAAAACTGACCCGCACATCCAACAAAGGTGAACAGGTGCTAACTGAAAAAACATAACTATAAAATGCATACAGGAGAAAGAAGAAGTGTGCACATAAGAGGGATACACCAAATTATGTGAAAAAGTACTTTATTACAAATAGGACACAGGGTCACACACTTTTAAAACCATTTAAAAAGCATAAAGCCACATATCAAAAAATGCCCAGACCTCCGTTAAGGTTGGACTATCCTCTGCTACCCAAAGGGAGGTACTATGGAGTATAATTCATACAGGTAGGGGAATTGTATAAGGAAAAGAACCAATATATAGCACAATATACAGGGTCATACTCAAGTACATGCAAATAAAGCACAGAGATAAAAATATGCAGTTTCAATTGAATTTTGCAAGGAGAGAGTATCCCCCAGCAGTGGTAGGATTCCCCAAGATATAAAGTAACCTGCAGGTATAGTATATACCCTAATTACCAGCCATAGTTTAACCCAACAGCAGGGTAACAGAGGATACAGATCCCCACGCGTATCGTCACCAACTAGAGTGACTTCATCAGGGGTGGGTTTTTCTCTTGTTAGAAATCTCATATAAGGCTGCTTTCACACTACGTTTTTTTAACATGCGTCATGAACGTTTTTTTGCTGTAAAAGCGGATCCTGCTTTTACAGCAAAAAACGCATGCTAACGCATGTGTTATTTTGCAGGATCCTGTCACTGGATGTTTAGGGGCGGGCATTGGAGTCATGTTATCGGGAGTGAGGGGAACTAAACGTGCCAGACTGGGAGAGGGCTTCTTACAAATGCGGAGGTTGGTAACCAAGGTAAACATCGGGTAACTTGCTTGAATACCCGATATTTATCTTGGTTACGAGCGTCTGTACACGTAACCAACGTAAACATCGGGTAACTAAGAGAAGTGGTTACCCGATATTTACCTTGGTTACGAGTGTCCGCAGCTCTCAGGTGGGAGAGAGAGACAGGAGAGGGAGGGGGAGAGACAGAGAGAGAGGGAGGAATGAGAGGGTGGAGGGAGAGGGACTGATCACCGGAGACTGGTTTTTGTGCATGCTCAGTAGAGCAAGCAGGATCCTGTCTATCAGCATGCCAGCGTTCACATGCGTTTGCATGCTGTTTAGTCAGGATCCAGCAATTTGCAGTATTTGGACGCAGCTCAAAAACGCTACAAGTAGCGTTTTTGAAAAATGTTAAAAAACTGCAAGTCGCTGGATCCTCACTATAACGCACGCAAACGCATGTGAACGCATGTTAACGCGAGTCCATTGCAAATGCATTGAAATGAAAACGCATTTGCACTGGATCCGCTTTTGCGTTAGAAAAACGTTCATGACGGATGTTAAAAAAACGTAGTGTGAAAGCAGCCTAAGTGTGCTGAGGTGAACCCATTGACTATTATAGGGTTTAAATATTCCCTGCAGGTGGTGCCCTCCCCACTTCTTCGTTATAAAATGCATACAGCTGCACACTGAAAGAGCCAAAAATGTACAAGGGAAAATATGGCACTGCATTACTGCAAAAGAGACGTTTGTAGTCCAAATAGTGGCATTTTGCCCAGACACAGATGTTTTTAACCTAGATAGTGGCATTTAAGTTAGGTTCCCGGATTACAGAGATATACCTTGCCATTGGTTTCCAGGCTTACATGCATTGGCCAATACATAAACTAAATATCTCTCTTTTGCAGTAATGCAGTGCCATATTTTCCCTTGTACATTTTTGGCTTTTTCAGTCACCGTCACATTTACAATCACGATATTTTGCATAGACACCTCATGTGACTCAGGGAGCGTCATAGACTATGTTCTGAAGGGAAAATTTAACCCCGTGCTTTAGTTATTCACCAAAAAGCCTCCTGATGTTAAAGTCAATGGAGCTGGGAGCTACAGGTCATTTACACTGTGTGCAGAATTATTAGGCAAATGAGTATTTTGATCACATGATAATTTTTATACATGTTGTCCTACTCCAAGCTGTATAGGATTGAGAGCCAACTACCAATTAAGTAAATCAGGTGATGTGCATCTCTGTAATGAGGAGGGGTGTAGTGTAATGACATCAACACCCTATATAAGGTGTGCTAAATTATTAGGCAACTTCTTTTCCTTTGGCAAAATGGGTCAGAAGAGAGATTTGACGGGCTCTGAAAAGTCCAAAATTGTGAGATGTCTTGCAGAGGGATTCAGCAGTCTTGAAATTGCCAAACCTTTGAAGCGTGATCACCGAACAATCAAGCGTTTCAAGGCAAATAGCCAACAGGGTCTCAAGAAGTGTGTTGGGAAAAAAAGGCGCAAAATAACTGCCCATGAATTGAGGACAATCAAGCGTGAAGTTGCCAAGATGACATTTGCCACCAGTTTGGCCATATTTCAGAGCTGCAACGTTACTGGAGTATCAAAAAGCACAAGGTGTGCCATACTCAGGGACATGGTCAAGGTAAGGAAGGCTAAAAAATGACCACCTTTGAACAAGAAACATAAGATAAAACGTCAAGACTGGGCCAAGAAATATCTTAAGACTAATTTTTCAAAGGTTTTATGGAGTGATGAAATGAGAGTGACTCTTGATGGGCCAGGTGGTAGGGCCAGACGCTCAGTAAAGGGCAGAGAGCTCCACTCTGACTCAGACGCTAGCAAGGTGGAGGTAGGGTTTTGGTATGGACTGGTATCATCAAAGATGAACTTGTGGGACCTTTTCAGGTCGAGGATGGAGTGAAGCTCAACTCCCAGACCTACTGCCAGTTTCTGGAAAACAACTTCCTCAAGCAGTGGTACAGGAAGAAGCCGGTATCGTTCAAGAAAAACATGATTTTCATGCAGAACAATGCTCCATCACATGCATCCAACTACTCAACATTGTTTGTGGCAGACCAGTAAAGGTCTAAAAGATCAAAAAATAATGATATGGCCCCCTTGTTCACCTGATCTGAACCCCATAGAGAATTTGTGGTCCCTCCTAAAATGTCAGATCTACAGGGAGGGTAAACAGTACACCTCTCGGAACAGTGTTTGGGAGGCTGTGGTGGCTGCTGCACGCAATGTTGCTTGTAAACAGATAAAGCAACTGACAGAATCTATGGATGGTAGGCTGTTGAGTGTCATCATAAAGAAAGGTGGTTATATTGGTCACTAATTTTTTTGGGTTTTGTTTTTGCATGTCAGAAATGTTTATTTCTAAATTTTGTGCAGTTATATTGGTTTACCTGGTGAAAATAAACAAGTGCGATGGGAATATATATATTTTTTTTTTTTTAAGTTGCCTAATAATTCTGCACAGTAATAGTTACCTGCACAAACAGATATCCTCCTAAGATTGCCAAATCTAAAAAAAAACCCACTCCAACTTCCAAAAATATTAAGCTTTGATATTTATGAGTCTTTTGAGTTGATTGAGAACAGTTGTTGATCAAAAAATCAATAAAAAAATCCTCTAAAATACAACTTCCCTAATAATTCTGCTCACATAGCTGTGATTGGTTGCTATAGGCAACGAAGGACATTGTTAGTATAAGAAGCTTATGTGTGAGGTAATTGATTTCAGTGGAGAGACGGACAGAGACTGCTAGCCAGGGAAAGAGACAGACAGACAGAGACAGCCAGCCAGGGAACGATACAGACAGAGACAGCCAGCCAGGGAAAGAGACAGACAGAGACAGCCAGCCAGAGAAAGAGACAGAAAGACAGAGACAGCCAGCTAGGGAACGATACAGACAGAGACAGACAGCCAGGGAAAGAGACAGACAGACAGAGACAGCCAGCCAATGAAAGAGACAGCCAGCCAGGGAAAGAGACAGACAGAGACAGACAGCCAGGGAAAGAGACAGAAAGAGACAGCCAGCCAGGGAAAGAGACAGACAGAGACAGACAGTCTGGGAAAGAGACAGACAGACAAAGACTGCCAGCCAGGGAAAGAGACAGACAAAGACTGCCAGACAGGGAAAGAGACAAAATATACATGATACCAATACTCCTTATAAAATACATATCATTTTATTAAAGCAGGGATAAAAAAACCATACATAGACAAAAGGCACAACAGGGTAGGGAGAAGTGGTGGGCTAGAGACTGTGTTATTTGGATCAGGTCTGTGTGTTATTTGATTTCTTACATTATGTACTGTGTTTATAGCTACTAACTTGCGGGTCCTCACTGATCCCCTGTCTGACAGCCGCCTATGTTGATGAGCGGCGTCACGGTCTGTGCCCTGCTCTACCTAGGAGCATGACTTTTTGTGCTCTTTTTAGGTTTTGGGCTACTACAAGCTGTGACTAGCAGTGAGTGAATGTATGCAGAGGGGCTTGATGGACTCACAGCAGGATCCATGCTGATATCCAGGTTGGGACTTCAGGGGGCTTTACACGCTACGACATCGCTAATGCGAACTCATTGGGGTCACGGAATTGGTGACGCACATCCGGCCGCATTAGCGATGCCATTTGCCATTGCGTGTGACACCGATGAGCGATTTTGCATCGTTGCAAAAACGTGCAAAATCGCTCATCGGTGACATGGGGGTCCATTCTCAAAAATCGTTACTGCAGCAGTAACGAGGTTGTTCCTCGTTCCTGCGGCAGCACACATCGCTCCGTGTGACGCCGCAGGAACGAGGAAGCTCTCCTTACCTGCCTCCCGGCCGCTATGTGGAAGGACGGAGGAGGGCGAGATGTTACGTCCCGCTCAGCTCCGCCCTTCCGCTGCTATTGGGCGGCCGCTCAGTGACGTCGCTGTGACGCCGCACGGACCGCCCCCTTAGAAAGGAGGCGGTTCGCCAGTCACAGCGACGTCACCGGGCAGGTAAGTATGTGTGACGGGTCTGGGCGATGTTGTGCGGCATGGGCAGCGATTTGCCCGTGTCGCGCAACAGATGTGGGCGGGTACCCACACTAGCGATATCGGGACCAATATCGCAGTGTGTAAAGCCCGCTTTCCATTGTAATCAGCTGATAGTGGATGTGTGCAGCGTTGTCCAGTGGGCTGAACTACTGTGAACTAAAGCGGGCTTTACACACTCCGATATCGGTCCCGATATCGCTAGTGTGGGTACCCGCCCCCATCTGTTGCGCGACACGGGCAAATTGCTGCCCGTGCCGCACAACATCGCCCAGACCCGTCACACATACTTACCTGCCCGGTGACGTTGCTGTGACCGGCGAACCGCCTCCTTTCTAAGGGGGCGGTCCGTGCGGCATCACAGCGACGTCACTAAGCGGCCGCCCAATAGCAGCGGAGGGGCGGAGCTGAGCGGGACGTAACATCCCGCCCACCTCCTTCCTTCCGCATAGCGGCCAGGAGGCAGGTAAGGAGAGCTTCCTCGTTCCTGCGGCGTCACATGGAGCGATGTGTGCTGCCGCAGGAACGAGGAACAACCTTGTTACTGCTGCAGTAACGATTTTTGAGAATGGACCCCCATGTCACCGATGAGCGATTTTGCACGTTTTTGCAACGATGCAAAATCGCTCATCGGTGTCACACGCAACCGCATCGCTAATGCGGCCGGATGTGCGGCACAAATTCCGTGACCCCAACGAGTTCGCATTAGCGATGTGGTAGCGTGTAAAGCCCCCTTAAGGCCATGCTAGACTTCTATGACAGTTACCAGCGATATTAATGTCTGTGAGATTGATTTAAATGGTCTCTTGCGTGCGGTGGAGGAAGCGTTCAGTGGCAATACTTATACTGCCTATGCGATGATGACTAGTTGATAAATGTATACTCTGTATCTAGGGGTCCTATTGATTAAGCCCTGGTGCCCTGACTGAGATCTTCCTCTCCTGCATATGCTTGTCTGACTACTTGCTGCAGTATTCCATCAGCATAGCACTTATATGTGTAATACTATTTTAACACAGGCTGATATAACTTTTGTATACTTATTCCCTATGATCTATGAGGGATAAGTTAGTCTCTGACCACCCTCCCCCAATACGTGGGAGTTACATTTGCACTTCTCCCTACCCTGTTGTGCCTTTTGTCTATGTATGGTTTTTTTATTTCTGCTTTAATAAAAGGATATGTATTTTATAAGGAATATTGGTATTGTGTATATTCTTTTTGGAGGATATAAGTGGAGTTACTGTTTGTTAGGATGCTATCCTGATCACGGTAGTACAAGATGTGGAATATGTGGTTATATAGGATAAGAGACAGACAGACAAAGACTGCCAGCCAGGGAAAGAGACAGACGTACAGAGACAGCCAGCCAGCCAGGGCAAGAGACAGACAGCCAGGGAAAGAGACAGACAGAGACAGCTAGCCAGGGAATCAGACAGACAGAGAGAGCCAGCCAGGGAAAGTGACAGACAGACAGAGAGAGACAGCCAGTAAGCCAGGGAAAGAGACAGACAGACAGAGACAGCCAGCTAGGGAAAGAGACAAACAGATAGAGACTTCCATCCAGGGAAAGAGACAAACAGACAGAGACTGCCAGCAAGGGAAAGAGACAGACAGAGACTGCCAGCCAGGAAAGAGACTGCCAGCCAGGAAAGAGAATGCCAGCCAGGGAAAGAGAATGCCAGCCTGGGAAAGAGACAGACAGAGGTAGCCAGCCAGGGAAAAAGACAAACAGACAGAGACTGCCAGTCAGGGAAAGAGAGACACAGAGACAGCCAGCCAGGGAAAGAGACAGACAGAGACAGGCAGCCAGGGAAAGAGACAGACAGACAGAGAAGGCCAACCAGGGAAAGAGACAGCCAGCCAGGGAAAGAGACAGACAGAGACAGCCAGCCAGGGAAAGAGACAAACAGACAGAGACTGCCAGTCAGCGAAATAGAGAGACAGAGACAGCCAGCTAGGGAAAAAGACAGACAGAGACTGCCAGCCAGGGAAAAAGCCAGATGGACAGAGACAGCCAGACAGGGAAAGAGACAGACAGCCAGGGAAAGAAACAGACAGAGACAGCCAGCCATGGAATGAGACAGACAGACACAGAGAGACAGCCAGCCAGCCAGGGAAAGAGACAGACAGACAGAGACAGACAGGGAAAGGTTCAAACAGATAGAGACTGCCATCCAGGGAAAGAGACAAACAGATAGAGACTGCCAGCCAGGGAGAGAGACAGACATACAGAGACTGCCAGCCAGGAAAGAGACTGCCAGCCAGGAAAGAGAATGACAGCCAGGGAAAGAGACTGTCAGCCTGGGAAAGAGAGGAATCCACACAAATGTCATTTATTTCCCTAGGAATCTATACATTCACATGCCCCATATTTTTTCATTTTATTTCTATTTTTATTTTTCATTTTTTATTTTTCTATTTTTCATTTTTATTTTTCATTTTCATCATTGTTCATTTTTCATTTGTTTCATTGTTTCATTGTTTCATTCTTCATTCTTTGTCCCCACCAGTCATCACATTTTTTCCTATTTATTTTTCCGTACATTTCCCTTTCCATGCTTCATTTTATTGCTTATAAGAAAGCCGCGGAGACACCATCACGTGTTTCTCAACGCTGCCAGGAAACTAGCCAGGTCTTTCACCGGGAAGGAACAACCACGGGAAGGGCAGTCTCCAGTCAAGGAGACCACCTATACCAAACATGGTATCCATCCACAGACAGCCGTTTCGGGGTATTTGCCCCTCATCAGTGTGGAGTAGGAATCTGGCTAGTGGGGGCAATGCCTAATAAAGACTACTTAAGCAAGCATTGTTGACCTTAGGGAGATCAACATATCCACTGCGGAGACACCATCACGTGTTTCTCAACGCAGTGATTCTAGAGCAACGCCCCCTGGGAAGTATCATTTTATTGCTTCACAGTTTTTTTCACCACTTCTTCCTTCTTTCTTTTTTCCCCCATTTTCTTCTTTTTCACTTTCCTCTTTTTCTCCCCCTTCTTCTTTGCTTCCTTTTCTCTCTTTTTTTCCTTTCTTATTTTTCTTTTTTTCTTTTTCCCTCCTTTGTTTTTCTCCTTCTTTTTTTCTTCTTTTTTTCTTCTTTTTTTCTTTCTTTTTTTCCAATTTTCTTTCTTTTTTCTTTTCTCTCTCTTTTTTTCTGCTTTCAACATTCAGAACTTTATCCACCTCATCACGTGCCTATCAGTCACGAGGATGATGATGACGTCATTGGTGAATACGTGGCATTTTTTTCAACATACATATGGGAGCCATTGGCCTCTTTTTCGCTATAGTATTCTCTGCACATTTGTCCTGAGGAAGAGGACGGATATGTCCTTAAAACGCATAGACCTGTGAAAATAAAGAAAAGAGTTTTACTATCTTCACCTGGACTCCTGTGGTTTGGCGCGGTATTCTAAACCTGCTTTTCTCCTGCTGTTTGAAACTACTCCTTGCTGCGGGACCGCTGCCTTCCACGTTATCTACATGCTTTCAAAGGGGTTGTGACTGACACAACCTCACCAGGTGAGTGTTCCTTTTGACATTCACCACCTTTTGTCATACCGGGTAAGACCCTATTGCGCCTTATCTTTCCACAGCTTTGCCGAGCCAGGGAAAGAGACAGACAGACAGAGACAGCCAGCCAGAGAAAGAGACAAACAGATAGAGACTGCCAGCCAGCGAAATAGAGAGACAGAGAGAGCCAGCTAGGGAAAAAGACACACTAAGACTGCCAGCCAGGGAAAGAGGCAGACAGACAGACAGAGACTGCCAGCCAGGGAAAGAGACAAACAGACAGAGACTGCCAGCCAGCGAAATAGAGAGACAGAGACAGGCAGCTAGGCAAAAAGACACACTGAGACTGCCAGCCAGGGAAAGAGACAGACAGAGACTGCCAGCCAGGGAAAGAGACAGCCAGCCAGAGAAAGAGACAGACAGACAGGGACAGACAGACTACATGCACATATATACACACACAGCTCATTACATTACCCCATCTTGCAGTTCCTGATCGGTGCAGAGCAGGAGAGGAGCCACTAGGACCTGCACGGAGACTGCAGCAGCTAAACAGTGACCGGACCTGCCATTTTACTGGTCATGTGATCAGGCAAGGTCCTTCACCTTCTCAGCCTCCGTTCTGGTCCAGTACATTTCCTGTCCTGCACCGATCACATAGATGAGTGCAGGAAGAGAGAGGGCAGCTTTCTGTGAGCGACCTAGGCCTCCTCATTGCCCTTATGGCGGCCTCGCCCCCTGGTGCCCGGGGAGCAGAGGAATGAAAGGGGAGGGGGCTGGGCTGTCAGCGGCCCTGCCCCCTTCTGGCTTTTCCTAATGGGACCCCATAGAGGAGTTGTAATGCCCTGATGGCGGCCCTGGTCCTGCCGATGTGCTAAAGGGCAGGTGGATGACCCAGTAGCTTAAAAATGTTTCATGTGGATTATAATGGGGGCAATTTACTTTTCAGAGCATGGACCCCCTGGAGCTTTGGGCCCTGGGCGGTAGCCCAGATAGCCCTTATTATAATTCACTTCTGGTCACACGGACCACACAGGGGTGTGATCCATGTTACATGTACCAGAGAAAACACGTATCTTTGAAATAAAATTAATTTCTATACTCATCAGTCTCCAGCGATGCTGTCTTTGTTGCTGCTGTCACTTGCTTCAGGGCCAGCTCATTATGCTCATTGCATATTCACTGCACCACAGACCCGGAAGTAAGTGTGACTTCAGCGCTGGACGTATCAGTACTATGGACAGCAGCACCAGGGACAGGTGAGTAAAAAGTTCCTGCTCTCAGTGAGCCATCACAGATAGCACACGGAGAACACACATGTGTCAAAATCACGGCACATGGAAGGCCATACGCACCTTCAACATGTCCATGAAAAACGTGTGTGTTTTTCACTTACTGTACGTGTGAAAGAGGCCTTACTGCAGACTCCATTTGGCTTCTGTTCAGCGGTGTCCATCTTTTCAAAGGTGAACAGAACTGTTGATGACCGCACTTTTGTGCATGCCTAAAAAGAGGCATAAAAAGATGGACACCGCTGGACACAGGCAAGACGTAAAATCAAAGTGACTCCTTTATTACACTGAATTTTCCATTTGGAATTTTGTCTGAATCATGTTTTTCAGAGATACGAACTCCGATCATGAATGCAGCATTTCTTCCACTGTTTTTCCATCTGAGGAAACTTGCGTCTATGCAGCATAAATTGACCTGCTGAATCCAGGGAACCCACACCACATGTCAGTTTACACTGCGGAAAAAAGAAGCACAGTGGGCTAAAGATTTCTATAAATCCCATCCACTGTGCTTGTACTGCACAACACAGCGGCTTGGATGCAGTGAAAAATGCTGTATCCAAAATGTCTAGGTTAAATAGGACCTGCGCCGTACCTCAATCTTTGAGAGGCAGAATTAACAAATCTACCACACTTGAAGATTTGACTTTATTTATTTAGTTTTTATGCCGTTCACTGTGCAGTAGTGATTTGGTGGCTTTATGCCTCGGGTCAGTACGATTACAGCGATACCAGTTTTATATCTTTTTTTAGGTTTGGCAATTATCACACTAAAAGCGCTTTTTACAAAATAAAGCTTTTTGAATGACCAGATTTTGAAGGCTATAGTTTTTTATTTTTCTGCTGACAGAGTCATGTGAGGGCTTATTTTTTTGCGGAATAAGTTGGAGATTTTATTGGCACCATTTTTGGCCACATAATAGTTTTTGATCGTTTTCTATTCCACTTTATTAAGGCAGAATCAAAAAGAAACAGCAACTTAGGAATAGATTCTAGCGATACCATATTTATGTAGATTTGTTTTGCCGCTTTTACACCATAAAAAATATTTTACAGGAGAAA
This sequence comes from Anomaloglossus baeobatrachus, assembly GCF_048569485.1. Taxonomy (NCBI): domain Eukaryota; kingdom Metazoa; phylum Chordata; class Amphibia; order Anura; family Aromobatidae; genus Anomaloglossus; species Anomaloglossus baeobatrachus. The sequence goes on from NC_134358.1 coordinate 308,765,016, forward strand.
AATCAAGGCTTGTTTTCTGCAGGACAAGATGACATTTTCTACGGTACCATCTTTATTTATATATGATTTTTTATCGCTTTTTATTCCACTGTGAGACTGTGACCGGGGTTATCTATGACGGCCGGTATGTCTCGCCCCGGTTGTGCTCACTCCATGATAATCCACTATAGGGTTAATGCTGTTTTCCCTACAGGCTGAAGGGAGGGATAAATAGATTCAGGAACAAGGACAGGTGTGCCGGGTGTGAGGGGGGTGATCACATCTCCCTGAGTTCTCTGCCGGAAAGGCACCTATGTACTATTGTGAACTTTTTCTTTGGAATAAACCGTGTGCTGTGAACCTTGGTGCCTGGATCCCGTGTCTTCTGCAGCGCAGCCGACGACGCTACCTCACATATGGTGGAGAATGAGGGCATGACAGCCGCTGAGGTGTAGCATCCATCCCTGGTGACCCAGCTGCGCATGTCCTGGATTCGAGCGGCTATACTACAGCCCAAACCCGGCGACGCCATGGAGGACATACTAAAGCATTTGGCTCAGGCTAATGCACAGCAGCAACAGACCAATGCACACCTGCTCCAATCCTTGCAAATGCAGGAAAAAAAATTCCAAGAACAGATGGATCAGGCCAATGCACGTCAGCAGCAATCCTTGCAAGTGCACCAAGAGCAGATGGAGCAGGCCAATGCACGTCAGCAGCAAGCCTTGCAATTGCAGGAAAAAAGGCACCAAGAACAGATGGTTCTCCTGGCCAAGTCGATCCGTGCCAGACCGGCAGCAACAACCCCGGGACCGGATGATGACGGCAGCGTCCGGAAAGCGGTGAGACAAGCGTTGCAAAAGATGACCCCGGGTGATGATGTGGAAGCGTTCCTGGCGGTGTTTGAGCGGGTGGCCGAGCGGGAAAAGCTGCCGACCCCGCAGTGGGCTGAGGTATTGTCGCCCTATCTGACGGAGGAACCCCAAAAAGCGTACCTGGACCTCTGTACCGAGGACGCCATTGACTATGTGACCCTGAAAGCCGAAATACTGGCTCGGTTGGGGGTGAATACCTATGTACGGGCTCAGCGGGTAAATCAGTGGTTCTTTGAGGAAGCCAAACCCGTACGCTCCCAGGCCTATGACTTGTTGCATCTTGTAAAAAAGTGGTTGCAGCCTGACACTCTGAGCCCGGCGCAAATGGTGGAAAGGGTAGTAGTGGATCGTTTTGTGCGCACTTTACCCGTCACCGTTCAACAGTGGGTCGGACAGGGTGACCCGAGTACCCTGGACCAATTAGTGTCCCTGGTAGAGCGGCATGTGGCTACGCAGGACTTGATACGGGACACTGAGACTTTGCGTACCGCCCGTCGGTCCGGTCCCTCCAAGCCTAGGGCCAAGGACCCACCGCTGACACCGGTGCGGGAATCCGCTACCGTCCCGTCTGAAACCACACCCTCCGTCCCTGAGGTCCGGAAAACTACGTACCCTAAACGACAACTCGTCAAGGGGGTGTCCTTCCCTATTAGATGTTGGCGGTGCCAGCGGGTGGGACATATGGAAGCCCAGTGTCCACTCACCCCGGAGCCCATGGATTGTGGGGTTACCCGGCGGGGTTCAATGTATGCTCAGGTGGTGTGTACCGCTGACCTGGTCTACCCAGAGACTGAGCCCCACTTGTGCCAAATTCAGGTGAATGGATGTCCGGTTACAGGCTTGTTGGATTCCGGAAGCTTAGTGACCCTTGTGCGATCAACCCTAAGGGCTAAAGTAAAGGCCACAGGACGTACCGTGGGGGTGGTTTGCATACATGGGGACCGCCGAGACTATCCCACGGGGATAGTCACCATCACAGCACCTTGCGGTCAGGTGCAACATGAGGTGGGACTTATTAATACTCTTCCCTATGATGTGATCCTAGGAAGGGATCTGCCCTATTTTTGGACTTTATGGAAGGGACCTCATAAGTCCCCTCAGATATTGGTCAGTCCGGGACCTGAGCCCTACAATCCTGAATCCGGGACGCCTGCCGTAGGGGTCCCCATGATAGGGACAGGATGTGAACCTGATAGGTCGCCCCTAGAGGTATTGGCAGGAGAGGCTGAGATGGTCGAGCCCATCCCGGAGTTGGAGGCGTCCCCGGATACGTTTGGGACAGCCCAACTCCAGGACCCTACGTTAATACATGCCCGGAGTCGGGTGACAGTGGTTGACGGGGTGGCACAGCTGCCTGGTGCCCAGGTAAGATACCCCCATTTCGCTCTTAAACAGGATTTACTCTACCGGGTAGATGAAATACGGGGCGTAGGGGTGGAGCAGTTGGTGGTGCCCCAGCCGTATCGCCGGCGGGTCCTCGACTTGGCTCATAAACACCTGATGAGTGGTCACCTAGGGGTCAAGAAAACGCAGGAGCGAATATTGCAAAGGTTCTATTGGCCCGGGGTCTTTGGGGAGGTAAAACGGTTCTGCGAAACCTGCCCGGAGTGTCAGCTTACCGCACCCCTGACCCACTTTCGCAGTCCGTTGGTACCGTTACCCATTATAGAAGTCCCTTTTGAACGGATAGGGATGGATCTGGTGGGGCCCCTCGTAAAGTCTGCTCGAGGGCACCAGCATATCCTAGTGATCGTTGACTATGCCACCCGGTATCCAGAGGCGATACCTCTCAGACATACTGCAGCCAAGCTTATAGCTCGGGAGTTGTTTGCTGTGTTCTGCCGGGTGGGGTTGCCCAAGGAGATCCTTACAGATCAGGGGACCCCATTCATGTCTAAAGTGACCAAAGAGCTATGCCGGCTACTCCAGATCAAGCAGTTGCGTACGTCTGTGTATCATCCTCAGACGGATGGTTTAGTGGAACGATTCAATAAAACCCTTAAAACCATGCTCAAAAGGGTGATTTCCAAAGACGGGAAAGACTGGGATATGATGCTTCCCTATTTGATGTTTGCCATACGACAGGTGCCACAGGCATCCACGGGGTTTTCGCCTTTTGAATTGTTATACGGGCGACATCCCCGGGGATTGTTGGACCTGGCAAAAGAAACCTGGGAGCAGGAGCCCACCCCCCATAAAAGTGTGATTGAACACATTTTGGGTATGCAGAACCGCATAAGCGCGGTCATGCCAATTGTGAAGGAGCATTTACAGGAGGCTCAGGCCGCGCAAAGCGGCCGCTACAATAGACAAGCCACCGTGCGGACCTTTAATCCCGGGGATCGGGTGTTGGTATTGATTCCCACGGCGGAGAGTAAATTCCTGGCTCAGTGGCAAGGCCCCTACGAGATAAAGGAAAGAGTCGGGGTGGTTAACTATAAAGTATTGCAGCCCGGTAGGCGGAAACCTGAACAAATATACCATGTCAACCTATTAAAACCTTGGCAGGAACGGGAAAGCCTGATGGCTGTTTTTTCCCCACCTCCCTCCTCTTCGGGTCGTTCACATCCGGCTCCAGCGACCTCCGGAGAGGACGAACCGGAAGTAAGGATTGGAGAAGCCCTCACCAAGACACAGAGGCGAGAGGCCAGACGGTTGGTTCAGCAGAACCCCGATGTCTTCTCCGAGCTGCCCGGTAGGACCAGTCTGATACGACATGATATTGTCACCGAGCCCCACCTGAAGGTACGCCTGAAGTCATACCGAGTACCGGAGGCTCGACGACAAGCCATATCGGAGGAAGTAAAGACAATGTTACGCCTGGGGGTCATCGAAAAATCCCGGAGTGAATGGGCTAGTCCGATTGTCCTAATACCAAAACCCGATGGCTCCTTAAGGTTCTGCAATGACTTTAGGAGATTGAACGAAATATCCAAGTTTGATCTCTACCCCATGCCCCGGGTGGATGAGCTGATTGATAGGCTGGGACAGGCGCGATATTTTACCACGCTCGACCTGACCAAGGGGTACTGGCAGGTGCCACTAACGGAGTCCGCCAAGGAGAAAACCGCTTTTGTTACGCCGGAGGGTCTCTTCCACTATGTTGTCTTGCCTTTTGGGTTACATGGCGCTCCGGCCACGTTCCAGAGGTTGATGGACTTAGTGCTGGAACCCCACCAGGCGTATGCATCAGCGTACCTTGATGACATCATTATTTACAGCTCCGATTGGCAGACTCACTTGGAACAGGTACAAGCGGTGGTGGACGCGCTTCGAACAGCCGGATTGACAGCCAATCCCAAGAAATGTGCATTGGGACTCACGGAAGCCCGCTATTTGGGCTACGTGATAGGCCAAGGAGTGATTAAGCCCCAAATTAACAAGGTTGAGGCGATCCAGAAGTGGCCTAGACCCCTGACCACGAAGCAGGTTAGGGCCTTCCTGGGTATCGTGGGGTACTACAGGAGGTTTGTAAAAGATTTTGCGGGACTATCAGCCCCCTTGATGGACCTTGTCAGGAACCACCGGGGGGGTCACTCAGAAATCCCCCGCGCTGGCTACCAGTACGTCACAATCGGGGGGTAACAAGTGGGGGTCACCCCTCCTTTATACCTCCCGACCGACAGACAGAGCACGTGACGCGCTCTCTAGCGCCCCTCTTATAGTCAGGCCAATTATGGAATTGCCCGACAATAAGCAAGGAGGCCGCTATACTACTTATGCCGATTATTGAAGGGTCCCCAGTGAGAGTAGGGTATATATTCCCCCGACCTCCGCGGGCGGAATATATAAAACCTCCCCGGATCTCACTGGCCTCCCCACAATAATCCTTGGCACAACTCGCTGCCACCAACCGCTTCACGGTAACTATTAGCCGAACACACAGACGTGGGATTCAAGATCGAGATAACAGAACAGCCCAAGATTAATTATATAATTTAATCAGCCTAAAGCACACTAGAAACTACAATATATACAATAGGGAATCTACAGAATATACATATGTCAGAGTACAGTTACAGATAAAGCATGGTTTACAAACAGGTATGCAATTCAATCAGTTACCTTGTGCGTCTGGCCACAGGGGGGCGCTGTAGACCAGGTTTCTAGGAACTCCCACAGATGTTTCCTGCACGTGACCCCCAGCGAAAGAACACTGGAAAATGGCCGAAGTAGGGTTATCAACCTGGGCAAATCCAGGTCCCCTCCTACCTTCGTGACCTCAGAGGGAGCACTGCTCCACCCCTGGCTGGAGTTATGGACAAAATCCACAACATGGAATATGGCCATAACTTGGCCTGGGAGCGTCGTAGGCGGACGCCAATGCTCTCATTGTGACAGTTATGAATTTAGCTACAGAATGAGAGGACTCATGACTTGTCTACTAGTTCCCCATTGGCTGATATCACGCCTGGGGTATTTCCCAAGCTCCCGCTCCCATAAAAAGGGTGTGCCAGCATCGTCCGCATGCGGAGACACCATTTTTATGGTTGCCATATTTATCGGAAATATGGCTTGCGAGATATGAACCATTTTTTACTGGAGTCGTTCTGTCTGGATACTTCCAAGCTTGCTAATTAGATAGCAGCTCCTACCACAGGGTCACGGCAGGGAGTCATCCTGTGTCCATTGTTCCCACATCACCTAATTTCCATATCATAGGAGATGGCCATGGGATGTGACACCTTCACAGATGCTGGACATTGAGAACAAGAAGGGAGGGGGGCACTGCCAGGGAGTGATGAGCGATTATGACTGGAAGTCATAATTCATCTTCATATCCCGGGATTTGCCTCACACCTCCCCCCTTTTGAGGGCGCTAGGGGGCAGCACACTCCGGTGTTCCCCCGTGCGCCCGTCCGCGACCTCTCCTTGTCGGGACAGCCCGTCTGCGTTACCGTGGTCACGGCCCCTTTTGTGGCGAATGGTGAAGTTGTATTGCTGGAGCGCAAGGCTCCATCGCAACAATCGCCCATTCGTCCCAGAGACGGTGTGCAACCAGCTGAGGGGATTGTGGTCCGTCTCCACGATGAAGTGGCGCCCGTATAGATAGGGTTGCAGACGCTGCAGGGCCCACACTATGGCCAGGCACTCCTTCTCCATCGTGGAATAGGCCACTTCCCTTGGTAACAGCTTCCTGCTCAGGAACAAGACTGGGTGCTCTTGGCTTCCAGAGTCCACCTGGCTGAGCACCGCACCGAGGCCGAAGTCACTGGCGTCGGTCTGTACTACAAACGGCCGCGTGAAGTCGGCTGCCTGTAGCACGGGCGGGCTGGACAGGGCGTCCTTTAGGGCCCGGAAGGCTGTCTCGCAGTCCACTGTCCAATCGACTGCAGAGGGCAGCTTCTTCTTGGTGAGGTCCGTCAAGGGCTTTGCCAGGCTACTATAGCATGGAACAAACCTCCTATAGTACCCAGCGGTCCCCAAGAAGGACATCACCTGCTTCTTGGTCCTGGGGGTGGGCCAGGACGCGATGGCCTCCACTTTCTCAGGCTCGGGCTTCAGTGTTCTTCCGCCTACCCGGTGACCGAGGTACTGGACCTCGCTCATGGCCAGCTGACACTTTCCCGGCTTGATGGTCAAACCTGCCTGGTGGATCCGCCTGAGCACCTGTGCTAGATGCTCTAGGTGGTCCTCCCAGGTGGGACTGAAGACGGCAATGTCATCCAGGTACGCGGCCGCGTAACCTTCAAGTCCCTTGAGCAGGGTGTTGACCATCCGCTGGAAAGTGGCAGGGGCATTCCTCATCCCGAATGGCATCACCGTGGACTCGTACAGTCCAAATGGGGTAATAAAGGCAGAGCGTTCCCTGGCCTTGCGAGTCAGGGGGATCTGCCAATATCCCCGGCTCAGATCCATGATGGTCAGGTACTGAGCCCCGGCCAACTGATCGAGCAGGTCATCGATGCGTGGCATTGGGTACGCATCGGCGACCGTGACAGCATTGAGCCCCCTGTAGTCCACGCAGAACCGAGTGGTTCGGTCCTTCTTAGGGACGAGGACTACAGGCGAGGCCCAAGCGCTGTTGGATGCCTGGATCACCCCCAGCTTCAGCATCTCGTTAATCTCCTGGCGCATGTGTTGCTGCACCTCCAGGGAGACCCGATATGCTGAACGCCGGATCGGGGGATGATCCCCAGTGTCCACGTGATGGACAGCCAAGTTAGTCCTTCCGGGCTGGTTGGTAAACAACCCCCGGAAGGGGTGTAGGGTGGCCCACAGCTGGGACCGTTGGTCCTCCAAGAGCTGGTGGCCAACCTCCACATCCTCAATGGATCCGCCTGCCCTAACCTGGGCTAGCATATCCAAGAGGGTTTCCGCTTCTCCCTCCTCGGGCAGGTTGCACACGGGGAGCGCACATGCCTCCCGCTCATGATGTGCCTTCATCATGTTCACATGGAAGGGCTTCCGCCTTCCACGGGCAGGGTCCAGGGTGACCAGGTACGTCACAGGGTTGAGCTGCTGGTACACGAGGTATGGGCCTTCCCAGGCTGCCTGAAGCTTGTCCTGTGGTACGGGGACCAGTACCCACACCTTTTGACCCACTTGGTAGGTCCTCTCACAAGCGTTCTGGTCGTACCAACGCTTCTGATCGGCCTGGGCTTGAGCCATATTGTCGCGTACCAGTTGCGTCAAGGCCTGCATTTTGTCCCGGAAGCGCATGACATACTCGATAACCGACACTCCAGGGGTGGCCAAATCCCCTTCCCAAGCCTCTTTCACCAGAGCCAGGGGGCCCCGCACACGTCGCCCGTACAGGAGCTCAAACGGTGAGAATCCTGTTGAGGCCTGTGGAACCTCCCGGTAAGCAAATAACAGGTGTGGGAGATACCGCTCCCAGTCACGCCCATGGGAGTCGACCAACATCTTAAGCATCTGCTTTAAGGTGCCATTGAACCGCTCGCACAGGCCATTAGTCTGTGGATGGTACGGGCTGGCCACCAGATGTCGCACCTGGACTTGCTTACAGAGGGCCTCCATCAGCTGGGACATGAATTGGGTCCCCCGGTCAGTGAGCATTTCCTGGGGAAAACCCACTCGGGAGAAAATCTCCAGCAATGCGGTGGCCACCTTGTCAGCCCGAATGGACGACAAGGCCACTGCTTCTGGGTACCGGGTGGCATAGTCCACTACCGTCAGTATGAAGCGTTTCCCGGAGCTGCTGGGGATGGCCAGCGGGCCGACCAGATCCACAGCCACCCTCCTGAAAGGCTCATCGATGATTGGCAGAGATACTAGTGGGGCTTTGGGGTGTGGCCCCGCCTTCCCCACTCTCTGACAGGTTTCACACGAACGGCAGTAGGCAGCCACATCGGCCCCCATTTTTGGCCAGTAGAAATGCTGGTTTAACCTGGCCTTGGTCTTAGCGATCCCTAGGTGTCCGGCCATCGGAATCTCATGTGCGATCCGCAACAACTCCGTCCGGAACGGATAGGGTACCACCAACTGTCGGTCCCTGGGCCACGCCTCCGGTGAACCCTGCTGGACCGTGGCCCGGTACAGCCGTCCTTGGTCCCAGACCACTCGCTCCGGGTCCGAGTCCGAGGGAGGCTGTGCCGCCTGCTCCTTAAGAGCTTTCAGGCTGTCGTCAGCTTCTAACGCTGCCTGAAACCCCTGACTAGATGTGGCCAGAATCGACGAGACTGTCACATCTTCGGTCAGTACCCCGGGACCTGTGTCCTGGCCTCCACCTGACTCGGCTGCCACTGGGTCAGAAGGGGAAGAGCTATCGGACCTCTGGGAGGCCCCTTGGCTTCCAGCACTCCCACTGCGGGTGACAGCGGCCACAGCCGCTGCGACCGTGGGTCGTGCCTGCTCCTCCTCCGTTCCTGACCAAGTCGCCGGTTCAGGCAGACCTACCTGGCTTCCTGACACCCCGGTTGTGGGGGAACCATGCACCGAGATCTTACCTGGGAGCACTTCCGCTCCTGGACCGGCCCCAATCTCACCTGCCTGTTCCCCTCCTGCAGCAACAGAACCCCGCGGTGAAATCTCTGGGGACCCCACATTTGCTGTGGTAGCCCTCACCCCACACACTGGTCCTCCCCCTGCAGCACCCTGCTCTCTGCTTATCCCTGCAGAGGGCAACAGATCCCAGCTCACAGGCTGATTACTTGTAGAGGCATTGTCACACCTTTCTCTGACCCCCTCCCCTGTCACAGCTGCAGCTGTGTGTGTGTCTATGGTGTCTATGCAAGCAGAAATATCAGAGTTCACTCCCTCCTCCCTTACATCATTCATAGATAACACATTAACATTGTCCGGAGGCATGTCAGTACTGGCTGAAGGTTCAGCCCTTGGTTGGGGCCCAAACTGGGAGGTTATCTGCCCCAAATCTGTCCCAAGTAGCACGTTTGCGGGGATCCGATCAGTTACCCCCACCTCCCTCACCCCTCGCCCTGCGCCCCAGTCCACATAAATGTCAGCAACAGGCAGCGCCGGGTCAATGCCTCCAATCCCGGAGACAGCGAGGGTTTTTCCAGGGATCAAGTCTTGGGGGGACACCATCTCAGGCCGCACCAGAGTCACCTCCGAGGCGCTGTCTCGCAGTCCCATGGTCACAGACCGGCCGACGGTGACAGGTTGGAAGCTGTCCAGGGACCTACCACCACCCCCACCCACACAATACACCTTGGGCGGCCCTTGGGACGGGGACGGAGCCGGGGCCTTGGGACGCTGAGGGCACATGGCCTTGAAGTGTCCAGGTAGGTTGCACTGGTGGCACCGTCTTGGTTCTGCCACGGGCCTGGAGAGGGGAGTTGAGGGGGACACCCCCTGCAGTCTAGGGGCAGGTGGGGCAGTCGCAGAGTTCATCTTACCCCCTCTCCAGGTGCTGCTGGTGGCTGCTCTCCTGGCCTCAGGAGCCCGATTGTTGGTGTAGTCATCGGCCAGGGCAGCTGTAGCCGTGGACCCCTTTGGCTTCTGGTCTCGGATGAACTGGCGGAGATCCTCAGGGCAGTTCCACAAGAGTTGCTCCGTGATGAACAAGTCCAGGATCTCCGGTCCGGTGGAAAGCTGCAGGCCTTGGGTCCAGTGGTCGGCAGCTCGGGCAAGTGCCCGCCGGTGGTCAGCCCAGGAGTCCTTTGGTCCCTTCTGTAGGCTCCGGAACTTCTTGCGGTAGGACTCTGGAGTGAGGTTGTACTGTTGGATCAGGGCCCGCTTGATGGTGTCGTAGCCCTGATCTGCCTCAGCAGGCAAGTCCCCAAGGATATCCAGGGCCTTACCCCTTAAACGGGGGGTCAGGTATTTGGCCCACTGGTCCTTGTCCAGATGGTGCTGCAGGCAAGTCTGTTCAAAAGCAGTCAAGAAAGAGTCCAAGTCTCCATCCTTCTCCAGCACTGGGAAGTCCTCAACACGGACCTTTGGAAGTTTGGTGTCTTGAAGGTCACGTGTGGCTGATGAGGGCCGGAGCTGAGCTAGCTGCAGCTGGTAGTCACGCTCTGCCTGGCGCTCTTCACGTGCTGCTTGCCGCTCCGCAGCCTCACGCACTGCTTGCCGCTCACGCTCGGCCATGAGTATCTCGTAGGTATCCCGGTCTCCAGCCTGGAGAAGGGCCATAGCCATTTGAAGAAGGCTATCCGAGCCTCCCAGGCTCGGTGGAATGGCACGTGGTGATCTGCGGCCCGCTGCGGAGCCTGGTGCTTCACTGTCCATTGCAGAGCGGAGGGCTGGCATCTGGCTCGTTGAGGACCCTTGGGTGAGCTGCTCCTCATCTTGTCCAGCAGTGCCAGGTTGTGCAATGTCCTCTGCAGAGCGGTTCTCTGGCGTCGGGCTCTTGGAGGGCTCGTGGACAACCTCCTCATCGTCTCTGGCCTGAGCATCGGCCATTCCTTTGGCTTTGCTCCTGGTGCTCTCAGCCATTCTTGCAGACTTTTGGTCACTGACACAGAACTGACACCTGGTGCCTCCACACACCTTACAGTATCTGCACTCTGACACTCTAGTGTTGAGCTAGTCTGAAGACCCCAGCAGCCACAGCTGCTGCAGGCAGTCTTTAGTGTCTGGGAGTATGGGTCTCACACTCACACACACTATTATCTCGATCCCACCGCTATGCCACCAATATGTCAGGAACCACCGGGGGGGTCACTCAGAAATCCCCCGCGCTGGCTACCAGTACGTCACAATCGGGGGGTAACAAGTGGGGGTCACCCCTCCTTTATACCTCCCGACCGACAGACAGAGCACGTGACGCGCTCTCTAGCGCCCCTCTTATAGTCAGGCCAATTATGGAATTGCCCGACAATAAGCAAGGAGGCCGCTATACTACTTATGCCGATTATTGAAGGGTCCCCAGTGAGAGTAGGGTATATATTCCCCCGACCTCCGCGGGCGGAATATATAAAACCTCCCCGGATCTCACTGGCCTCCCCACAATAATCCTTGGCACAACTCGCTGCCACCAACCGCTTCACGGTAACTATTAGCCGAACACACAGACGTGGGATTCAAGATCGAGATAACAGAACAGCCCAAGATTAATTATATAATTTAATCAGCCTAAAGCACACTAGAAACTACAATATATACAATAGGGAATCTACAGAATATACATATGTCAGAGTACAGTTACAGATAAAGCATGGTTTACAAACAGGTATGCAATTCAATCAGTTACCTTGTGCGTCTGGCCACAGGGGGGCGCTGTAGACCAGGTTTCTAGGAACTCCCACAGATGTTTCCTGCACGTGACCCCCAGCGAAAGAACACTGGAAAATGGCCGAAGTAGGGTTATCAACCTGGGCAAATCCAGGTCCCCTCCTACCTTCGTGACCTCAGAGGGAGCACTGCTCCACCCCTGGCTGGAGTTATGGACAAAATCCACAACATGGAATATGGCCATAACTTGGCCTGGGAGCGTCGTAGGCGGACGCCAATGCTCTCATTGTGACAGTTATGAATTTAGCTACAGAATGAGAGGACTCATGACTTGTCTACTAGTTCCCCATTGGCTGATATCACGCCTGGGGTATTTCCCAAGCTCCCGCTCCCATAAAAAGGGTGTGCCAGCATCGTCCGCATGCGGAGACACCATTTTTATGGTTGCCATATTTATCGGAAATATGGCTTGCGAGATATGAACCATTTTTTACTGGAGTCGTTCTGTCTGGATACTTCCAAGCTTGCTAATTAGATAGCAGCTCCTACCACAGGGTCACGGCAGGGAGTCATCCTGTGTCCATTGTTCCCACATCACCTAATTTCCATATCATAGGAGATGGCCATGGGATGTGACACCTTCACAGATGCTGGACATTGAGAACAAGAAGGGAGGGGGGCACTGCCAGGGAGTGATGAGCGATTATGACTGGAAGTCATAATTCATCTTCATATCCCGGGATTTGCCTCACAGACCTTCTCAAAGGCAAGAAGTCCGTCATGGTGCGCTGGACTCCGCAGGCCGAGGACTCCTTCCGGGCCCTGAAGGAGGTCCTGTGCGGACAGCCCGTTCTGGTCAACCCTGATTTCCGGAAGGAGTTCATAGTACAGACTGACGCCTCAGAGGTCGGCCTGGGGGCAGTGCTGTCTCAGGTGGTTCAGGGGGTGGAACACCCCGTCACCTTCTTAAGTAGGAAGCTCACCCCTCCCGAGCGGAATTATAGCGTAGTGGAGAAGGAGTGCCTGGCGATCAAGTGGGCCTTGGAGTCCCTACGCTATTACCTGCTGGGACGTCAGTTTCGCTTGGTGACGGATCACTCTCCACTGGTCTGGATGAGGTCCGCCAAGGAACGGAATGCCCGGGTTACCCGGTGGTTCCTTTCTCTGCAGAACTTCCGGTTTACGGTTGAACACCGGGCCGGTAGGTTGCAGGGCAACGCCGATGCCTTGTCCCGCGGCCCGTGTTTGATGGCAGGAGTTCAACCCCGCACGCTTGAACTGAGGGGGGGGTATGTGAGACTGTGACCGGGGTTATCTATGACGGCCGGTATGTCTCGCCCCGGTTGTGCTCACTCCATGATAATCCACTATAGGGTTAATGCTGTTTTCCCTACAGGCTGAAGGGAGGGATAAATAGATTCAGGAACAAGGACAGATGTGCCGGGTGTGAGGGGGGTGATCACATCTCCCTGAGTTCTCTGCCAGAAAGGCACCTATGTACTATTGTGAACTTTTTCTTTGGAATAAACCGTGTGCTGTGAACCTTGGTGCCTGGATCCCGTGTCTTCTGCAGCGCAGCCGACGACGCTACCTCACACCACATATTTGTTGGAATGAAAAGACAGTTTTTGCTACTATGTTTACAGTGTTCACTAAAGGGGCTACTAAGTGACAGTTTTATAGCTCAGGTTGGTATGGACGTGGCAGTACCGAATATGTGTACTTTTTGGTTATTTTTTATTTTTTACACAGATATAACTATTTATTGGAAACATTTCTTTTAGATTTTTGATCTTTATTTTCTCAGAGTGCAAACTTTCTTAATAAATTTATGTCATGTTCAGTTATGCACATTGCAGTTTTGGGAGTGCCGTCAGTCTTTTTGTCTAGATTAAGGAGGGTCATACCTTCTGACTGTGCACCCCTCCTCCACTAGCGAACAGGTGATTTTATTCATTATAGCAGGTTCCTACTTGACCATACACAGGAGGGTTTTAAACACAGAGAGAGGTTTCAGTATAGAGTAGGTACCCAGTTATGAGATATACCGTGATGTGGCGACTGGGCAGATATAAAAATGGCCGGTTTTGTATGCTAAATATCTCATTTATTCTTAGATTTTCCTTAGCAGTAATGCATATCTATATTCTTGCATTCATGGTTTTCATGCTTTAGTGTGTCAGAGTGCAAACTGTCTCTTTTGTTGTAAATATAAGGCTAAACATCCTTTAGTGCCACATGAAAGGCACTAATGGGTGTCAGCTGAGAATATGTAGGGGGGTGGGACATTATACAGTGGAACCTCGCTTAACGAGTAACCCAGTTAGCGAGTATTTTGCTTAACGAGCAAAGCTTGCTATAAATTTGTAGCTCAGTTTACGAGCAAGCTTTGAGTATGAGCAAAATACTCACCGCACACACTTACGGTTCTGTACATCCACCACACTCTAACTCGCTCTTGCAGTCCGCACAAACACACACACAATCACGCACAAACACACACAAACACACAAAAAACACACACATATTATGCTCACCTTACCTTCCGTTCCATTGCCGGCCTCATGGTTCTTGTAGTTTGCCGCTACAGGATGTGTATCGGGTAACCATCGCGACGAGAGAGGAACTTCCTCTGTCAGCCGCTACTAAAAGGCAGCGTGCTGGCCAATCGGAGGCAAGCGGCTCCTGCCTTTGACGTCAGCGCTCTGGTAGCGGAGGTTCCTCCCTCGTCGCGATGGTTACCCGATACACAGCCTGTACCGGCGAACTACAAGAACCATGAGGCCGGCAATGGAACAGAAGGTAAGGTGAGCATCATATGTGTGTGTTTGTGCGTGTTTGTGTATATTTGTGTGTGTTTGTGCGCGTGTGGAATAGCACCTTAGGGGACCAGGATAGGACATTTAACAAGTTGTGGAATGAATTGTCTGCATTGCAATGATTTCCTATGGGAAATCTTGCTTTGTTGAACGAGTAACTTGGTTATAAGCACACTCCCAGGATGGATTGTTCTCGTTAACGAAGGTTCCACTGTATATGTGTTTTACCTCTGTCTGTCTGTATGTCTATCCATCCATCCATCCTAACTTTTGAGGCTGCCTGTGCACGATCAGGGTTTGCAGCATTTTGGATGAGTCCAAAATGCGTGTTGTGCAGTACAAGGACAGTGGAAGGATTTTTAGAAGTCCCGTGCCCATTGTGCTTGTTTTTTTTCTGTGCATAAATTCACCTGCGGCATGGCTTCCTGAGCCACAGCATGTCAATTTATGCTGCGGAGACGAGAATGTTCTCCGCTGGGAGAATAGAGCTCATGGACAGCTGCGTTCTCCTGCGGACAACATTTGCATGTCCGCAGGAGAGCTGACACTGTGTCTGAGACGCAGTGTTGCCAGATAGTGGGCACATATTCTAAGAGTGAAAAATTTGGCACTACAGCTACATTTTTGTGAAATACCCATGGGTTAAAAATGCTCACTATACCCCTGAATAAAATCCTTGATGGGGTCTAGTTTCCAATATGGGGTCACTTGTGGGGGGTTGCAAATGCAACATGGGTTTCATTGCGCTCATAGGAAATTGGATAACAAACTGTGGGGTCCACTTTTTGGTATTGCCTCTTGAAAAAGTGAGAAATTTGGTGCAAAAGCAACATTCTTGTGAAAAAACTAAAAATTTTCAATATGACGACCTAAGTTTATCAAATTCTGTGAATACCCGTGGTTTCAAAATGCTCACTATACCCCTGTATAAAAGCCTTTAGGGGTCTAGTTTCCAGAATGGGGGTCACTTTTGGGGGAACTCCACTGCTTAGGTATCTTAGGGGCTCTTCAAACGCGACATGGCATTCGCTCATGATTCCAGACAATTTTACAGTCAAATGGCCCTGCTTCCCTTTTGAGCCCAAACAATTGGTTTCCAACACATATCAGGTATCAGCATACTCAGGTGAAATTGCACAATAAAATGTATGGTGCATTTTTTTCCTGTTACCCTTGTGAAAAAAGCTATCTGGTTGAAGCAATAATTTTGTGGTAAAAATGCTTTTTTTATTTTAACGGTTCAACGTTATAAAATTCTGTGAAGCACCCAGGTGTTCAAGGTGCTCACCAAACATCTAGATAAATTCCTTGATTGGTCTAGTTTCCAAAATGGGTGGTTTGGGCGGTTTAGGTACCTTAAAGGCCCTATAAATGCAACATGATACCCACAATCTTTTTCAGCCAAATTTGATTTCCGAAATTCAAATATTGCGCCTTCCGCTCAGAGTCATCCCATTTGTCCAAACACAACTTTCTGACTAAATGAAGGGTATCACCACACTCATAAGAAAGTGGGTAACAAACTGTGTGCTCCACTTTTTAATGTTACTTCTTGAAAAAGTGGGGAATTTGGTGCTAAAGCAATATTTTTGTGAAAATAATGAAAATTTTCAATATGACGACCTAATATTATCAAATTCTATGAAGTACCTATGGGTTCAAAATGTTCACTATACCCCTAGATATGCACAAGAAGTAGAAGAAAAAACAGCACCTACTCAGGAGATCTCCTGAATACAGTATGTGCTGTTTTTTCTTCTACTCCTTGTGCATGCTTTTCAGCAGGATCCGGCCTGTCTTGGAACCAGGCATCTAATCTTTTCACCACATGAATTGCAAGGTCTAGGTGAGCTGTTGGATTTTTTTTTCTCTATGATTATACCCCTAGATAATATCTTTGAGGAATCTTGTTTCTAAAATGGGGTCAGTTGTGGGAAGTTTCTGCTGTTTAGCTATCTTACGGACCCTGCAAATGCAACATGGTGCTCACAATCAATTTCAGACAAATATTGCTTTTTCTGTTCCGGGCCCTCCCATTTGTCCAAACCAAGGTTTCTGACCACATATTGGGTATCAGCGCACTCAGGAGAAACTGGGGAACAAATTATGGGGTCCATTTTATTGTGTTATTTCTTGTAAAAGTGAATAAATTGTGGCTAGAGCAACATTTTTAGGTAAAATGATAATTTTTGTTTTTTTTCTTTCCACATTGCTTTAGTTCCTGTGAAGCACATGAATTGTTAATAAACTTCTTGCGTGTGGTTTTGAGTACTTTGAGGAGTGCAGTTTTTCGAATGGTGTCACTTTTGGGTAATTTTTTTGTTACCTAGGCCCCTCAAAGTTACTTCAAATGTGATGTGGTCCCTAAAAAAATGGTTTGTAAATTTTGTTGAAAAAAAATGAGAAATTGCTGATGAACTTTGAACCCTTCTAACTTCCTAACCCCAAAAAAAATTGTTTTAAAAATTGTGCTGATGTAAAGAAAACATGTGGGAAATGTAATTTATTATTTTGTGTGACAGAACTCTCTGGTTAAGGGCATAAAAGTTTGAAAATTGTGAAATTTTCAAACTTTTCGTCAAATTTCCATTTTTTTACACAAAAAAAAGCAAACAAAATTGTCCTAAATGTACCACTTTCATGAAATACAATATGTCACTAAAAAAATTCTCAGAATCACTGGAATATGTTGAAGCGTTCTAGAGTTATAACCTGTCAAAGTGACACTGGTCAGAATTCTAAAATTTGGCCTGAGCAATTACAATATTGACTTTGTCCTTAAGGGGTTAAACAATCTTTTTTTTTTTTGTCAAAGAATGGGTGCTGTATGCTTTATATTGGAAAATATTCTTTTCTTTGTATGATCAAGTCAGCAGACACGTGAAGGGATTACCGTGGGCTCGCTGCGGGAGATTGAAGTAACAGGACATATATGTTCTAGGTTGTGAATGGGTTAAACATGATACTTCTGCAGATATTTTGTACTTTCACATCAGACTTGCATTTTACATTATGTACATGTAACTCAAATTCCTGTATAGAATTTCCTCTTCCACTCAGTCATTTCACTATGCATAATAAAAGAATTTGATGGAAAAGGATAAAGAAAAAAAAACGGAAAAATGTAACAGACGTTTCTGGGCAAGTTGTGTACAGTTTCCAAGCAACGAACCATGAGGGATTTTACAAGGTTTCATGGCTTCATTACATTTCAGACATCTCTGTCATTCGTAGGATATTTTGTGACTTTAGAGGTTAAGAGAGCTGAAATATAGATTAACAAGTTTAGGTCACTTGGATAGTTAGCCAATGTTTCACCTGTTAGGGGGAAATAATTCATATTATATTGAGCTGGAAAATTAGCTGAAATAGTGATGATCGCATATGGATAGAGTCACTTCCTAGTCTTTACTTTGGCAAACTTTGCAGACATAAAACAAGTCATCTCAAAACCTATTGACAAAACCAAACCATGCTTCAATCATAAGGGATATTCTGGCCCATTGGTACCTTAATATGAGAATTCATTTCTACCTGACTACACAGTTTACATACTGTAAATGTACAGTTAGGTCCAGAAATATTTGGACAGTGACACAATTTTTGCGAGTTGGGCTCTGCATGCCACCACATTGGATTTGAAATGAAACCTCTACAACAGAATTCAAGTGCAGATTGTAACGTTTAATTTGAAGGTTTGAACAAAAATATCTGATAGAAATTGTAGGAATTGTACACATTTCTTTACAAACACTCCACATTTTAGGAGGTCAAAAGTAATTGGACAAATAAACCAAACCCAAACAAAATATTTTTATTTTCAATATTTTGTTGCGAATCCTTTGGAGGCAATCACTGCCTTAAGTCTGGAACCCATGGACATCACCAAACGCTGGGTTTCCTCCTTCTTAATGCTTTGCCAGGCCTTTACAGCTGCAGCCTTCAGGTCTTGCTTGTTTGTGGGTCTTTCCGTCTTAAGTCTGGATTTGAGCAAGTGAAATGCATGCTCAATTGGGTTAAGATCTGGTGATTGACTTGGCCATTGCAGAATGTTCCACTTTTTTGCACTCATGAACTCCTGGGTAGCTTTGGCTGTATGCTTGGGGTCATTGTCCATCTGTACTATGAAGCGCCGTCCGATCAACTTTGCGGCATTTGGCTGAATCTAGGCTGAAAGTATATCCCGGTACACTTCAGAATTCATCTGGCTACTCTTGTCTGCTGTTATGTCATCAATAAACACAAGTGACCCAGTGCCATTGAAAGCCATGCATGCCCATGCCATCACGTTGCCTCCACCATGTTTTACAGAGGATGTGGTGTGCCTTGGATCATGTGCCGTTCCCTTTCTTCTCCAAACTTTTTTCTTCCCATCATTCTGGTACAGGTTGATCTTTGTCTCATCTGTCCATAGAATACTTTTCCAGAACTGAGCTGGCTTCATGAGGTGTTTTGCAGCAAATTTAACTCTGGCCTGTCTATTTTTGGAATTGATGAATGGTTTGCATCTAGATGTGAACCCTTTGTATTTACTTTCATGGAGTCTTCTGTTTACTGTTGACTTAGAGACAGATACACCTACTTCACTGAGAGTGTTCTGGACTTCAGTTGATGTTGTGAACGGGTTCTTCTTCACCAAAGAAAGTATGCGGCGATCATCCACCACTGTTGTCATCCGTGGACGCCCAGGCCTTTTTGAGTTCCCAAGCTCACCAGTCAATTCCTTTTGTCTCAGAATGTACCCGACTGTTGATTTTGCTACTCCAAGCATGTCTGCTATCTCTCTGATGGATTTTTTCTTTTTTTTCAGCCTCAGGATGTTCTGCTTCACCTCAATTGAGAGTTCCTTAGACCGCATGTTGTCTGGTCACAGCAACAGCTTCCAAATGCAAAACCACACACCTGTAATCAACCCCAGACCTTTTAACTACTTCATTGATTACAGGTTAACGAGGGAGACGCCTTCAGAGTTAATTGCAGCCCTTAGAGTCCCTTGTCCAATTACTTTTGGTCCCTTGAAAAAGAGGAGGCTATGCATTACAGAGCTATGATTCCTAAACCCTTTCTCCGATTTGGATGTGAAAACTCTCATATTGCAGCTGGGAGTGTGCACTTTCAGCCCATATTATATATATAATTGTATTTCTGAACATGTTTTTGTAAACAGCTAAAATAACAAAACTTGTGTCACTGTCCAAATATTTCTGGACCTAACTGTACCTTGCTGGGTCACTAGTCTTTGTGAATTTAATGTGTTGTTTTAAGTAAATATCCTCACTTTATGTAGCTTATGAGAACCACTCAAGCTGCTTAATGGTTCACTGCGAGTAACAAAGGAAGTTCATTGACATAAGCACACTAGACACTCAGTCACTGAAATACTTTACAGACTGTGAGTCCTGGAACTTGGCTAGAAGTGTTCCTGCATTTATATACACAAGACAAATCTGCAGAAACTAAATGCATTTATGTTCCTTGAATCCACTCTGACTGTTTTCTGTGTGGAACTGTTTTCCACTTGTATTGTGACCAAGTGACAGGTAGGTGTAGCGGGAAGTAGCCTGTATGAAGCCTCTATACAGAAAAATGGGGATCTACTGTAAGAGCCCATACAAATAAGTAGGGTTAGTATCTAAAGATAAGTGACTCCATTTTTATATAAAATAAAGTCAAATTTTGAGAAAATTTGAGGAACTTGTCAAAATCAAATAATTTGCGATTTGCTTTATATGAATTGACTAAAATGTCTGTTGCCATTTTACACACTGTGGAAGTTTACATCAGCCAAAGAGGGATGACATACCCTCAGGTGGGCTTCCATACTGTATATTCTTTTTCAGCTATTAAATCACATGGCAAAAACACAGCCAATCAGAAGGGAGTATCATAGTATTTATAAAAGTAAATCTGGATAGTTAGACTGTGTCACTGCTCACAGCTTAGCCATAGAGATAGGGAGAGTTAAGGCCCAGTCACACACAACGACTTACCAGCGATCCCGACAATGATTCTACCTGATAAGGATCGCTGGTAAGTCGCTGGGAGGTTGCTGGTGAGATGTCACACAGTCAGACCTTACCAATGACGCAGTAACGATACAGGTCGCAGTAGCAACCTGTATAACGATCTCAGCAGTCACTGGGACCCTGTCACACAGTGTCAAACACAGCAATGCGTCCTGCCCAGCAGGACATCGCCTTTGAAGAATATGGTCCGGAACATTTGGCATCGACTACCGATCTCACAGCAGGGGCCTAATCGCTGGTAGGTGTCACACATAACAAGATCGCTAGCGGGATGGTTACTGCATCACAGAAACTGTGACTCAGCAACAATCTCGTTAGCGATCTCGTTGTGTGTGACGGGCCTTTAGGCATAAAACACTTAAAGAGACTGTCCACAACTTGGACAATAACTTCTGATTCCATATGTTTCCCCCAAGGTAAAATAATAAAGCCTATGTTCACCTCCAGTACCAGCGCCATTCCAGCGATGTCACAGCTCTCGGCGCCGTGGTTCACATGGGGTTGTGATGTCGTATGAGCCCTGTGTCCAAACAATCCGTACGGATCAAACGAGTTAATCAACAGAAAGTGACCCCAGCGGCTGTCCTCACTTCCTATTGATTGTTCGTTTCGTCTAAAGACAGGGAGATGGAAGCCAGTGCTGATTTGATGCTGGAACAGCATGATCTCACAATCCAACATGAGCCCCGGCACCGCGAGCCACAGCACCGATGGAATGGCGTCGGTACGGGAGGTAAGTAAAGGCTTTTATATTTTACCTGGGGGAAACATGTAAAATTTGAAGAGATTGTTCTAGTAATAGACAACCACTTTTAAAAAACTGTAAGGCTACATATACACATTTTGGCCATTTTGCATTTTTTGCAGCAGTTATGGAAAAAACATAGTTTGGCACTGATAGTCAATAATTGTTGCAAAAAATATTGCAGTTCTACCACGACTGTGGCAAAAAGCAACACAGTCACAATGTGTGAATACAATTTAATCTTTTCATTGCTGCACAGTCATACACTTTAAACTGTCAGGAAATAAAATAGTGTCACACACGTTTTTACTGACTACTCTAGTGTACATTTGATTTGCCACAAAAATATTTGCTACAAATTGAATTTCCTGGGAAAATTCAGATAATCTAGTGAAATAGAATTTTAAAACATTTGGTCATCTTTGCTAGTAATATAGAGATTGTTAATTTTTTTAAGAGGAATTGCATTTCACTTGAATTTTAGAAACATCCTTGTTCTCCATAATACATATTTTTAGAGATGAGCGAGTACCGAAATATTCAAAAGCACTATACTCGTAACAAAGACTGTAATACTCACGTATTCATTCCGAATAACCCTGAGACAGAGCCTGTGATTCCAACCAATCAACAGATGCTGTTTGGGGATAGGGTCTGACTGCAACCAATCAGATACGCTGGTAGTAATGCCGCAACCGCGGTGACTCTGTAAGTATGTACTGCTTTAACCCTTTTGTTGTTTTTTTTTGTTTTTTACAGTGACCAATCACAGCCATACCAATACTTGACATGGCTGTGATGGGCAGGGAGAGGATGTGTGGCCAGCCAATCACAGTAATGCCACAACCAAGATGGCTGCAGCATTACTGTAATTGGGATTCTGATCTGGCATAAATCCTAAGTCATATGCAAAGGATTGTTAAAAATCCACTTTTGACTTTTAGGATCACTACTTCCAATAGGTGGCGCTGCGCTAGAGTTTGTCTCCTTTCCTGGAGAGACAATGTGATTGGTTAAGAAGCCCAACATGTTTAGTAGGTGCAAATCAGGCACCAAACCTGCTGGGCGGGACATAAGAATATTGCGAGGCGAGTACACAAAAACTCACAATGTAATGAGTAACCCCAATACTATACTATCCGTGCGAGTAGCGAATAGTAACGATTTCACTCGCTCATCACTACTTTTTTTTGTAATTCGCTTTGGCTGAATATAGGCAGATATTTCTCCATCATGCAATACCATCATTATTTGGCTCTAACTTTATTCTGGAGCAGGAAAATGACCTCATACATAAAGCTAATCTAATTATAAACTATCTTCAGTGTAAAGAAGAACAAAGAGTGCTGGACGTCATAATATGGACCCCACATCTCAATATCATCAGGTCTGTTTTGGAATGACTTGAATAAACAAAGATTTTTGGAATCCAACATCCACAGAAGATGTGTTAGTTCTACAAGGCCCCTATCACATTGCTTTCTTCCTGACGCTCAGTGGACCCATCGGGGCTTATGTCCGAACCCCCTGCAAAATGGGATTTTGACGTATGTGCTGATAGGGCCATTGACTATAAAGGTGGAGATGGAATCAAAATGTGTTCGGTTGTGCACCATTTTCGGGCATATATAATTACTGGAGGCAGACACCCAAACACAGTCAATGGCCCTGTCAGCTCATATGCTTGCGAATATGGTTTTTCCGGGGGTTCAGATGCAAGCCCCAATGGGGCCACTGAATGATAGGAAGAATGCAATGTGGAAGAGACCTAAGATGTTTAGAACAATCTCCCTTGTGAGGTCCTTCAAAAACCTCACAAGGGAGGTTTGTTCGTTTTGATCATTTACTTAGAATTTTTTTAATTGGTAAAAATAAACGACTACTTCAATTTTTAAAAGCATTCTTAGGCCTCATTCAGACGTCCATGTTGAATATACATTTTGAATCCATGTTTTTCATAGATAGAACACATATCCATTTTCGTCTATAGTGCTATTATGCCGCCCCCGTACCAGCAGCCTAGCTGCTCGGGTCCGGATCCGCAGTGGCTCGAGGGATGTCCGGACCCGAGGGTCGTGCGGATACTCAAATAAAAAGGGGCATAATATGTGCGAGAGATTTGTTGCAGATTGTTCATGACGCCACCCACGGTATGATTAGATGGAGTACCACCGCTGCTATTGCGGAGCACCCAGGGCGGTGGAGTGACAGCTAGATGTTGGACCCCTCCGTGGGTAAGGTTGGATGCCCCGAGGCTCAGTGTCCAGGACACAGGGAATGATGTAGGCCGGAGGTGGCGCGCCGGAACGGGGGATGTTGGTGTACTCACTGTTGAATAATTGCACACAAGTCTGCTGGTAAACCAAGGTGTCAGCGGCTGGCTGCCGCATCCGGGTGTACTCGGGTCCCACACCCGGCTGGTGTCCCTTCCTCCGGCACTCTGTAACTTTCTCAATTCTGGACAACCTCGTATGGAACGGGGAAGTTCGCCCCCAGTGCTGTTGTGGTTGGAAGTCGTGCCCACGAAAACTGACCCTTTGGATCTCAGTGGGTGTTTGCGGATACCCTATCTGGGCTCACACTTTGGAACAACGTCTGGAACCTTGCTCCCGGCCTGGTTAATTAGAGAAGGGGCTTGCAACCGTCTTCTAACTAGGATCCAGGTATCCCGTCTGTGCACGTTTTTTGGACCGGATCTCCGCTGTCGGTACCGGCGGCCTCCAACCCTGTCCCGGTCCACTTTGGATTTCCCGTGACCGGACTCCCGTCGCCTTTGGACACGGTCCACTGCTTACCACCTAGCCAGTAGACCAGGGCCACTACCCTAGCTACCCTTCACTAGGCTCAGCTTTCACTCTTCTCCTCACTTCTCCTTCTCCACTCAAAATCTGAACTTGAACTCCACTCTTTACTACTCAAAATCTGAACTTGAACTCCACTCTTTACTACTCAAAATCTGAACTTGAACTACTGTGTTCCTGCCCCCGGATCCTCAAGACCTCTAGGTGGGCGCTCCCAATACGCCTGGCCCCGCCCACTGGTGTGTCCTTCTTACCCTTAAGGGGGTGGCTAGGATTTTGTGGCAGATGGTACCTGATGTGGGATGGTGTTATGTCGGGTGAATTGTTTCTCTGTGACCACCTGGCGGCGCCAGGGCGTCACACTATTCACAAATCTGCATTTTTCCATAGATTGTGTATCCATGCAAAACTCATGGAGACATATGCAGCACACGTGGGATGGGCTAATACACTGTAAATAGTTGGGTCCAAGAAAAACATGTGCAACCATTTGCCATCCATTTTCTGTCTTTATTTAACATTGGAAACAATAGGAGAAGACTTGTAATTTATTTATTTAACATCCATGAACCTGAAGACACACTGATGGTAAAAAAGGACACATGGACCATATACTAATCATGCACTGTTTCAAAATACTAATGATCGTTACCATTTTTTGCATACATGAAAAATACTGAGGTCTTACTTTGAAGCATTTTTCCATACATGCCTAAAACCTTTGCACAGTGCTGTATATTACCAACTATTTAGAAACTTTTAACAAAAACTAGAACAAAATTACAAAAATACCAAAAAAATAGTTGATTAAATAAACAGCTGCATTTTAGATCTTCCTAGTTATATTGCAATCATTTTTCAATTTTCTTACACTGAGGTGTTGTGTTGACTAAAAAGTAACACTGTAAGGTTTAAACATGGCCAACAATAGAGATTATTGTTTCCATTCTGCTTGACTCTAATCCTGGTTGATATTAACTTAATTTCAAAGAACTATGACTTCTTATTGTCCGACGAGTTTTCAACCTTTAGATGTAAAGATCCAATGTTTACAGTTCAGTTTTTTCATCTTTTAACTTCTGAACTCCTTCTCAGCTTTACATCATGAAGCGGAGACCACACACTCAGATAAATGGAACATTAAAGGTAAAGAAAAAACAAATCAAATGTTTAATGGTGCGTTTTCAAAACCTTTTCTGGAGAGGTCAAAGTATGCACAACAATCAGTTTCTGTATAGAATTAATTCCCAGTTATTTCTCGTTGATTTCGGATAAAATACCATTGGATACCGCACCCTTACTATGACCTGATAATTGCTTTCAGGCAATAATCACAATCAATAGCTTTCTATAGTGCATCATTGTCTCTGATGACACTATACTGTTTAGAGAATATGATTAACAAGTGTGCATTACAATCCCTTTAATTAAATATTAAAATCGTCCAGGTGAAAAAACTCCAAAAAATAATAAATAAAAGGGGAGCTATTAAGGGTCAGGTGCAACCATATATTCTGAAGTTTACACAGGCAAATATAAAGATAGAAAAGCCAATCCAAAATTTATTTATACTAAAGTGACCCTAATATGTCACTATATCTGGCTCTGCCTGACAACGGAGGGTATGACGCCCTAACGTAGCTGGACGCCCCCGTTCCTCGACGGCTGACCCTCACTCACCCTACTCGACCCTACCAAAGGATGATAGTATCTGTACCAAATACTCTCACCAACATAGTATATAATACTCCATTTTGATAAAAGGAGTACCTCAATTATCAATTCTATAGGCACATGGAGGGGAACAACTATAAACGGGTACAGCAATAAGTTATGATATCTGCAGGGGCAGATCAAATGACCAGGTCTGTCCAAATTTAGTAATGTTAAAGTGACCCTAATGTGTCACTTTACCTGGCCCTGCCTGGCAACGGAGGGTATGACGCCCTAACTTAGCTGAGCGCCCCCGTTCCTCGACGGCTGTCCCTCACTCACCCTAGTTGACCCTACCAATATAGGGATGGTATCTGTGCCTAATAATCTCAGTAATGGACACTAAATGTAATACTCCACAGAGAGTCCAATTAGAGGATAAATACCTCAATACACAATTTTACAGGTACAGTACAAAAACAAGGACATCTGCTGCCACAATCAGCCTACAGCATGTCTATCAGTATACAATGGGGACAAGATGTACTTCCCTCAATTAGATGCTGTTTACATGGCCTCAACGCGTTTCCCCGCCCGTCATCGGATCATCAGGAAGCCCACGGGTGATGATAAAAGATATACATCCCAGCATCATGTATGGTAGTGCTACCATTGTATACTGATAAACATGCTGTAGGCTGATTGTGGCAGCAGATGTCCTTGTTTTTGTACTGTACCTGTAAAATTGTGTATTGAGGTATTTATCCTCTAATTGGACTCTCTGTGGAGTATTACATTTAGTGTCCATTACTGAGATTATTAGGCACAGATACCATCCCTATATTGGTAGGGTCAACTAGGGTGAGTGAGGGACAGCCGTCGAGGAACGGGGGCGCTCAGCTAAGTTAGGGCGTCATACCCTCCGTTGCCAGGCAGGGCCAGGTAAAGTGACACATTAGGGTCACTTTAACATTACTAAATTTGGACAGACCTGGTCATTTGATCTGCCCCTGCAGATATCATAACTTATTGCTGTACCCGTTTATAGTTGTTCCCCTCCATGTGCCTATAGAATTGATAATTGAGGTACTCCTTTTATCAAAATGGAGTATTATATACTATGTTGGTGAGAGTATTTGGTACAGATACTATCATCCTTTGGTAGGGTCGAGTAGGGTGAGTGAGGGTCAGCCGTCGAGGAACGGGGGCGCCCAGCTACGTTAGGGCGTCATACCCTCCGTTGTCAGGCAGAGCCAGATATAGTGACATATTAGGGTCACTTTAGTATAAATAAATTTTGGATTGGCTTTTCTATCTTTATATTTGCCTGTGTAAACTTCAGAATATATGGTTGCACCTGACCCTTAATAGCTCCCCTTTTATTTATTATTTTTTGGAGTTTTTTCACCTGGACGATTTTAATATTTAATTAATAAAAATAATGTTTTAAAGGGATTGTAATGCACACTTGTTAATCAGATTTTGAACATTCCCATTGGTATACTAATTTGTTAGACTGTTTAGAGAATATGGAAACAATTTATCCAACACTTACCTTATGTAGAGAGCGGATCGTCAATATGAACACAATTTAAGTGACACTACAGTTTACATTCAAAAGTCATTTGTGGGATGCCTTTAATGTGGGGGTAAATTAAAATAAATTTATATTATGGAAATGATACTTAAATTGACCTCCATTACAGAGAGGGGATCCTGGAAGGAATAAATACAAGTCACAATAGAGCTAATACCATTACATCAAACCAGTGAGAAGTGGTAATGGCGAAAAGGCTTAATAGGCTTAAATCAGACCATTAATGTTTACATACAGTCCTGCACATATAAGCATATATATGCAACCTATATAGTGTGCCATTCAAAATTAGATTCAAAATTTGTGCTGTAAAGTGTACTTATAAATGTTAGTTTACTATCTCTGTGGTTTTTTAATACAGTTGGGGTTGCAATTTCCTGATAAAACATCTACCAAATTGACACCATTCTGGAATATACACTTGTCAACTAATGTCTGCATTCTGTGTTTACCATGAATATAGCATGAATTTAGCCATAGAAAGGGAAAAAACAATGCAACAGATAGATTTCATAGAAGTTTGCTGTGGTTCGAGCAGGAAAAAAAGATTCAGTAACCACAGAAAAGTCATCTCAGAACAAGAGCACGCACTTATCAACTGTTCCAGAATAAGACAGGAGTGGACC
This sequence comes from Anomaloglossus baeobatrachus, assembly GCF_048569485.1. Taxonomy (NCBI): domain Eukaryota; kingdom Metazoa; phylum Chordata; class Amphibia; order Anura; family Aromobatidae; genus Anomaloglossus; species Anomaloglossus baeobatrachus. The sequence continues at coordinate 308,792,736 of NC_134358.1, forward strand.
TCCTACACTCTTCTTTTTAATTAAAAAACATTCTTTACTACATGGTATTAAAATCTAATGTGAAATAAAAATTAAAATAATTCAAGTAATTTAAAATAATATGTGACGCCCTGGACTAGCCAGGTAGTCACAGGTAGCGCCCCGTACAACACCAATCCCTCACTATGTAACACCAGCCAAACCCTAAACCCTAGTTACCTCCCTCAGAGATTGATGGACACACCAGGGGGGGCGGAGTCAGGCAGTTGGCCATGCCCACCGAGGAGTCCAGAGGGCCTGAGGCAGGAAAACAGTCAGTTGTCAGTTGAGTTGACAGTAGTCAGTTGTCAGTGAGGAGTAGTGAGTGGAGTGAAGGAGTCTGCAGGTGCCGGGGTTGGAGCCCGGAGCAACTTTGGCTAGGAGGCAGATGGTGGCCTAGCCTGCAGGAGCCGGGAAGACGGTTCGGTGGAACCGTGGTGGACCGGGACAGGGTAGTGGCCCGCCGGTACCGACCCGGGGAACAGACTCGGAAACCGGAGCACCAAGGGGGGTACTCAGACCCTGAAACGAGGTCCAGAAGCCACTGGACTGAGTTAATTGACTGATTGCGGTCTGGACTTTAGGTCCTTTCCCACCCAAGTCCCAACTGAAGACAACAACTCACCGAGGGGGATAGAAAGCCACCGCACAGGCAGAGAGATCCCATGGGCCAGCGTTTGCGGGCAAATGGGCTCCCCCGACATATACAAAGCCGGGGAACAGACTCCCGTCACTGAAGCACAGGCAGTCTACACATACACAACACGGTGCAGAAAAAAGGCCAAGACCACCGAACCGGATGGGGGACCAGATGCAGCCAGCTGCGGGCACCGACCACAAACAACTTTGTTTACCAGAGACTTGTGTGTGTCAATAACTGTGAGTACAACAGTGCCGTCCGGCCACACACCGCCCTGCACCGCCCAGCCCTCCCCAATGGGTCCCGGGGCCACCACCCCTGCCCACGGAGGGGTTAACATCTTGCTGCATGACCATCTGCCTCGGGTGCCCAGTAACTGCAGCGGTGGTGTCCACCTTCACCACAACCCGTGAGTGGCATCACAAACTCAAACATGGCTCCAGCCGTACACCTACCTACCACCCCCCTAAGTAGCGCCAGCACCCTTTCAGAGCAAAGTGACCCCGGGTCCGGAGACGCTCGAGCCACCCACCAACGAGCCCAGATCCGAGCGGCTCAGCGGCAGCCAAGCGCGGGGCGGTACACATCCAGCCATAGAAACCTGCGCATTTCAAACCTATGGTATTGGAAGGGTCTTAGTCATGGCTTACTGTAGCTACATTGAACTATAATACTATGCAATAAAGAATCAGATTTTGTTATTAAGAAGACGAGTTTTGGAACTCCGTTTTTACCTGATAACATTAAGCAGCAACCATAAGCTGGTTGGGATATGTTCTCTTGCACTGTCAAAAAATTATAACATTATAAGAACTATCTTCAAAATATGTACTTTCAAAAACGTGAGCAGAAAATTGTTATTCTTAGCTCTAAATTGTCCTGGATTCAGCAGGACTGTCCAGATTTGAGGGGGCAGCCCCGCTGTCCCGGCAGATGAGGGCTTTGTGCCAATTTCAACTCTCTCTATCCATGTGATGTCTTTTCTCCAGCATCTTCATCGCCCATAGCTCCTCCTCGGGGAGTGGGGCCAATGTGGTGCCCTGTGCCTAGTCACCACAGATAATAACTACATATGTATTTCCATCTGTATAACATGTATTGTTAGCCTTCATGAGATATGGTTTTCTCTGCTGTTCACCACAAAACACACATTTGCTCATACTCGCTTACTAGAGTTGCTCACTTGAGACAAAACCTACACTTGCAAGTAAGCCCTAGAAAGGGATGGGGAGGATCTGAGTTCTGAGGTAATTTCAGTCAGAGCCAGTGTGAGGTGAAGAGAGGAGTGTAACATGGAGACAGTCCTGTCTTGAAGTAACTGCTTAAACCTCTGGAGGGCCAGCTACACATTAGAAGAGTATCAGTCCCTAGGTCACCATGATTTCCAAGGCCAGTGGCAAACTGAGAGACTGCTATTAGCCTTTTTATGAGGAGCAGTGAATTTCCTGGGAGCACAGTGGCACATGTGAGTCTGAAAACTCTTAGAAGAAATAGTTTTCCTTCCAGATTCCAGTCACCTGAACACCAGAAGGGATTACAAATACAGATTGTTCTTGTCTTGGAAATCCCAGGATACCAAGATACCTATTTTCATGTAGAGAAATAGTAGCAACAGGAAGAGTATACTAGAGAAATGCTGTATAGAGGGATCAACCAATAAGATTTTGTTCAAATCATCAAAAATGTATTTTATTGGCACAAATTTTATACATTCAAGAATATCCACACAGAACAGTGAAAAATAGCAAACAAAAACATCTAAAAACAGTCAATGAACACCCCAATACATAGTTCCATGTTAGGAACCCAGCACCATGATCCTGAATGAAATTCCACTAGATGTACAAATCAATAATATTCACAGGCATAAATGCAGGACCTGTGTGCAAATTGTCACTGCAAATCCTATGCCATATAGTACTCTAGAGAATCGTACCCCATCTGGCACCACCATCAATAAATACAATATAATAAGTACAAAATACTAGCAAAAGAAGGGGATGAAGATAATCTTATAATGAGGAAATCAATACACCCAGTTCAATAGTTAAACCAGGTAAGTCACAGACTATCCAGAATAATCCAGAAAGTCATCACCAAGATGTATTACCCCTTGCTAGAAGTCCCAAGTTTAAGGTGGTGTGAGGCCTCAGGATCGGTGCACGTATGGGGTGTTGCCCCACGCGTATCGCCACTGGAGATGTGGCTTATATCCCAGGATACCAAGATACCTATTTTCACGTAGGGAAATAGTAGCAACAGGAAGAGTACACTATTACCATACAGCAGAGAAGCAAACTCTCATCAAGGTAGTACCCCCATCTTTGGATGCTGAGATAAACATCCTGCAGAGCTCCAGTAAAAAGGTAAAAGCTCCCCCTCTTGTCTCTGGCTGAATTATTCCCTGCTGTGCCATCCCTAACTCAACATCCCCAGGAACCAGCCCTAGTTGGGGGGGTGAGAGGACAACCCTCTGGCTCTGCGCATCACCACCTAACTCCTGGGGATCCCCAGCAGTGCCCGGCCATACCAAAACCGAACATCCCAACTGGCGTCACAAACTCTTCATTTGTTTTATTTATTTATTTATTTTATTATTTTTTTTCTCCCTTTTGAAATATTATTTTAAACACCCATTACAAAGGCCTGTCACTCGTGCCCGGTATGGCCACATCACTACTGGGAGCCACTATTGTGACATCAGAGGTCTACCGGGGACAACACACTGCCATCTTTGCTCTGCACAAATAATTAAATAACAAACTCTCTTCTTTTCTTATGAACAACCTGTATTACTACAGGCAACAGCTAAAGCTAAATACTTGAATCTGATATTTTGAACTTATATGATGCGCTTTCGGTGCAGATGTAAAACAGCAATTTTAATGATTTTAAATGTTCCAGAAAAGCTTTAATTCTACAGTCAAAAATAAAATGGCACTTTTTTAGGCTCACAGAAAAAAAACCACCAAAATTTCACAGTTCAGCAGGGTTCAAGGCAGGAGTTTTCATGAAATAACATCCACGTTGGTTGGACATTAAGGCTACGTTGCCATTTAGGGTATATGTTGTGTTTTTTCTGCTGCTTTTTTGTACTAAGCTTCTATGGAGGAGCCTTAAAGAAACTGTATGTAAAAAATGCAATTACTTTTCCAAGTGCAGTATTGAAGATTTTTTGTATTATAAAAATCAAATTAAAAAAGCTGCTTCAAATCTGCACCAAAAATGCATCAATTATGGGTGAAAATGCATAAAAAAATCAGCAAAGATGCAATAGGCAAACAAGATTATTATTGTGAAGTTTGGTGAGGATACTTTTATAGAAGATAAAAAAGGTATTTATGCAACATGAGAACATATTTTTAATCCTCTTTCACATGTCAGTGATTCTGGTATGTATGCGACAGTTTTTATATGTACCAAAATCACAGACATATGCAGACCCATTAAAATGAAGGGGTTTGCGCACACATCAGAGATATCATTTTTTTATGGCATCACTAATGTCCCACGGGCCAGACAATGGTGTGATCCATGAAACACGTACCAGAAAAACATGTACATTGTAAATAAAAAGCTTTTTCAACTCAACTTCTCCAGCGATGCTGTCTCTGGCCGCTGCTCTCTGCTGCTTCCAAGCTGGCTCATTATTTGCATGCATGTGCATTTATGCACAGCTCAGCTGACCCGGAAGTAGATGCAGTGGTGAGAGACACAGCGTCCGGACACAGCATTCGGGAGACTTCAGCACCAAGGACAGCAGGAGCGAGGACAGGTGATGTCACTGATCATGGATAGCACATGTAGAACTCACGTGTGCCATGAATCACGGCACACAGAGGGACATATGCATTTTTAACATGTCAGTGAAAAACGTCTGTGTTTTTCACCGACGTGTTAAACAGGCCTTACAGACACAAAAAAGCCATGTTTCTTATCGTGAAGCTTACATAAAAATGAGAACATTATGGCAAAAAATAAATCCATATGTCTCTACTAGAGATTAGCATGAAGTACAAATGACATCGCATTAGAATTGGATAAACATAAGCTGCATCAGGAAAGAAACACTGACTTGGACGCTGGTCCAAAGGCCGTGAATCGATCAGAATCATTTCTTGTCCCAACCGTCCTGGATACAGTGGGAAAGTTCTGGATTTGGGACTACACCCTGAAATCTAAGCCATCTGCTTAATGTCACTCACTGCCGCTGCCCCCTTTGACATCCTTTGCCAAAGTAAATAGAAATGGTATATAGGTGTGGCTTGAGGTGTGTTTAGGGGCATAGTCAAAATTACAGTGACACTTGGTTTGTCCTTCATTCTTGGACTACAGGACTGCAGAGGATTTCTTCTGATAGCTTATCTGTAATTTTGTAACAGCCTGCTCATTGACAGCCAACAGTCATACTGAAAAGTCAGAGGTTTGGAACTGTGGGGGTTCAGTTACTGAAAGCCCATCCATCTGAGCGTGTGCTCGCAGTGTTCTGCTGATAAGTCAGGTTTATTAAATGCCACTTTCCTCTGAACACCTACAAATCGGAAAATCATTTGTATGATTTGCTTTGGTTACACGACAAATGAACGGTAATAGTCATTCATGTACCTTCCTCCCTAAGTGTAAAGAACATGTTTCTTTTACATAACTCATATGAAGCAAGTTTCTATTACAAAGTATGTCAGACACAGAAGATGATCCACCAGGTTAATCAGGATATTTAATCCTCATGTGAAAGGCTTTTTAAATTACTGTCTTAACATCTTAAAATACATTTTATGACACAGAGGGGCATCATATTTCTATCTTTTACTAAGTAACTATGGCTTTACTTAGAGATGATGTATGATATGCAGACGGGCATGTGGCTGTACCAAGACACATTACATCATGTTCCTATCTTGTACTTCAAACATTCCTTTTTGACCCGCTCATGACATGTACTATATTACACTGCTCTGTCAACCCTTATGAAAGTGATTACTAGAGACAACCTAAAGTGCTCGAGCAATGCTCCTAGACTTCAATAGCGATATCAGGTATCAAGAATGAATGTAGCTAGACTGAACTGGCAGCCCAAACAACAAAAACCTGTATCGTTGCTTATATGCGTTACTATTATTACTATAATATTATTACAAATATTTGAATATCTTATTTTTTGCCTTTATAATTTAAAGCAATATTTAGAGGATGTAAAATTGAATAGGAAATAAAATGTGGCCCCACAATAGTTTATGTATTCTGGAACTTAATAATGACAGGTTAATGAAGACAATTTTGTTAGGATGAAGCGAGAGTTGTGTCATTTTCATTCCCTTTTCAGAAGTACTGTATATATTAAAACAATTGATAACTTCCAGCTATTGTCTAGCTGCAGCTTTGAGACCTCTGACATCTCTGGTGCCAAATAGCGACTTAAGTGAGATGTGACAAGAGATTTTTGAAAATTAGAATTGTACAAGTAATGATAGACTTGCATTTATTTAATCCTGGAACTACAGGTGATGATGATAGAATGATTTGTCTAGAAAAGATGAATAAAACAAATTACAGAAATCCCTTTAACAGTTTAATGCAATGGTACTAAGTTTATATGGAACTCTATGGAACTGCAGAAGATACCCGATTGCTACACTTGTCTATTTCCAGCAGTGCCTGAATGAATAGAGCAAAGGTGCCCATGGAACAGAGGAGTACACACTCATCAGAAACGATAAATACATGGTCTAAATCAGGTAGACCAAGGCATGATAGACAAACGGCTTTTTACTAAATCTTAAATTAATCTATGGTTGTGCTAAAATATAACTACTAATCAATATTTATCAGAATGCCCTCTGTATGTGAGACGCCCTGGACTATCAGGTCGTCACAGGGTATTGTGCAATCTGCCTTCTTTGTCATATCCACCTCCTCCTTGGTTATGGGTCCCCAACTACATGGTGTTGTCTACATCAGCCAATTAAAGTCCTAAGGTACACTCTGCACCACACCCACCAGACACACCAGTGAACGGCCTGAGTGGAATAGGGTTGCCCACTTGGGGGGTTGGTTGGGAAGGTCAGGAGTGTCAGTCAGTTCAGTTGAAGTTGAAGTTAGAGAGTGGAAGTGTGAGGAGTAAAGGAGAGAGGAGTTCAGGAGCCGGGCTCCTTGGAAATAACTAGGTGGCAGACGGTGGTCTTGGCCTAGTAGGAGCCGGACACACGGTTGCAGGGGATCGTGACAAGGGGCACAGAACTGTTGAGGAGGACAGCCGGCGGCCTTGTACCATCACTGGGCTGGGACCAGGGAATGATGGGGTACGTGGACCCTAGGTCAGGGAGTAGCTTCAGGCAACCTAACAATGGAACACTAACATATTTTTATTGTTGATTTTAAATCTAATGCGGGCGTCACACGAGACAATCTATCGTGCGATGCATTGTCGGGGTCACGGTTTTTGTGACGCACATCCGGCATCGTTTGCGACGTCGTCCCGTGTGACGCCGGTTGTTCATCGTACCCGGGGCAGCACACATCGCTCCATATGACACCCTGGGAATGATGAACACAGCTTACCTGCGTCCCACGGCATCCGCCGGCTATGCGTAAGGAAAGAGGTAGGCGGGATGTTTACGTCCCGCTCATCTCTGCCCCTCCGCTTCTATTGGCCGGTGGCTGTGTGATGTCGCTGTGACTCCGAACATGCCTCCCCCTTCAGGAAGAGGAGGTTCGCCGCCCACAGCGAGGTCGCTCAGCAGGTAAGTACGTGTGACGGCGATTTCACAACTTTGTGCGACACGGGCAACGATTTGCCCGTGATGCACAAACGACGTGGGCGGTTATGATCGCTCGTGCAATCGCACGATAGATCGTACCGTGTGAAGCCCGCATTAGGCTGGGGTCACACTTGCGAAAGACTTGCGCTAGTATCGCATCACATCACCTGGCACGGCCTGCCACCCTCCGGACAGGAGCATCTCAGCTGCATAGAAATACATATAGCCAACTCGCTCCTGTCAGGAGAGTGTGCAGCCATGGTGGGAAATGCAATACGAGAATCACGCGAGTCTCTTGCAAGTGTGAATCCAGCCTAATTGGGGCTGGAATATATATTTCCAGGGGAAATTCAGCCATCTGGATGCATAACAGATCTAACAGGGTTTACTAGGACTCAGCACCTCCTGCTCTCTCCCTACACCCAGCAATCACATGATCACTGGGTTTACATGAGGTAGAACTGTCAGTGCTTCTTAATGTGTATATGCAATGCTTGTTCAGTACTGTGTGTGCACAAAGGAGCTTGGCTATACCGGACTGTCGGGCTTCCTGTCCAAGCAACTCTACAATTTTCTGCAAGTTTCCTATTGTGCATTGATACTTTAGAAGTAGAATGTCAGTGCAAAGCAAAGTCCAGACCGCAGAGGCATTTAAACTCTATGGGTGGTACAGAACTGTTAAGCATCCTAGTTCTTCTCTAAAATGTTGAGTTTATTATGAAACAGATAAAACAATTTGTCATAAAGATCAGGAACAGTGTGTTGCCTTCCTGGTGACTGAGTTTGGCATTTTGTAAATTGACCAATGACAAAACATAATAATTTAAATAAGTTACGTAGTATAACTAAATAAATTACATACTAATAATAGGTAATCAATATTAATGTCAATAAATGAGAAAGTAGTTAACAGTATATATATATATATATATATATATATATATACTGTATATAGTATATATCAAATTGACGTATAATACATGAGGTATCTAGAAGTGAAGTATAAACAGCCAATTAATTCATAATATTATTATTACGTACCCTACTATAAGTCACATATTACCTATATCCCCATCTATTGTGCTCAAATATATTTTGTAAAGTGTATGTGCCAAGAAGATGTAGACTCTCTATGAGGGGCTGCTGATAAGTCTTTGGCTTTACCCAGAAAGAAACGAGCTAGGATGATGAAACCTTACATTTATTCCATATACTCTCCACTGATATCAACACACTTCTTACATCAGTATTCCAAGTTCTGGAAACCGAGCAAAAAGAAGGATTTTGGTTGTGCCTCAAACCAGGCATCCGTAGCAGCTATGGCATCAGAAATGGTGTGAAATTTGGTGCCCTTGAAGTGTTTCTTCAGGTTTCGAAACATGATAGTCAGAGGGAGCTAGATCTGGTGAATAAGGTGGGTGGTCAACCAGATGGAAGCCCAGCTTTAGCATTTTTGCCATGGTCACTTGTGCAGTGTGAGCGGAGGCATTGTCTTGCAGGAACAAGATTCCTTTGCCAGCTTACTGCGCCTTTTGGCCTTCAGAGCTGCCTTCAATTGGTCCAAAAGATCAATGTTATACCTTGCATTGATGGTGGAACTCTTTTGAATGCAGTCCACTAACAGCATGCCCTCTTTATCCCAGAACACAGACGCCATCACCTTAGTGGCTGATTTTTGCACCCTGAACTTCTTTGGATGAGGAGGACCACTCTGCCGCCACTCTTTTGAGTGCTCCTTGTTTTCAGGGTCATACAAATACATCCAGGTCTCATCCATAGTGACCAGTTGATCCAGGAAGTTCTTATCAGTCCAGAAACGCTAACAAATGGACCGGGAGGTTTTCATTCGCATGCTTCTCTGATCTTTTGTCAAACATTTGGAGACATTATTGCACCATTCAGCGTCCAATGCTGAACCCAATAGCTGAGGAGCCTGCATTATTTGACTATAAGGTTTTTTTTTGCATATATTATCTGGCAACTTAATAGGGAATGAGGTGGACATGAAACATGAGGCTGGGGGGTTCATTAAATATGGGGCTGTGAGGGATATGGAAATATGGTTGTTTGGGACATGAAACTTGGGACTGTGGGGGGCATGAAACCTGGGGCTGTGGGGGACATGAAACCTGGTGCTGTGGGGGACATAAAATGTGGGTCTGTGAAGGACATAAACCTTGGGGCTGTGACAGATATCAAATGAGTAACTGCGGGGGATGTCATATTATATAAGGGACTATGGTGACCATACTGTATATGGTACTGTAGGGAACATTATATGAGGGCCTGTGAAGGAAAATATACTGAGGACAGTGGTGACCATAACGGATAGGGTCTGTGGTGGATATCATAATGTCTGGACTGCTATGGGTGACCTTATACTATATATAAGGGCCTGTGGGGGCCATTAAACAGTATTAAGGACTTTATAGGGTACTGGGGAGGCCATCACTTTATACAGTAACAAGAAAAAGGTTAACAATTTTTTAACTTTTGACTTTCAGGCTCCATATTTACCCATCCACTATAGCTTTAAGTATAAAACTCATTTTATGTTATAGACAATCACCTTACATAGATTAAACTTACAACAATTTAGTGTATGATTAGTTATGCAAATTCTTGTCATATCACTGCATTGTTACTGTTTTGCTCCTGGTGTTTGATTTTTTTTACTTCTGTATACCACAAATTACAGATTAGATTAATTAACAGTAGTAACCATATGAATTTACAGATACCAATACTTCTTATATACAATAAAAAACAACAATTTATGTTCTCATATTAAATGAATCCGATAACTATAACGTGAAACCTAGTGCAAAACAGAAACTAGTGCAAAAAAGCAAAACAAAAGTGCAAAACAATGATGGAGTAGAGATGAGCCAAAAGGACAGCCTTTATTCCCATGGGGTGCTTGGGTAGTATAGCCTAGAATAATAAAAACTGGCAATTTGTCAAAAAGGACACCACTTGCTGTACACTAATAAACAACCCTACCTGCCAGCGGAGGTCAGCACCCTAAAATGCCACTATGGCACACCCATTCAATGATCCTAAAATTGTTCATAACTAGAGATGAGCGAACCGGCTGTGGTTCGGCTCGAGTTCGGTTCGTCGAACGGGTGTCCCGTTCGAGTTCGGTTCGGCGAACGTTCGACGAACCGAACTCGAACCGCATAGGAAACAATGGCAGGCAATCACAAACACATAAAAACACCTAGAAAACACCCTCAAAGGTGTCCAAAAGGTGACAAACAACTCACAACACAACACAAACATATGGGAAAGTGACAAGGACATATACTCATGCGAAACCAAAAGAGCTGGACAAGGAAAAAGAGAAGGAGACACAGATATAGGCATGGCACGCCCTTCTAAAATCATGTAAAACACGGCAAGGTGACTCCAAGCGGAGTTCTCCCTTTTTTCCAAAAATTGGGCCACACACACACCCACCCCTTCAGTGGCAGCACTTGTGCCCCAGTTGTACACTTCACAGATAGATTTGCATCAAGCACATTCAAAAATACGCCATACTTAACTGTCCCCAGGAGGACACCGGGGTAGGTAGCTAAGTCTTTCCTGATCCCAGCTCTGTTCATCTTGGATCATTTTTAAAAACATTGTAAGCAAGGGTTACTCCAAGCGGAGTCTCCCTTTTTTCCAAAAATTGGGCCACACAGACACTCACCCCTTCAGTGGCAGCACTTGTGCCCCAGTTGTACACTTCACGGCTAGATTTGCATCAAGCACATTCAAAAATACGCCATCCTTTTCCGTCCTCAGGATTGCAACGGGGTAGGTAGCAAAGTCTTTGCTGAACCATGACTTGTTCATCTTGGCTCCTTTTAAAAAACACAGCAAGCAAGGGTTACTCCAAGCAGAGTCTCCTTTTTTTTCCAAAAATTGGGCCTCACACACACCCACCCATTCAGTGGCAACACTTGTGCCCCAGTTGTACACTTCACAGCTAGATTTGCATCAAGCACAATCAAAAATACGCCATACTTAACCGTTCCCAGGATGACCCCGGGGTAGGTAGCAAAGTCTTTCCTGATCCCAGATCTGTTCATCTTGGATAATTTTTAAAAACAATGTAAGCAAGGGTTACTCCAAGCGGAGTCTCCCTTTTTTCCAAAAATTGGGCCCCACACACACCCACCCTTTCAGTGGCAGCACTTGCGCCCCATTTGTACACTTCACAGCTAGATTTGCATCAAGCACATTCAAAAATACGCCATACTTAACCATCCCCAGGAGGACACCGGGGTAGGTAGCTAAGTCTTTGCTGAACCATGACTTGTTCATCTTGGCTCCTTTTAAAAAACACAGCAAGCAAGGGTTACTCCAAGCGGAGTCTCCCTTTTTTTCCAAAAATTGGGCCCCACATACACCCACCCATTCAGTGGCACCACTTGTGCCCCAGTTGTACACTTCACAGCTAGATTTGCATCAAGCACAATCAAAAATACGCCATACTTAACCGTTCCCAGGATGACCCTGGGGTAGGTAGCAAAGTCTTTCCTGATCCCAGATCTGTTCATCTTGGATCATTTTTAAAAACAATGTAAGCAAGGGTTACTCCAAGCGGAGTCTCCCTTTTTTCCAAAAATTGGGCCACACAGACACCCCATCAGTGGCAGCACTTGTGCCCTAGTTGCAAACAGGATGTTTTGATTTGCATTAAGCACATTCCAAATCCACAAGTATTTACTCTCCCCAGGATAACACAGGGGTAGTAAATTCCTTGTGGATCCATGACTTGTTCATTTTGATGAACGTTAGTCTGTCCACATTGTCACTGGACAGACGCGTGCGCTTATCTGTCAGCACACACCCAGCAGCACTGAAGACACGTTCAGAGACAACGCTGGCAGCTGGACACGACAAAATCTCCAAAGCGTAAGTTGTGAGCTCTGGCCATTTTTTTAAGATTTGAAGCCCAAAATGAGCAAGGCTCCATTTGCAAAGTCATGGCATCGATGTTCATTTGGAGATACTCTTGTATCATCCTCTCCAGCCGTTCACTATGTGTCAGACTTGTTGTCTCTGGTGGCCTTGCAAAGGACGGTCTAAAAAAATTATGAAAAGATTCAATAAAATTGCTGTTACCAGCACCAGATACGGTGCTACTGGTACGAGTAGACTGTTGAAGATGACGAGACCGTCCCATGTTTGTCAAGTTACAACTGGGAGATTCACTCCCTCCACCTGCACGGTTGTTTGGTGGAAAAGCCGAGCTAAGATCGAGTAACAGCTTCTGCTGATACTCCTGCATACGTGCGTCCCTTTCTATGGCTGGAATTATGTCACATAATTTGGACTTGTACCGGGGATCTAATAGTGTGGCAAGCCAGCAGTCATCATCACTTCTAATTTTGACAATACGAGGGTCATGTTGGAGGTAGTGCAGCAAGAAGGCGCTCATGTGTCTTACGCAGCCATGCGGACCAAGTCCACGCTGTGTTTGTGGCAGAGAGGTGCTAAACGTTCTTTCTTCCTCTGACATCTCCCCCCAACCTCTTTCAACTGAAATTTGACCAAGGTCTCCCTCATCCGCTGAGTCTTCCATGTCCATGGACAGTTCGTCCTCCATTTCTTCATGTTCTCCTGCACCTTCCTCAACATTTCGCCTGCTACCATGCGCCCTTGTTGATCCCTGTCCCCCATGGTCCCATGCCTGCCGCGTTGGTGATGATGAACGTCTGGACCTTGGTGATGTTGTTGTGTCTTGCGCATATGAATCCTCCTGTAGTTCCTCCCCTTCCTGTTGTCCCACCCCCTGACTCTGAATAGTGTTAAGCGTGCGCTCCAGCATGTAAATGTCTGGAATTGTCATGCTGATAATGGCATTGTCAGCGCTAAACATATTCGTCGCCATGTCGAAACTGTGCAGAAGGGTGCATAGGTCCTTGATCTGAGACCACTCCATCAGGGTGATCTGCTCCACCTCTGCATCTCGTTGGCCCAGGCAATACGTCATGACGTATTGCACCAGGGCTCGGCGGTGCTGCCACAGTCGCTGTAACATGTAAAGAGTCGAATTCCAGCGTGTCGCCACATCGCATTTCAGGCGATGAACCGGCAGGCTGAAAGACTTCTGGAGCAATGCAAGTCGCTCAGCTGCGGCGGTTGAACGGCGGAAGTGAGCAGACAGTTTTCGTGCCCTGGTCAGAAGGCCATCTAGGCCGGGATAGTGTGTTAAAAATTGCTGGACAACAAAGTTCAACACGTGAGCCATACAAGGCGCGTGTGTCACCTTGCCCAGGCGAAGGGCCGCACCCAGGTTTGCAGCATTGTCGCACACGGCCTTAGCAGGCTGCAGGTTGAGTGGAGACAACCATTTATTAAACTCAGTCTCCAGAGCTGCCCACAACTCAGCCGCTGTGTGACTCCTATTTCCAAGACATGTCAAGCTAAAGACCGCCTGATGCCGTTGCGCTCTGCTGCCAGCATAGTAATGAGGGGTGCGTGATTCCTTCTGCGCAGTAAGAACGCTGGTGGCCTGACCAGGCAGGCTTGGGGCGGAGGTGGAGGACCCAGATGAGGTGGAGGAGGCAGAAGCAGTGGCGGAACTTGGACAGACAGAAGATTGACACACAAGTCGTGGGGACGGCAAGACTTGTGCAGCAGACCCTTCACCATCTATCACCATAGTTACCCAGTGCCCAGTCAGCGACATGTAACGTCCCTGTCCATGCTTACTGGTCCAAGTATCGGTGGTGAAATGCACTCGTTCACACACAGAGTTTCTCAAGGAAGCAGTGATGTTGTGTGTGACATGCTGGTGTAGCGCGGGCACACCTTTCTTAGAGAAGTAGTGGCGACTGGGCATCTGGTACTGGGGCACAGCGACAGACATAAGGTCTCTAAACTCCTGTGTGTCCACCAGGCGGAAAGGCAGTATTTCGGTAGCCAAGAGCTTACAGAGGGATACAGTCAACCTCTTAGCTTTGTCATGGGTCGCAGGAAATGGCCTTTTATTTGTCCACATCTGAGGGACAGAGATCTGGCTGCTGTGTGTAGATGGTGTTGAGTAGGGTGTCCCTGGAAAAATGCAGGTTTGTGAGGAAAGTGCAGGCGTAGACATGATGTTGCCTTCATCCAACGTTGGTGCTATCGATGTCTGAGAGAGCTGTACACACACACTTGTTTCCCCTTCCAAACCAACTGACGACCTACCAAGCAAACTGCCTTTGGCGGTTACAGTGGTGGAAGTTGTGCGTGGAAAACCAGGTGTGACAGCTGTCCCCACAGTCCTAGAAGATGAAGAGCACGCGGATGCACTGGAAGGGGCAGGCGGTGGATGGTTCGCTCCGCTAGGCCGCATTGCAGCACGGTGAGCTTCCCACTGGGACATATGATATTTATTCATGTGACGATTCATGGAAGAAGTTGTCAAACTGCTGAGGTTTTGCCCTCTACTAACAGAATCACGACAAATTTTACAGATCACATAATTTGGGCGATCTTTTGCTTTGTCAAAAAAGGACCAGGCTAGGCAAGGCTTAGAGGGCATGTGACCTGCTGAGCCCCCCCGACTAGTGCTCAGAGGCAGAGTGGTGGCTGAGGATGCAGTTGTAGACGTGCTACCAGTGCTCCGACTCTGTCCAGGAAGGCGCAAGGTAACTTCGGCGTCGGTTGCATCCTCCTCCACCGCCTCTGTTGACCTTCTCGAGTGCCTGACTGTGGGTTGACAGTAGGTGGGATCTAGAACTTCCTCATCAATTGTTGTGTTTGCACTCCCCTCACCCTCAGATCGAGCCTCTTCTTGCCCTGACCGAATATTTAAGTTGTCATCCCAATCTGGTATCTGCGTCTCATCGTCATCAGTATGTTCCTCATTGTCTATAACAACAGGTGTTACAGTTTGTGAAAAAGGGTTAACATTATGCTCAAAAACTTTGTCCTCACGGCCTGAATCAGAGTCACAAAGGTTCTGGGCATCACTGCAGACCATTTCCTGGTCTGTACTCACTGTAGCTTGGGAGCAGACTTCTGATTCCCAGGCTATAGTGGGACTGAACAGCTCTGCAGACTCAGCCATCT